>NC_064678.1:1860181-2480241 GCF_023278565.1 Colletotrichum lupini
GCAATAAAACAAGGTCGTCAAGTCTGCCGAATGCCGTTGTCGTGTCTGTACAGATATTCGACCTCGGGATCGATCAGATGATCCACTGCATGTGGTGAGTACTCTGTCGACAGGACTGCAGGAGATCCTGACTGGGACGTGTTTGTCCATTCCAGTGCGCTCGCAGGAATACCGACAAACGATGAAGGGGGTGTCTTGTCGACCCAACCGAAAGTAGGTAGCTCGAGCCAGCTTGGTGTTGCCCCTTCGCCGTCGTCACACTTCCACAGCCATTCTGGCAGGTCCTCAAGGTCGTTCGTCCCATCGCTGTCGTCGTCGTACTCGTCAGTGAAGCCTTTCGATATCGATGCCGACTTCTCTGCGAAAGCTGCTAGGCGATCCATACGGTATCGGTGTACTCGATCTGCCTTGGCTGTGTTGTCTGTCTCTTGGAGCAGCTTCTCCAAGTTGGCTAACGCTGTCATTGAAATCCTTTCATCTGCATCCGACGTTAGGGCGATGCGAGCTGCCGACTTGAATGACGTGATCGCCGCCGAGGTGCTGCCCATCCGATAGTACTTCACCCCGAGCTCGAGATTAACGGCGGCTTCCTGCTCGTCTGTCATACTGTATGCATTCATATGAGCAGTCAGCACCTCGACGGCCTCGTCCAGTCGGCCCTGTTTTTCCTTGCAGGCTGCGAGTAGGCCAGCATGCGACAGAGCCATATCGCCAAGCCAAGAGTGATCTTGTCCCGAGGCCTCAGCCCGAGCCCGGTGGCGGCTGAGCATTGCCTCACAATCCTCCGGATCTTGTCGAGCAAAAATACAATCGAGATAGTCGCTGTACAGCAGGTGCGTCAAGTAGTTGGCCGAGCCCACCCGCTGCTCGATGTCTGGCAGCAGTAGAGCATACAACCGCATAGAGAGCTCGTAGTAGTCGGAGAAATCGGTCGCGCCCAGTCTACGCCAGATATGGGCGAGGATATGATGAGGCCCAAGCACAATCGGAATAAGCCCGGCCAAATAATCGAGAACCAGTCGAAGGAGATCATGTTTGTGATGGCGCTCCAGATACCAAAGCAGGCAGACCGTACGCGCAACAAAGTCTGGACTTTCGGCAGCTACAATTTCTTTCAGGGACTCGAAGGCCGGACCAAGGACACTGTTGATGTTGATCTGGTCTCCTCGTATCATGCATCGATTAACCAAAGCAAAGCTGGCTATGACTCTCTCGAATAAGTCATTACTGCGGTCTCCGGGGTTGAAACGGGTATTGGAGCAGTCGACGTCAAAATCGCACCACCAGGCTCCAGACGAAAAGGAGCCATCGATGTAATCTCGGAACAAGCAGAGAACCTGCTCGGTACTCTGCATCTCCATCGTTGGTGCCAAGGCTATCGCTGGGCTCGGAGGCGGCGAAGGTGTTCTGCAAGTCACCTCGAGTGCCGTTTGCACGCTGGGCGTCTGTCCCGCCCTGAATTTGGCCATCAACGAAGGGTTGCGTTTCAAATACCGGTTGATGTTGTCCAAATCTACTGGCTGCCCGCGGATTCTGAACTCAGTCGGTCTTTTCAGGAGGTCTCTGTCCCGCTTGAGAAGCATGATTGCCAGAACCTCATCACCTTTGAGCTTTTTGTCGAGACCCCATTTCCATATTCTCGACTTGTACATTTTGACGCTGCTATTCTTTAGTAACTGATACGCTCAACATACGGGAAGGCGGGCTTACGTGGCGGCAAAATGGTAGTCGCGCTGCATAATCTCCATGACCTCCTTCAACGACTTCTTCTCTTCTTGGTACAGGCGGGTAATGATCGGTCGCTTCGTCTCCCAGATCTCGGCGGGCACGCGCTTACGCGGCTTTGCTGACTGCCCAGAGCTTGTCATTTCGTCAGCTTCGGAGTCAGTCGATGTTTTCCGCTTCGGCGGCACGGCTAGGCTGGAATCTCTCATGGCGTTGGCTTTGTTGGGATCTCGACTTGACAAACACAACGAATGTTTGATGTCAATGGCGGACCATGCACGATGGATTTATATCGGCGAACCTTCACTCTCACCGTAATGAGACAATTCATCAGAAGAACGCGGGGAATCAGACGGATATGTTATTTGAAAGCAGGAAAAAAGGGGACTCAAACGGTAAGCAGTCGAACCGCTAAGCCCGGTAGGGCCCTGTCTTCCCGCCCCCATACCAGCACGACCGGCCTACTGGTGGCATTGGATTCAATGTCACCCCTCCCAGCGGCTGCACACCCCTGCAGCGAGAGGCCTTGCATCTGATGTCAATTATTATCGACCTTCCCCGAGCGGAATTGGACGGCCACAGATACCCGCTGAACCGCTGCCGGCTCCCAGTCTTTCGCCAGGAAGGCAATTTAGTGGCCAAGATGGTGACCATCGCCTTACAGGGGAGGTGTAAGTGGGTAAGGCGCAGGGGGCTTAGGCAAGGTGCAGCAGGAGATCAGCAGTCAGTATTATCCGCAACGGTCAGATGCTAGCATGAGGCGGGCCAGCAACCCAATGTCAGACAGAAGTATTCCGACGACAACGGGCGATGAGTCGACGGCTATCGAGCTGGCGGTCGTGCCACTGCCACCATCAGGTGGAGTCGCTCTCTGACAGCTTGCAGCAGCCACATCTGGACGGTTCAGAGTAAGTTTGGACAGGACTGAGATCATCACTGCCAACCGAGTTACAAACTGACCTCCCTCCAGTCCTCCATCTCTATGCGCACCACCCAACGTATCCGGTTGCCTGAAAGTGGCCCGAAACAAGATGAGGGGGCTCCGAATTCGACTGCCTGTCCAGGGTGGGGATCCGCCCTGGTAATCAACCACAATGGCCGTTTCGACGCTGTCGCTCCTCCTCGACATGGAAGATTCCGCTGCCCCTCGACTGCAAATTCCCATCCAGAGTCGAAACAAGATGAAATGAAGAAGAGAGAAACTCCGAATAGAGTGAGGGATATGGCCCGCTTTGTCCGAGCTTGTGGGGAACGGGTCGGGTATCATCAGCACATGGCCGTTGCTTCCAGGCCAGGGCCCAGGGCTAGAGCCAGGAACCGAACACTCCAACGACGTGGACGCCAGAACGAAGAGGTCGCTCGAGGTCGCAGTATGTCGCGTTGAGACGAAAGGCTAGACTTCTTCGGGAACATGAAATTTGGGAGTCTACTGGTCCAGGGTGCGGCGTGGAAATTCGCTTGGTAGGCCAGTTGATTGGCGACGTTACGGATTGCCCATTGGAGAGAGATGCGAGCAAAAGCTATAGTATTTGTCGCGCGGCGGCCGCAGAGCCCCCATGAAGGTCCCATCGAAAACGGGTCTCCTTTATTGCTCCATCCAGAGACCGAGAGACCTCTACGGATACACTACGGAGTACGGCCTCTCCCTCAAGCCAGTCAGTCGGGTCAACACGCCGATTATCCCGGGCCTGTCTGCGGTCTTGTGGCCGGAGAGCGTGGGGCCCATTCACTGACGGCCCCGTAGGCCACGGGATTTGTCTCCCCTCTCCTGTGCAAAGAGCAGGGGGCGGAGGAGACATCAAAGCAAGGTACACATCAAGATCATGGATTCATGGATGGCAACCCCAATCCGTCCAATTAACGGCCCGAACATCACAAAACGCCTGTCCCATCGAACATCAGTTACCCGAGCCAACTGCTCGGTGTATCCAAGCATTTCACTAGCAAGCCAATTTCTCAGGCCAATCGCGTCCCGAGGGGAGTGGCGGGAGAGAAGTATGGCTGCCGTTGCCTCCTTCGAGATTTCCTCCCAGGCTGGTTAGACTTATACGGAGCCAACATCGCACCCCAGCAACTTTCTGTGGATCCCGCTATTCAACACGTCGCATAGACCACCAAGAAGGGGTGACAAGAATCCATCGCCCTGGTTCGTGGGCAGAAGGGTGTCTACTACGTAACAAGCAATGAAGAGATCATGCCATCCGAGATCATGCCCAGCACCGACGCGGGAAGCAGAATCGACGACATCGGACGGCCCGCAACCACATTTCCACGGCCGGGAGGCCCAGCTGCTGCCTGCACACGTCTCCCCCCATTGCTCGAATGGAGGTCAATCCACCAAATGGCGGGTTTGACGGAATGTACTTTCAGGCTACAGAATCCTATCGAGCGCGTGCAACTCCTTGAGCAAACACCATTTGAGGCTGCCTGGAGTCTCACATCTCCGTAACACACGCTCCGAGATGAGCCTAACCTTGACCCGCGGCTAACAAGCCAATCCTCTGTTATTTGGCCTGGTGGGGTACGGGCGGCCGCTCCTGGTGGCGCTCGGTATCTGATCGACGAGTATCCAGATCTAACGCTCCTTGATTGCAGTGACATGCAATTCCGGCCCCGATCCAAAGTCATGTCACAGTCACAGGTCAAGTCGCTAAAGGCCTCAGTAGTATCCGACGAAATGGCTCGACTGCCGATCATACGAGCAATGTACAATCAAACAGAATCTGAAAAGAAAACATCGAGGCTGCAGTGATGGCAACTCTTGTCGTCATTCGGTGAGAGGTAAAGCCTCGAGGTGACGAGTATGGCGCATGACTGACTCCGTCCTCAAATGGCTGCCACACTGCTTGCGAATAGATCGAATTGCATTCGGTACCGATCATTTTCACGAAAGATCTGAACTAATGCCGTAGGTCCACGGAGAACCCAAGCCGATCCTTCGTAGATGATCTGGATTCGTGAGAGGACTTTGGGATCAAGTCAAATTTCAGCCCTATGCTGGTGCAAGCCGACAAGAGCATGTGGATACGACGTCTCAAAGTTCTTTTGACTCGGCCTAGGTTCAATGCCCGGATCGAAGTGTGATGCTGAATACACTCAATTCCACGCTGCAGAGCTATCGATCTTGGACCTATCGAGTCCTCGGGCATATGGCCTACACGATGTCGCATTGAGGCCATTCAGAACCTCAAGGCTCAACTTTCGCATTTCATTCGCAATTGAGCGAATCACAGTTGTCAGCAAGCATATCCCGGCAGCTATGCTTACTGGTGACTCCCCCGGTTACCGCAAGGCACATGATCTGGCACGATGGGACTTTGGTTCAGTTGCAACAACTCCAATGTTGACGGCTTGCTGAACAACGGGCACATCCAGAAAATTTCATCCTCCGTCTTCTTCACAACTTCGCCACACGTATCCGGCCAAGAATGGTTTTGTTTTCCAAACGAAAGTGTCAGTAACTGCAAAAGTCCTTCCTGGGAAGTGGCATAGGACTGGTTGAGAAACGGGTCCCGTCAGGCAGTCTTCCTGCTGTGCCCGGCACGTCCCCGTTGCCTGCCTTGAGTTGACCGGGGGGTGTGGGCTGAACCCAAGAACAACGACACCAACTGACGGCTCTGCCTAGCTTAGGGCCAAGTTTTCTCAAGTCATTAGAGATACTATGAAAGCTCCAGTGTGTCGTTTTCTTGTACACCTCTTTGAAGCTTTGCCGCGCAGGGCTGGTTCTTCAACTTTCCAAAGTCCCTCCGCCTTTTACCTGGCTTTGTCTTTCACGACCGGCGGTGGGAAGAACTTCTCCCTCTACCTATCCATCCTCAAAGATATAAACCTCGTGCAAGACCGCCTTCAGAATGAGCCAGCAAGACCAGCAAGCCTCTCGAAGCGCATTGAGTTACTCCTCAACTCACCAAGCATCGCCCACTCAAGCATCGTATACAGATCAAGACACAAGCGAGCTTCTACGCAAGCTCCAAGAAACTACAGTACGTCTAAGCTCAAGTTTTGACTGGAGGTGTTGACTAACACAGAGGGGCTGATTAGATTGCGGCTTTGAGGACATCGAACAACACGATGGACTCCCACGGCGGCGGCAGCTCGAAGGGCACCTCACCCGATGACAAAGGCAAAGGCTACGACCAGTATGCCATCTTCGATGGCTTACTTCCTCGGATAGAGACCAGAGGACAGAGCAAAAACTCGTCGAAGAAGAGTAGCGGCAAGAAGAAGGAAAGCAAGGGCTCTAGTCAACAGTACGTTTCCACGGCGGACAACCAACCGGCGGGTGCTGATGGACCGAGTCATAGTTGAAGAAGTCACGGCGTGACCATAAACGATCAATTGCTGTTGATCATGAGGGCGCTCGATTTCACCACAGCGTATCTCTTTCGCAATTCGATGTCGATGCCAGCTCTGAGTTGATTCGGAGGGCCCTTCGGGCTGTATGTGGGGCTAGTGAGATTTCCATTAATGACGGCGTAACATGACGTCGGAAGACGTTTGGGTTTAGGCATGGGGTTTCTAGTCGGACAACGCATTTATTGGATTTGATTTATTTCAGGCTTTCTGTCAACATGTCTCATATCGATTTAATACCTCATTGCTATCTACGAACCTACACTGCACGTCATTCATGTTATTCACAAAGACAGACAAGTAGTCGTGTTGTCTCTCACCCTCTTCGCAACGAGTGGACTGTGTCATAGCTTCCGCGTTGAGAGCGGCAGGCAGCGGCCGCCCAAGAACATGGGTGGGATGGAGGGGCATGCACCGCGGCATTCGAGCGGTCACGGCGCTAAAGGCCGGGTCCCGTGTGCCTTCAGGCTACCAGTGCTCTCGGTGAATGCCAAAGTAGCTCGGTGAGTCGAGCATCGGAGTACTTTTGAGGTGTCATCTTCAACCTTGACTCCGAACTATGTCGGCTCTAATGATCACAGTCACTGTGTCACAGCAAGTTGAGCGAGCTGAAGCCTAACGTGCCGGTCAACCAGCCCCTCTTTTTGCCTCCGAATACGGGTACCCTTGCTACGCCGTCCTTGGCTTCTAACAACTTCATGTCTAGAACCTGGAAACAGATGCAGCTTGCAAACACAGGTTTACAACAAGTCAACAGTATGGACCCCTCGCCTAGCACCGACCTTAAAGCAACAGGGTCAGTTAGCGGTTCGCAGAGTTTTCCTCCCTTTAGGCGCAATAAAGCCCCCCGTCGAAAGATGCGAAGCGAACATGGGGTTCCACAACGCCTATGGGCCATGACCCTGAACCCCACGAGTTGAGTGTGATCGCTTGACCTCGAATGACCATCCGCGAACGGAATAGCGCAGAGTCGGCCGCCGGGTGGATCTTGAGGAGAATCGGATAAGCGACGCCAGATCAACCACTTGTCGCAACTTTGATTTTCTTCAGACTTCCTTGCTAAGAGAAGCGAGCCGAGATGACAAGCAGATACTTTCCAGGGAGACTCCCGACCGCAAGTTTGGAAAGTTGTCGGGGGCACTAGTATCAGGCCAAGCTACTGAGCCAGGGAGCGTCATTCGGCGGGCGGCCGCCCGGTAGCCCGGGGGTGTTCCGGAGTTGTCCGGGCGGACAGAGACATCGTCCGGACACAAGTCACAAGCAGCACCTGGTTTTTTGCAAAGAGTACTTGCCTTTGAGGGAGAGAGGAATCCACAACCTGCTCATCCCGAGGCTGCTTCTCTGGTTGGCCAATCACTTTGATTTCGTATCCATCTAACCCGACAACGTGCTTACTATTACTCAACCGGCAGCGGCAGATACGGATACGTAATCACGGGAGGCGGCTAAGCGGCGGTGCTGGAGATGCGGTAACGCGGCGAAGCCACACCAAGTGACTTACACCTACGTTTTCTCTCTCTGCCATGGCCCATGGGGCACATGCGCGGGCGGGCGCGGCGTCCGCCTCCCACGAGCATCACTTTGGGTCCCTGAATTGGTCACCAGGCTTAGCGTCATCTCCAACAAACCACAGATCATTGAACACCTCTTCCCCCCCTCTTCCCCCCGGCACTCAAGAACCCTAGTCTACCGTCATCGTGGGAGCCCGGCGGGCGGGCGGGCGCGTAGGGCAGGGGCGCGCCACGAACCGTGGGCTTATGGAGACTAGGACTACGGGACACAAGCATTCGACAGAGTCACTTTTATGGTAAGGGATTCGAGAGAGAGGGAAAGAGACTAGGTCGTTACGAAGTAGTGGGTGTGCCTCGTGCCTCATGCCAACGCTGTAGAGTTTGACAAATACTCAGCCCTGGTTGACGTGTGTACCTGGCTAGACTGAGGCCAGCCCTGTTGCTCTGCAGTGGGTGTGTGTGTGTGTGTGTGTGCTATTCGTTATCCCGCACCACTTCAATTCCTTGCGTGGTCCGGTATCCCGGGAACCTATCCTAGGACGAAGGAAAGGTAAAGGGGAGTAGGGTATACCACTGCGTAGGATTCTTTGCGTCAAGATTGTTATCTAACCTCCCCCTATTCCTAATCGAGACCTTGAAGCACGTGGGACTTTGGTTTTCCTACCTCTTGGTAACGTTTCTCTAGATTTCCCAGCAGCGCGAGGATTCGGTTCCTTCCAAAGGGAAGCGTCTTGACCTGCATTCGGGCTGGCGAATGAGGATGATGAAAAGTGCCGTGAGACCAACGCAGTTTTCGTATGGCTCTAACCCTTTCTTGCTTGCGCGGCTGTTCGCCAATGCAGTCGGTCAGATCGAGGGGACAATTGTAGGATTCGATATGGCCCTATCGTACAGTACTAACTAACCAAGCTGGACTGAGGGCGGGTTCCTCGGGGCCGAACGGACTTGACGACAAGATGACCCGACTCTGTCATTACAGCATGGCAACGCGAAGATACGGCATGGAAGAAGATTGACGTATTTCGTGGTGTTTAACCCCTACCTCTATCCTATGCAAGTCAGGTCGCAATTGTTCGTCTTTGGTCAGATCGATGGGCCATCCAACACACCCCAGGATACCGGCTGCTATCGACCAACAGCGGGCCTGTATGTAAGAATACATGTGAAGAATGTACCCAAGCATGCACGCCCTTGAAGAGAAAGCGATCCGAATATAGTGTACACGAGGCCAGGAACCCCCCTTGTCTCATCGTATCGACTTTACCGCTCTCGTTGAGGAGAATCTCCCAGGGCTGCAGCGAGACCCTCCCACGTATCCCCCCTCCCCCTCCCCTATATGATCTATCTATCCAACCACGCACTCATCGAGTCCGAAGGGAGTCCGAATGCCCCGCTCCAGGCGGGGCCGCCAGCGGGAAGAAGGGTGACGTTCGTTCGTCAGTCCATGCGGCCGGGTTCACGGCGACGTCTCCTCGGGAGATGGGGTACGGGTAGCAGTGGTACATGGGGCGCGACATTGCCCGGGTCCTTCTAATCGTGGACTACTGGGATCCCGTCTAGACGACGGATGCAGAAAGCGTTGCCAGAGCCCACACTTACTCTCTGTCTCTCTCTTGCGTACTATCAACCAGGCTGCCAGATTAACTCGGCTCGGGAGGAAGGGTGAGGGGGGTTCATCCTCATTACCCACGGACACGGACACGGGGAGAGGAAGAGATACCCTACCTTGGCTATGGGTCCTTTTCTTCAGATTGTTTACTGAATTAGTACTGAGGTCTAGGAGTGTGTGGGACTGAGCCACCGAACTAAGTTTGATGGGAAGGACTTTGAGCCGTCTAGCTCGGAGCCATGAGGCTATTCAGACGTCAACGAGGGGTAATGTATCGTCCCACGGCCATCATTCTGATCAGCAAAGGCCAAGAACAACTTTGCTTATGCACCCGCCTAACCTGCGGCGGGTATGTTTGGAGGCTTAGGCTTCTGCATGTTCCTTTTTTGTGTTCTTTTCTGTAGCTTGTGCAGCTTTTTCTGCGGGAATGACGCCGTTTCCCTCCACGTCTCCCCCCCCCCCCCCCCCCCCCCCCCCCCCCCCCCCCCCCGCAAGGGGGCCTCCGCTTTTTTTTTCTCCCCCTGTCTCGCTCCGCTCTTTCCCCCCCCCCCCCCTCCCCCCCCCCTTTTCCCCCCCCCTCGCCTCCCCCCCCCCCCCCCCCCCCCCCCCCCGGTGGGCGTGCAACGAGGAAAAAGGGACTTTGGTATTTTTTCTCTCCGGCTTGAGCTTGTTTCTTCTCTCCATGGCCCCACGCGTCGCATATTTGCCCCTTTTCGGATGCTGCGTTTAGGCTCCCCCACCGGTGCACAGCATCTTTGCGTGGTTGCGGTGGTGGTGGTGGTGGTGTTTCGTAGGGCTAGGTGCATGTACGGAAGGAGGTTGGTTGGTGATCAGGCAACAAGACGTGCCTTTTTCGAGAAACGGCCAAGCGCCTTTGTGTCTGACTGCAGGAAGTGGGATTTAGACAAGCACGTCCGCGGCAAAGCAATGATTGACAGCCAAGACTCGACGTTAAACGGCCGCCTAGGTATCGTCTCCTTGCTCTACCGAGGGGCTGGGCCCACGGATGTTCCCATTGTTGCGTAATCTACGAATGCCGGGTATCGCGGACTTTGCGGCGGACTAATACCGTGGAGTTAGGAGGAGAGTTCACCGATGAACCTGGATATTCCAGGTTTAGCACGCTCGCGGAAACTTTGCGGAGAGTCGTGTTTCGGTCTGTGTTTGTTATTTCTGTCCAGCCTCAATACCAACGGCAAATCTCGTGCTTGTGTATTGTCCCGGTGTCCGTCGGGATAGAGCCAACGGTGAGGGAGTGTTCACCGAGTGGAGGTGGATGCTGTCAATCCCGGGAGGTCGGTGGTATAGAGATTCCCGCCTAGAGATGGACGTAGTCCATTTGTCGACTTGGCTCGATCATGGTTCCTCCGCACCGTTTCCTTCAGGCTTGACTTCATACCTCAGAATCCAAGTGGCTTGAGGGATCCAGGCAACATCAAATCGTCCGGCTGTGAGGCCCGCGATGCGGCCTAACCCCTCTTTTGCTATCTTCCCCAATCCGCGGAGGAGGCTCCGTGGAGGGGACCTTTGCTTCCGTGGCGTTTGAGCTTGTTCTTCTCGTGCAGTTACGGGTGTGTCTTAACGCCATCATCATCTATGTCTCACCATCCCACCCCTCTCGCCTGACCTTTCCCGCTCACGCGCGTGTGCGGGTATCACGCGGTTGGCGTTTAATAGGTTTGAGTGGCGGCTGGTATGTCCCTTGACGATGAGGATCGACTATGGATAGCAGGCAGCCTTTTAGACTCGGCTGGCGTGTCTGTGGGTGCGTTGCCAACGTTTTCGAGTAAAGAATTTTGGAACTTTGGTATTCTGTGGCCCCTGAGACTTCTCTCAGAGTACCGTTCTCGCCGCCTCGTCTCTATTGACGAGGGTTCGTTCCTAGCTTCTTGGCTGGGAGCCGCTTATGTGGAAGAAGGCGTGTAGGTAAAGCATAGTTCCAGAATAGAATCGGGGTAGCGGCTGAATCTCTCCCCTGAAGCCTTGAGGGTCTGGTATCACGGCATGCTAGACTATCGAGGCAGCGATATAATTTGCTCTGCGCCAAACCCCTTGGCGTTAACCGTGGGTCTCAAGATTGCTCCTGGGATATTAACCTGTTGCCTTGAAACGATCTGCAAGTCTTCGGTGGCTTGCTTCTGGCAGATGTGGACCATCATGTCTTGTCTCGGCGTTAGTTGAGGTCCGCTTCGTTTCGCTGGGTAGAGGTTGCTGCCTATGAGGGGGTGACGGGCATGTTTACGAGGCCTCAGAGAGGGGTGAGAAAGAGACCAAATACTTTAATGGAATATTCTGGTGCAGCACCTAGAATAGCTTGGGGCGTTTGTGTAGACCTTGGATGTGTCTCGATCAAAATGGCCTGATGGACCGTGGCAGGGCTTGTCTGCTGGGAGGCTTGCTAGTCATGTGTGCTGAACTGTAACGGCGAGTTTTGATCCAGCTTCCAACAGCATGTTCTGGAAGGAACTTTGAATTGATTTAGGCAACTTTTATTGACCTTGTTGGAGAACTCGGGTTCGCCTTGCTGGTTGGGGAAACATCGATGGCAAGAGGCATTCCCCATCGCGTTGGGAAAGAGCCATAGCTGCTTATACTGAGTACCTTGTTTACCTTAGTAAGGAAGTGGAGGATGGGGCTGAAGATTTCAACTGTCTGATTGTCTTTCAGAATAGGGCTTAGATCTGTGAATTCGATGTCACCTGATTATGCCTTGCGTGTACCCGGGGTTGTTAAACGACCAACCCCTCTAGAACGCTCCTTTGATTCAGTTAAGGCCATCATGCTGGATGACAGGCTCGCTTCCGACGTTTGGCATTGGCTCACCTAGACAAGGCGACTAAGGACAAAGTGCTCACGAGCTTCTCATCATGTACGTTCAGTAAAGGTAGCAACGCCATGCCTTGTTCCTACATTAACTCCTCATTTAGCATTCACCAACAGTCCTTCTCACGTATTCGTTACCTAATCGTACTAGCAAGCTGATGGATAACAAGGTAAATCCTAGTGATCTAGTTGAGAGTATATTCACTTATAAACCTTCAGTGGGCTTAGTCCATCGATGCCTCCCATGTATTCGTTGGTCCTCATCAACGAGCCGGCGGACGCTGAGCGATTCTAGTTGGATGATGGTATTCTTCATAGAGAGTTTAGCTAAGCAGACGTTATAGGATATATCATAGGACACCGATGTGTTCACTACCGATGGTCGCGAACTACCAGTCTCAGTTGTCTCGAATGTATCGAGCTCAATTATAGAGATGAAGCAAGGTGATCTCAGTTGCGGCTTAAACCTTGCTTAAATAGGTATCGTGGAACTGCTGTGGCACAGCTTTTGATGGAGATGGCAACAAGGGGGAGGGTTTGAACAGACGTCGAGTCCCATTGGAGAAGCTTAACATCTCTAACGCGGAATGACGATCTTTTCAATACCTTGACTTGTTCATACCATGCATGGTTATGAGGTCTGAAGTAGATCACGGTATTCGGCTGGGGGAAGGGCGGGGTGGAGAAACCAAAATGCTCATCGCCGAAAAGCTGAAAGGAGTCTCTGGTTACAGGATCGCAATCTCTCAGTCATTCAGTACCTTCCCACCTTGAGTGAAAATCTAATGTGGATGGCGATGATGATAGTACTGCCGGAGCAACCAAGAGTGAGGACACCACAAGCACCGGGCGATCGTAGCCGTTGATAGAGACTGCTGAAAGGTTTCCTTCTCGCGATTGGATCTGTGAGTAGTAGACGAACCAGCCGGCCGCTGCAGATGCCTTGTTTTGGCACCTCATTTTCAGCCTTGTCAACTATCATCCAGGTCTACAACGCGTTCGTCGTGGCCTACGCATGCTCCGTAGTTGAGCCTAGGGTGAGAATCGCAAACCATTGCGAGGTCTTCAAGATATCAGTGCCAACAGGCAGTGCGTTGCCTACTTAGTCAACGTCTAGGAGGAAACTGTCCAGAGACTAGAACCGTGGAATACCAAAAAAGACTTTTAGTTCTATTCCATTACTGTCAAAGATATCTTGTTTTGAGAAGACTCGTGCTGTCGATGCCATCTCGTTTTGAATCGTCTCCGCCCTTCCCTAGACCAAAGACGTGCGTTATTTTAATCGCATGCCTGGTTCGCGGCTCCCATACATCTGTCGTAGACCGAAACGCCAGCCACCTCTTCCCGGGCATAGTATACAGACCCCATCTTCCAGGGCTCTCTCCATTCGAACGCGTACTACCTCAATACACCTAGTTGGCAAAGCGCTTCGCTCTCGCTTCCTGTCTCGCCTTCTCGGCAGGATCGATGGCAGCGCTGCGCCTGGTGTCGCGTTCGCCGCCGCCCTCGCGACCACCACCACCTTGGCGGCGGCCTCCAGGGCGTCCGCCATCTCTGTTGTTCCTGCCGCCGCGACCGCGGGGTCCACGGCCGTCGGTGCTCTGTCGCTTAGCATCGCGTCCGGCCTGCTCGTCGGAACGCTCAGGACGGCCGCGCTTGGGACGTCTCTCGGGAAGCGCAGAGTCGAGACCGGCGACACTGCCAACCTCGACGCCAAACTTCTTCGCGCGGTCAGCCTTCTTCTTGGCCTCCTCATCCTCGTCGATGCCGAATCGCTTGGCGCGGTCGGCGCGCTTCTTGGCTTCCGCTGCGGCGTCGGTCGCTTCCAGGTTGAGAGCAAAGTCCTCCTTTGGCGCGGCGTCGGCAGCCTCTGCAGTCTCCTCTGTCTTCTTCTCCTCTTCCGCGGTCGTCTCCGCAGCAGGCGCAGTCGCGGCTTCAGTGGCGGGGGCGGCAGGCTCAGCTACAGCAGGAGCAGCGGCAGGCTTAGGTTCCTCAGTAGCCGGGGCAGCTTCAGCGGCGGGCTTGGGGGCTTCGGCGGCCTTGGTGGGCACGGTAGGCTCGTCGTCACTATAATCGATTTCATCCTCCTCGGCGGCGGCTGGGTATTGTTAGGTCGCGATCGAAGAAAGCGCGTGTTCGGAATCGATTGACGTACCGGGTGCGGATTGCGCATCGTTTTCCTTTAGGCGATTGACCAGGTCGAGCTTGTTGCCTGTTGCGGGAAGGCTTCTCTCCTGGAGAAGCTTCTTGAGCTCGGGAACCTTCAACGAGCTGTAGTCGGTAGCCATGTTTGCGACAGTTACGTGGGAAGTCGAGATGGGAGAGGTTAAGTAGATACGATGCCGAGACTATGATGCGGCTGCGACGATGTTGAACAGATTTGCGCAACTTTGGCGAAGAAGAAATTGATGATGGAATTGGGGTGGAACTTGGAAGGCGGAGAGAAGGGGCGGTCGTTGATGGATCGCCGGGGGTTATGACGATTTTTGAGGCGCGTCGTTGCTGCTTTGGTTCACAGGACGACAGCTTTGGGAAGGTAAGGCGAGGCAAAGGTAGGCAGGTACCTCCCAGGTTTAGCAAGAAAGGGGACCTTCCCAGTTGCTTAAGCTGCGGCGCATCTGCTCGTTGCTGGTAGAGGTACGTACTCGACTACCAAGCTCGTGCAGCTAGGTACTTACTGTGTAGGGGAAGGTGTCGCCGCGGTGCCTTCCATTCCCATTAAGCGAGGATGGGGGAGCACGGGCCACTGTTCCTGCATTGGTCCATGTTGAAGTTGTCCCTCCCCTCCAGGAATGAGTGTCCGTTGTTGTTGCTAGCGATATGCGAGGCGTCTGAAATTGAGTTGAAGAATGCATCGTCGGATCTGAGAGTTTGGAGATGAGGCAGATTCAAGTTTCCAAAAATAGGCTGCAATGTCGGCAGAAAGACAGAGACAAAGAGACGTTTGACGGCGCTTCTTCTCTCCTCTTGTCTCATCGAACCTATTTCTTCTTCTCATGTACTTGGCTTTGTCAGGGAGTGAAGTGACATTTTGCCGCAAATCTGAAGATGCATGTTTTCCATACCACGACAAAGGGAATGAGTCGACTCTTTGTCTCTTGAAGAATTGCCATGGATTTTGCGTTCCAGAAATTGATGAGATGAGCAGCCACAACGTACCACCCAAAAAGTGAGATTTGTATGAGGCGGGAGACTTATATACAGGGTGGGTTTGGCATCTCATATGAGGTACTGAGTAGCACATCCGCGGCAACTCAGCTCTTGCCACCATACCGGACTCATGTGACTGCAGCTGATAGGGTGCCAAATATGAAAGGGAAGCAAATGAGAATACGATGGTGATGGAGATTTCCCTATCAATAGCGTTGTCTGGCGTCGTTTGAGCATCGCTTTTCGTCGTGACTGACTCAAGCTTCACGTCGTTGACGACCGAGAAGAGCCCAACTGGTCTTCGACTCTATGGGCTGCTTCGTCAATGCTTCTGTCATCCCGAGATAGCAAGGCTTGATGATTATTATTTCGTCTCGTCCGTCCTCGACGACGAGAGAAACCAGGAGGATGGCTGCGTAACAAACTCAATTCGACCTTTCTGACGCGCGGCCATCATGTATTGAGTGTGGCGATACAAAGTGGGATAAGTAAGATACTCTGGCAGATCTGCATGCTACGGGTGTCCGTCTCTTGTCTTCAGACCATGCCGTCTCGAGCTTACGTACTTGGGGTGGTGACAGAGATGGAACAGGACGGGAGGCTCCACCGACATGACGTTAACATGGAAGAAAGCTGTTGCTGCTCAGTAGTCAAAGTGGACGACGCTCGCCAGAATTACATGCTGCTGTTGCGTCGCACCACGGCCCGTGTGATGTGACGCGCAGCTACATGTACATGGCACTGGCAGATGGTAGACGATGTCTCGCAGTGTGACAGTCTGATAGACATGGACGCGTCAATGATGGTCGGCGCCACGTGCAGCTGCTCACAGCTCTTCCATCCTACTCCTGGTCGATAGCGTCGCCGCGTCCCTCACGAAGTCTTCGCCTAACCGATTAGAGCGTTGGTGAAGTTGAAGAGCGGTTTCGGGGGAGGCCTGGCCTTGTCAGGGGGAAGGCCAATGAAACCTTGATAACCTAATCGTAAGTACGTACCCCGGTAAGCCCATCGATGGGCAGCGATGATTGATCAGTGGTAACTGTCAGACTGGGTGAGGGAGGTGGTAACTGGGCGCAATCACAGGGCGCCCTCAGCAATTTAGCAGATAGCCAAATGCCAAAAAGTGCACTGCTACCCCGGATTCTGAGGTGGCAGTTGGCTCCACCTAAATGGGGCCTTTATCGACCGAGTCTCGGTTGATTGCCTCGTGCCTTTTCTTGCTCCTTTTCTCAAAACCCCTGTCGTCTGCTGAGCTGTCTTTCGACTTACGAACCGACATCAAGCTCTTTCGCGCCCACCGTGTCTATTCGTACCTCTCTCAATCTTGGTTCCACCTTAGCCGACCTACGGGCCATGATATGGCCTGGGTATTAGCTTGAACTCAGGCTCGCTCGAGCCGATTACTTCGTGTTCGTGTTCCCTCAGCCCACGCGCTGCGCTGCGCTGCTACCTTCGATTGATCACGACGACGCCGGCCTTCACATCGCCACGACCGGCCTCCCTCCGATTTGCGACAATCGCAAAAGTCGCCCAACATGACGCGCCGTATAGTGAGTACTGCTGCTACGCTTGACGACGAGAAAGAGACCATACTGACGATGCCTTTGCTCAGGTACGGACGATAATCCAGCTCACCGCGGTGACGCTTGTGACGTTCCTCGCCGTCTTCTTCCTCGACCGAAACTTCCGAGTTTTACCAAAGTCGATGCACCACTACATGCCGCAGCATCACCACGGCCTGATTGTCACGGATATCACAGTAACGAAATGCTCGAGCATAAACGTCTTCACATCCTGCAACCTCGACACCAACAAATGGCACCGAATCGAAAAGGACCTGTACCTGGGCAAGTCATGGACCACCAGCGCATACGTACACGTCGCACGGAAGAAGGAGGAGGAGCTGCTACCAGAGGATAAGGTAGTCATGGACGTTTCCGTCGGCCGACTCGACCCCACGACTTCTAAGAAGGGAGAGGAGGACGAGAGGTGGGAGAGCCGACCATACGGATTGTGGGTGAAGCGGTCTTCCAACCAGAAAGACAGCGACTCCAAGAAGGCCGTTACAGGCATCGATGTCCTGTTTGGCGACGACGCGGTTGAGGCTCGCGATGGCTGGCAGATCACCGGAACGCCCTTGCTGCTCCCGCTCAACGAAGAAATCCCCGTCACCCACATCACTCTCCGGAGAGGAAGCCAGAAGGAGCCTCACAAACCACAGCCGCGAATTCCCGAGAACGGCAGGTTCAAAATCATGCAACTGGCCGATCTCCACCTCAGTACCGGCGTCGGCAAGTGTCGCGATGCCATGCCCGAGGGCTACAATGGCGGCTTGTGCGAGGCGGATCCCAGAACGCTGGATTTCGTCCAGAAGATCCTCACCGAGGAGAAGCCCCATTTGGTCGTGCTTAGTGGAGATCAAGTCAATGGCGAAACTGCTCCTGATGCGCAGTCGGTGAGTGGCGTTTTCTCTGTCTGACTGGGCGCAAACTGACTTTACTAGGCAATCTTCAAAATCGCTCAAATCCTCATCAAGATGAAGATCCCTTACGTTTCAATTTTTGGAAACCACGATGATGAGGGATCGCTTCCTCGCGCTGCTCAGATGCAAATTCTCGAATCGCTACCATATTCTCTGGCAAAGGCCGGGCCCGAAGAAATCGATGGTGTTGGCAACTACTATGTTGAGGTCCTTGCTAGAGGCAAGTCGGACCATTCAGCACTCACCCTCTACATGCTCGATTCCCATGCATATTCTCCCGATGAGAAGAAGTACCATGGGTACGACTGGATCAAGCAGAACCAGATTGAGTGGTTCAAGAAGACTTCTACCAATCTGAAGAAGGCACACAAGGAGTACAGCAAGGTTCACATGGACCTGGCCTTTATTCACATTCCTTTGCCCGAGTACAGGGATGCCGATCTCGCCATCAAAGGCGAATGGAAAGAGGGTGTTACAGCACCCAACTTCAACTCCGGCTTCCGTGACGCCCTCGTCGAGCAGGGCGTCGTGATGGTCAGCTGTGGACAGTAAGTTCCATCCTCAGCCCTTGAAAGAAAACCACAACCTAACCTGGTACAGTGACCATGTCAACGACTACTGCTCCCTCTCGCTAGACAGCCAGCAGAAGCCAGCCCTCTGGATGTGCTACGCCGGCGGAGTCGGCTTTGGCGGCTATGCCGGGTACGGAGGATATCACCGCCGCATACGTGTATTCGAGGTCGATACCAACGAAGCTCGGATCACGACGTGGAAGCGTGTTGAGTGGGGCGACACCAGTAAACGGATCGACGAGCAAATCATTGTTGAAGCGGGCGGGCCGATAGGCATCAGAGAAAAGAAGGCATGACAAAACTTCTCTGACGGTCTATTCGAAACAAAGATGGAAAACAGAAGAAGCAAGAAAAATGAAAGAAAAAAAGAAGAATGAAGTGCTGGAAAATATTTGGAGTTTCGGGTCAGGTTAACTAACAAACGGTGTTTGGGTCTGGCTCATCAACAAGAAAGTCTCTACAGGGAGTTTTTAAAAAGACTTTCAAAGGGGAAATTCATAGCATGTATTATTTTGACTTGTCAAACTGTCTGAAAGCATCATCTCTTGGGTGGACTGGCACAACGGCAGATTGAAGGCTGAAGTATGGAAGTGATGGATGGGCGTCGGGACGGAAATGTGTACATGTATGTATCTCTATAGGAGACATGACGGCCAACTTTCCTCTTTTTCTGATCTCGTTCTCGTTCTCTTGTGGGTGTATTTGTGAGTCTTCTCAATGTGGGTAGTAGCCGGGGAGACTGAGTTGCTCGGTCAAGACATATACGGCTAGGTATGGGTAAGAATGGACAGGTATGGAATACTTCCAGACCAGACGATGCGGTTGGTGGATCGAGAGGGCTCACAGGAAGGGAGATGACTTTCGTCCCAGCCCTAGGACTCAAGACGAGCTCGGACCGGCTCATATCCTACCTCAGGTAGGCATATTAGCTTTAGGCAACCTCGGGAGGTGGCGCGTCGTCGGACATGCGCGGGGGGTTCAATGAGGTTTAAGCAGAGCTAGGAGGTCAAGCGGGTGTGACCAAAGCCCGACTGATCTCGAAGGCCACCTTACCGGCATTCTTCACCTGTCACCGCAGGCGATGAGGGAGCCAATGGCTGGGTGGTCATAAGGGGCACCGGTGGAATCCAAAGATTCTCGGCCCATCGTGAACCACAATATAACAGGGTCCTCGTCAGAATATCCGACCGGCAGGTTCTATCGCCCTCGTGGTGTTGCATTTCGGAATAACATCCATCCCGTCGGGGATGGTAGGTTTGCTACCTTACACACCGCACAGTGTCGAATCTAATCACCTTCTTCGCTGCCACCGATGTCGTCGGGTAGATATTTCGAGCAAAAGCTGAAGGTCTAATAAGCGCTGTGGCTTGGGAGTGTGTACCCACGACATGCCACGCCATCACGCGTGCAACCCCAAGGTTTTGGTCGTGCAGTGGGACGAGGTGTGGGTGGGTAAGGTGAGATGAGGCTGAAAGTGTGTTTTTTCCACGCTTGAAGGATGCCACCATCATGCTCTCCGGAAGCTTCGCACAGGGCATGTGTTTTTGTGCTATTTGGACCTTCATTCTTTACCTGTGTGAGATGACTAGATCGTTGAGACAACTTGTCTGGGTATACGATATTGCAGATGTATTAAGGAGACTGGGAAAAGGGGCGATGAGGGCTCTCCATGCATTGTGTCATTCGTCTTCTCATCCAGGTATATGTGGGACAAAGGTGGCCTGAGAGGTAGGTAGACTGGCATAGACCTCCATCGAGCTGCAAGGCAGAGGTGTGGTTGTCGGGCGTCCCACTCACACTTGCTCCTGCCGAAGCTGCCTCTCGGGTACGGCACCCAGCGTCTGGGCCCCGGTCCCGGGGAGACTTCATCGGAACGGCCTACGCCTTGATGCGAATCTTACTCTTAGATTTGCCCTTGTTTGCTATTATAATCTTCCCAATCATGGTAAATTTGATAAAGAGCGTCGGAACTTTGGACATTTGCATCGAGAGATTTCTTCAACTAGCTCAGGACGGTGGTATCGACGACATGGTCACTGGACATACATACCTCTTCGTCTCTTTCTCGGCTTGTTCGTGGCGTCCGCTTCAGCTTAAAGTCCGTGGAGATAGTTTGATGCTCAGGGTTGGGATAATTTCTCGTCGAATTTTCCCGCATCTCGGCCTCTGTTTCCTTGTACTTAGAAGGTCGGCTCAGCAGGGAGCCGGCGGCTGTTCATTCAAAGGCAAAAGTCTTGTATGCCAGCCATTTGAACCCTTGAAAGCTGAGGGCTTCAGGCGACTATCGCGAAAAGATTGCCTAATAATATCTTCGTTCCTCAGTACGCCAATTTCAAGTTGCTCGGGTGACTCGATATCGCACATCGGTTCTGTCCCTTGCCGCGCTCCCTAGCCGTCAGGCATATCGAGGCTCTAAGTATCCTGTTATCGAGGAAATCCAAGATTGCATTAAACTAACAATACGGCTACCGTGGGTGGTCTGGACTGGCTCATTTTGCCTCAGCTTGTGCCGTTAAGTTGGTGTCCGACGTGGAAGTAGGTTGGCGCTAGACCACGCTGTCAGCAACCTTCTGCACCTCTCTGGTCGGTTGGCTCGGTCTGCTTAGATTGCCGTGTTCTATGATATCTCGATTGTCGTGCAGGCAGTGACGTTCTCAAGCTACTTACTGTTTCATAGATCTCGAGGTAAGAGAGGGTAGACTCTTCGAATCAAGATATCGAGTCCATTGTTTGGAAACGTCCCAGAGGGGGGCTTGTCGTGAGGATGGGGTGACCTACTCGTAGTCCGTCACTTTGTATGCTGTTGTTAGAGCTTATTCGGATCTCAGCTCGGAGATTGCCTTGTTATTCCAAAAGGTGAAGCAGGCCAGTCGCCTGACTTCCTCCGCACGCGCCCTCTACGATACGCGGCAGGACTCACGCCATCGTAGCTCTCTACCAAATCATTTCTCACCCCGCCATATCATAGAGAAGTGACAGATTGTCTCTGACACCAAGGTACTTACACGCATCTGCGGCGGTAGAAAGTATAATGCGATTGACACCGGCGCCAGACTCGGCGGCACTGTGTATGAGCCTCACTTCCACCAAGCGAAGCCACGAGAGTCCCAGAATCAAGAGGTGCTCTACACAGTGCACGATCCCGATTTCCCAGGGCGAGATAAGATTCATGAGTTGAGAGGACTGAGGGCGTCGTGTCGTTCTAAATCGCGCGTCTGTCAGCCACAAAGTTGGATCAGCATCGGGGGAGGGAGGAGAGTTTTGAAGAGCTTTACCTCGCATTTCCTCGAGCCTTAAAACGTGTTTTGCCCGTCCGCCTCTACACCTCGACCTTTCTTCCCTCTCCATACTCATTTCCGTTATTCGCGGATCCATCGCTTCTTCGTGTGTATCGTCAATCTTTGCTTGGTTTTCGCCTTGGTTCTTTCGTCCTCGATAAGCCCTGTCAAGTACTTTGGTAAGCTTCGTCGGCCATACAACTATACCTCCCGGAAGAGCATCTCTGACCTCACCTGCAATAGCTTCAATAGCTAGAATAGCTCAACGCACAACTGCTTTTGCACTTCGTTCTCCGTCACTCGCCTAGTAAGCTTCTTATACCATGTCCTTACCCATAACGTCCCTCGTGAATATAGCTTTTGTACCAACATGACTTGTCTCCTGTCACTCTTCTCCCACAACTTAGTTTCGCTATTCGTACGTGAATAAACAACTGACCTAGAAAGACAGTGTAAACCACTCGAGACTGTCATTATGAACGGCACCACTAAAGCTCCCGATGCTTTCCCGGCCCCCAACCAGTCGCAGCTGGAGTCGTTGCCGGGTCTGACGCCGCCGCAGCAACTCCCTGCCCATGGTGCAGGGTGGGAATTTCTCCAGGGGATGAACATCACCCTGCAGGGTCATTGCGAGTGCCTGGGTAGACAAATGCAGACCTGGAAGGGCTCGTACTCCCTTGACTCTCGCTGGGGTGCTCAGCAAAAGCTCGTTCCCCAGTTCCCAGGCCAGGGTGCTAGCCATCAACAGCCCGAGACTCAGCTGAAGGCACAAATGGAGATTGCTGGGGCGCAGCTTGAAGAAAATAAGAAGAAGCGCAAACGTGATGGGCAGCGCCGGAAGGACAGAAAGCTCGAACATCGGCAGAAAGAGCAGCAACAGCAGCAGCAACAGCAGCAGCAGCAGCAACAGCAGCAACAGCAACAAGAAGATGAATTGCTGCAACTGCTGCAACAACAACTGCTGCAATACCAGCAGCTGCAACAACAACAACTTCAGGCCCAGCAGCTCCAGGCCCAGCAGCAGTCTCAACCACAGTCTCAACCACAGTCTCAGCTTCAGACCCTGTCCCAGTCCCAGCACCAGTCCACCCAGTCTGCCCAGTCCCAGGGTGCAGACCACTGGAGCGACCTGGATTGGCTCGTAAATTCCAATCTCGGGACCGCCGCCATAGGACAAGGGCAGATCGACCTGTTGTTCGACGAAATGGATGGGTCCGACAACGCGCAACAAGAGCAAGCCCAGGCCTTCGACGAGATGATCATGTCGAGCGTTCCTCCTCCCAACGTTGAAGCTCCAGAGCCATGGGTTCCTCCACCGCCTATGACCTTCGAGGATGTGTATCGCCAACAAGATAAGGAAGGTGGCGTTGAACTCGGCCCTTATTCTGCCATGTTGTCTGAATGGGAGCATTCAATGAGCGGTCGTAGCTAAATGCAGTATGGAGAGCAACGATACTGCACCGTAGCTTGCCCCTTTTAGCGTCTTTGGCGTTGTTTCCTGTAAGTGATCCCGAGTTCTGTGGCCTGGGTTGTTTTTTCCTTCATTCAATGATGTTGCGTCTGCTACCTTACGGCTTAAGCCGCTAAAAAGGAGCAAAGTCTTGTATATTAGTAGGAGGATATCTTCGTCTTTATCTACCAGTTGGACCTAAAAAGGTCAATGGCTACATCAACCTTTTGACACGGGAATGTCTGAAAATGCCGCCCATTTTAAGAAGTTAGCCATATATTGGGTCCCATGATGGCCAATTTAGCATATTTATCCGCAAAGTCTGTTCCCACGGCGATTGAGGTTCTCCAATCTGTGAGTTTCACTCGGTTTCGAAAACCATACATGTCCCGTAGCTGAGCATTATCGACGGGATTCATAGCACCACGGAGCTTGGCTGCCCGGGTCCCGGTCAGCCGGCTTTGGTCATGATAGGGCGCAGGCAGACAGGCATCCTGGGGTTGAGCGAAGTCTGTGGGCTGAGGTACGGAGGAGATGCCTGATCGATTCTGCTGGGCCACGTTGATGAATGAAAGGCACCACGATCTGTTTGGTACCTTGAAGGAAGTCGACGTGCTTAGTCATTCCGTGATTAGAGGTTGGACCTTTTGGGAAGGACTTCGGACTTGGAGTCGACTGTCGCAACTGCACCGGAGGCCCCACACTTCGGCACACCAACCGGGCGCGGGGAAAGTGACGACATGTGGGCTGGAGACAGTCCCTGTCGTGATTTCTAAGCAAAAGAAAAGTGAAAGCCCCGCGCCCTTTCTACTGCAAATTGCAATGGAGGGGTCACTCTGACGGAAGCAATCGTGCCACGGTACCACGGTATACGCAGGCAAGAGCTGCCAGACAGTGGCCCAGCGTGCCAGCTTCCACGGACCGTGTGTGGGGCGCCCGCCTGGATTATTAAGATGATGGCAGCTTACATAGCTCTCGTTCACAGAGTGAGGGGTTCGTATAAATGCACCCAAGTGGCGTCGAGCGCAGTGGCAGGTGGATTAGTATTCAGTATTTAGACCCAAAACACAACTTCACTTTCTGCACATCGCGGCGACATCACGTAAAACCTCCGTTCAACACTTGCATCGTAAGCATATGACATCTCGGCTAGGACAATTGAGTCAACATATCTTCAACATGGCTGCCAAGACCAAGACCGATATCCACTTGTACACCACCGGTACCCCCAACGGCATCAAGGTGTCCATTCTCCTCGAAGAGCTCGGCCTGGAGTACCAGGTCACGCCCATTGACATCTCAAAGAACACTCAAAAGGTTGGCATCTCAGAGACCTCCATTTGTTCAGTAGCCTGAGGGTCTACTTTCAACCCCTCTAGAGGCCATTATGCTAATGCACGAGTGCAGGAGCCCTGGTTCCTGGAGATCAACCCCAATGGACGTATCCCTGCCTTGACCGACAAGTTTGAGGATGGCAAGACCATCCGCCTGTTTGAGTCGGGAAGTATTTTGCAGTATCTCGTCGACCGCTATGACAAGGACCACAAGGTCTCTTACTCCTATGGCTCGCGCGAGTACTGGGAGGTGAACAACTGGGTATGGTCTACTTACACATGACCATGAATGCCGTGAAGCTGACACAAGAGATGTAGCTGCACTGGCAGATGGGCGGCCTTGGTCCCATGCAGGGGTAAGTTGCCTCTCACTTCTGATGAGATGACGGCGAGCTAATGAGTATTCAGACAAGCCAACCACTTTAAGCGTGCGCCAACTCCTCGATTGCTTCCGTGTTCTTTTGTTCATAAACTAAACTGACTCTCGCACAGGCTACGCACCCGAGAAGATCCAGTACGGCATTGACCGTTACACCAACGAGACCCGCCGTCTGTACCGCACCATGGACACAGCGCTCGCGGCGAACCCCAGCGGCTACCTCGTCGGTGACCGCGTGACTATTGCCGACATCACCAGCTGGGGCTGGGTGGCGGCGAGCAAGTGGGCTGGTATCGACCTGGACGAGTTCCCCGCGCTCAAGGCGTGGCTGTTCAAGCTGGTGGAGAGGCCCGGCTTCGAGCAGGGCCGCCACGTGCCGTCCAAGCACACGGCGCTGGACCACTTCAAGATGACGGATGAGGAGCTCGACGAGAAGGCCAAGGGGGCTGCTGCGTGGATTCAGCAGGGGATGAAGGATGATGCTGCCAAGAAGTGAGCGTGTTAGGTGCCTGGTGATGCTCGAGGGAACGGGCCGTGAAAAGTATCGATGAACAAATAATGCAAAACAAAAAAGAAAACCATTGGATTTCCAACTATGAGCATGTTGTTTTCTACTGACTAATGAAGGATATCGTTGCAGAACAACGCACAACTACGAGTCGCGCCAAAACCGCGAGCTTCATCAGTCTGGAGACCGTCCTGACACTCAAGCTCAAATGAGTCCAATCGGGTCGGTTAGCTCAGTTGGTTAGAGCGTGGTACTAATATTTCATATGAAATGTTGTGTAATGCCAAGGCCGGGAGTTCAAGCCTCCCACTGATCATATTTTTGACAATTTTGAAACATTGCCGCTGGTGCAAGTCAAACATCATCAAAAAACGGTGTTTGGGATGGGTTGCAAGCTTCGTTGGTTGGAGTTATGTTCCAGTTGCCCTTTTCTTTTTTTGTTCATTGTGCTTTTGAGACGAAGGTTCGACCGACCGTTGGCGCTAGTCCTCTTCTCGGTCCGTGTCTGTGGAATCGGACTTAGGCTGTCACGTGCACCTATCGAGCTTCCTCATCGGGCCCGCCTGAGTGGCGCCCAAAAATTCGGACCAATTGGCTCTCGCCCCTTAGCTGGAGGACAGAAGGCGCCAGGCTGAAAGATTCCTGTTCAGTGAGGGACCTCCCATACTATTGCAACGGTTCCATATAAAAGTTCCCTTCCCTCAACCATCGAAATCCACAATCACCATCACACCACCCTATTCCCTCTGACTGACAGCTTGCTTGCCATCGCGCATCAGTCAAAATGTCGTGGAGAAACCAGGGAATCACGGGTTCCAACAACATCCCTTTGGGAAAGCGCCGGTTTGGCGGCGATGATGGTGGTGAGGAGGAGTTCCAGGAAGCTCCCCCCAGCAATGGCAACGGAGAGCTGAAGCGCGGTCGCAGCCCAGAGCCTCGTAAGTCTTCGCATTGCATCATGTTCCTCCTACTATAGCAGATGCTAACGTCGCTTCCAGGTACCGATGCCGATGGCCCTCGCCGCAGAAAGAAGAGAAACCGTTGGGGCGACGCGTCCGAAAACAAGGCTGCCGGATTGATGGGCTTGACGACGGCCATCACGGCGAACATGACCGGCGAGCAGTTGGAGGCTTACACCCTTCATCTCCGTATTACGGAAATTAGCCAGAAGCTTCGCATTGACGACGTCGTTCCCGTGGATGGAGACAGGTACGTTGTCCACACGTGTCCAGCATTGCGCAGCACCTCGCTAACTGCCACTGTCTACAGATCACCCTCTCCTGCTCCCCAGTACGATAACCACGGTCGCCGTATCAACACGCGCGAGTACCGATACCGCAAGCGCCTCGAAGACGAGCGCCACAAGCTCATCGAAAAGGCCATGAAGACTATCCCTAACTACCACCCGCCACAGGACTACCGCAGGCCCACCAAGACCCAAGAGAAGGTCTACGTGCCTGTTAACGATTACCCAGAAATTAACTTCAGTATGATTGCTAACCCTATAACCCTAACCAAAATTTCTTGTTTCCCTTGTTCCCTGCCTGGACTCTGGCCAAGCTTGTCATGCATCCTCCAGGTGTCTTGTCAGACCTGGCCTTGTTTGGAGACTGGGACCGTCATATAACTTGCTTCACCCTTTTGATACAGACACTAACGCCTAGCTCTCGTCGTAAAGTCGGCTTACTTATCGGACCCCGTGGCAACACTTTGAAGAAGATGGAGGGAGAATCCGGCGCCAAGATTGCCATTCGCGGCAAGGGCTCAGTCAAGGAGGGCAAAGGCCGTTCGGACGCAGCTCACGCCAGCAACCAGGAGGAGGATCTTCACTGTCTCATTATGGCCGATACAGAGGAGAAGGTCAACAAGGCCAAGAAACTCATTCACAACGTCATTGAAACCGTAAGTTCCCCCTCCCCCCTTTTCAATGACGATTGGTAGCGAATGCTAATATCTCTTTTGCTAGGCCGCCTCCATTCCCGAAGGACAGAACGAGCTCAAGCGCAACCAGCTTCGCGAGCTTGCTGCCCTCAACGGTACC
This sequence comes from Colletotrichum lupini, assembly GCF_023278565.1. Lineage (NCBI taxonomy): Eukaryota > Fungi > Ascomycota > Sordariomycetes > Glomerellales > Glomerellaceae > Colletotrichum > Colletotrichum lupini. Next base: position 1,887,397 of record NC_064678.1, read on the forward strand.
CTCCGTGACGACGAGAACCAGGCTTGCCAGAACTGTGGCCAGATCGGCCATCGCAAGTACGACTGTCCCGAGCGCCAGAACTACACTGCCAGCATCATCTGCCGCGTCTGTGGCAACGCTGGACACATGGCTAGAGATTGTCCCGACAGACAGAAGGGTGCCAGCTGGCGCAATGACGGCGCCGGCAGAGCTGACTCGGCTGGCCGCATTGAAGGCGGAGACGCTGTCGACCGCGAGTACGAGGTACGTTTTTCTGCATTCCTTATCCACAACCCCAATACTGACTTTGCGATAGCAACTCATGCAAGAACTCGGCGGCGGCTCAGCCGGTGGCGCTGCACCTGCACGCATCGAAGCCGGCCCTGGTTCCTACAATAACAACGGACCCAGCGGCGGTGATGCGAAGCCCTGGCAGCGTGGCCCTACCGGCGGACCTGCTCCTTGGCGCAGCCGTAACAACGACTCACGCGATGATCGCGATCGTGGTGACCGTGACCGTGACGGTGGTGGCGGCGGCGGCGGTGGTCCTGCACCTTGGGCTCGCGATCGCAACCGTCGTGATGACCACGGAGGCGGCCACGGAGGCGGCCACGGCGGCTACGGCGGCGGTGACCACTATGGCGGTGGCGGCCAAGGTGGCTACGGTGGTCAATCTGCTGGCGCTGCTCCCGGTGCCGCTCCCTGGCATCAGCCTCCCGGAACTCAGAACGGCTACGGTGGCTATGGTGGATACCCGGGATACGGTGCTCCTCCTGGCATGGCCGCACCGCCATCTGGCGCCCCTCCGCCGCCTCCTGGTGCTCCTGGTCTTGGAGCTCCTCCAGGTCTGGCTGGTGGCCTCAACGCACTCATCCAGCAGTATGCCGGAGGCGCCCCTCCCCCGCCTCCCTCGGACAATGCTCCTCCTCCGCCTCCCAGCGACCAACCTCCCCCACCTCCCCCTGGTGCTTGAAGTGGTTTGAGGGAGCTAGGAGGTAGATCAGACGACTAACTTTGATGCTAAGCTCGCATCTGCACACCGACTACGTTGACAACTAACGCTCAACTAACAACCAAGGATTCATATCATGACTTCCAGGGTTGGACAAGTGTTCGCACCTACGCATCAACGTGTTTTCTCTCTCCTGAGTATTTGAAGACCCCAGTGTGGGCAGCAAGCACTTAACGCAAAAAAGCAGAATCAACAAAACAGCGGACACAAGAAAGCAAATTGTACGATAGAACGGGAACGGGAATTCTAGTGGACACTAATCCATAGGCTTATTTTATGCATCGGTGCGTTTGTTTTATAGCCAAAAGATGAAGTTCATCCCAATTGAGGAAATCTAGCCTGTCCACGTGAAGTTATTTGCGACACACTTGAAAGTCCAAAGCGCTGTATCGGAGTCGGATCCGAGTGCTGGAGAGGCAGAAAGTGTAGAGAGTTCAAGATGACTAGCCACCCAAGCTGTCACCGAAACTCTGTATCGTGGCGCTACGATATCTTGATGTCCAACACCACTCCAAGTCCAATCAAATTTCAACGGGCCAAGATTGAAGAGAGCCAGTCGCAAGTTTTCTGGGCGAGGTTGCATAAGTTCCCCGCATCGATGACATTCGCCTTGCATGTGAAGTGGGTGGGTGGGCTACCTACCTGAGGCTCGAATGGAGGCCGCCGTTGGCGCTCTAGAACAGAGCATGGGAGCTTGGGCCACCTAAGATACCGTACAGCAATACCTAGCAGCAGCAGCCAGCTCCGGCCCACTGCACATCATCCCAGGCCAGGAAGGTGCGTCCAGTGTCTGTCCCAGATCTGGCATGACGCCTTCCCACACCCTGAGCGCGGCGTTTCTACCTCCAGCCTCCTTCGTCCTTCATCCCACCTGCAGAACTTCCCTTCTGTCGGCTGACAACTTTGCTCCGTTGCCTTTATTCGCCTTTAGCCATTTCTCGTCAGCTTCCTCCGTGACCCGTTCGTTTTCCCCGCTGATCGACTGCTATCGTTGTTTCGCAAGGGTTTCCCAGGCCCATCCATTGCTTGCGCCTATATGCCCTGTAACACTACCTAGTCGCAATTATCTATCGCTTTGCCTTATCTGAGCTTCCGAGGGTTCGTTCACGCAACCCCTCTACCGAGCAGGCTCCGGCCATCTCCGCAGCCTTTCCTCCGAGGACAAAGCTGGAAGACTCGGAGCTTCGTAGCCTCTTCGCATCGTCTGGCAGGACTCGAGATCGTATCAGCTACATTGCGAAGCTTTCTGCGACGCGGTCAGGAGTACTCCATCGGGCAATCCCAGCAACATTCGGTAGCAATGGCTGCCAAGAACCCATTCGGGTTCACGACAGGTCCGGTCACCTTCTGGCTGATTGTCGTCTACGCGGCCTTCCTCGTTCCCCTTGTCTGGATTCACGAATCCGTGCCGTCTGTTCCTAGCCACAATCCTTACACTGGCGTCAATGTAACCGAGGCATGGCAGGACTTGACGCACATCACCAAGAACTACCACCCGTACAACAGCCGTGCCAACGATGAGGTGGGCGCATACCTCTTGACCCGGATCGAGGAGATCTTGCAACGCAATGGAGTCGATTATTCCAAGGAAAAGGATGCAGGTGGCGTTGTCTGGCCTCAGGACGCCTAGTGAGTAAATTCTGTGTGTTCGTTCTTGTGCCGAGAAAACGTGCTGACTAGAGTTTGCTGCAGTGGCACACTAGCACTTCCACGCGAAGATGCCGTTGAGCGTGCTTCGACTGGCCCCCTCGTAACGGTCTTCGACGACGTAATCTCAAATGTGACCTATGCTGGCACCTCTGGCCCACTCGGTCAACCTGGTACTTCGGCCCATGCAACCTACTTTGAGGGCACAAACAAGCTTGTATACATCCGCGGCACAGAAGACGAAGATGGTGAATGGTGGAAGGGCAAGCGTGGCAACATTGGCCAGGGCGGCGTTCTCGTCAATGCTCATTACGACTCGTAAGTGGTATCATTGCTGTGCCAGGCCTTCATGTTGACAGACGAACAGAGTCTCCACCGGCTATGGAGCCACTGACGACGGCATGGGTTGTGTAAGCGTTCTTCAGATGCTCAACTACTTCACTTCTCCTGGCCAGCAGCCCAAGCGTGGAATCGTACTATTGCTCAACAACGGCGAAGAGGATGGCCTGTACGGAGCCAGAGCCTACCACTACAGCCCTCTCTACTACTTCACAACCTCATTCGTGAATCTCGAGGGTGCCGGCGCGGGAGGGCGAGCCATCCTCTTCAGAACCACTGACTTGGAGGTATCCAAGGCTTATGCCAACGCTCCTCATCCCTTTGGATCCGTTGTTGCTGCAGACGGCTTCAAGCTTCGAGCGATTAAGAGCGAAACGGACTACAAGGTGTGGGTCGAGAACTTTGGCCAGCGCGGCCTCGACATCGCATTCTACCGACCTAGAGCGCGGTACCACACTAACCAGGACGATACCCGACATGCCTCGCAAGAGAGCCTTTGGCACATGCTTTCCAACGGCTTGGCTGCTGTTGATTCGCTTCAGAAGACTTCGGGCTCCTTCACCGGTAAGCGCAATGACGGAGACAAGAAGAAGGTTTCGAGCGGTTCCGGAACAGAGGGCGTTTGGTTCGATATGTTTGGCAAGGGATTCGCCACTCTTGAGCTTCGTGGCCTCTTCGCGTGGACATTGACCCTGCTCATTGTGTCTCCCCTGATTTTGGTCCTCGTCACCTACATCCTGTCGAGGCAGGACAAGTACTACTTCTTCTCGAGGAAGGTCAAGATAGACATTGACGACGAATCGGTCCCTCTTGGCGGTTGGAAGGGTTTCTTCCGTTTCCCCTTGGCCCTTATTTTCTCGGGCGCGATCACCGTCCTTTCTGCCCTCCTGGTTCGAAGACTGAACCCTGAGGTTGTTTCCAGCAGTCCTTATGCAGTGTAAGTCCAAGTCAACTCCATTGAACGTTTCCAAGCTAATGCTTTACACTATAGCTGGGCAATGACTTTGTCTGTGTTCTTTCTCGTATTCTGGACAATCTCGCGCGGCGCCAACGCCGTCAGGCCGAGCGCTCTTCAACGCGGTTACGCCCACATTTGGCTCTTCATCTTGAGCTGGGCTATCCTCGTTGCTGTTACGACCGCTGCCGACAGATTCCAGATTGCTTCGGGATATCTCTTTGCGTTCTTCCATTCCGCCGTCTTTGTTGCGACGCTCATCACTCTCTGCGACCTTTTCGCGCTCCCGAGCAAGCGAGCCTACGCAGAGACGGCTCACGACGATCAGCAGTCTAGGGATAATATATCCGAGGTTCCCAACTCTGATGCTTTGATTTCTCCGAGTCCGCACGAGGAGGGCACCACTGAAGAGCCCACGGAAACAACGCCGCTTAGGAGTGGCGACAATGGCAGTGGAAACAATGGCACAATACGCACGACATTCGCAACAACCTACCGACGCTCGCTCTCTGCCATCATGTCCAACCCAGATGACGACGACGAGGAGACTAAGGAAACAAGAGAGAAGCAACCCTATGAGAAAGAACAACCGTGGTCAGCGAAGCTCCCATCTTGGACCTGGTTCTTCCAACTCCTTCTGCTCGCTCCGATCACCATCATCGTCTTCCTCCAAGTGGCTCTGTTCATCACCTCGGCCATGCAGTCCATTGGCGCCGATGGTGTGGACCCTTTGCTTCTCTATACCGCGATTGCCGTCTTCAGTATCATGATTTCTTTGCCTCTTACTCCGTTCATCCACAGGACGAGCTCCTACGTGCCGTTGGCCCTGTTGTTCATTTTCCTCGTCAGTCTCATCTACAACCTTGCCGCCTTCCCGTTCTCCGCGAACAACCGCTACAAGGTCAAGTTCATTCAGCACTTGGACCTGGATAATGGAAACTCTTCAGTTTCGATTCTCGGCCTGCAAAAGTACGCCCGCAAAATGATCAACGAGTTGCCATCTGCGGCAGGCCGGGAAGTCATATGCACTCCATCAGCTGGCTTGCTATCTGATTGTCGATTTGATGGATCTGCAGTGTTGCCCAGACTGCCTGAGCTTAAGAGCACCTCGTCTTCCGGACTCGTGTCTTCAAAGGATCCATACGCACATCTCGTGACTGTTAACATCACTTACTCGAACTCGACCAATGAGTATGAGCTTTGCATTAATGCCCCAGAGTCAAAGCAGTGTGTTCTCAATTTCGACGACGCTGTGACGTTTGACGTTCGGGAGGGCGCCGGTATCGACTCCCTCTTCAGCACACCTACTGAAGGGGGCATTAACGGCATCACGCTTTGGCGGAGGGACTCGTCTATCCCATGGACGATTGACGTCAAACCAGCTGCCAAGCCCTCGGCGGCTAAGCCCGCGGAGTCAGTTCACAAGGAGACTCCCAAGGAGCACGAGGAACTTCGGATTCGCCGGGTTCGAAAGTCTACAGGATTCAGCGGAACGATCTCGTGCTCTTGGAGTGATGCCAACGTTCGCGGGACAATCCCTGCCTTGGACGAAGCTTTACAATATGCCCCTGACTGGATCGCCGTCACAAAGCAAGACGTAGGCCTGGTCAAGGCATACAAGCGCTTCAAGGCCTAAGCAGATATTGAAACTCATTTCACTGTCAACTTGGTGAAGTTTAATTTCACTTTGTTTCGTGGGGTTGTAGGGGAGGACGCGCGGGTTCATGGCTAGAGCGATACATGAGAGGCCATGAACCGATGGAAAGCTGGAATAGTGCTTTTCTTCATGGCGGTCGGCAACTGGAATTTTGTTCATTGGATGGCGTTTCGAGAGGCATCTTTCACGTTAGCATGCGATCATGGGGTACAGCATAATCACTGGTGGCTAGGCTGCGGACGGGTAACGAAAGCACGCGTAATAGGTATCAATTTGAAGTATCATTCAGGAAACGCCCCTGTCATTCAAGCATACGGGGTCGAATCGTTTTCGGCCATGTTGCGGAAGTTAGGTCTGTGTGCGTATTCCTCGAGTATTGACTATGCCGGGTCTGCGGATTAGGACCTGCGTCGAGTAGCTTGCCTTACATTCAGATCGAGGTCGCCCTTCCTTTAACCAAGCCCTCTCGATCCTCATGGTCGAGCGGTATAACGCCCTTGTCCGTTAGTACAGAACTTGGTATGAAATTTCGAGAAGCCAACGGATGAAGGATTTCGTAGGGGCCCAGTTCGATTTACGGACTAGGTACCTGAGCTTTTGCTTTTTCGCCCCTTTTGATGCCTTCCATCCATCCCATGAACTGCAAACGATTTAATGTAATAGGGTATCAATTGTTGGTCTCCCGCGCAAGTCTGCTGGCAAGAGTGCGCCTGGTATTAGGCTCTTCTTCTCGTTCCAATACCACTTTGGTATGAAGTAAATGAGACTCCCATCACCGAGCCATCCAGACATTTCCCAGGCTTGCTTCTACTAAACTGCCAGCTTTTCCATCACTCCTGCATCCTCTCATCCTTGATACCACCACCAGCTCCTTCGGCCACCTCCTTGGCGTGATACCGCTCCAGCAGCTCCCTCATCTTGGCCCACAACTCGGCCTCCATGTCGCGCTCGACCTTGTTGTTGCGGCTATTGAGCCACCCGACGTCGAGGTTACCAATGGTGCCGACGCCGTTGGGCTCGAGGGAGGGTCGGGCGACGATTTTGGCGTCCTCGTTCATGATGGGTTGTCGGGTTTTGGGATCGGCGTCGTTGCGGAGCTTGATGATGGAGGCTTCTTCGAGGGCGAGAATTTGGCGCTTCATGTGGACGTCTACTGTGTGCAGGGTGGAGAGGAGGGCGTCCATTGAGGTTTTGAAGGTTTGGGTTTGGCAGGAGGAGGAGGAGGATGGTTGGGGGGGAGGAGCGGATGGGTTTGAGGGGTCTGATGATGGGGAGGGCTTTGGGGGTGCGCCGAGGGCGGAGAGGGCGGATGAGGTGTGTGACATTAGGGAGACTATTTGGGTGTCGATTTCGCAGAGTTGTTGGATTCGTTCTTGGAGGGTGAAGGGTTCGTTTGGGGCGTCTGTTGTCATTGCTGTGTCTGCCATTGTTGCGTTTGAGAGCTGATTTCGAATTTTATAGGAAGAACAGACGTGTGCGACTGGTGAGTTTTGGGAGTTGGGAAGAGGACAATATTATGGGTGGATCGTGGTTCTTGATGAGTGTAAAGTAGTTCGTGAGATGAGAGGTTGAGATGGTGAGTGAGATTCAGTGGGTGAGTGCTCGAGCTCACAGGTGAGCTCCAAGAGGTCGCGTCTGAGTTGAAAAAGGTGGGTCCGACCACCGGGGAAGGTCGAAGCTCTCTTCCAATGACTGAGAGCGAAGAGGCATACACTATGCCGAGAAAGGCCTAGCGCCATCCTCTCCAGATATTTTCCGCCGCCAACCTTGACCTCACATCCTTTCCTTTGCAGCCTTGCAGGGGATGAAGGAGCCTCATTTCATCGGGGCCGGACGCGACTTTCGACGACATCTCATCGAAGTTTATCATCAAAAGTCGGAACTTCGCATCTGCAGCACTACCTTCTGATAGTCAACGTCTAATCAGAGAAACACGCTCATTAGAAACCTGGAGATTACGGCCTCGGTTTCCGCCACGGATACCCGACCTTGGCTCGACGACTCACGATCACGTCTCACCCGCCCGGTTCACGACTAATGCGCCGAGAGACGTGAAAGGCGCATCGCCACATCGAAACCAGGAATTTTCATCTACACCAACTGCGCGCGTTCCAACACTATCGAAATCGTTCTGTAAAAAATGTCGGGAACCCCGGCTCAACCAGGTGCTAGCACCACCCCGGGCGCACCAGCAGCGGCAGCAGCAGGCGCAGCAGGCACAGGCGCGTCGGGATCCTTTTCACAACAGCCTCAGCAGCAGCAGCAGCAGCAACAACAAGCTGCGTCGACGGTACCGGCGACGGTGACGCCTATTCCTGCTCCTACCATCCCGACTAGCCAGACGCCGATCCCGCCCCCTGCGACGGCTACGCCTGCGCCTGCGCCGGCGCCGGCTACTGCGCCCATGTCGAATCAGAATCTGAATCAGATTGTAAGTTGGGGTTCCAGTTGTCAATTTGGTGTCCTTTCTGTGGTTCCTATGCGTCTATATGGGGAGGAAGGGTTGTTCGATCGTTCGGTTGCTGCGAGTGTGGTGACCGTGGCGGTCGACGGCTGGTGGTGATGGCAAGTGCTGTTGGAACCGTGAGAGATGAGATCGGCGAGTGAGGATCCTGTATCCCTTCGAGGGCGGGGGACAGAAGGACAGCAATTGCTTCTTCCATCTCCCGCAAGAATTGCAGAAACAAAACCCATCTCACGGGTAATTGCCAGTTCACATTTCTTTGTGTGTTTGGTTCTGCTTGCCTTTTCCTCATCCATCACCTTTCACCATCGTCGTTCAACTCATACACCTTCCAATTCGTCTTTATTATTCTTTCACGTCAAAATATCATCAACATCCAGGAGTTTGAAGACAATGGCCAGTCACCTTCAAGAGAGAGTGTCCAAGGTTGAGATGGTAGGTCACTGCGGCGTGGCTTCTGGATTCTCGTGGAAGAGGACCGCCTCTCTCCCAACACCCTCCTTGTCTCCCATTCCTTATGTTGAGCATGATTTCTCTATTCCTATCTCTTCATCCTCTCTCCTTCCTCCTCTACTTTCTACTTGTCTTCGGCGCGGGAGAGCAAACATGTTCGTTCCAGAAGACATAGAGACTGCGAAGGCGGCGAAAGTACGATCGCGCGGACTTGCCTTTTCAACGCTTTCCCCGACATCGCTGACAGTTTCTAGGTCACAGACTATCTCCTGAAGCGAGGATACACTCGTACTGAAACCATCTTTCGCCAAGAGTCTTCGCACTTGGGTCCTGACGGCAGACCCATTCACAATAAGGTTGATGATTTGGGCCCTAAGAAGTACTTGAAGGCTTTCAACTTGCTCCGTGAGTGGGTCGAGAACAACCTCGACATCTACAAGGTAAGCCTCTAGTAGTCCATCTGATTCTGGCCTTTCATTATTTCTAACCTTTTACAGTTCGAGTTGAACAAGCTTCTCTGGCCTGTCTTTGTCTACTCCTGGCTCGAGCTCGTCACTCAGAACTACTCTGAGGAAGCCAAGATCATCCTCAACAACCTCAAGTCGTACTTTGAGAATGTCCACTCCGATGACCTGAAGACCTTCTCCACCATTACACTGGCTCTGCACGCCAAGGAAAACCCTACCACCAAGTTGTACAGAGAGAACAAGTACCGCGTTCCGCTCAACCAGCACATCAGTGGCAACCTCTTCCACTTCCTCGAGCGCGAGCGGGACAATGGCGGCGCCGTTATCCTGTACATTCTTTCGACCTTCTGCCAGTTGGATTCAACGGCCCGTGGCCCCATCGAGCCTTTCAGCTTCGAGGCGATTTACCGCCGATCTCAGAACCTCGACATTGACGAGGTGGATCTGCAAGAGGGTATCCCTGGAGTCTTCACCGGCATTTCAAACAGGGACCTCTTGGACAAGACGGTGCCCCTCAAGCTGGGTCCTCTGCCCATGGAAGAGGACCTCCGCGACGATGTCAGGGCCGAGCTCCAGGATGAGGATGCGCTCAACCCCCCGCCCGATGGCCGTGCTACTTTGGTAGACGAGTTCGATCGTAAGATTAAGCGTGAGGAGAGCGCCGATGGCCCCACAAGAGCTGACCTGCCTTTGCCTCCATCTCGCGCCAGAGACGTTGTCATGGAGATGCAGAAAGTCAGAGAGAACCGTGATCGCTTCAAGATTGACGGACGTACCGGTGGCGTCGGCGTTCCTGTGAGCGCGTGCATGTTCACTTTCCACAACACTTTAGGAAGGCAAGTAGTACGTTCTTATCCAGTGAATTCGACTAACAGTTTGGTATAGTGTCTCATGCATGGACTTCTCCAAGGATCACGAAATGGTTGCTATTGGGACCACGGATTCCTACATCCGAGTGTGGCATCTTGAGGGCAAGCCTCTCAAGTCGAAGCGCAATGACGAGAAGGACTACAAGTTCAACAACCGCAAGCTTATCGGTCACTCAGCTCAAGTGTACTCAGTTTCCTTCTCCGATGCCATTGCCAAGCTCGAGCATGCGCCATTCGGCGAGGAGGGCAAGGGCGAGTCTCCTATCGAGACGAGCTCCAAGCTGCTGCTGTCTTGTTCTGCGGACGGCACCGTTCGAGTGTGGTCGCTGGATGTCTGGGCCTGCGTCTGCGTCTACAAGGGCCACGATGGTCCGGTGTTGAGAGCCGAGTGGGGTCCTTTCGGTCACTACTTCTTGACTGGCGGCTGGGACAAGACTGTTCGCGTCTGGATGCAGGATCACGCTTCCGCGCAGCGCATTCTCGTCGGTCACGATTCCAGCATCTCGGCTGTGGCCTGGCACCCGAACGGAACATACGTGTTCTCGGCTTCCGACGAGACGGACAAGTCGGTCCGCATGTGGTCTGTCATCACCGGCCAGTGCGTGCGTGTCTTCACCGGTCACACGGACTACATCTCCACCATCGAGGTCGCGCCCAATGGCAGAATCTTGGCCACGGGTGATTGCAGTGGCAATATCTTCCTCTGGGACATCCAGAAGGGCCTCCGCATCAAGCGCTCCCGCGGCCACGGTAAAGGCGGTATCTGGTCCATGAGCTTCAGCGTCGAGTCCAACGTTCTCGTCTCTGGCGGCCAAGACGGCACTGTTCGTGTGTGGGATGTCGAGCTCCCTGCCGAGGGCCACACGGCGGCTCAGCAGCAGCAAGGAGCGGCGCCTGCTCAAGAGGGAGGCGACACCATCGTTGCGGCCAGCGGACAGACGGATCGCCCGACTGCTAGCGGTCAGGGAGCGACTGGCAGTGGATCTAGTGCTCCCAGTGGCGGAAAGAAGAAGGGCAAGGAGGTTATGATTACGCCCGACCAGATCAGCGCATTCCCGACCAAGAAGACGCCCGTCATGAAGGTACAGTTCACCCGCATGAACCTAATTGTGTCTGGTGGCTGCTATGATCCCGACCGTTAAGCGCAACATGCACCTCTTTTCACTGCGGAACGGGATTTTCTGGAGGGAAAGAATCAGACTGTCTTCATCTTGAGTTTGGCGTTGGGGTCACGGTAGTCGACAAAATGTGACTTGGGCGAGGTAATCCTGGTCTGGGACAGCAAAATCGCCTGGTTACTGGTTTGTGTAAATCATCAATGTAGTAGATACCTTTAGTCAATTGGGAAGGCTGTAAAGCCAATTTGCCCGTGATCTAAGTAAAATGCATGTGAACGCTTCCCTTTGAATTGTATCTTTGTTCGTGACATGTCTCGGTAAGGTACTTCGTACATTAGCACCGCCATTGCCCGGCGTCAGTCGAGACAGGAACAGTGACGTTGACCGCAACCGCTAGGTACCTCGAGTGCGGCGCTCCTGGGGCAGGCCGGGTAGGTACCTACAGGCTACAGGGGCCTCGATGGGCTCTGGGGTCCCAATCGAGGTCGAGTGGCTGAAGCTTCCAACGTGCCTCAGCGAATCAGGTAGTGCGGAGCAGCTGTGCACCTTTCGCATTGAGCCTCTGTCAGTCAGACACAACCAGAACCGGCCGTGCCTTGGATGTACCTCACCTTACTGTGCTGCCTTGCCTTTTGCCAGACCACATCCCACCTCACCTCAATTCAACACCCCAACCATCGCCCGCTTTCCGTGGTACTCCACAGGCCCGTCATCTAACCAGATTTCATTCTCACGAGATTACCATAGCCACTGGCGCATCGAGCAAACGAAAGGATGGATCCCCTCGAAGAGTCGCCATGGGGCGATTCGCAACCCACCTCCGAGCCCTCGACCCAGCAGCAGCCCTCCCAAAGCGAAGAGTCGACGTCGTCGCAGCCCGCGGCCAAGTCAGACGCACCCAGCACGGCATCCGCACCTCGCCCTTCACGCTCCGGACCTGTTCGTCGCCTCGTTTCCGCCCAACCTACCCGCCTCGAAGCCGTCGACGATCCCCTCGGTCCTCTGGGTCCCCTGGGCGCTCCCGCCGCCGCAGACAATGGCGCCGAAGCCGGCCAGGATGCTCCGCCCGTGCCGCCGCAGAAGGAGCAGATGGTGATCCGCACCTCGATGCCGCCCCAGCAGGGCCGCCGCGCCGGACCTTCCGACCCTCATCACATCGACGAGGACGATTACGACCGTCCGTCTGGCCCGAGGCAGCCGCCGCCCGTTCAGGCTGCGCATCCTAGCCCGGTGCGGACGCATACTCAGCCTAGCGTCAGCGTCGAGCAGGCTAGCAAGCCGAGCTTCCAGATCACGGTGGGCGATCCGCACAAGGTTGGAGACTTGACCAGCTCGCATATCGTCTACTCTGTCAGGACCAAGGTAAGATGAAGCTCTTCCATTGGTGAAGCGGGGATTGGGGGAGAGGAGCCCGCGCTAATCATGATGGAACCGACAGACCTCCTCAAAGGCATACAAGCAGCCCGAGTTCGAGGTGAAGCGCAGATACCGTGACTTCCTTTGGCTGTACAATACGCTGCACGGAAACAACCCCGGTGTTGTTGTGCCGCCGCCGCCGGATAAGCAGGCTGTCGGTCGCTTCGAGAGTAACTTTGTTGAAGGACGTCGCGCCGCTTTGGAGAAGATGGTGAACAAGACTGCTGCGCACCCTACCCTACAGCACGATGCCGACCTGAAGCTGTTCCTCGAGAGCGAATCATTCAACGTCGACGTCAAGCACAAGGAGCGGAGGGAGCCGATTCCCGGAGAAAGCAAGGGTGTCCTCGGCAGTCTGGGTATTAACGTCGGTGGCAGCAGCAAGTTTGTCGAGCAAGATGACGTGAGTGTTCGCTGGGATTACCAAAAGAACTGTATACTGACAGAGGACGACAGTGGTTCCATGACCGCAAGGTCTACCTCGATGCGCTCGAGAACCAGCTCAAGGCGTTGCTCAAGGCAATGGAGACAATGGTTGGCCAGCGCAAGATGATGGCCGAGGCCGCTGGAGACTTTTCGGCGTCTCTGCACGCTCTGTCTACGGTTGAGCTTTCGCCCTCGTTGTCGGGCCCGCTGGATGCGCTGTCCGAGCTGCAGCTGACGATCCGCGATGTCTACGACCGTCAGGCCCAGCAGGATGTTTTGACCTTTGGCATCATTATCGAGGAGTACATCCGCCTGATTGGGTCAGTTAAGCAGGCGTTCAGCCAGCGACAAAAGGCGTTCCACTCGTGGCACTCTGCCGAGTCAGAACTGCAGAAGAAGAAGGCTTCCCAGGACAAGCTCCTGCGGCAAGGCAAGAGCCAGCAGGACAGGCTGAACCAGGTTAGCGCGGAGGTCGGCGACGTGGAGAGAAAGGTGCACCAGGCCAGGCTCCTATTTGAGGATATGGGTCGGTTGATGAGGGCGGAGCTTGACCGCTTTGAGAGAGAAAAGGTGGAGGACTTCAAGAGCGGCGTTGAGACCTTCTTGGAGAGCGCGGTAGAGGCACAAAAAGAGGTAAGACAATCCGCGACATACATGAGGTGGGATTGAGGCTGACGCTTGACAGTTGATTGAGAAGTGGGAGACGTTCCTCATGCAGCTGGATGCCGAGGACGACGAGACGGTCTTTTACCGGCCGCCCGTCATCCAGCCCTCGGGCAAACCGCCCGGCAACACGGCCATTGACAGGGCTCGTGCCACCATCAACGACGACTCTGACTAGAAGCCCGAGGCACGGCGTCCGCTGATTCACTACATTATACCTACGCATCACAGCAGCGGTTTCTTCTTCGACCCCACGGCGCACTGGGACGAGTGACGAGTGAATCAAGTGTGGGCAATAAGTGCACATTGTGGAGCCTATCCTTTCTTGGTTGTAGTAGTTGTGGTTGTTGTACATATCTGACAGTAGAAGAAACCCCATGGGGGGTATAAGGGGCTCCCGTAATCCACCTCCTCCTCTGACCACGCTTATGATCGCCCTCTCGGCGGGTCTCCGTGAAATCTCACTTTTTATACAATGATCCGGTTCTGTGCATCGTACAAGCTTCTTTTCTCCCCAGCTATACGCAGGGGATGCTGACGACAGTGGTGATGGTTTTGTTTGTGTCATGCTCTCGCGTTGCCTTATTTCTTTCCCTTCTTGCCCTTCTCCGGTGCCGCCGCCTTCTTGGGGGGCTCCTTGATAGCCTGCTGCGGCTGCATCGCGGCGTACCCGCTGATCAAATCGCCCATATCGAAGACGTCGTCCTCCTCGGGGGTAGCAGCCGGCTGGGCAGGCTTCGCGGTCTCCTTTGCCGGGGCGGCAGCAGCAGCGTCCTTTCCGGCAGTCTCCTTTCCTGTGGCAGCAGCGTCCTTCCCAGCAGCGCCCTTTCCAGCGTCCTTTGCAGAAGAAGCTGCAGCCGCAGCGGCGGCGGCGTTGAGCTCCTCCTCCGTCGGCTTCTTGGCGGCCAAATCGAACCCGCGACCGAAACGCTCACGGAAGGCCGCGAGTTTTCCGGCCTCGTCGACTTCCACGTTCTTGAGGGACTTGTCAGAGGGTTGCCAGAGGGCGTGGTTGCGGGAGTCCTTTGCGGAGCGGACGAGGGGGCTCGGGGAGGTGGTGCGGACGGTGTAGGTGCTTCCGTCGGAGAGCTGGATGAGCTGGGTGAAGGTGTAAGGGCGGCGGGGGCGGGGAATGAAGGTTGCTGCACGGGATTGTTGGGTTGGGAGACCTATTCTCGGCGAGGAGGCGGAGGGGATTGTGGCGCCGGAGCAGGAGGAGGTTGTGAGGGAGGGTCGGTGGGCGAGGAGGCTTGTTGGCCTGGGCAGGTGGGTTGGGAGCTTGCCCATTTTTGCGGATTTTCGTATGGTTCGAGTGGTGGAGGGAGTTCAATTGATTTGGAGGCGAGGAAGAGCTCTGGTAGGATCGTAGAGAAAGGGTTCGGTGGCGAGAATGGTGCGACGGGCGGAGGGAGCGCGCGCGCGTGGGCAGAGGAGAATTTGTTTGAAGCTTTTGGCGATGCTGGCTCGGTTGGCTCGATTCTCCTTGGCCGCTGGCCGCGCGACCTGAGGAAACCAAAATTTCGGTTGGTCGGGGCCGGGGAGTTCCGTGCGCGCGGGTCCACAGCTCAGCGTGTGCCCGGGGAGTGATTTCTTATCGATAAGGAATTTTTCTGGGTTCGATTTACATCACCGAGAGCTTGAGCTACCACCATTACAAGGGGGGGTAAGGAAGTCCAGCTTTTGACGTCCTTCACAGCCACTCCACGAGCCATTGCTTTCCTTTGACGGAATTTACAGACGCGACCTGCGCGGAGTACAGTTGCACCGTTTATTGCTTTGTTAGACTGCCGAATTGCGAAGTGACTGCGCGCTACCCCGTACGGCAACCTCGGGCTCAGCTCCGGCGCATGCGATGACCGGAGCTCGTGTGCTGGGGACCGCGCTGCGTCGCGTCGGCCGGCCAAGGACCGGAGGAGGCGGCGCTCAGCGGACCCTGATTGGAAGCTGTAAGGCATTGCCACTATTCAATATGCTTGAACATGGTCACTGACGCATCGTCTCAGCTCAGAATGAACGTTCGTCATGCATACCAGGGCTCGTCGGCCCAAACCCACCGACCTCCGAGCACCACCGAACAATACACACGACACCGCGATATCTCTCCTCCTCCTCTTCCTCTTCCTCCTCGAAACCAATGACGCCAACGACAACATGGCGCAGAGAACCCCATCAACCCCCGACAACAACCCACGACCCCACAGCCGACCTCCCAGCACAGCTCTGCGGCGTGATGCGGAGACTAGCGCACTCGGTCGTCGTCGCCACGGCCACAGACCGCGCGGGTCGGCCACGGGGCATGACGATGTCGAGCTTCGTGAGCTTGAGCATGGAGCCCGTGCCGCTGGTGACGTTCAACGTCCGGACGCCGAGCCGGACGCTGGATGCGATTCGCGAGAGCGGCGGGGTTTTCAATGTGCATGTTCTCGCGGAGGGAGGGGAGGGCGCGAGGGTTGCGGATTTGTTCACGAGGGGGAACGCTGGTGCCGGGGAGGGGTTGTTTGAGGGGTTGCCTGGGGGGGTTGAGGTTGTTGAGGAGGATGGGGAGGCGCCTTTACTTGAAGGGAAGGGGGTGTTGTATGTGATCAAGTGCCGGGCTCTTGGGGAGGGGATGGTGAGGGTTAGGGATCATGTTGTTGTTGTTGGGGAGGTTGAGGGGGTTGTGAGGGGGGGAGGGGAGGGGTTTGGGCTTGTTTATGCTGATCGACGGTATCGGACGCTGGGGGAGTGTTTGGTAAAGGGAGAGAAGTGAAGACGGGAGACTGAGGTTGGAGATGTTGTGTATCATACCCCATGTATAGAGATTGCGGATAGAGTGTATACTATGTGAGGGGAACTCCGCCCATTGATTTCAAAGAGGATGGTTAGGGCGGCTATAAATCGGCACTGGGAGCTTGTTGACGGTATGAACTGGGCTTTGAATTATTTCCAACAACCAGCTTTGCACAAGAGACCGTCAGGTGAGAGATATCAGACAGGTCGGTTTTGGCCAAGTCCGATAGATAAAATTCTCTAAGTTCATTCATTCTATGCATACAATGTTACGAATCGCGTTCATGATCATAGGTTCTTCTCCTCCCGTCGTAAGCTTTTCACTGCCTACCGCAATGAAGTCTCTTGAAGCTCACGCCCCACTTCCGACATATTTAAGATAAGGGCACTCGAAATGCATCCGCCATCCTGAATAGTAGTGTAATGCGAGATCCAACACCAGTAAAGACAGTGTAACGACTCCGTCTATTTGCCCGGGCACCCACGGCCCAAGCCATTGGAGATTGAACAGCAATCGGCGTTCTATGCATATTACACGTCAGTTCTGCCCTTTAATTCTTCTCATCGTGTTACTTACACATTTGGTGCGGGGGATATTATAGTCTGTAGCACAATACTTGTGCAGCGGACAGTAAATGTTGCCGGGAAGAGTACCGTACTGCCTAAAGCAGGCAGCTTCTGAGCTAAAGCAACAGTCATGCTTATCATCGCACTGAGCATTTGGGTCGCCAACACCTGGGGCTTTCTGTCGGTTCTCAAGCCTGGCCGGGTTGGCGATGGCCGTTCCCACCGTCAGGGAGATGATGCTGATAATAACTGAGGAGAACTTCATGGTTGAGGAATAGAATCAGGTTTGGTTGTAGATGTGTAAGATGTGGAAGTTGGATAGAGATAAGAGTGAACTGGTTCTAAGTCATCCTGATGATCAAAGACAGATGAGCTTTATACTTTTCTCAGATAGCCCAAACCGCTGTGTGTACTTGAAAATAGAATCCTGATATTCGGGCTTGCCCCTTTCCAATTCATGAGACTACGGCCTTGATACATCCTAAAGGGGTGCCTAGAGTCCATCGGCGTAGCACACTGATTGTGCCAATGTTCGAGCTAGTTGCCTTTGATAGTCGGCATGTTCAAGTCGAGACTTGGTAAGGTATGCACGTGCACTTCCTAGTCCGGCAAGTTTTCTTATTCCAGGCCACCAAGGCAGAATATTCAGATTTGGAGCATTCGTTTAGGAAACAATATCCATGAAGCATGTTCCAAGGCCCGTAGTCCATCGCTTATAGAGTTTACAACCGTGCGAGTAGGTATGCGAGTCAGTTTATTCTGTGGTGACAGTAGGAATACCCGCGTCTATCGCGTTTCATACTGGGCTCAGCTGCCCGAGTGCCGCCTTACGTTGAGTAATACATGATAAAGTATAAGGTAATAATAGAGAAATACGTGTCGGTTTGAGTGATTATCAATATGGCCGAAGTGGGATTTGGTATGTCGGTTCACCTCCTGTTCTAGGAGGTGTTTCCTCTTCGAGGCCATCAAGGCCGTCAAGGCCATCGATACTAGTGAAAGTTTATGTTGCCTATTCATCTCTCTATGAGGTTCGACAAGCACACTCTCAAGTCCGCGAACTAACAATAACTATTGCATGAAGAAGTCTAGTCTGTTTCATATCACGAGAACGGTATCTCCTGCTCGAGCAAGGCTAGCGGCCTATTTCTAGGAGTGGCATCGGTGCACTATGGCAATGCCTCAATTGTCGGATTGGAAGTCCAATTCGACCGCGGCATATAGCCGACTGCGCAGGGGCCAATTGGGGGCCCTATTTACGATTATTATAGCTAGCCTAACCTACGGTTAGAACCTCCTTTTTATACTTACTACGCAGATATTTATATAATTTAATTAATCTCTTCGTTAACTATGGTTCGAACTAACTACCCTATAATAGGGATATTAATACTAATTAGTAATTAAATTTTATTATTATAGATCGGTAAGGTATCTCGTTACGTAAAAGAGACGACCTCTTAATACCGCACGGGATAAGAGATTCGTATTAATTAACTTTATAAAAGTAAATAAAAAAGGGGGCAATTTTCAAATACCGTACGGAATTAAGTAATCGTAGCCCTTTACTACTTATAAGAGGTCGACGTTTACTATATTAAACTATATTAATTAATAAAACTACTTAAGCAACTAGCCTTTTATTATTACCCCGAGTAGCTTTTTTACTAAACGATTTTTCTATAGCCGGCCTATAATTAAAAATTAGCTAGTTAAATTAATAAAAGTATAGTATAAAAGAGCACCGCGCGATTAAAAAAGGGGATCTCTAAACGTAAATATTCTTATTTAGTAATAAAGGTAACCCTATAGGAGTTATTAAGCTAAGAGATTTATAGTATATAGGAAAGTCTATTATTACGAGGACCTTATAAGTACGACCTTAAGCCCGTAATTTAGATAACTTCTTCGTAGCTCCCTTAACTACCCCCCGGGTATTATTTAAGAATATAATATAGGGGACGGTCTAACGAGGGAGGAGGGGATTTAAAGGTCCTAATAGTATTAAGCTAAGAGTATTACGGATCTCGGAGATTAATTTAAGAAGAAGGCGGCTACCCTAAAGTAGTCCTACGACCTCCCGCTAGAGTTATTATTAGCTTAAAAAAAGGCTAAAAAGATAAGGATCTAAAAAAAAAAAAAAAGAATCCTTTAGAGGGCCGCTAAAGGGCTTTTTTTTTTATATTAGCTCCCGGCGCGAGATTACTAATTTTAAAAAATTAATTAAGGAAGTTATTTAGAGATTATAGAGAGTACGAGGCTTAGGAGGCTAGAAGTATACGGGATAGCGGAAATTAGTAATTAATAAAGATCCCGAGACTAATTACTATATTTTTTTATAATAATATAAACGTCTGCCGCTATTATTATTAAAAAGAACTATTAAAACCTACCCTTTTTTACTAAACGAAAAAGAGGATCTTAGTAAGTACGATAGCTAGCGATTTAAAAAGGTAGTAATAATCGTTAAAAATAATAAAAACGAGAGTAGTAGCGAGACGGCGAGAGGAAGCGGGAATCTCTTAGACCCTAATAAATTCGTTAAGTAGCGAAAGTACGGATTTATTATAATTAGCGCGCGGATTAAATATATCCTTATTAAGATTAAATACGCTAATAATTACTAATATAAGTATAAGCTAGAGCACGACCCTTAGCGAGTTAGGGTAAAGAAAAAGAGGACGAAACCCGATCTTAAATAGAATCCTAATCCCTTATAAGTAAGTAAATATTAACTTAGATTATTAGGGGACGTAGATATATAAAATTATAAATTAACCTAACGGTAAGTAAATAGACGTAGTATTAATCTATTTAACTAAGGTTTACGAAAAAAAGGGGCTATAGGGGTAACCCCTATTTTACGAGATCGTAAACGACCTTAGTTATTAGCTAGATAAATAGTTTGCGAGCGTAAGCCTAAGAATTATAAAAGTAGTTAATAGATTTTTCTACGGGCGAGGGGTATTACTAGCGTAATTATAATCGCGAGAGCTATACGAAATACTAATAATAATAATTATAAAAAAGGAATTCGTATTATAAAACTAAGTATAGGTCGATAGAGCGTATAATCGCTTTAACAAATTTAAAAAAAGAGTAAACGACCTAGATTTCCTCTTTATAATTACTAACGGAAATCTATCGTTATAAAAGGATATACCGGGGTAAAATATAGTACTAAAAATACGATAATTAATAATTCTATCTATTTCGACTTATAACTTATTATTATTACTAATATAAAATTCGGCGCTGATTAACTAATAGGAAAGGAGGTAGACGACCCGAAGTTATTAATAGTACGTAATAACATAGGGTTCGTATATAGATACTAAAAATCTAATAGCGAATACGAGGTAATTTATAAACTTTAAAAAGATCTTTTTAAAAGAGAAATTATACTCTGGGGGGAAGTATAAGGTCTTATAAAAAACCCTAACGATATTTTACGATTATTATAAAAAAGTCGGAATTAGGGAATACTAATACTATTTAGTAATTAATATCGTACTCGTAAGTAAAGCCTCTAATTACTATTACGAAGCGGTATATAATTTCGATTAAAACGACTTTTTTAGTATAATTAACGTAATCCGAAGCCGCTTCGAGACCTATAATAAGAACCTAGAGCTCCTATCTAAGCTACGAGCGATTTCTTTTATATTTATAGCTAGGATAATAAAGGGTAAATCGTAAGTAGAGATCCTTAAAGAGCTTATCGATCGAATTAATAAGCTAGTAAAAACCTAGCTAAATAAGAGGATAAACGAGCAAAAAGTCGGATATTTTTATACTATAGTTTAGCGTATATTAAAAGTAAAAATTACCTTATACTAAGTACTTAAAGACTACGAGACGCTCTACTCGAGGCTAAGATCTAGTTTTAATATTAAAACGAGAATACTGCGCTAAACCTACCTTTAGGTATACGACGGCCCTTATAAATAATATTAAGTTAATTAAATATATAATAAGAAGGGAAAAGAGGCTAAATACGGTAATCGTTAATAAAGAGGCCTAGATTCGTTAAATAAGTAAAGATTTAACTTATAAGTAGGGTAATAGAAAAAGTAATACTATATTTATAAAAAGGATAGATATTAGTTAAGTAACTACTCCGAGGAAGAGCGTACTAAATCGTACGAATAATATAGAAAGTTGAGGGTAGTAAATAGTAAAACTAGCCCTCGTCGGTTTAACTAATTCCTCGTTATATATAAGGGTAAATCCGGGGGCACGGAACCTAGCGATAGTAGCTAAAGTAGCGGCCTAAAGTATATACCCCCTATAAAAGATTCGGAAAATAAAAAAGATCTTACCCCCTATACTAACGAATTAGATTATAACGAAATTAACGATATTAACTACTCTTTTTTTACTCCGTTAGCCTCCGGAAAATATATAAGGCTAAATAAATAAAAGGTAGCAAAAGCTCTTAATAAGTAGGCTTTTATTTACGAATAATAAGAGAAGGTCCCTTAGATAACGGATATAGAGGTGGCTAAAAGGGCGAATCTAATAGGGCCGAAGCCTATTCTCTTAATAATTAAGGAGAAGACGCTATCTCTCTCGATATTTAAAAAAAAGGAATATAATACTAAGTATATTTAGGGGTAGCTAGAGGGGTCCTTTTTATACTACTTAGATCCCTCGAATACTAAGCTCGTATAAGTATTTTATATAAGCGAAAGGTACGGCCTAGACGATTTTTATAGAATTATCCTAAATATTAGGGTATTATAATAGTTAATTAGAGGAAAAGGGTAATTCTAAGCGCTATAGAAGATCGCGCTAGTAATACTTAATATATTAACGGCGAGTATTACGAAGATTAGTTTCGGCCTAAGTAAGGAAATCGTTGCCCTAAGTATAATAAAAATAGAGACGTACTTCGGAACGATAACTTTTTATATTTTACCTGTTAATACCCCATTTCTCTTATATCTAAAAGATATAGATCGACTAGGTATTATATTTAATAATATAAAGAATAAAATCTCTAGCGGTAAGCACTTTAAAATAGTCGAACGACGATAGGGGTATACGTTTATAAAACTTATTAATAATACGAAGTTAATTAATTACCTAATAAAAAGTAAGCTTAGAAGACTATACTAGAGATTTGGGCACCTATTAGTTACGAGGCTATATAACCTCTTAAAGTAATTAGGTAATAATAATATCGAAATAGGGGCGCTAGAGTAGTTAATAAAAGTATACTACTAATACTAGATAAATACGCAGAGCCTATATAAATTTAAGTTTAAATTGCGTAATAAGCTTAATATTAACTAGGAAATCGTTATTAATATCTTCTATTTAAATAGTCGGCTAGTACTATATATAATCGACGTAGCTATATCTTTCTAAGTAGGGCAATTCCTCTAAGATCTATAAGTAAAAATAGTATAGGTAGCCTTACGAAAAAGCTAAATCGATATATACTAAGGACCGCTAGACGGTATTAGAACCGATGTTAGTACTAGCTTTAAGTTAGTAAAATTTAGGGATAATACGACGGCCTACGGTATATAGCTAAAAGTCGTACTTATTAAAGCGCACTATAGTATTAGAAAGGTAGAGAGGGCATACTAGTAGTTAAAAAGGGCGTTTAGAATTATTAAAGAGGAAAATCCGGATTTTACTAACGACGAATGCCTCTAAATAGTATTTAAATACTATAACGATACTATGGGGCCTAACGGACTTATACTAACGCTATTAATATTTAGAGCATATTTAAGAACGACCTTAGCCTCGCTACTATCGCTAAGTATAAGCTAACGAGCCTAAGTAGTTAAAAAAGTAATATAAATACTGCGCGAGGTAAGTATAAAAAGGTAAGTTAACGAGGTAATTACTATATACAATAGGCCCGATATAGGGGATAATTTAAATATGCTACTAAATTTAAATATATAAGTATAGTACGAAATTACTTAATAGTGGGCTGGGCTATATAAGTTAATTTCCGTTAACGAGCGCTCTTATATAGTTACGAGAGATCGCGACTAGCTACTCGAAATATTAATTACGGTAGTTAGACCGTACTATATAGATCCTAACGAGGTAATTTCTAACTTATAAAAAAAAGAAGAGCTAGGGGAAACTATATAACCCGCGGTAGAGGTATAGGAAATTATCCTCGACGAAATCGTCGTAGTAATATTAATAGATAACGAAGAAGAGGAAATTACTAAAAGGGTACTAATATTACTAGCGAGATATTATAAAAGACTATAACGGCAAGCCCTAACGCGGCAATTTATTATTAATAACGAGGTAATTAATACTTTTTATATAGTAAAAAAGAAAGCCGATTTCGAGCTAGTAATTAAACTATATAAAGAAGGCGTAATTATAACTACTAAAAAGCCGTATAAGGGATTAGATCTTATCGAAATAGATACTTTTTATAATCGAGAGGTCTATCGATTTATCTTATATAACCTAAAAAAATATATAAACCTCTATATATTTAAATTACGAATAGTTCGTAAGATTAAAAGGAAAGGAATACCCTAGCCGTACGAGAAGTCTAGATACGTAATTTAGGGGTATAGCGACGTCGAAAAGGCGACGCTACTTATATAATTACCTACTATATAGCGCTATAGCTAATAATTAATAATAGTAATAATAGTATTACTACGGAAGAAGGGATACGAGATTTAAAGCTATAATATTACCTAGGCCTCTACCTAATCGGCTATAGGGCTTATAAAGAAAATCCTAGCCTATTTACTAAAGGAAATAGTTAGTAAGTACTTAGAAAGCACGATTATTAAAGTGCTTAAGCTACTATATAGGCTCGTAGAATCGGGCACCTATTAGTAAGCTACTTATTACGATTTTTATATTAATTAACTATTAATAGTTACCTCTACGTACGACCCGTGCTTACTAGTTACGGAGTACGAAGGTAACTAATTTAGGATCGTTAGAATATAAACTAACGATATATTAGGCCTATTTAATATTAACTTTATAAAAAAAGAGGATAAAGAGCTTTAAAAAGCGGGCTTCGTAATAAAGCTAAAAGAGGTCTTTATAATAAATACCCCCCTAGTATTTAATAGCGAGATTTTTATAATCAAAAGGGAAAACGTCGTTTTTTAATAAAAGGGGTAGGGTAAGAAGATTAACCTCGTCGATCCGAACGTAACTAATATTAAAAAGCGGTATAAGGCTAAGCTCGCGCGAGGGGTATATATTATAAGTATTTATTAGCCCGAGGCGACTTTTAACTACGCTAGGGTAGTATAGGCTATAGATCTAACTAAATAAGACGTTAAAGTACTTAATAAGTAGCTTAAGTAGTAATAAACGAATCTCGATCGAAGTCTCGTTTATTACCTAATCGACTTTATAATTAGTAAGCTCTATATCTTTATTAATAAGTTATTTACGAATAATAACGACCTTATTTCGTAATTAGGGTATATTATTATCCTAGTTAACGAGAGTATAGGCGAGAGCGAATTTACTATATATAGTAATATAATCTATTACTTATTAATTAAAAATAAATAAGTAATAAGAAGTGTGCTAGCGTTAGAGGTCTATAGTATAATTAACGACGTTAACCTCTCCTACGCGATTTTAATAACGCTAAAAAAAATTACCGATCGAATTAGCCTTTTATTTATTCTAACGGTTATTTATACCGATTCCTATTCGCTATATAAATACCTTATTAAATTAGGAATAACGAAGGAAAAGAGGCTTATAATTAATATTATAGCCCTTAAGTAATCGTACGAAAAGCGTAAAATACTCGAGATCTATTAGATTAATAATAAAAATAACCTCGTAAACGCTTTTATAAAAATGGTACTAAATAAGGGATTAGAGTAATTTATAAGTAGCGGAAAAGTTATTATATAAATAGAGGAATAGGTTATATAAAAAGAGTAAAGAAAAGGGGGAAAAGGAGACGACCTAGTAGACGGGCCCGAGGTCGAATTATATTTCTAACTATAGCAGTTAAATTAATAAAAAAAAGAGAAAGTTAGTATTAGATTAGAAGTCTAATTTAACCGCGGTATATAGCCGACTATATAGGGGCTAATTAGGGGCCCTATTTACGATTATTATAGCTAGCCTAATGTAAGAGATTAGGCTATGAGCACTTAACCAGCGAGGCTACAATGTAGGTATGGGTGTATTGTAAGACTAAAGCTTGCAGAGTCCTTCGTAAGGGCTCTGCTTCCTAGAAAGTTCTTTCGTAATGAGATCCGTGCACCGGTCGCTGAGTCATCGGCGTCCTGTCGCCGGCCGCATCCCGAATCCATTACACCTAACCTATAGTTAGAACCTCCTTTTTATACCTACTACGTAGATATTTATATAATTTAATTAATCTCTTCGTTAACTACGGTTCGAACTAACTACCCTGTAATAGGGATATTAACATTAATGGAATTTTATGTTATATAAAGGGTCAGATCATCTGTCGACCGAGAGTTGCAATCACTCGACTCTTCACTCACAACACAACTATCACGACCTCTCAAACACTTTACTTCAAAACCACCTTCAAGCAGCACTTCATATCTCCAATATGCAGCTCATCAACTTTATCTTCGTTACTGCCATGACCATTACATCGGTTAATGCTGGCGTAGGTGACCTCTTCCGGTCCGGCCAGCTTTGATGCAGAGTCGCTAACACTCGATATAGTGCATGATTGCAGGGAGCTACGATCCCAATTGCTGCTGGGGCGGTAAAGATAACGTAGATGCCTGTAACAGGCAAGGCGCTTGCAACGTTGCCGGCGACACAGAAAATTACTGTGCCAAGTTTGGAATCACCCCGCAGCAGTGTGTAAGTAGCCTCATGAACTGCCCCTTCTGCCCCAAGACATCACAGAGGACCTTTCTGACGTGCTCTCTGTCTAGGATGCCGATTGTTGCGACACACGCACCAAGAAAGGCAAGCCTTGTCCTAAGGGGAGGAATGCTTGTGACCGCAAAACGGGCTGCCCTAACAGGTAGACTATTGCCGTTGCAACTTCGCACTGTTCAGTCTGCCCATCGCTTAGTATCTCGCTTATCTCGCTTATCCCGCATAGAGCGGTTACCGAAACTGGGTGATTCTACCATCGCTTGGACCTGGCTAGCACTCTTAGCATACCTACCTTGAAAATAGCATTCATTCAGCTCAGTGTGGGCCTGGAAACTCGCCCGTGTCCCATTCTTCAGTGTCTGGATGTGTCTAGATATGCCCAGCCATGTGCAATTATCGTTGAGGGTGGTCAAAATTAACCTTGAATTGAGAGTTATACAGTCTGAGTCAAAAAGTGTAAATAGACGGGAGTTAATTGGCCTGTCTTAATGTCTGCTGGTAGGTTTTGGATAGAGCAAGTTCTGTAAGCAACTCTTTCTGCGGCTCCTTGGCAGCGGTGTGAAACGGGTCCCAACTGATGTAGGGCAGGCATTGTAGTTGAAGCCGAGAATAGACGTCGTGAAAAGAGATGGACCGTGCAACGACCCCCTGGCCGTTGCCAATGATGCGGGCGGTTCAGACGCGGGGGAGATGACATGTGCTGGCATATCCGTAAGGCGCCGCCGCAGACTTAAGCCAGCAGCCCAGCACCCAATCTCGGGGCAGATTTCACGAAGGGGTGGCGCTTGGTTTTCAGCCTCGTCGATGGGTGGGATTTGTGGCAAGGGTATTTCAACGCCAGACGACTGGTTGCTGGGCTTAACTTCGCCCGCGTTGACATCGAACCATTCAAGGTGGACCTTGGAGCAAACAGAAGTATCTAGCAAACAGTGGAAGTGTCGATTTCTGCTTGAGAACATTGAGAACGGGGATCCATCGTTCGGAGGCGGTAAAACTGGAGTAAAAGAAGACTTTGGACTGGACAAACAGACACTGTTCATCCCCACATCGAAGCAGGCACGGAGGCACGGAGGCACGGAGGCAAGGGAGAATCAATGGAAGGCAAGAAGCTGTGACCACCGGACGCTACGTGAGGTACCTAGGTAGAGTGACGCCTCCCTTAACCTTCTGAAGTAGGTATAGGGTAGGTAAGGTACATACAAAAGAGGTTCCTTACATAAGGTGAGGTACCTAAGATAAATACACTTGAAGCTGTTTACAAGGTAAGCGCACCTAAGTGGATGGCGGTAAGGCATCCCTTCCCCAAATGCATTGGATGGCGATTCTCTTCTTTTCCATGCTGGTCTGAGTCTGAGGTGCTATGGAGGCAGGCGCAGGCGGCAGGCGGCAGGCAGGCGAGGAAGGCACAAGAAAAAAAAGGGACCCTCGTCCCACACGGTGGCCCCCGCAGATCGGCCAATCAGAGCCCCCGCACGGTTGCTGTGGTGGCAGGGCAAGCGAATCAGAGAAGGGTCTGGAAGGCCTGGAGGTGATGGAATCGCATAGAATTCTTGAGCTGGGGGGGTGAGCGTCGCTGCCTTTCTGCTTTGGGGTCCAGACGGCCACCGGGACTCCAGACGCCTTTTTCTTTTTTAGCCTCCTCCTCTTCCCACGTCGCCTTGACTTTCAGACTTCTTCTTCTTCGCATCTCAACTTTTCTCTCCCTCTCCCAATTTCTCTCTTCTCTCCTACTCCCCCAAAAGAATCAATCTTTCCATCGTCGATTCGTAGCAGCGAAAGACCTGTTGCATTCGTAGAGAAGCTCTTCTCAAGGTAAGCCCGCCGAAACACACCCCGCTGTCCCGGCCTGGTCTCGATGCCGTTTTGCCGTCCCTACCGTCACCCCTCACTTCTTTTTCGATTGGAACTTGGTATCTCGCAATTCAAGCGTCAGCCTCGTCAGTGATTGAGATTGATCATCTCTGCATCATCTGCCCTGGAGATCCAATCCCGCGAAGTCGGCGACAAGGCTCTCCTCCCCCCGCTCTACTACCCCTCCACAAATCGCAGCCTCACCGCCACACAACCACCTTTTCCAAACAACATCTAACAAATCTTGACAGAATTACGACCGTTACGCCCTAGATACCCACATCCTCCATCACAATGTCTTCCCCGGAGACCTTCGAGTTCCAGGCTGAGATCTCTCAGCTCCTGTCACTCATCATCAACACTGTCTACTCAAACAAGGAGATCTTCCTGCGTGAGCTTGTTTCCAACGCCTCCGATGCCTTGGACAAGATTCGCTATGAGTCCCTCTCCGACCCCAGCAAGCTCGACTCGGGCAAGGACCTGAGAATCGACATCATCCCCGACAAGGAGAACAAGACCCTTACCATCCGTGATACCGGTATTGGTTTCACCAAGGCTGTAAGTACCACATGTTCCCAATATTTACCACTCAATTGCAATGATCGGTAGCTGACCTCCTCAGGACCTCGTCAACAACCTGGGTACCATTGCCCGCTCCGGAACCAAGCAGTTCATGGAGGCCCTCACCGCCGGTGCTGATATCTCCATGATCGGCCAGTTCGGTGTTGGTTTCTACTCTGCCTACCTTGTCGCCGATAAGGTCACCGTCGTCTCCAAGCACAACGATGACGAGCAGTACGTCTGGGAGTCTTCCGCTGGTGGTACCTTCTCCATCACCCCTGACACCGAGGGTGAGGCTCTTGGCCGCGGCACCAAGATCATCCTTCACCTGAAGGATGAGCAGACCGACTACCTCAACGAGGCCAAGGTCAAGGAGGTCATCAAGAAGCACTCCGAGTTCATCTCCTACCCCATCTACCTCCACGTCACCAAGGAGACCGAGAAGGAGGTCCCCGATGAGGAGGCCACCGAGACCACCGAGGAGGGTGACGACAAGAAGCCCAAGATCGAGGAGGTCGATGACGATGAGGAGGAGAAGAAGCCCAAGACCAAGAAGGTCAAGGAGACTTCCATCGAGGAGGAGGAGCTCAACAAGCAGAAGCCCATCTGGACTCGCAACCCCCAGGACATCTCCCAGGAGGAGTACGCCTCCTTCTACAAGTCCCTCTCCAACGACTGGGAGGACCACCTTGCCGTCAAGCACTTCTCTGTTGAGGGTCAGCTCGAGTTCCGTGCCATCCTCTTCGTTCCCAAGCGCGCTCCCTTCGACCTGTTCGAGACCAAGAAGACCAAGAACAACATCAAGCTCTACGTCCGCCGTGTCTTCATCACCGATGATGCCACCGACCTCATCCCCGAGTGGCTCGGCTTCGTCAAGGGTGTTGTCGACTCCGAGGACCTTCCCCTCAACCTGTCTCGTGAGACCCTTCAGCAGAACAAGATCATGAAGGTCATCAAGAAGAACATCGTCAAGAAGGCTCTTGAGCTCTTCCAGGAGATCGCTGAGGACAAGGAGCAGTTCGACAAGTTCTACTCTGCCTTCTCCAAGAACCTCAAGCTCGGAATCCACGAGGACTCCCAGAACCGCAACATCCTCGCCAAGCTCCTCCGCTTCAACTCCACCAAGTCTGGCGATGAGCTCACCTCCCTCTCCGACTACGTCACTCGCATGCCCGAGGTCCAGAAGAACATCTACTACATCACTGGCGAGTCCATCAAGGCTGTCACCAAGTCTCCCTTCCTGGACTCCCTCAAGGAGAAGAACTTTGAGGTTCTCTTCCTTGTTGACCCCATTGATGAGTACGCCATGACTCAGCTCAAGGAGTTCGAGGGCAAGAAGCTCGTCGACATCACCAAGGACTTCGAGCTCGAGGAGACCGAGGAGGAGAAGGCTGCCCGTGAGGCCGAGGAGAAGGAGTACGAGGGTCTCGCTAAGAGCCTGAAGAACGTTCTCGGCGACAAGGTCGAGAAGGTTGTCGTCTCCCAGATGCTCACTGGTGCCCCTTGCGCCATTCGCACTGGCCAGTTCGGTTGGTCCGCCAACATGGAGCGTATCATGAAGGCTCAGGCCCTCCGTGACACCTCCATGTCCTCGTACATGTCTTCCAAGAAGACCTTCGAGATCTCCCCCAAGAGCACCATCATCAAGGAGCTCAAGAAGAAGGTCGAGACCGACGGCGAGAACGACCGCACCGTCAAGTCTATCGTCCAGCTTCTCTTCGAGACCTCTCTCCTGGTCTCTGGCTTCACCATTGATGAGCCCGCCAGCTTCGCCGAGCGCATCCACAAGCTTGTTCAGCTCGGCCTGAACATTGACGAGGAGGAGGAGACTGTCGAGGCTCCCGCCGCTGACACGTCCGCTGTCGAGACTGGTGACAGCGCCATGGAGGAGGTTGACTAAAGGATCTTTGGGATAAAAAATACGGGATACCAGAGAAAAAGTTCATCGGAGTTGGACGGTTTTCGGTTTTAATTGCGGCTTCGGAAGTTTTCCATAATTGCCTCCCCATATTAGATGTATGGGTGTATTCTAGTTAGCCCGTCATGATCATGAGACAGATGAGGTAGACGCTCAGAATTGGAATGTTAAGACAAACAACCTTCTATTGTGATGTGATATATTGTGCCTTGTACTTGTGGTATCTCGTCTTGTCGCCAGTTGGTCGAGTTTGGTTGACTGGCTGTGATATGCCTCTTCTAACATGCTCTCCATAGATAGAGCCATTGAAGAAAGTCGGTATAAAGTGGTTCCCAAAGAAATCTATACCGTCGTTCTCGACTGCAAAGATCATGCACCTTGAGGAACGACTAGCTCATGGCAAACCACGGCCGTGACAGGCCTCCTGATAAGACTTCTTGCGCGAGCAGCCGGTCTTTGACATGACACCGTTGTGTCTGAGCCGCCCAAATTCCAGGCCGGGCCACTGGCTCACGCTCGCTCACGCTGGGTCGCGCGATATGGGCATCCGTGATGCAGAAATCATTTCAGAGAGCCCCTTTGGCTCAGTGGTAGAGCGTCGCACTCGTACTTGTTCGACATGCGAAGGTCCACGGTTCAATCCCGTGAGGGGGCATCCTTTTTGAATCCTCGACTTAAGTTGCATCCTTTTTCCCGTTCTAATCACTTGTATACATTCAGTTGATACTCGGGAGCCGGCTGGTACACTACACGAGGCATTTGGCGTGCTCCGGGTTGAATGTGCAAGGTTAAGTCAAGAAAGTTCTGAATAGTAACTACCTGATAGCCCCAGCGAAACAACCCCCCCTTCCCTTGCCTCCCTAATCAGCCCTTTCTCAATTCTTGCATCCCCTCTTCAATTCCATAACAAGTCAGCTCCTTCCTCTCTAACATCTCTTGAATCGTTCAATAGAGCTCACTGGCCGCAGCCGTAAGCGCCACAAGCACTATTCGCGTTTGCCGAACAACCAGACAGGCAGACAGCGGATCTTCTGCCAGCCCAAGCACACTGGGCGATGCAGAGATTGGTCTGGACATTGATGCATTGAAACCAGCCGGTGTAGGGGCAGGCTCGAGCCTCAATGTTGCTGGTGGTTGCTGCGTTATTGGTGGTTGCCACGTTGCTGGTGGTGTCTGCTTCGGCTACTGGAGCGGCCATGGAGAAAGGCAGGCTTATGGCGGCCGCGAGGAGCTGTAGATACAGGTCAAGATTAGCTTGAAGAGCATCCCTTAGATACTGACAGCGAGCTGTCAAGACTTAGTTGAGGAGAGAGTTTAGTCTTACGAAGCTTTGGAAGTGCATTTTGACTGGATGAAGGGGGGTTTCAGGTGGCGACTGGAGGCTGGCGATGGGAAAAGGGGGGGTGGGGGTTGAATATATAGAAGACGAAGAGCAGAGCTATCGCTTTGTGAGAAGATGTTCCGGCTGCGGCTGCTAATATGTTTCAAAACCAGAACAAAAGGTGATTTCATCGCCGTTTTATATTTCCACTCGGAATTACGATGCGCTTCTTGGTCCCTAGCTATCGCCTCGGCGTCTGCCTCTATGAGGCTATGCTATCCCACTCAGTCCGAGGGCTGACGATGTCTGGGTGACTGGCGCGCGAGTGGATTTACTCCTGGCTGTGAAGTATTGACGAAGTTGGAAGAGAAATACGAGGCGCATAGTTGTGGATCAACTTTTTATCCCTCTCAGACTTGAAAAGTCCATCGTAGGAAGTCCACGCGGTGGATCTGCTGCAGGCCGAGACTCTCGGCGTCAGCTTGTCTTGGGTTCATCATCTTTGGAATGGTTACTGAATTGCCATCTCACGTCAGCTAATGTCGCTTCGTCTATACTTTGACTAACACCTGTGGTTACCCACTGTCATGTTCTTGCGAAAGGATTCAGTTCGTCAAAGTGGGACTAACTCCGAATAGCATATTCGGATCCAATGAGGACTTCACAACAGACCGTAGTTCGAGTCACTTGGAAGACTCAGTCCTTTCAAGGCCGTCGGTACTAGCCTAGTCGAACTGCCCAGCTCTGTGTCATGATCCGGGGGATTCAGCTATAGATCTCGTAGATTTATGTGCCCCTCCTTGTAGCCAGTTCCTGAAGGCCATCAGAATTCGTGATGTTTGAACCATAATCAACCGCCCTGCCAGGTATTCTCATGAGCAAACCAAAGGATCCTTCTGTCTGGGTGGCAATATGATCATAGACCTAGGTTGTCCGGTACTGCTCACGGTACAGTCCTCTTCAACAACTGACCCGACATCCCTCGCCCCTGACTTTCGTCCGCCCTCCTTGGAGACGACCACCATCCCACTTCTCCCCATCAACGAACAAAACCTCACAATACGTAATTTCAAGTACTCCCTCAGTCCCATCAGGCGTCAGAATCTCCGCCTCCAGTATCCCTCCCGCTCCCTGTTCATCATGACCATCACCACCGCCCTCAACCACAACAACAGCCCCATACTCACCCCCCTTCCCATCCCTCCACCCCGCCTCAGCCCTCCTCAGATCCCCCATCTGCGGCTCGAACCGCCACCTTCCCCACCCAACAACCTCAAGCCCGACAACCTTGAAGCTAAGAGCCTGCGTCGGCCCCGTAGACCAGCTGTGCGAGAGCGAAGTATACGCCGCGTCGTAGTTATACCCCCGTTGCGAGCGGTAATACAACGAACCGTTGGCGCTCATCCCCTCCACGAGCGTGGTGCCCGTCATGAGCGGGGAGTCGAGCATGTAGCCCCACGTGCGGCGCATCAGCCGCAGCCCGCGACGGGGTTTCCGCGCGGCGAAATGCGCGAGGACTTCGATGGAGGAGATAAAGGGGGAGATTGTGTCCGGCAGCTCGGGCGTGACGGGCCCGATGGCGTTCCAGTTGCGTAGTAGTGCCGCGGAGAGGGAGGAGGCTTGGGCGGGGGATGTGGTGAGGTTATACTGCAAGGCCAGCGCGTTGCCGTCCTGAGGGAAGAGGAGCGCTCCCGCGGCGGTCTCGTTGTCGCGGTACTGCGAGGCGGAGACGTCCCAGAGGACGGCATTGTACGCCGTCTTGAGCTTCGCTGCCGCGGCCGCCCACGTCGTTGCCTGCTCTCCGCGGCCGTTGGAGCCTGTCGCCGTGTCGGCGGCAAGGCTGGCGAGGGAAGAGAGGGCATGGTAGTTCAAGGCGTTGAGGGCGCTGTTATACCCTCCCCCGCCGAGACGAGCCCAGTCGTTTGTCTCGACTTGCTCTGCGAGGCCTATGCCGCTGCTGGCGTCGATGGCGCGGAGGATGTAACTCGCGCCCGCTGTGATGTTCCCCCACCGGCCGTCGACCCACGCTTCGTCGCGAGTGAAAATCGCGTAGTTGAAGCAAGCGATCAATGTCCAAGCATGATACGTATCGCTCTTCGCGCCCCGTCTCCAAGAGCCAGTCGTCGGGCCCGCGAAGGGTAACTGACCCGTAGAAGCATTCTGGTAAAGGAACATGGTCTCCAGAGCAAAGAACACCGACTCCAACCCGGCATCGCCGAGACCTATGTACGCCGTCGTGCCCGCGATGCCCAGGTCGCCCGGCCAGACTGCGCGGTCTCGCTTCGCGCCGTCGAGGAGCATGGGGCCCTCGACGCCGAGGGTCGCGTTGTAGGCCCAGCCTGGTTTAACTTGAGGTAGCCAGCGGGATGTGTTGGGGGGCGCGATGTTGGTTTGGGCTGTGAAGACGCCGGCGTGCCAGATGCGGGTTAGGAGGTCGTCGTCCGGGGTATGGAAGTGGCCTGCCCAGAGGGAGGGGTTTGGTTGGGATGGGGAGTAGGCTAGGTGGCAGATGATCGAGGTGATTGTTACGGGGCGGAAGGCGTGGAGGGTCAGGTATTTGAAGCCGCCGCGGAAGCGTTCTTTGGGCATGGTGTAGGCGTAGGGGGTTGTTGAAGAGGAAGCGGGGATTGTGACGTTGAGGGCCTTGTCGTAGTCTTGAGTTGGTGTTGCGCCTGTATCGTCTGAGATCTCACGGACGAAGGAGGGTGATTCAGCGAAGGCGAGGGAGAAGTGCGGCTCTGATGAGTTACTGGGTGATGATGATGTATTGTTGGATTCTGCCATCATGGAGAGGAGACCGCCGACGTAGCCAAAGTCTAGGGATACTTGACCTCCTGGCTGGAGGGTGAGGACGAAGCTCCCGTCATCGGCGGAGGTCGTCACGTTCGCGGGCCCGGAGACGGCGTGGACCCGTTGAGGGAGGACGGTCCGGGTGGACGGGCTGTTGATGTACGCTTCCCATGGCCGAGCTGGATTCGGGTCCGTAGTGCTGGCCGTTGAGACAAGTAGGGCGGATGAGGAGAAAAGGAGGAGCGCAAAGTGGAGGAGGCGTGCCATCATTGGGGCCATCTTGAGCAGAGGACGGCGAGGTCGCAGGGAGGTGGGTGTTCCATTGCGATGTCGTGCCGGACGGCGGCTCTATGTGGTTTTCTTATTTCAACAACATGACGGAGCGAGTGAGTGTTTCTTGGCATGCGATCCCGTTCTGGTAGGTCAGGCTTGTGTAAGTCGGCGATGTGGAAGAATTTCCCCGCGTACTCGTGTTAGCGAGATTGACGGGGGTGGATGTCGGGGTAAATCTGAAGCGAGGCGGCGAGCGTTTGCCCGGGATGCGGAGGCGGGGTTGGCGAGAGAGACGATCGCAACTCCAGATCACTGCCAGGGTTTACGTATTCCCTGTCGATCTTCTGTGTTGCACGTTTGACTTGGGTCCTGATCCCAAGGCCTGGAGGCAATAAAACATGTAGAACCTTTTCTCGTGCCAAGTGATCAATCGTACGTCTACACCGTTATCAACCCTACTTTGGGGATTGAGTGTTCTTGGCAAGAGGCTATGATGGTTTCCGAGACGCGAAGACAAGGCAGTGGATAGTCCATCTGTCGATTGCGAAAGTGACCGCAATATTCAAGAGGGACATGTCTATGACAGCTGCTTTCCGGCTCAAAGAAGTACAATTTATCTTGAAGCTCCTGCGTTGACCCTAAGCTTCGACGCTGTTCTCATGGAGACGCCTCAAGTGAGTCTGTCTCGGCCTCTGAACCAGAAGCTGTTATTCGATGGCACCTAGTTAGAACCCATTGCCATATGAGCCGAGGTCTATATGCGCGGAAAAGTTCCTCATAGCTGTCGCGCTTCTGGTACGTCCTCCTTGCCATCGGCATAGTCGACGTCCTCCTCGTATCCATCGAGAGCCTAGACTTTGACGCGAGGTAGATAGCTATAAATGTGATCTCTCACGGCATCGTCAATTCTCAGAGCAACTATTCTATGCTTTCCGGACCATCCAGCTGCCCTGATCTATCGACTTCCTTTGATAACGGGCAGGTAATGCGTTTACCCGGCCAGATCTAACACCTAAGTCCTCGTATATCAGCGGGAAGAACATCTATATAAACAGCCGCAAACTTGCATCTATGCTACAATCTTCTGGCAGGGTCAATGAGGTATTGAATGCCCTTGTCATGAAACTTGGCCGCAGTCACAGTGACTACACGGCATGGGCAGTGCGACTCATCCTCAGGTAATTCGCTGTACCATGGCATCAACCCATATTCTATACGTCCGTCTTCTTCCCTCGCGCTTTATCGATCGGCAAAGGTCTATATCCCGCAGAGTACTCGAAATCCCACGTTAAGAAGAGAGAGCCAGGGACTGCTGAGAATTTAGGCCTCAAGGGGATGATGAGGTGATGTACGACCCACGAAGTCGAACGCTTGGATAGTATCGTCGCGAAGCCCACACTCATTTCTGGTCTATTAGAGACCAGGGAGTAGAACACCTCTAATAAAACAAGAGCAACAGAACTAATGTCCGACACTGTGTGCTGTCTTCTCGTCCTCTTACTCTGGTCTCTAAGTACCGTGTATCAAATAGTCTTTGAGATCACTTAGACAAGCCTTCTTGGTCCTTACCATTCATCAAGATATGCTACTAATGTGGAAGGTACATGATCAGCATCCTTCATACACAACGCCCTAGTGATGCCGCTCCCTAAAAAGAGCACCCGACATCGTGGAATCAAAGCCATAGCCAAGAAACTGTGGTCACGACCATGGTAGTACCGCGGGAATGCTAGGAAACCGCACAAGAGCATACTGGACAAAGGAACTAACAGCTCCTTGAGCCCAACCATTACATCACTTTAATGCAGGTTTCACTTTCACATCATAAAAACCGCTCATCTCCCGTCTTAAACACGATCTCTCACGAATACGTGAGCGAGGACTAACGATTCAAAGAGATAGATCACGTTCTTTCAGCAACTGTCCTTCGGGTGTGTGAACACCCGCCTAGCGATCTAAAGGTGTCACTCTCGATGATGCAGAAATCAAGAACAGCGAATGGAAGGGCAAGAAGAACGAGCCGGCACCTCCTTCGGCAGAAACTCCATTCCAATCGACAATGCGAGGATCTCATCGACCTATATAGACTATAACCGACGTCCGATGATGGGTAAGGAGTCAAGTGCGAACTCGATCTTGTGGAGCTTACTTTGCTGCCCAGGGCGAGAGGTTCTTACATAGGTAGAGATATCGTCAAACTACATCATCTACGATGGTCTCACATTAAACACCAGATTGTCAAGAGAAAGGAACGCAGAGACCCAAGTTCATAAGGGCCCTACAGATGTCTCGGACGACCAGTCTCAACTCACCTTGTCCACAAAGATGTAGTATCTCACTCAAAGCCAAGCGCTTCCAACATGCCGGCGCCGTCGTAAGCCCTAAGGCAAACCAGACATCGACATCCGTCAATGCGACAACCCAAACGAACGGACAAGCTACGCATAAGCCAAATGGCCGGCGCCCCCAAAACCCGCCGCTAGACAAATCGACGGCGTCATCACGGTCTCTCACTAATGTCAACAAAGTCAAAATCTTCCGTCGTCCGTGCCCTACGAGGGATCTAGCACCGGTAAGCCATCGACGTAAGAACTCAAGTAAGACTGCCGTCGTGCCGCGTCCTGCGCGGCTTCATCTAAATGAAAAGCATCGCAATTGGAAGCTTGAAAGGGGGTAAATCGACAGCATCAAAAGGCGAGGGACGAATGACGAGGTGATATGCTCTAGAGAGTCCAACGAAATGTCCATCAGCCAGTCTAGTCCTTGGTCAGCTCTTCTCAATCAAGCCACGCCGCAGAGCTGCAGGGCTCAGAATCCTCTCACGGCGCGGCATACTCTCACCATTCGACCGTATAGAAAATCGTTCCTAACCAACGAAGTAAAAGTCTGCAGGAACTATTCGATTCGCAGCTGCCAGATACCAACGCTCCACTTGGAGCTGTCAGTTTGAGTTCAGCCGGACTCTCTATGAGGCCAAAAGGCTTCTCACCCAACAAGCGTGTGTTGAGTTGGTGGTTCTGGTGACGTTAGTTCCCGAGCAAGCTCTGTTCGCCGTGGGGCCTCCAAGAAGCCTGTGCGCAGAAGGGTAAGGGGAGTCTCGACACCACAGGCTGCGTCGCTGTAGAAAGTTCTGTCGAGGCGATTGGGGGAAAACCAGTTCATCAAGTAGTCAAGCTGCCAACGCATCAAGCTCTGGGGCCAGCTGATTGTTAGTTAGCCAGCCCCAATGTCTCAGCACAGCCCAGCCTTCCCGCGAGACCCCAAAACGGCCTCTTGGACTTTTAGTACGAAGCCCGGCGCGCTTTCTAGCGACGGGGTGTGTGGTCCTTTGGTTTCCCGCTATCGCGCCAATCCCGCGTCTATGGGAAATACGCCGGGCGCCACTTGTGGATGACGGGTGCGGGCGGAAGGGTAATTTCTTCGCTATGGCTCCTTCGTCTGTGCGGCCACCCGTCCAACAACGACAGATTCGGATGATGCCAAAGTAAATATGAAAACTCTGGACCTCCTCTCCTCCAACAACCGCTGTGACAGACGTGAAGGAGTGTGAAAGCTGTGGGCGCTCGCACCTAGCCTTCATCACGTTACTCACTAGACTCAGAGTGCAGTCTGCGCACCCCTGCTGTCTCATCGGACCCAAGCCAATGGAAATGCCGAAACCCCTGTCTACTTGAATAGGCCCCTGGTCGCGGGATCTTTGGCGGCTACGATTGGAGAGGGAACAGGGGCCACAGGTGGGCTCGTCGTTGGTTCCAGTCCTGGAAGCGAGCGAAGACCCCGGGTGACTTCATCATTGCTCGGGCTCGCTCATAGAGACCGTCGACTTGTGACTCGATATCCGTGTCAATATGGTGGATTTATTTTGTTGGAACATTGAACATCCAGATGCTGCGTTGTCTTCGGAGTCAGCGAGACGATCCTGGCTTCACCGCCGCAAGTACCGGTGACATGGCGATGGTTGTAGACTCGCGACCGTGCAAAACCCAGAGATCTGCGATTCCCCAAGACCGGGAGCAAGCCACAGAAGCAAACGGGTGCAAGGGTATCTGTGAGTGGCACAGACTCATAAATTGCAACCGAAAGCCGCGCTCCGTTGGCACTGAGCCACCCGAGACCCGCTTCGCCGGACTCGAGTGCCACGTCACCAGCCTCACGACCCAGTGATGGCATGGGATCCGGATGAGGCGTGTGGCGGAGTGCAGGTTTTGCAGGTTTTGCATGCTCGTTTGCGGGCTGGTTGCCTCACCACAGTACCTTTCAGCGCCACCAAAGACGCCGTTGCGGAATTGCTCCTGCACCTCTGGCAGGGCCGCCGTCTCGCTTCGGCAGCAACTTGGCCTTGACCTTGCGGCATACGACGCAGCCGCAATCGCAACCCATTTACGGATACCAGGCCTTGGTTCAGTCCAGTTTAGACGCGGCCAGCGCATAATAGTCGCCACAGTCGAGCTGCAGGTTTCAGCTGCTCTGGTATGGCCGCTGTGTCTCCATTTGCGCTTGTCGTTACTGAGCATGTTGCCTGAAGGATCATGGCTCTTTGAGCTGCAAATCCCGTGATCCCAGTCGACCAGTACTCGTAGAGAGCCTTCGATGCCGCGTTTGATTTGGTTGGCCGATTGTATCGCCCAGATACCGCGCCGCTTTGGTTATCGGTTGAGGGGTCGACCTAGCCTCTAGGCTATGGGGGAAAAGGCCATGTTGCTATTCTCGTCGTATCCTGCATGCCGCAAATCATGCACCCAATGTTGGTTAGAAGCCGATTGCTGGCCTGGCGACATGCGGATTTTGATGGTAAGCTCGTCGAGTATCACTTGTTGGCGTTTCTTTTGGACATCATAATTGTTTATGCTGCCCATTATCCACGCCGTGCTCGTCAATGTGTGCGACAGGAGTTGTCATTTTCCTTGCAAGCGTAGGCTCCGAGACATTGGCAGCCCGTTGCGGGGGAAACGTTCGAGGCCGGCCTAAAAGTCAAGATGAGATATCATCTCTGACTAAGACTCATGACGCCAGTATCATCTCTTTTCAGCATAATCATCTTGAAAGAGACATTCGGTCGTGGAGTCAAAGTAGACGATTGGTGATGGACCGTTTCCGGGAGATGCGGGTAAGGAGAGACATGCATGAGGGGGAAATGGACCTTCAGGGACCAAAGTTTTGGTGGTGGGAGATTGTGATGGGTCAGCCAGGTGATTGGCCCAAATTGTCCATTAAAAGGCCAATGAAGGACGGGGAGAGGGATCGCGCCCCTT
The DNA here is from genome assembly GCF_023278565.1 of Colletotrichum lupini. Lineage (NCBI taxonomy): Eukaryota > Fungi > Ascomycota > Sordariomycetes > Glomerellales > Glomerellaceae > Colletotrichum > Colletotrichum lupini. The sequence continues at coordinate 1,927,014 of NC_064678.1, forward strand.
CCTGCCCAGAAGTCCATTTCGAATAGAGCCAATCATACAATTGAGAATGCTCCAGACCCCGGACGAGGAGAATAGCAATACTCCTCTTCCAATAGTGGTTGGATGCTATACGCGGCCGACGGGGGCGATGGTCGTTGCTCGAGCGGATCTGGACTTTGAATGAGACAATATCAAACTCTAGTTTGCCCTGGAACAAGGGCCTTGAAGATGGGTTGGAGCGTTGCACTGTCTGCGAATGGAAGACTTCCAAATGTCTTCCATCACCAGACTGCCGTATCGAGCCGACTCTCACCCCCAAGTCACCCCACGGATAGGCAGGCTGTGAAGCTGACTCTGCGGGCAACGGGCCGTATCAGACGACCGGGTCGTGGGTGAGATTGCAAGGACGGCGGGCCACTGGTGAGCGTATCATTGCCTGTTGTGCCGGAGAATATAACAATTGGGAGAATAGTTCGAATCCGTCGGTCCACCTTGCCCGGATCTTTTGGGACTATCTTGGATAAAGGAGGCTTCGAGGGTGTGCCGTACCATCCATCTCCTATTAGCTTAGTAGGCCAAGGGTCCGGTTCACCAAGTTTGACGACACCCTCAATGAATCCTAACTCGACTTACGAACAGACGTGAAAGCGCGTCTGATTGTTGGTGGCGCTTCCTGGTCGTTGGTTCGACGACGCGTCGTTGAGGCTTTTCGCTGCAGTCATCTATCATGGCCATGTATGGCGTCCAGTGGAAGTTTGCTACTACCTCGCCGCGGGGTCCTGCGTCGATCCTCCTGCGAGCGTCTCGATCGAGTTGCTTTGAGGACTGAGCGTTCCAACCGATGTTTCCCTGTTGGTTTTCTCGAGGAGTAGGCCCGGAGAGTCGAGAGCAAATCAACCTGGTGCCGCAAAGCCCGTCAAGCCGGTTCAGTAACATTCTCTGTGATTAGGGGCAGAGTATGTTTGTTGATAGATGATAGATGGCATGAAAAGTCGATGATAGTCTCTCGGTACGATTGTGAGCTTGGTCTGTGTCTCTTTCGAGGCTTGTGCCCGCCCGAGCCGTCCACACCATCTCGAGGGTCGAGGGAATTCTAGCCGAAGAAAGCTCATGGTCATCAAGGATGAAGCGCCGAGGCAATCTGGAGATGTCGCCAAACAAGCGCCGGGCATTGGAGGAAGGGTGGGGCGTATGTGACAAGCGTAGCGGTAGCGTGGGCGATCAACAGGGAGGGTGGCACGAGAGCGAGACATGCAGAAACCTGTCCTCTCGGACAGCGTGAAAGTAAGACATGCAGTGGATCATTGATGGATGACATGTTGACGACAGTTGACGACGCTGGTGAATCAAGCGGTTCTGAATTGTCTTGCTCGGTAGCAGGCGGTTGGACGGTGATAGTCTTCAGACACGGTGGAGCGAGACGCAGGGGAAAGGCAGGATAGAACAGAGGCAGGTACTTTATCGAGAGGCAGATACGAAGCCACAACGAGGCCTGGTTGAACGTGTGAGGACTCCCATCCGGCACTTGTCGAGTGGGCAAAGTGGATCGTATTGTTCCGTAGAGTTAGAAATGACCAGGTGTCGAGAGGCTATGGGGGGCCTAGGGCTGGGATTGAGTGGATAATGTGAAGCGTTGGTACCGTAATGTGTAATGTATGGATATCGCTCTGTGTGTAGGCAGTCTGAGCGTTTTGGGCTAGAAAGCACAAAAGGCATGGCAAGAAAACGTGGTGGAGGAGAGTCAAGGTCGAGAAGAAGAAAAGAAAAAGACATGGATCGAGAGGCGACCGTTGGCCCCGCCTCACTCCACGGGCCACACTGACCAGTGACACGGACCACTGGGCGACTGAGGTGCACGTTCCAACTAAGCTGAGCCGTCTTGACCCGCAAGTACGTACCGACAGCCGCTGCGCTAGAGCCAGATTGGGGCAGGTGCATTCAAGGCCCACTTTCTGGGCCGTCTGTCTGCTCCCTGGTCCTTCCTGCTGCTCCAGCCAGTGCTCCTTCTTCGTCTTCGGTCGCCATCCATGCTTCCCGTCCAAGTCGCTTCTTTCCCTCCCATCGTCGGGTCACGGGGTGTCTCCTTCCATTCCCTCCACCGTTCCTTCCAACAAACCAACTCTCAAATCTGAGCTTTTTTTGTGAGGGAAGGCACTTACCGGTACCATATCTTGTAACATCATTGGGCCATCTTACCACTCGCGGTCATAGTCCCGTTTTCTCATCGACCCCGGGTCAATGTCCACCCGCCATCGCTGTTTCCCATTCGCAACGTGAAATTGTCAACCAAACACAACCAGTCTCTGTGCGCCGCAATCCATTCGACAGTGACATCCAGCGTCACCCCTGCCTTTCTCCGTCGATAACAGCAAACTTATTACTTTTGCCTTCTTACTCATACGACCAGGCCTGACTTTTCTACGGTACACTCCTGTCCGGTCTCGTCCTCTGATCTTTCTCACTCGTTCATGGCGGGGCGGGCCATCCCCCGTGTGCCCTCGGTCGCTGTCGCTCCAAGGGCATTCCCAGCCGCCAGCTTTGGGCGTTTGCCTCCCCGCCATCTCAACTTCTCAACTCAAGCTCGTCCAGTGTACTGCGTAAGTGTCGCCGAGACTCGAGACTTGTTCCCGCCCCGAGTCCCGTGCCCTCCAACCCAAACGAAACTACACTACACCGTAACGTGCACACTACCGCCCTCGCCGTCGGTGAGCTCGTGGGGTAAGGTACCGAGTAGCGCATGCCAACTGGCGGTAAGCACAGCCATCCTGCTCGCCTAATTTTGAGTCACACGTTCGGTTTCCGGTTCTTCCCATGACGGCACTTCAACGATGATATTCCTCTCGGTTTTCAAAAACAGCATCAAGATCGAATTCGACGTGCCGGCAAAAGTCTGTTTCCCCCCTTGGAGCCCCCTCTCCAGTCTTCTTCCCCCCCTCCCCAAAAGGCAAAAGGACCAGCATCCCAGAATCCCAGACGATGCAAAGGACCCCGAAAGCGGACAAGGGCACGACAAGGGTTTGCGGCCCAATGACAACGTCGAGTGGCCTTGTCAAGGCTCTTTGCTGTTGCCATAGGACGAGCCGTGTATGCAGAGTCCAGGGCGAAAAAAAGCTACCCGCATGGCGGCGCAGTTGCCGTACGGAGTACGCAGTGCCTAGTAGCCAGCTTCGCGCCTCATCTTATGGCTGTTGATGCCAGGCGTCTCTCGAGTCCCCGACGTACTACTATTTTTTCTCGTCGTTTCTGGCCCATCAGGTAGTAACGGGTAATAGGTAGGCGACCCAGCTAAGGTATCTCTTTCACGACCATTTTGCCATTTTTGAGTCTTGACCCCTCCGCCTACTCTCCGTACCCTGTACACATTGGCCTCTCATCGTCTTGCGTGCCTTTCTCAGCATTTTACCCTCTCGTCTTGGCTCCTAGCCAAAGCCCTCTAGCCCCTCTTTCGCACTTCGAGTCCCATCTGTATCCGTATCCTTCTCTAAGGTGTCTTGAAATACTCCCCAGCGGAGCCCGGAGCCCCCCCTATGCAACGCATCTGCACACTCCTCAGGTTGTTTCCACCGCGACAGGAGTTCGCATATTGATGTTCACCCAGCTCCCCCTTTCCGTCTTTTCCAGGCGTGCCGGGGGCTCTTGTAGTTTCTCTTTGCGTTTCCTCCATCTGTCAGGATGAGTCAACATAGCAATTGGCCCAAATTGCTGTATGATCTGCTCCCTCCTGCCCGCGCTCCCTGTCAATGGCTGCCCAATCCCGAAGCGCCGTGCTCGGCGGTTGCAGCAGCTCACCTGACTTGAGCCCATGATGCGCAATTCTTGACCGCCGCAAGACCATGGCGAAATGTAGTATGTAAGTGTGGCCTGCGTAGGGATTGCACACCCCGACATAGGTATTGCGAGAGCACAGCCAGCCCGATATTCCAGAGACAAGGGTCTTGGAGCCATACGTAGGTAAAGACGAAGAAGAAACTAGCATCCAACATCTCATCTATTCGCACAGATACCTAGATGGATGCAGCTGCAGCGATGCGAGAGATGGGATACTTTTTGTAGTACGTACACTCACACGCCCCAAGAAAAGGCACCTATCTTTGGTTGGGTACTTCCATTGGGTTCCACCCCAGACCCCCCCCTTGGTGTGCGTGTGTGCCTCGCATTCCAATCCCGGTATATCGTGCAGAACGTACTGCTCCTGTCCCGCCGTCTGCACTCTTGCTGCTAGTCATACCCCTGCTCGCTGGACCCGGCCGCCGTTGTCCATTCACGTTGTTCCAGTAGCCTGGGAAGCAACAAGCAAAGTGCAAGATACTTTACCTGGATAAAGGTACTTCGCAAGAGGTAGATGGCATGCCCTGAAGTGGTGAGTGCCTACCCCGACGTATATACAATCCGATGTTGCCTTCTTTTGGCTTCGCCTTGGCTACCTACCTTATTGCTACGTAGCTGTAGCTTCCATCTCTCTTTCTTTTCTTATTTTTGCCTCATCCCAGTGCTCCTTGTTTCTTGTCAAGCCCTCTTGCCACGCTGCTTCACCTTAGATCTATCTACCCGTCGTCTCCCATCTCCATATTCCTGTCCGCCCACCCTCATTCTCACTCATCCATCTCCGCATCTCGACTCACAACTTGTCTCGACGACAACTCCCACTTAGCAAACCGGCGCATCACGGTCTGACTTGACTGTCTTGCTACGAAACGACGAATCACTTTTAACCTCTCTTGTCACCGTCATCCCTCTGTCACAAGAAGAGGGCTGGCTCATCTCTTCTCAGCGGCGCCAAGGTACTATCTATCTGCCTCTCTGTCTGCCTGTCTAGACTCTAGGCGCGGCCTTTTCCCCCACCATCTTTGAGACCCCTCTGAACCCCTCCACCACCACTACAACCATCCCGACCGAATCGGCTCTCCCACGGCAGCCGCGCAACCTCGCACCACCCCACCACTTCACACCCTCACTATCGCAGCCCGGAAACCATCCCCCTTCTTCCGCGCCAGCCTTCCTTGTAAACAATTTTTTTCTTCTCTCTCCTCACTTCTGGGTACGACCGTTCCGAGAGAAGCATAACTTCACATCTGCTGTGCCGCCCTTAATCATCCATCTTTCCCATATAACACTTCCCTACAGTTCTTGGCCAGGCCTAATCTGAAGTCCCAGATCAAGGAACCCACCCCTCTGGGACCATCATCTGTATCTCTATCTTTCTGTTCGTCGACCGCGTCCGAAACCAGTATTCGTTCTCTGGCCTGCGAACTTCGTTCTGACCTGTCGTACAGCATTAGTCTCCGGGAAACACCACGTCGGATCAACATTGAATTTTGACCGAGGTTCAATCAACAGGTTACTCTCGCCGCCGCCTCTTTGCCTCTGAGAGCCCCATAGCTGACTTCAAGCCAGACTTGTAGACATAATTGTGGCAAAGACATGAGATAGTAAGGTTGCTGGATTATGGTGGACAGGCCCAGAGGTTTTCTCTCAAAACCGGGATATCATGGCAACCCGCCGCGCGGCTTTAGGCTTGCCGAGCCGCCCAGATGAACAGATACGAGCGAGAAGAGCCGCTGCCGCCGGATACATCGGACAGAGCGAGGATTTGCAGAACACCCCTCGGAGGATCCGCAGAGAAGGAGAAAACATCCGGATCGCCATTCAACAACCGGTGCAGACCAAACCTGCGCCGATGCCCTCGACGGCCTCCTCGCGGCGACCATCTATTCCGATGCCTTCTACCCGGCCACCTTTAACCCATCAGACCCAGTCATGGAGTTCCAACAGCACGGCTGCCGAAAGACCCAGCCATGCTCCCATCATGTCTGGCTCATCGACATCTGGCCAGTCTCAGTCGAGCGTTGCCAAGCCGAAACGCAACGTACTGCGGAGAAAGCAGTCGTCTGTCACCCCAAAGACACCAAGCCTACGTCACGATTCGAACAACACCGATTCAACTCGAGGAAGCTCATCTTCTTCAGCCCCACGATCCCGGTCTTCTTTGGAACCCGCCCCCTATCACCTTGACCGCGGCATGACCGAGAGCCCAACCGAGATTCGCATTGCACACGTTATCGATCTGCCCAAGACCCAAGCGCAACCTGTAACGATTTATCCCGAGCTTGATCGATATAGAGAGATCTATGGACGACCCTCCACGTCTTCCGAGGGATCTAGCGTTGATTTCCTCCACAGGCTGGCTACGCACGACCTCCCACCCCCAACTCCCGTCTTCTCCGGCACCAGCAGCCAGTTGAGTGCTTTCAGTGGCAGCCCTTCCACTAGATTCTCTGAGTCAACGAGCCCGGGTCCATACAGCCGTGATACCACTCCCACCTCCATGTCGTCACAATCGCCAGGACTGGTGGTTCCGATGCGACTTCCTGTGCCCAGAGTGAGGCAAGTGAGTCCGGCAGTAACACGGCCACCAGTCGCCCGGAGAAGAGCCGGCAGCATACCGAATGAGATGGAAGCGTTTAGCGCCGACCCCCAAGGGCTTGCCGCGGTACGCGAGTCTTTGACATCGTCATCGTCAAACTCGACAGTTCGAGAAGGAGACCGCAAAGAGTCCAAAAAGAAGAAGAGGTTGTCGCCTCTACCTCCTAGCCCACCGCCACGGAAGTCGTCGCAGAAGTTTACCAAGGATCAAGACAAAGACGAGTCTCCATCCAAGGCCTCACGAGAGCCGGCTGTGCCAGTCATGGCAGCCCCGTCACCCGTTCAATCTCCCCCACGACGGACACCAGCTGCTTCACCTAGGGCAACCCCCCCTGCTCGTCCCAGCCGAGACAACACACCAGACCTGCAATCCCAGCTGTTTGGTCCCTTGCCCATCATCCACAGCAATCTATCCTCATCTTCCTTGTTAGGCGATAAACGTGGACCGGAGCTGCAGTCATTGTCGCGATCAACGACTCCCCTGTCATACCCAGACAACCCTCAGCAAACCTCCCGTTTGCCGGTCGGCAGGGAGGCTACACCGGCCCCGCGCTCAGCAAATGCCGTGGACACGAAGAAGAAGAACGACAGAACCGTCACTCGTACCCCGAGCCCCGGTACATCGACCTTTTCTCGGTTTCCCTTCTTTGGGCGGCGGTCCAAAACAGCGCCGGAGGTTCCTCAAGTCGACAAGAAGGACAAACCGGCTCGTAAGGGGCCAGCCGCCGGCACTGGGCATGAAGGCTACGGACGCCTGGGTGGTCTCCGAAGACGAAGTGGAAGTTCATCGACCAACTTGGCACGTCCTAGTCTAGGACCCGGTTCCTCTCAAGACAGCCTCAGCAGCAACCAGCCAACTGACCCTTTCCTCCTGGAGCGGATGAACCCCGTCATCATTTCCGGCGGAGGACTCGTCGACAACAGAAATAACAGCGTAGACCTGGTCCGTTCAGAGAGCTATCAGAGCCTTGGATACGCCTCTGAGGTGTCCACAACTTCCAGTATTGGGCGAAGCCTAGCCCCATCAGCCATTCCTCGAGGTGGTCCTCATCCCTCCCTCAGCCGTCGCCGTCCCTCCGACAGTAGCGATTCCGAGGCAGTGACTATGAAGCCCACGCTAGCGTTCAGGCGATCCGTTCAGCGCTTGCGTTCGTCTCCGGACCAGAGTCCACTGAAGCTCCCTCAGCCCATCAACACCACTGGGATCACGTCGCCGTCGATTAACAGCCATGATACAAGCATTCTTACGGATGATTCGCAATTCGAAATGCATAGAGAGGTCATTCGTGGCCGCATTGCCGCAGCCACTGCGACAACACCGAAGAAGCTCACCAAGCGTACACGCTCTCCAAGGAAGTGGAATCTCTTCAGCCGATCCCAGAGCCAGCCGAACACCAAGAAGTCAGAGAAGGATGCGGTGCCAGTGGCTGCAACCGTGAAAGTAGTACAGCACAAGCCAGCTGCCTTCTACACTCTGATGGACGGTTCCGAGCAGGAAGACATTGGTACTCCAGACGTCGAGGAGATTCTTCGCGAGGCTGAAGTCTTTGATCTTCCATCCCCTCCGCCTGTTCTAAAAGAAAGACGAACATCCTCTGCAAGCCAGACCAACAGGAGAGAATCCTTGAGCAGGCTTTTACAGCCAACCAAGTCATCGCAAGCTCGGAGAAACTCGGCGACCGCAAAGTCAACTTCAATCCCAGCGATTAGGTCCATGAAGCCTACTCACACACCTCAGTCTAGTGTTTCAAAGCCAGCTGAACCACGCCCAAGTCGCCTGCCTCAAGTTGGCCGGATTCCCAAGGTCGTGACCTCTCGTCCAGAGCACACCTCGTCGAGAAGCTTCTCTCGTCCTTTCAACAGAATCAGCATGCAGATACCGCCGCAAGCCGCAAGCTTCAACCCGGATTTCGTTGCTTTGGGTGCGACCCCAACCCCAGAGCTATCCACGCCCGAACTGTCTCGTGGAGAATCTACGGCGACCAGCGACAAGACCAACTCGGACCCTCGCTCTTCTCTTGTTCCCGTCAAGACGCCTGAGATGATACAAATCGGTAGAGAGTTTCTGGCGTTTTCTCCTCGAAAGAACTCTGAGTGCACCACAAGCACTGATTCCAGCAGTTTGGGCATGTACACACTTGCAGATGCCATGGCTTATGTGCCCGATCCGAATGCACCTCTTGTTGAGGACGAGATTTGGGATGAGTACAACGATCTAATCGGCGACGTACCGCCATCTGCGACATCATCAAAGGGCGCCCCGTTCCATCTCGAGACCCACGGCTCGCGAATGTCAAAGAGGTCTTTGAAGCCTCTCGAATCTCCCACCATTGCGCCGCCATCAAAAACTCTGGAGAAGAACGTCGAGGTCGAAGCGGGCGCTACAACGTCTAGTGTCTATTCCGCCGATATGACCGAGCGTCTCAAGGCTGCCTTTGCGTTGAAGCCTGAGGGAGAAATCCTTGTACCTGTTGGCGAGATCCCTGCTAGAGTCATTGACCGCGAGAGCACTGAGCTAGCACGTAAGGCGACGGCCGCGTCTCAGAGAAGTAGCAGCTCGTCTCGCAGATCAAGACAGTCCGACTGCAGCTGCAAGTCTTCCGAGGATGAGTCGCCGCTCTCTCAAGTCAACCTTCGTGTCGGTTCGATGACGGTCAGCAAGTGGTTGTCTTTTGGTCATGTGCTCTTCAGCCCAGCCCGGGACCAGCTTCTGGATGTTGTCGGCTCGCTGAAGCGTCACTCCATCCTCGTTGTCGATGGCCTTGGTAACGATGACTGGTCGTTCTACGCGGCAGAGACATACCCTGCTGCTACCTTCTTCAACCTGTCACCCCGCGCGCCGTTGCCAGAGGAGCATAAGAACTCGTCAAGCTTCCCATTGAGCCCGCCAAACCACCATCAGGTTCAGTACCTCTCTCAGATGGACAAGTTCCCCTTTGGCGCAGAGAGCTTCACCTCGGTGGTCTTCCGCTTCCCTGCAGCCGCGCCTGAGTCTCACTATCGGAACATTGTTTCGGAAGCACGTCGAGTTCTCAAGCCGGGTGGCTACCTGGAGCTCTCGATCCTTGACGTTGATCTTAACAACATGGGCAACCGAGGTAGGCGTACTGTCCGCCGACTGAAAGAACGCATCCATGTGAACAACTCGGAAGTCAGCATTGGCTCGTCCTCCGACCTCATTCTGCGCCTCCTCGGGCGCAAGGGATTTTCCGATGTCAAGAACTGCCGCGTCGGCGTGCCAGTGGCGAGCGTGGTGACTCGGTCGGAGAGCGGCAGCAAGAAGCCACCCGTCGCTGGCGCCCGGAAGGCTAAGGAAGTTCGCAGCCTTGCCGAGATGATGAACGAGGACGGCGATTCCGCCGATGAGAATATCACCAAGATGGTGGCCAAGGTGGGCCGATGGTGGTACAGCCGCTGCTATGAGAGCGCAGCTGGGACCATCAGCAAGAGCATCTGGTCTGATCGTGCTTTGCTTTCCGAGTGCGAGGAGCTGCGGACAAGCTTCAAGCTCATGGTTTGCTACGCACGTGTACCGGATAGGGCGCGAACCGCAAGTATCTGAGTCTTTCAAGTCTCTTCATTCCTTATTTGCTTCAGCCTGGTTTCCTTACTATCCTCGTTTCATACCACAACGCACATGACCAATTCCAACGTATCTTTGTTACAAGGGCATCATTATGGAAGATTCGGAACGGAAGAGGAAGCATCACAAGATCAAAGAGGGCGCGAGCCCATGATCGACTCTGGCCTACAGTGGCTGAGTCTTTCCCCCTTTTATACAACGAAGCAGAGCAGCCGGTGAACACAGCACGGCGTTTGCGAGAGGGCTCATCTAACCCATTCATCCTTGGCTGAGTGGGCATGGATAGCCCTTTCACCATCCCTTACTATCATATTTCTTTACCATCTATACGCAAGCCATCACTGGCGAAATATGTAACACATAGTATTGGGTCTTGAAATCCGTGGTCCTGTATTTGTCGACTGGCTGTGCCATGGCGGAAAGGCCTCTTTCTCTTCTCTCATCTATTTCTTTCACCACAAAAGTAAATGGCGCGACATTAATATTTTTCTACAACCTCATCAGCGATAGGACACTCTTTGGGAGCGGATTAGCAAGGAAAGCTGGACTGGACTAAACTTGGAACACAGTATGGGTATGAATAATGTGATGGCTGGGCCGTTGCGCTTCTCTTTTGGGTTGTCTCTCTTTCTTTCTCGCTCAATCGGAGCGTTGGGTTTTGGGACGTGGTATCATGGCAAGGGACGAAATGAGAGAGACAGAGGATGGGAAGCGTGGTGGCTCGAGGCCCAACAGGAGAGGAGGAAATTGGTAACGAGAGTACGGCATGATGAATCATGTTGGATGTCTGGACTGTCCTTGAAGCGTTTTGCATGGCACGAGATACCCCAATCTTTTAGTAGCGGAAATGAAATGATCTGATTCTAACGTTGTGTCTCTTCCTTGTGATCTTTACCGTGTATCATCTCAACGGTTCCAGTGTTGTTCAGATGAAGAGTATCACCTGCCCAGCGCATTTGAGACCACCGGTTCTTGCAGGCCGTGACCCATGGTTTCCTTCTCACCACGGGGTCATAAGGTCGTGGTTCCCGTTCCTGAATAATATGACGCAGCTAGCCCACTTGGGCTACTTACCTCCTTCCCATATCCAGAGTCCAATCTTCAGAGAATGCAGATTCCGCCTCGGAGAACGCTTGGCAACAGGTCTTGTGGTGCCTTCCCTCCATACCTGTTTGCCTCTCCAATCAGTAGGTACGCCTATTTTGCCCAATCCCCAAGCGGGATGGCGATGGGAGTGCTTGCTTTTGGTGATTCAGCTTACAGGAGAAGCTGCTGCTTCAACGTTGCCTTGGAGAACAAGATGCAAGGATAAGGTGCTTGGTCTTCTCCCTTAGGAGAGATAAAAGTACTCTACCTGCCCCCAAGCTGACGTCCGTTTCCTCCCCTCTTCAACTTCACAGACACCATGTCGTCCTGCACCATTTTCCTGGCTTCAGGTTTGGCTGATGTTCCTGGAAGCAGACCAGCATCGAGACAAGGTTCGCTGCGAGTAAAAACTTCGTTCTTTGGAATCAAATTTCCTCACATCCAAACTTCGACATAAACTTCGACATGTAAACACAGCCATGGGACTTCGGAGTTTTAGGATAGTTCTTAGGAGTGTAGCTCTGTTGTTCAATATTAGGCTATCACGCGAAGTCGGTCGAGAGGAGAGATCCCTCCGAGTGGCAGAATACGACAGGCGTCCCAGGTCAGAACAACGGGCTCAAATCATCTGTATTCAGCTCACGTGGGTTTATTCAGTAGGTAGTTCACATACACACTCATCCACAGCATCGTCTCCACACTCATAGGAACTCGAAGGTGAAGGAAGCCCTCTAGCCCACGAGACTTGTTTGGTCGACACTGTGAATCAGATGCGTCTGTTGTTTTTCCTCGCCTCAGGCGTTGCAAAGGTCTTCTCAATCCTTCACCTCTTCACGCTGGACCGCGCTCACACTTGCCTTCTTCCATTCACAGGCTTTCTACCTCCCTTATTCACCCGCCTTAATCAAGACTCCCAAACAACCACCGCGTTTCTTCCCCTCTTAATCTCGGGCCCATGAAGGCTTCTTTCCTCCTTTCCAAATTCCACTCTCCTATTCATTGTGTCCCTTGCGACTCATCCCTCGACAGCTTCTTCCTTCTCGACCGAGCGCCGCCGGAACACACATCATCGCAACTCGATCGCCTCTTCAGCCATCCTTACCTGCTCATCTTTCATCGTCCGTCATCTCACTGCGAAGATGAGCTCCCACAATATCCCCAAGCGCAATGCCACCGGGGCATTTGCGACCCCAATCGATCCGCCTCAGCTTCGCGCTCACCCTCGCGCCCATCAACAGCAGGACGGCAACGAGAATCTCATTGATGAGACTGCCAAGATGGCAAAGAGGCTCACCGAGGGCCCCTCCCAGACCCAATGCGTCTTTGGCAATGAAGACATTGCCCCCAGCACCAGCATTGCTGGCGTCTCCGGTCGCCTTGGCGATCCCAAACTTGCTTCGATGCAAAAGATGGTCCTCGACTCGGTTCCTGAGGGAAGTCAGGTCAAAATCATCTATCTCATCACCAAGGTAAGCCATCTCATCTCATACCATCTCACCAAGCCTCACCACCTTCCATTACTACCATATTCACGCGTGATGCCGCTGCTAATGATAAATAAAGGAGAATGAGAACAACGACTTCCGAGCTGGAACTGATAACAATGCCGCTGCTGCACAAGCTGGACCTTTCGAGGTGGGCCGCTTTGTTCAACAGAACAATGCGGTTCAGGACCGCACTCGCGCCCAGGTCCACCAGCACAGACAGGGTGAGGACAATGATGAAGAGGATGAAGATGTCTCCCTGCGGCCTAGAAAGCGTCGCCGAGCTTCCTGCCGAGTCTCTCCTCTTCATATATCGCCTAGAGGCCTCAAGACCGAGCAAGAGGACGAGGAGGAAAGTGAGAAGCAGATCAAGGAAGAGGTCGATGATGAGGTCGACGATGAGTTCAAGGAAGAGGTCGATGATGAGGTCAAGGAAGAGGTCGACGATGAGTTCAAAGAAGAGGTTGACGATGAGGCTCTCTTCTTTGCAGAACCCGACGAAGTCATCAATCGCAACTTCTCTATCACACGGGCCATGCACAGAACGACTCCCTCCCTATATGGTCTTCCTTCTGGAAATAGCTTTCCGTCATCGACTCGAACCGCTCAGCAGATCAACACCTCTGATGATAACGATGATGGTGACGAGGACGACGGCGAGGAACCAGTGCAAGTCAGATACACTGGAAGTTACTTTGATAACTTTTTCGCCGCATATGATGCCGCCTTCTCCGCTGAGGATCCTTATCCCTATCTTCGGAGCTTGGATGATCTCGACTTCCCTGGACTGCGTTGATCAGAGCGATTGAGTACAATGGAGAGAGTATCATCAGCACTCACTAGCCTAGAGATACGCAAGAAGGTCTCGAGAGAAGCACTTGTGGAACAGGACTTCTTTGGTCTGCGGGTATTGATTTGCATTTGGACGGGCAGACGAGTGCTCTGGGCTTTCTGAAGGTTGTTTAACAAGGAAGACATGGAGTCAATGGGACAGAGAGTTTGTTGGTCACTAAGTGTAGTATTAGAACAAGAGGATGGTGAGAAGGGCTTGTACATGTACTTAAAGAAGAACTACAAGCTACCTTAGTTCACCCAGAGCTACCAATACACCCTGAGCCTGTAATCCTTTCATGGACAGTGCTTTGAGTGAACCTCTTCCGATCTAGACTATAAAGAGAGAGTCCTGTTTGTAGGTCGTCAATTCAATCACCTGACGTTGCCAAGTGTGGTGCCCGTTGCGTACAGCATCCGAATGCTGCCAGAGTCACGATACACCTTAGGACCTGGCGAATACGTGTTGCTGGTACCATAAACGGGTGCAGTCCAAGACTTGTCATTGGGGGACTTATAGGAACCGTAGTCATACCAAGCACGGATGGTGAGTCTGTCGGGCCCGGGACCAAGTATGATTGAATAGTCTATTAGACAGCGTGAACAATGGCCATTCACTTCGATTCCCGGCTGATTGACTGCCAGTCTGACGGCGTTGCCAAGTTCCTTTGGGGGACCACCCCAAGATTCAGATCCACCGATGTGCCGACAGATTCTCTCTGAAACTTGCCAAACTCCAAGGCCCTGCTGATAACTCAGTGCCCGCTGAGTATATAGTATGAACCTATCGGCTATAACTTTTGGCGCGGCGTGAAAAGAAGTCTTGGTCTTTTGGCCTGGAGAAGGGGCATACTCGAAGGTAAACGGTGACATGATCTTCTTCAAATACTCCTGGTTGGCGGCTGTTTCGGGTCGCATGAGCTTGAGTGCGAGTTGAACATGGCTCTCTCGAATGTCGAAACGGGATAAGAAACATGCTCTATTTGTGTCATATGGGCAAGTACGCAGCAGATGCCAAGGTACGTCGTTCGTATCAATGCGATGGAGCAGGTGGCAGCCTCCGCAGACCCAGTGGTTGGGTGAGGTGAATGCCAAACCAGCCAAAAAGTCTAGTTTTTGACTGACGGCAAGGCGAGTGAACAGCAGCCTCCAGTCTTTCTGGAGGAGAATTTGCATGTCTTTGCAGGTTTGACGCAAAATGAACTGGTCGTGCAGTTCAAGAAAGCTGATGATGTGGTACAGCATCTCATTCGGAAGCTTCAAGAAACTCGGTACCGTGCATGTCTGCGGTTGAACCCGGTGAGCTGGACCCTTCGCAAGCGCCTTCACCCTCTTGAAAGCCCTCCGGACCAAAACGCGGCCCAGAAACAGTCGCCGTACCACGCTTCCTTCCCTATCCCTCGCGGGACCAAATCGGCTTCGCAGGGCCCGCACGACACCTCGCAGGCTACAATCATCCTCCGCAGCAGCAGTCGCCCGCGCGGCGGACAGCACGCTCGCGTCGACTGTCGCGTGGACCCAGTTCCACACGGTTCGGTACTCCTTTCTGATATCGTCGCGCTCGACCACACCTTCATAGTACTCTGCAAGACGTGTTTTAAACTCCTCACGAATGTCGTCGAGGGTGACTGCCGCTGGCGCAGGCGGCAGGGGCTGCTGAGGAGACCCGCCCGCCCTTGCCGAATAGGCCGCTCGTAACTCTCGGGAATACTGCTCTTTGAGTTGAACCTGTCGCCACGAAATCAGCTCATCAATCTTTGGGATGTAGAGGATCCGCTGCGTGGGATCCGAGGCGTTGGGTGGTGCTGTGGGGTCGATGTATTCCCAGATGTTGTGTTGGTAGGCCTGGAATTTTAGCTGTATCAGCCATGAAGGCCAATCCTTGCGATGTCTTAAGCGTGCCGTAGTCGGACATTCAGTCTTCATGGTGAAGGTTTGCGCAGTGGTACTAGACTGTGTGTTGTTCAAGAGAAGAGTCCAAGTAAGTGATGCTTTGGAAAGAGCTGGCCACGATCCGCTTCGTTTTGGCGAGGAACGCAGGCCTTTATAGATTTGGCGAACATTCTCACGAGGTTCTTGGGAACCTTGACGGAAAGGTTGGGTGCAGTATGGGGATGACTGAACTTAGCCGAAAGGGACGTCAAGGGTGGAAAGTCAAAAGAGGGAAAGGAGAAAGGGCGTTGTCATTTGAAGATGCGAGATGACTTTTATCCAAATAATACAATCATCCCATCTGTACGGTCAATAATTTCCATACTCTGCGTCTTGTCTGAGCCTTGTCTCCTGTTCAAGTCAAGGTCTTTGGAACCATTTATGTCTTAATTACTTACTATTATTCTTTCTTATCCCTATTCATCTTTGTCTCCTTATCTAGACAATAATGATTAGGCGAGTTAAGGAGCAGTGCAAAAGAGCCACGATACGCAGCCATCCGTCGGCCATAAACCCGTAGTTCTCCTGTAACTAGCACATACGACCATACCCATTGGAAACCTCGGGATCCCGTCCGCTCTCCCATAGATAAGCCAATGAGGGCCGGATTAGTAGTTGGGTCGGTGACGACCAGCGAATACCTGGTGTTGTATGTTTTCTTTTGACAAATTCGATGAAGATATCGTGAGTTTTGTTGCGGTTGGTGACGGTGCATGTTCTTTGGTGACTTTGGTGGAGTTAGCGGGGTTAGTGGGGTTAGTGGGGTCGCGGCTTATGTTAAGACATGTAGAGGATGGCGGGGTTTGCTGTCTTTTGCTAGTACATGTTCTCTGTGTCACTGACGTGCAAACAGGTTCTGAAACAGATGATTTGCCTTGGTATACTTCCAGCGATATCTTACAATTGCCATCTGAGAAGGGCTTGGCCCGCGTATTTGGGCAATAGGACTGGCCAGATCAGTTACCTTACCGTAGTGTACTTCCCCGTACGATTACTCACCAAACGCATACGATGCGGCGGAACACATAAGAAGTTGTATGCTGGTCTTTGTCTCCATGCCGTTGAAAGGGATTGATAGTCTGTCGTCCCAAATAGCTAGCATTCCATGGCGACGAAGGAGACCAAGTGAACAAGTAATGGCAGCTGCGTCCTCGGCCGAATTGCTGTTGAACACAGTCAGCTCTTCTCAGTGGAACCTTGTAATCCCGGCCCGAATTTCATAATACCTTCCATGCCCTGTCTTGGGACATTCAAACTCACGAAATCATGATAGAGTCATGCACAAATCTTCGTCAAGAGTCTGCACTGGCATAGAGTCATGGTTTGTCATGACGTAAGAGTGCTTTCGCTCCAGCGTGTCTGTCATGTAGATGCTCTCAATGATCACAAGGAGGGGAGATGTGTTCTCGAATTATCTCGCATGGTCTAGGTAGGGTGCAGGTTGTGTTCTTGGCTCCTAGATCCTTGCCTGGGAATGGGAGGAGATGAAAATTTGACTCCGGCTGTATCTACGGGAACGGTTTAGTTGTAACAGTCTTGCCGTACGTCTTCATTTGCTTTATCAGGCGCCTGTTATCACCACAATGCCGAACATCCTGAGAGCCATCAATGAAAGGCGCGATTGTACCGTTGGGCAGAATCGGCTGCTGCTCTATCGTACCATCCGCTGCGCAAAGAATGCTCTACATGAAGCATGTTAGCTCAGAGAAGCTACATGGCGACTTAGTGTTAGGGTCATAGGCACCTTGCGCATGTAGTCGAGGCAATGCGGCCAGTGATCGTGGTCGTTCCAGTCTAGTCCCGGGTCGATTCCCCGATGGGCTCCTTGCAGGACGCTTCGAAATATTGAGAGGCAGTGAAGTTGATGAAACCTGTAGAATAGTGAGAACATTATTAGCGTGTGTTGTAGTGCGTTCTTTATTGGATGGAAGGTTGCACTTACATGGCGATGGTGGCGCTCATACCCATGCTACCTTGGGCGGGATCCGTGAGGTTGAATATGATGGAGCCGGAATCTCCTTCAACGTCTTCCCAGAGACTGTCGTACTTGGGATCCAGCGACATGTGAGCCCAACTCCGACCAAAGACTGCCTCGATTTGAGAAGGACCGGATTGTGCATTGTGATGAAAAACACTGTTGGGCGAGGTGAGAGCAAACGCCACGGCTGCCAGGATGAGTGACGTGGTGCAGGCGCAATAGACCAGTAGAAGAGTGGTCAGAGAAGCTAGGCTGTAGGGTCTTGCTGATATGTCTGGATACACGGTTTCTTCTTCAGAGGTTTCGTTGTCTGCTTCTCTACTCTGGAGCTGAGAGTACTTGGACTTTGGGTCCATCATCTCTACGTTGGATGGTGGATGGATGATGACGGATTTACAGCGAAGGCTGGGGAGTGAGTGTTAAGAGACAATACAGCGGGGATGTCCACTACAAATACAAGTCGCCCATTGAATTTGCCTTCCCTGCCCCGCTATGTAGAGAGAGGGGGAAGACAGACAGACACGTCAAGGCCATGCTACACAGATTACAAACGTTTGACAAAGATAGTAATCACAAAGGATACTAGCGATTACAGTTAGAAAATAAATGGCGGGAAGTTCTCATAAAATTGCAGATTAGGTTTCCTAAGTCATTTAACGAGCAAGATTCCGTACTAAGTAACTAAGCAGGCACCTCCCTGCATTCGTCTCTACAGCGAGGAGCTTTACACGACGTTTTCTCTATCCAGCACTCGCAGCCCATCCCCTTCGCACTCGTGGTATCCCACTTCCAGGTGAATATTCACCGTCCCCCAGTCGTGCGCAAACGGATCCGCCAGCCACGCCTGGCAATGCACGCTGTGGTGCGCGTCCCGATCCCGGTTGGTGATGCCGCCCGTGGCCCGGAAGAAGCGCCGTAAATAAAAGGCGCAGTGCCAGTAATGCTGGCCCCAGGTCGAATATAGGCCATCGCCCTCCCCAAGAAGAACCTGATCCAGCAAGACCTCTTCAAGAGAAGAACTTTTCGCTGCTTCTGTTACCTCGCTGTTGTTGTTGCGATAGTACTTCCAGCCCTCCAGGCCATGGAGCTTGATGAAGTCGTCGTGTAAGTCGACGTCGAAGCAGTTGTGCGGCACCCAGCTGTATGACCAGAGCTGGAAATGGCAGCCCCTGGCCCGGGCTTCGTCTGGGTTCACGCCGCACCTTGTAATAACAGGAGCAGCTGGTGCAATGGCATTCGTGACCGCTGATGTCCGATTGATGATCAGAGGCACCGCCCACAGGATAGATGAGGCGATCACGCCAATGAGGAAAGGACCGAGGAACCTTTTCACGGACTCGAGCCTTGCGTGTTTTCGTTTGTTGCCAGTGTATGGTGATTCGGCGAGGAAAGGCTCGTCCTCGTCGTATTCAGCTTGAGGAACCGTCGTCATATCGATTTCACGCCTTGTAAGGTGTCAGATCAATCAGGAAGCATCCCAGGTAATCAAATACAGAACTCACGAGAAACTGAGTGAATTGGTTCTCTTCAGTTGTGAGGTTCCTGCTCAGTGAGATCTGGTTTATGATGATGCCAATACAAATGCCGCTACGAAACGACTCTTACTCTCTGTTCTGTCCCCTCCTCCTCTTCTTCTCGTCCTGCTCATCCCCCTCATCCTCGCACAAGACTTGATCCAAGCCGCGTTTTCGATACTTCCTCACTATTTCTGTCTATAACGATATCACGATAACAGAAGTCCGTCAGTGCGACAGCGTTGCTTTGCCTCTCGAGCTAATGCATGCAGTCAATGCTTGATTGCACCAACATGGCGAGTCGGAGTTCCGTCTCCAAGGTTGTTGTCTCTGCAATCACCACAGATACATCAGCCCAATCAGATGGTAGCAGATAGCCCACTCTGCTGAAGAGAAACACTTATCGAGCATCTTTGTTGCCGAGTTTACCGATGCGAGGTGATGAATTTTGCAAAAGTTCTGCATCGTGCAATTGTATCAGACTTTCCCTCGAAACTACCAACCGGTTCTAGCCTCCGAGAGACAAGCATCAGCATCCTCCAAACACAACGTTTCCGCTCGTATCCATCTCGTCAATCCCCTCAGCCTGCAGCGCCCTCCACAGCAGAAGCATGGTGCAGTGCTTGGAGTGATCAAAGTCCGCCGTTAGCTTATCCACCCTGCCACCATCGGCAAATGCGCGCGCCTTTCGAACCAGCATCCACGCGCAGTGCGTCAAGTGTTCCCGCTCCGTGCCCCACCATTTCTCGCTCCTCCCGAGAGATGCGAGGTCTTCCATGCTGAGCTCCTCTTCTCCGGCCTGGTCCCGCCAGTAACGCCAACGAGATTGGTTATGCGCTGCGCCCGCTGCCGCTTCGAATTCGGCTAGGCCGTAGCGGGGGCAGACGGCGGGCAGCCAGGCTTTTGCGAGAGCGTCAAAGGTGCATCCTGCCTGCTGAGCTTCGGCAACGCTGCTTCCGCAGCCAAGTTTCTGCCTTGGTGTTGTTGATTGTAGAAGCCGTAGGTGTAGGAATAGTAGAATCAGAAGCAAAGTTCCGAGTATTGCGACTGTCGCGAGTAGCGAGAACAATACGAGTCGGTTTGGCTGTCGGGTGGTAAGGCCTCTGGTCTTCGCAGGCGGATTGTCTGTAGTGTCGTCATTGAGCGACTGATACCTACAAGTCGGCGACGGAAGTTTCAATGCTTGTTGAGATACCATGTTGAGGATTTGATGATGGCTATAATGTGGTATTATGATATGCGGGTAGTATGTGGACTTGCCCTGTTGATATAGGAGAGGGCAAGGTAGGCGGTGCCAGGTATAAGCCAGGACCGTGTGGCATGCACGTCTTAACGGTGGAAACTTCAACTCTTGGTTTGCTGCGATTGATTCGAAACTGCCTACCAAGTATTGAAGAGAACATCTTGGACTTTAAAAGTCCAGCAATATGTCACATACGTGATAACCAACCCCAATGTTCACGAAGTGCTGAAAATCAAAGATAGTCCTGTTTCTCACTCCATATCAGTGTTCAACGCCACCCCAGCCACAGTACCATACCCCGGATCCAAAAAGATCTTGCCGCAATGCTTGATATGCTTCTCATTGTCTGACCGTGGCTCAACAATCTTCCCGTTGAACCGCGCCCTGTGCTCCTTTCTCCAGTAGAAAATACAGTGAAGAACATGCCAGTGGCCAGACATGTGGAAGCGCAGCTCTTCCTGATTATCCGCCATCTTCGCAATCTCTCCGACACTGATCTCTTGAGTATGCGCGGTGTCAGCCCAGTACGTCCACTCGCCGTTAGGGCCGGGCCCAGAGCGCTCAAATTCGGCCGTCAGCTCGTCGTCCCGACAGTGCTCGGGGAGCCAGGCGGCGGCCAGAGAGTCGTATTTGCAGCCCAAAGTGACTGCTTCGGCGGTGGAATTTCCGCAATCGCAAGACGCGACTGCGGGTGCCGCGTGCAAGATGTCCGGAGTCGAGGTTCCCTCCGGGTGGGTGTGAGGGTGGAGGTTTGTTGGAGACTGGAGGAGGCTAACAAAGCCCAGGATTGCGAATGCAATCAAGATCAAGTCCTTCAAGGGTGAAATTGACGGCCTGGATAGTAGGCGATATCGTGAAGCTTTATGGCTTCGAAACCCCGTAGTCGAAGAGACTGAGTCGTCGTCACAGTTTTCGGCCATGAGAGACTGCTCTTCGTCGTGTGTACTATGCCTGGATGATTGTATCAGCCCCTGATTCTCTCCAAAGAAGCATCCTAGACTCACCATTTCTCTTTGGGCGCCATTTTCAGCGTGGTCAGTGTCAATGTCAGAGCCAATGCTGGAAGACTTGTGGTTGAGGGAGATATTGATGTGAGAGATCGCGACCTGGGAGGATGTGCCTATGCACTTGAGGAGGGGGACTGGTTTACGGACTGGTTTACGCCTGTCTCAAACATGCTGATAGGCTTCCGGGCCTAGCATAGTTGCTTACCAGGTTAGTCCAAATACCCCTCCTTGATCTGCACGGTGACTTGGCAAACATACCAGGGTCGGTCGTGGGCCCGGAGGAAGGATCATCGATGCTATGCGGACTGTCACCTATAGCTGAGTGGACCGAGATACATTAAGCTGATAACACAGTAGTAGGGACTTGGAAGGACTTCCGAGTGCCGTGTGATTCGAATGATATGTCCTGGAATAGAAAGATGGCCCGAACCACGAAGTTCCCAAGCCGAAGCCGCGGTTCTAAGCCATCAGTAATTATTCTTCTGGGGGACCCTCCGGTTCGCTCTTCGAATAGAATCTTCGGTTCCAGCCATCTTCCTTCTTTACACACTCAATGGCACCAAAACACAGTTACAGCCAAGTTTCTCAGACATCTGATGTCAAGTCCTCCATCGAGGAGGAGCTTGACGAGAGCGACAATGGCCCCGAATCTGGACGCAAATCTAGCTTCCTCTCCCCCATATTCCTCATGATCTTTCTGAATGGATTGAGCCTTGTCTTTGGCATCGGAATTGGTGCTTCGGTCGTTGCAATGATTGCGCATAGGCCAGCAGCGCAACAACCCAACAATGCCAGACCAGTCGCCGGAACCATTGCCATGATTGACGGCATCGAGGCTCCAGGCACGCAGTGCGGCGATACCTGGCAAGAGGCCAAGGCTCTCGGCTGCCACTTTGATGTCATGGCATCACGCTGGTATGCTCCCGAATGCTTCGACCAGACGGCCCTCGAAGGCATGCTCGACGAGCAGCCGTACGTCAACTTCACCTGGTACGAGGACAAGGAGCATACAAGAGTCTACCCCTCCGAGCTCGTCTTGCGGGGCGAGTTTGATAAGGTGTATCCCAGCGGAGACTATCACATCTATCACTGTCTCTACTTGTGGCGGAGACTTCATCACGCCGTGATCAAGAATAAGCCTGTCGATGAGGATTTGCTCGAGTACGGCCACACGCTGCACTGCACTCGCATGATTATGCAGTGGATGGATCCAAGCATACCCAGGACAACAATTTCCTCTGCCACAAGCGGGACGCCGTTTTGCAGGAGTAGCCGGTTGGGTCTGATGGTTTAGTGAGAGGGTTGAATAGTTAGTGCAGGGGAAAGGATTGTTGATTCGTTGGTGGACTTGGCACTGCTTGGGACCCTCACCTAAGAAGCTTAATCCAAAATATTACCGTTTTCAGATGTGCCCCTCTTGAATTGCGCCTTCTATTGGTTGCCGACTCTCTCCATTTCTTCAGCAATCACACCGCACAGGCCAGGTGAACTCAACTGAAATCGACGATTGCTTCGAGATTCAGGCTGGCATCTTCAAGTTTGACTGAAACCAGATAGCCAGAATTAGCGCTCTTTCATTCAGATGGGTCCTTCTCGGTGACTCTTGAGTCGGGTATCCGGCAACTTCTTGAGAACGCCAGTGGCAGAACAGCACATCAGATGGTGGCCAACATGACGTGACTGACCAAAGTCCCAAACGGTGAGCGGCTTTGGGTGTGAGCTGCACGTATCATTGTCCCACTCGAGGGAAATATGACCAGATGGGCACTAGTGTTGACTCTTCAAATTCATCTAAAGTTCAGAGTTGATAGGCGAATATACTTAATTCCACATGCGGAACGGTGGGTGCCAATATGCATGATCCTGAACGACATATTCCAGGAAGTAGCTAACCCTGACTGGTGATTGCTACACGAGCGACAATATGTCAGTTCGGGGTCGCCTCATACTCCGCTATATGTCTAATTGTCAAGCTATTCTCGGATGGATACAGGGTAGCATTCACTCGCAGTCCCAAAACAAGGTCCATATGGACAATATGTGGCCCGGCCGTCCGAACACTTCTTATGGTATTATATACGCATGTCCCAGTTCTTCAGTCTAATAGATCATGCGATACTGTCAAGACATCTTTCTTAGCCACAACCTTTAATCTACCAAATCAAAAGATCATCACTACTACTACAACAACTACTTCACATACTCTACCGCCAGACAATTCTTACACCATGAAGCTAACGTTCGCCCTCACCGCCCTCCTTGCCACAACCGCCATGGCCGGAGTGGCAAAGATACGCCACGAGAACGAGACTCTTGAAGACAGCTACAAACGTCGCTCCGTCAAAGCTGGAATCGTCCCTGTCAAAGAAGAAGACATCATTTCCCTCGGCGATAGAGCAGTGAAGGCCGGTATCGTGCCAGTGAAGGAAGAAGACATCATTTCTCTGGGAGACCGCTCAGTCAAGGCGGGCATCGTGCCAGTCAAGGAAGAGGACATCATTTCTCTGGGAGACCGCGCTGTCAAGGCTGGCATTGTTCCGGTGAAGGAGGAGGACATCATCTCACTCGGGGATTAGGCAGTCTTAGTCGATGACAGAGACTACTCGAGATTATGGAGGGCAATGGAGATCTGTTGATGTTCTATCGATCTTCAATCAAGTAGCATGCGTTACAATGACATGGCTTCTGCCCAATACATGACAGCTCAAGGAAACAAGAACCTTCCACCTCCAGTCTTTCCTACAGCGCCGTGATCTCTCAGGACCCTCATCGCTTCCTCGTGACCTCCAACCGCAGCGCTCTGCAGCGGAGTTTGCCCTCTTCGTCCCTTGAAGCTACAGGCATTCACATCAGCACCGGCCGCCAACAAGCGCTCTATCACATCCACTCGACCTGTCTCAGCTGCCGCATGCAACGCCATTGCATCCCCGTAGATTCCTCCCACGGCGTGGACATCAGCGCCTTCCCGAAGAAGAAGGTCGGCGACCTCGAGACGACCTCGCAGACATGCGCCCTGAAGAGCCGTGTAGCCCTTGTACTTTGCCGATGCCGCGTTGATATCAGCCCCGTGTTGGAGAAGAAGCTTCACTATCGCCAAGTAGCCGCCGCCCGCTGCGGCTTGCAGTGCCGTATACCCCGCCGTGGGTGAAGGCGGGGCGTTCACGTTGGCACCCATTTGCAGCAGTCGACTGACGAGATGCTCATGTCCTCGTTCTGCTGCTGCCTGGAGTGCCGTTCTTCCGTTATACCGCGTCACGACAACCGACGACGATGATGGTGTTGTTGGTGACCTGTACCCCGAAGGATGCGGTACAGGCTTCAATGACACCTCGTCGACTCTGGCCCCCGCGCTGAGCAGGATATCAACGACCTTTTCGTTGCCGTGCCCGCAGGCTATCTGCAAGGCGTTCCTTTGGAAGTTGTTGCCCCCGCAAAAGTGGATATCGGCGCCGGCGTCGACAAGCATCTGCACGGCCTGTTCGTGGCCGCGCATGCATGCAGCCTGGACGGCCGTCTGTCCGTAGTACCCGTGCGGGGGCTCGTTGACGGCCGCCGGGTCGGCGGCAAGGATGGCGCGGATTTGGTCCAGGTCTCCGCTTCTGGCGGCGAGCTGTAGCGGCGTCCAGCAGTACTCCTCTCCATCGTCAGTCTGCAGAGTCGGGTCCCACGCCGCGTCTAGAGGCGTCAGGGATTTGTGCATGACTGTTGGGCTCTGAGTAAGGCGAGCCAAGGCTCGGGAGGGCAGGTGGTATTCGTGGGATCGAGAGGATCAGGAGGGGTCCATCCAGCTTCGTGAGCTCTTAGGAAACGGAACTTCAGCTGTGATACTGATAAGATGGCAACAGTTCAGGCAAAAGTAAGCCCCGTCAAATTTATGCTTGAAATTGCATGTTGCTTAGTGATGTGTTGTTGGCGACTGGAACGGCTGCATGTTGGTTGGCCAAGACGGGCGTTCGATCCTCTTACATGCGCTAGCTTACCGGATCCTGTTGCCTATCGATCGGGATTCGGCACACGTCTATCCTCAAGATGCGGGGATCAAAAGCGACATGGGTCCGGAGGGAGGTGAACGTTTAGATGAATATCACTATCTCTAGATGCCATCTCTGTATCGAGGACAATGAGCGACAGTCTTACAGAGACTACTTCGCAACTCTCACCGTGATCATCTTGCACAACGCAAGCTGCTGTTCTCCGTTCATCCCTTGACCCAATTTCCTCGCCTCATTCCAATTACGCAGCTATGCCTGGAAAGTGGGAGAAGCCTTTTCGCGATGAATCAGACTTGTCGTCTGAGGATCTCAGTCTAACCGATGAGACTCTCAGAGTACGACGGGCAGGACCTAGACGCCAAGTCTGGAGGTTATTGGGAGAAGCCGCTCTCGCAGTTGGAATCACCATACTAGGCGGAGTTGTCATTCAGGATAGAGTTCTTCCAAGGACTGGATTATTGCCCTACGGGCCAGTGCGTATGTAACCCCCCGGCTTGCCTCTTTTCATGAAAATCGCTAACAATCACTGCCATTACCATTAGTTCCCCAGAAAGTTGTCACTTTCGGCAACACGGCTGGCTTTGGGCCGGATCTCGTATATGCGGACCGGCAGATGCTTCTGAACGCTACAAGAATGGAAGAAGTACATGAGAACTGGCAGCAATTATATCCAAGTAAGTCATCTAGTTTACCCATGGGATATCGCTGACCTCCGCGTCACAGTCAGTCGAGGCTACTTTGTGGCAGACGAAAATAGTGCAGAATACAAAGTCCAGTTTCCACCAGCAGACATCAGCGGCGTGTTATCCCCAGATGACAAGCGCAGCGGCTGGGTTCTCTCTGTATTTCATCAGATTCACTGCCTGGTAAGCATCTGAGAGCCACAATTCAGTGCTATGTTCCTTGCTGCCTAGGACAAAAAAGAGCTGACACCAACCCATAGTCAATCATAACGACAAGGCTCGGCATCTCCCGAAAAGAGTTTGCAGACTGGGACCCATTCAAGTTAGGCCACACAGCGCATTGCATCGAGTACCTGCGACAGAGTATCCTATGCTCAGGAGATACCAGTCTTGAGGGCGAGTCAGGATCGTGGTCGGAGAGTATCGGCTGGGGCCAGAACCATGTGTGTAGAGACTACGACGCGCTCTTGCGACTGGCGAACGAGAAGGCGGCCTGGGACCTCAGTCATGAGCGCGAGCCGGACCACTCCAAGCTCTTTGAGTCTAACATGGATGACTGTGATTCAGAGAGTGGAGAGTACTGTCACTGAAAGGTCCTGTCCCGATGCCATCGACTCTGAAGGAATGAGGAGATTCTGCCTTTCCCCTATATCCATGAGCATGAAGATCAACTATTTTTCGCATTTAATGATATCATCATCGCGAATTTCCAACTGTTGGCGAAGATTATGCGTATCACTCAGCCGTGACTCGGTTCTAATAAATGTCTCCATTAATAAAGACCAGATCTGTCGGATTAGAAGTCCAATTCGACCGCAGCATCCAGCCGACTGCGCAGGGGCCAATTGGGGGCCCTATATACGATTATCGTAGCCAGCCCAACCTACGGTTAGAACCTCCTTTTTACACCTACGCAGATATTTATATAGTTTAATTAATCTCTTCGTTAACTACGGTTCGAACTAACTACTTTATAATAAGGATACTAATATTAATTAGTAATTAAATTCTATTATTATAGATCGGTAAGGTATCTTATTACGTAAAAGAGACGACCTCTTAATATTATATAGGATAGGAGATTCGTACTAATTAACTTTATAGAAGTAGACGAAAAAGGAGGCGATTCTTAAATACTATACGGAATTAAGTAATTATAGCCCTTTATTACTTACGAGAGGTCGATATTTATTACGTTAAACTATATTAATTAACGGAACCGCTTAAGCGACTAGCCTTTTACCGTCGCCCTAAGTAGCTTTTTTATTAAATAACTTTTCCGCGGCCGGCCCGCGATTAGAAATTAACTAAGTAATAGAAGGGATCGCTAATAAGCGATAATTACCTAACCGTAATTAAGCTACGAAAAAGACTGCTTAAAAGATATAAAATAGGGTACTAAGAGGCCGTAAAAGATAAGATCTCTAAGGTATCTAACCCTACTACGTATAAGTAATAAGTAGGCATTTTTAGTAATTTTTTTAAAATATACGATTTTATAAAAAAAAGGGCTTAATTTCGTTAACTATACTTAATAGCTTATACGGTTCCTAATAGCCTATATAGGTCCTCTACGAGCCGCCCGGCGTCTATTTTTAACTATTCCTATAGAATACCGCCCTAGAGGAGGTAGGTTAAAAAAGGAAGCTATTTAGAGATTATAGAGAGCACGAGGCTTAGGAGGCTAGAAGTGTATAGGATAGCGGAAATCGGTAACTAGTAAAGATCCTAAGACTAATTACTATATCTTCTTATAGTAATATAAACGTTTGCCGCTATTATTATAAAAAGGAACTACTAAAACCTTCCTTTTTATACTAAACGAAAAAGAGGATCTTAGTAAGTATAATAGCTAGCGATTTAAAAAGGTAATAGTAATTACTAAAAATAATAAAAACGAGAGTAGTAATAAGATAGCGAGAGGAAGCGGGAATCTCTTAGACCCCGATAAATTCGTCGGGTAGTAAAAATACGGATTTACTACGACTAGCGCGCAAATTAAATATATCCTTATTAAGATTAAATACGCTAGCGACCGCTAATATAGGTATAAGTTAGAGCAAGCCCTTTAGTAAGTTAGGGTAAAAAAAAAGAGGACGAAACCCGATCTTAAATAGAATCCTAATCCCTTATAAGTAAGTAAATATTAACCCGGATTATTAGGGGACGTAGATATATAGAATCGTAAATTAGCCTAATAGTAAGTAAATTAACGCGGTATTAATCTATTTAACTAAGGTCTATAAAAAAAAGGGGCTATAGGGGCAACCCCTATTTTACGAGATTATAAACGACCTTAGTTATTAACTAAATAAATAGTTCGCGAGCATAAGCCTAGGGATTGCGAAAGTAGTTAATAAATTCCTTTATGGGCGAGGGGTATTATTAGCGTAATTATAATCGCGAGAGCTATACGAAATACTAATAATAATAATTATAGAGGAGGACTTCGTACTATAGAACTAAGTAAAGGTCGATAGAGCGTATAATCGCTTTAACGAATTTAAAAAAAGGGTAAACGACCCAGATTTCCTCCTTATAATTACTAATAGAAATCTATTATCGTAAAAGGATATACTAGGGCAAAATATAGCACTAGAAGTATAATAATCGATAATTCTGCCTATTTCGATCTATAACTTATTACCGCTACTAATATAAAATTCGGTACTAATCGGCTAATAAGAAAGGAGGTAGATAACCTAAAGTTACTAATAGTACGTAGCGACGCAGGGATCGCATATAAATACCGAAAATTTAGTAGCGAATACGAGGTAATTTATAGACTTTAAAAAGATCTTCCTAAAAGAGAAATTATATTCTGGGGGGAAGTATGAGGTCTTATAAAAAACCTTAATAATGTTTTATAATTATTACGAAAAAGTCGGAATTAGGGAATATTAGTACTATTTAGTAATTAATATCGTACTTATAGGCAAAGCCTCTAATTATTATTACGAAGCGGTACGTAATCTCGATCGAAACGACTTTCTTAGTATAATTAACGTAATCCGAAGCCGCTTAGAGACCTATAATAGGAACTTAGAGCTCCTATTTAAGCTACGAGCGATTTCTTTTATATTTATAGCTAGGATAATAGAGGGCAAATTGCGAGTAGAGATCCTCGAAGAGCTTATCGATCGAATTAATAAGCTAGCGAAAACCTAGCTAAATAAGGGGATAAACGAGCGAAAAGTTAAATATTTTTATACCGTAGTTTAGCGTATATTAGAGATAAAAATTACCTTATACTAAGTACCTAAAGACTACGAGACGCTCTACTCGAGGCTAAGATCTAGCTTTAATATTAAAGCGAGAATGCTACGCTAAACCTATTTCTAAATATACGACGGCCCTTAATAATAATATTAAGTCGATCGAACGTATAATAAGAAAAGAAAAGAGGCTAAATATAGTAATTACTAATAAGGAGGCCTAGATTCGTCAAATAAGTAGAGATTTAACTTACGGGTAGGGTAATAGAAAAGGCAATACTATATTTATAAAAAGGATAGATATTAGTTAAGTAACTACTCTAAAGAAGAGCGTATTAAATCGTATAAATAGTATAAAAAGTCGAGGGTAGTAGACGGTAAAACTAGCCCTTATTAGTTTAACTAATTCCTCGTTATATATAAGGGTAGATCCGGGGGCACGGAACCTAGCGACGATAGTTAAAATAGCGGCCTAAAGTATATACCCCCTATAAAAGATTTAGAAAATAAAAAAGATCTTACCCCTTATACTAACGAATTAGATTATAATAAAATCGACGATATTAACTACTCTTTCTTTACCCCGTTAGCTTCTAGAAGATATACGAGGCTAAACGAATAGAGGATAGTAAAAGCTCTTAATAAGTAGGCTTTTATTTATAGATAATAAAAGAAGGTCCCTTAGATAACGGATACGGAGGCGGCTAAAAGGGTGAATTTAATAGGGCTAAAGCTTATTATCTTAACGATTAAAGAGAAGACGCTATTTTTTTTAATATTTAAAGAAAAGGAACATAGTACCGAGCATATCTAGGGGTAGCTAGAGGGGTCCTTTTTATACTACTTAGATCCTTCGAATACTAAGCTTATATAAGCATTCTACGCGAGCAAAAGGTACGGCCTAGACGATTTTTACGAGGTTATTTTAAATACTAAGGTATCATAATAGTTAACTAGAAGAAAAGGGTAATTCTAAGCGCTATAAAAGATCGCACTAGTAACGCTTAATACGTCGATAGCGGGTATTATAAAAATTAGTTTCGGTTTAGGTAAGGAAATCGTCGCCCTAGGTATAGTAAAAGTAGAGACATACTTCGGAACGATAACTTTCTATATTTTACTTATTAATACCCTATTTCTCTTATATTTAAAAGACATAGATCGACTAAGTATTATATTCGATAATACGAGGAATAGAATCTCTAGTAGTAAGTACTTTAAAATAGTCGAACGACGATAGGGATATGCGTTTATAAAGCTCACTAATAATATAAAATCGATTAATTACCTAATAGAAAGTGAGCTTAGAAGATTATACCGGAGATTTGGGTACCCGTCGGTTACGAGGCTATATAACCTCCTAAAGTAATTAGGTAATAATAATATTAAAATAGGGGCGCTAGAGTAGTTAACGAAAGTATATTATTAATATTAAATAAATGCGCAGAGCCTACGTAAATTTAAGTTTAAATTGCGTAATAAGCTTAACTTTAACTAGGAAATAGTCGTCGATATCTTCTATTTAAATAGTCGGCTAGTACTATATATAATCGACGTAGCTATATCTTTTTAAATAGGGCAATTCCTTTAGGATTTATAAGTAAAGATAGTGTGGGTAGCCCTACGAAAAAGCTAGATTAATATATACTAGGGACCGCTAGACGGCATTAGAACCGACGCTAGTACTAGCTTTAAGTTAATAGAATTTAGAGATAATATAACGGCCTATAGTATATAGCTAAAAGTCGTACTTATTAAAGCGTATTATAGTATTAGAAAAGTAGAAAGGGTATACTAGTAGTTAAAAAGGGCGTTTAGAATTATTAAAAAAGAAAATCCGGATTTTATTAATAACGAATGCCTTTAGATAGTACTTAAATACTATAACAATACTATAGGGCCTAACGGACTTATACTAACGCTATTAGTATTTAGAGCATATCTAAGAACGACCTTAGCCTTACTACCGTCGCTAGGCATAAGCTAACGAGCCCGAGTAATTAAAAAAGTAATACGAGCACTGCGCGAGGTAAGTATAAAAAGGTAAGTTAACGAAGTAATTACTACGCGCAATAGGCCCGATATAGGGGATAATTTAGATATATTACTAAATTCGGATATATAAGTATAGTACGAAATTACTTAATAATAAACTAGGCTATATAAGTTAATTTTTGTTAACGAGCGCTCTTATATAGTCGCGAGAGATCGCGACTAGCTACTCGAAGTATTAATTATAATAGTTAGACCGTACTATATAGATCCTAACGAGGTAATTTCTAATTTATAAAAAAGAAAAGAGCTAGGGGAAACTATATAACCCGCGGTAGAGGTATAGGAAATTATCCTTAATAAAATCGTCGTAGTAGTACTAATAAATAACGAGGAAGAGGAAATTACTAAAAGGGCACTAATATTACTAGCGAGACGTCGCAAAAGACTACGACGGTAAGCCCTAACGTAGCAATTTATTATTAATAACGAGGTAATTAATACTTTTTATATAGTAAAAAAGAAAGCCGATTTCGAGCTAGTAGTTAAACTACGTAAAGAAGGCGTAATTATAACTATTAGAAAGCTATATAAGGGATTAGATCTTATCGAAATAGACACTTTTCGTAATCGAGGGGTCTATCGATTTATCTTATATAACTTAGAAAAATATATAAACCTCCGCATATTTAAATTACGAATAGTTCGTAAGATTAAAGGGAAAGGAACACCCTAGCTATACGAGAAGTCTAAATACGTAATTTAGGGGTACGGCGACGTTAAAAAGGCGACGCTACTTATATAATCGCTTATTATATAGCGCTATAACTAACGATTAATAATAGCACTAATAGCATCGCTATAAAAGAAGGGATACGAGATTTAGAGCCGTAATATTACCTAGGCCTATACCTAATTAGCCACAGGGCTTATAAGGAAAATCCTAGCCTATTTACCGAAGGAAATGGCTAATAAGTACCTAGAAGGCACGATTATTAAAGTACTTAAGCTACTATATAGGCTCGCAAAATCGGGCACCTATTAGTAAGCTACTTACTACGATTTTTATATTAATTAACTATTAATAGTTACCTCTACGTACGACCCGTGCTTACTAATCGTAGAGTACGAAAGCGACTAATTTAGGATCGTCGGAATATAGACCGACGATATATTAGGCCTATTTAATATTAACTTTATAAAAAAGGAGGATAAGGAGCTTTATAAAGCGGGCTTTGTAATAAAGCTAAAAGAGGTCCTTATAATAAATACCCTCCTAGTGTTTAACGGTAAGATTTTTATAATCGAAGGGGAAAACGTCGTTTTTTAATAAAAGGGGTAGGGCGAGAAGATTAACCTCGTTAATCTAAATATAACTAACGTTAAAAAGTAATATAAGGCTAAGCTCGCGCGAGGGGTATATATTACGAGTATTTATTAATCCGAAGTAATTTTTAATTACGCTAGAGTAGTATAGGTTATAAATCTAACTAAATAAGACGTCGAGGTACTTAATAAGTAGCTTAAGTAGTAGTAGACGAATCTCGATTAAGGTCTCGTTTACTACCCGATCGACCTTACGATTAGTAAGCTCTACGTCTTTATTAATAAGTTATTTATAAATAATAACGACCTTACTTCGTAATTAGGGTATATTATTATCCTAGTTAACGAGAGTATAGGTAAGAGCGAATTTACTATATACAGTAATATAATCTATTACTTATTAATTAAAAATAAGCGGGTAATAAAAAGTATACTAGCGTCGGAGGTTTATAGTATAGTTAACGGCGTTAATCTCTCTTACGCAATTTTAACGACGCTAAGGAAGATTACTAATCGAATTAGCTTTTTACTTATTCTAATAATTATTTATACCGATTCCTACTCGCTATATAAATACCTTATTAAATTAAGAACGACGAAGGAAAAGAGGTTTATAATTAATATTATAGCCCTTAAGTAATCGTATAAAAGGTACGAGATACTCGAGATCTATTAAATTAATAATAAAAATAACCTCATAAACGTTTTTATAAAAGTAGTACTAAATAAGGGATTAGAGTAATTCGTAAGTAGCGGAAAAGTTACTATACGAATAGAGGGATAGGTTATATAAAAAAAGTAAAGAAAAGGGGGAAAAGGAGACGACTTAGTAAACGGGCCCGAGATCGAATTATACCTCTAACCGTAGCGGTTAAATTAATAAAAAAAAGAAAAAGTTAGTATTAGATTAGAAGTCTAATTCGACCGCGGTATTTAGCTAACTACGCAGGGGCTAATTAGGGGCCCTATATACGATTATTATAGCTAGCCTAACCTATAGTTAGAACCTCCTTTTTATACCTACGTAGATATTTATATAGTTCAATTAATCTCTTCGTTAACTACGGTTCGAACTAACTACCCTGTAATAGGGATACTAATAAGATTATACTGGCCAGCGAGGTATTTGAACTGGTCGGACTGTCGCCCAGATACGCGAGCCGATCAAGCCCTTCACAAACGGCAAGTGTGTATCGCCGAACGTATACCGAGGCAAATATTTGCTTCACAAACGCTTTCAGCTTACCTAGGTGGCAAGAAAGATATACTCGCAAAAGCACACAATACCGGACGCCGTCATCCCTGAGGATCCTTCGGAGCTTTCGATCCCACCCCTCGATAAACATCTCCCATGGGATGATCTTCCACGCCCTCAATGACTTGTTTCGAGGGTTCGGCGGTTGAGCCGTTGAAGATGGAGTCGATTTCTTCCAGAGTTTTGCCCTTCGTTTCAGGGAACAACCACCATATGACGACGAAAATGGGCACATTCCAGAGACAGTTTATGATGTAGTATCTCCATGAGATGTTTTGGATAGCGAGCGGAATCGCATAGCTCATGCCCGCTCCGATGAGGTAGCCAAGGGCCTGACCGACGCCAACGCCACGAGCTCTTTGGGTGTACTTGAGAATCTCCGGAGGGTACGAGTAGTTTAATAGCATCCTTCAAAATTGAGACCATCGATGTTAGTAGGCTATGAATCAAAGAAAAATGACTGCTGCATACCAAGACGAAAAAGCCGCCCAGTAGAAGATGAAGCAAACGGCTACGGCCCCTTTTGCGACTGCGGAATCTTTTGTAGTCTCAATACGTTGTTGTAGAATGGCAAGGGTAGCGAACGATGCAGCTATCACCATTGTTCCAATCACTAATGGAACGATCTCGTAGTGTTAGCGATAGAATCATGATGGCTTCGAACCAGAACATGAGCTTCGACTGGAGAGACACTTGCAGAAAGATGACCTTCGTCCCATTTTCGAGACGAACCAAACGCCAAACATGGAACAAAGTGCAGCCCATGCTGTGAGACCGACGTTAACCTGAAGAAGGGTCAAGGTATCGGTCACGCCAGTTCCACGGATGATGATAGTGAAGAAATATCTGCGGTCCGTTTGTCAGTAATTACAAGCTCCAGGGCTGAAAGTAGTCAGGGTGAAGGCGTCCATACGGCAAGAAATTGCTGCCATTGGTCTGAAAGAAGACGTTTGTTAAGACAGTGATCAGAAATCTGCGAAAGTTGCGAGCTACACATATATTCCGTTTGATCAGTTTGGTTCCGTAATGCCTGCACTGACTTACCAGGAGATACAAGGGATTTCCAGGAATCTCTTTGCCTCATCTGAACCTCAAGTTCGACCGTCTGCTTGATCTGCTGAAACTCTGCCAGAATCTCGGGATCATTTCTGTTCCTCTGACTTATCTTGATGAGAATATCGAAGGCCTGTATCATCGATAGATTTAGTAGAGTTACAATTTCATGATTGGGTCAAGGAATAGTATTGGTCCTTTACCTCATCTGCCTGATCCTTGGCTACTAGCCAACGAATGCTTTCTGGTGCAAAAGGCAGTATTAACAAGGCAATAGCAGGACCTACAATGTCGGCCTTGATAAGACATCAGTAACTGACGAACACATGAGTGACCCACCATGGAATCTTGGTTCATACCATTAGGCCCGCCCTCCATGCCCAATTTGAAGTTTTGTTGTAGACTCCCAGGTAGATGATACCACCCACCATGCCTGTGATAGGCAAAAAAGCAACCATGGCGTTTGTTGTTTCTTCTCGATACTTGGGTGGTCCAACCTCCATCAGCCATGACGGTGCGCCAGTGCCCGTAATGATGAACGAAATACCCAATAAGAATCTTCCAAGAAGAAGCTGCACTTCTAGGTATCTGTTAGTGCTATTCTTTTCTTTGCCCAACCAAGACAAATGTGCTCGAAAGAGCATCGATGAAAGGCGTACTCTCTTGCGCTGAGGCTTGGAGAATGGCTCCAAGGAGAGCGATTGCTGAACCGACCATCAGACCTCTCCGACGGCCAAGCTTGTCCAACACAAAGCCAGCAAATGGAACTGCAAAAACACAACCAACGTAAAGAATTGTGACATTGAGGCCGGCCAGATCGGGAGTAAGCTCAAAATCTGTTCGATATTGCAGGTTAGAACAGAGCAAAATTGTGGCAAACAGAGCAAGGTTCTCGACAGTACAATTTTGGAAGGATTGCATAACGTTGAGACTATTTATAATAGCGACATCAAGAGAAAAGACACAGGTGCTCGCGATACACGCAAGCAACGTAACGACCAAAGCTGACGAGACCATAACTGCGATGTTGCGTTGTTGCTTTCCGAATATTCAACGCAGATGATGTTCCAGAGTCAGCAGCGGTGAAAATCAGATGGGCCAATCTCTGATGTAAATGTTTCCAGACTCGCGAGGTCTCTACCACTGATTTGGAACGTTGAATAGTCCGCAACCGGTCGGTGAACTCGGCCATGAAGCCCGACATACATGGAACGCCTAAGCAGAGAATACTTGCGTACGTAGCTAATAATAGTTATCCTCGATAACCATCTCGGCGTAGAGCGATTCAAGTTCAGAATACTTAGTCGATTACTCGGGCAATTCGGCCGATTCTCCCGTTGCCCCATGTTATGATATCGCACAATATGCAGATCGAGTCATCCTAACCATCGGTATTAGTTAGTGATCTCTTGAGAGTGGTATTGACGTAGTCACTTTTGGTTAAGCGAGGATCTCTTCCTATTAGTATCCCTATTATAGGGTAGTTAGTTCGAACCGTATTTAACGAAGAGATTAATTAAACTATATAAATATCTACGTAGTAAGTATAAAAAAGAGGTTCTAATTATAAGTTAAGCTAGCTATAATAATTATAAATAGGGCCCCTAATTAGCTTATATATAGTCGGTTATATACTATAGTTAAATCAAACTTTTAATTTAATATTAACTTTTTTTTATTTTTATTAATTTACTTATTATAGTTAGAAATATAATTTAACCTTAGGTTCGTTTATTAAGTCGTTTTTTTTTCTCTCTTTTCTCTATTCTTTTTATATAACTTAATTTTTTATTTATATATTAACTTTTTTATTATTTATAAATTACTTTAACTCCTTATTAAGTACTTTTTTTATAAAAGCGTTAGTAAAGTTATCGTTATTATTAATTTAACGGATCTTAAGTATTTTGTACTTTTTATATAATTACCTAAAAACTATAATATTAATTATAGGGAATTAATATACGGGCATCGTAAATTAATATACGGGCGTCGCTTTTATATAAGCATTACTATTTTACTTTTTAATTAGTTTAAAAAAATAGTACCTCCTTATAAAAGCGGTAAGGGTAACTATATTAATATAGCTATTCTAACTATCCTCTCTAACTTAAGCTTTAATTTAAGATTTTTAAAAATAAAAATACTATTATAACCTACGTACTTATTTAAAACCGCTATATTATTTATTTAAAATTTATAAATCTTAAATAAGTTAGTAATTTAAGTTTTAATAAATCTTAAATAGGTAAGGCTTTTTCTTATTATATATTTAAAATATATAAAGAGTAAATTATAATAACGTCTGCCTAACTACCTCTTTTAACGTAGTTATAATAATTTATTATTATTATAGATTATTTTTTACTAGCTGCGTTTTTTTTAAATACTAAGCTATATTAGCCGTTTACTTATATAAATTTTTATTATCCTCTTCTTATTAAAAACACTAAACTAGCTCTTTATTTATTACTTAAATAAGCTCGATATTTAGTTTTAACTTAGCTAACTTATTTTTTTTATAAGCTTAGTTAGCGTTAACTTATTTTTATTTTTAAATAAGTAGCCTTATTTTTTATTATTAATACCTTAGTTATTATAAATAGTACGAGCTTAACTAACTAATTAGCCTTTTTTAAATAAGGCTAGTTATAATAAAATAAGCTATATTATATTCTTTAGCTTATTACGAAGGGATATAATAATTTTAAAGTTAAGGACTTAATAATATAAATTTAAAAAAGACGTTTCTTAAAAACGCTACTAAAAGTATACTTCTTATTTATTAAAAATAGCTAAATTTAATATTTTAAAATAGATCTTATAGTAATATAAAATACTTAGCTTAATTAAAATAATATAATTTAAACTATAAGATCTAAGAAGTTCTAAAAATAGCCTCTTATTAAATAGTATTACTTTTTTTATAAACCGGCCTTACGTCCTAATTAAAATAAAATATTTTAAAAAAAGTATTATTTAAAGTTCGCTTAGGTATTTAAAACGAGTACTTATATATTTTTAGTTTATAAGTACCTCGTCTTTTATATAAACCTAGTAAAATCGTAGCTCTTAATTATTAATTATATTTTATATAATATTAATAAGCTGATATAAGTAACTAAAACTATTTAAAAAATAACTCTTAATATTATTATTACTTAATTTAGTATTAAAAATAATATAAGTACTAAAGTTCTAATATTTTTAAATAAAATAACGGGCTTACTATACTTTTAAAAGTAGGTATATTACGTAAAAATACTAAAGAATTAGGCATTAGTTATTAAACTCTTTATAAAGCTTAGTCTAGGCTTTTTTAAAAGTATACTTAGTTTTAATAAAAATAATAAGCTTTTATATTATAAGGACCTTATAATACGTATAAAGGGGGGGCTTATTAATAAGCATATTAATATAGGCCTTATCTTTATTACTTAGTATAATTATTACTTATATTAATAACTAATATCTCTCGTTATTAAACCTATTACTATTATTATTATAACTACGGTCCTTAACTTATTTTTATTTAGCCCTAAGTATAATATTAGAGTTAATATAATAAATATAAAGTTATTATTAAATATTTAAAAACTACTTATTTAGTATAGCCTTTATTTATTTATCGTAGTTTATAATAATAATAATAGGGTAACGGACTAAGTATTAGTTTATAAATTAATAAATACTTACTAAGAGAAATTAAAAACCCTTTAGTTTTTTATTATTAATAAAGCTAAACGTAGTATTATAAATAGATTTAAAATAAGTTTACTTAGTAACTTAAAAAAGAGAGAGCTTAAAATAATTAGTATTATAAATATTATTAAAGCTAATTACCTTAGGGAATCGCTTTTATATTTAGAAATAGTAAAAAAAGATTTAAATAAGGTTAATAAGGTAGTTTAGCTCGTTATTTATTTATTTTATTACGTATAGGATATTTTATTTATTAAATAGCTTAATTAACGCTATAGTTAGTAAGTATTTAGTTAGTTAGTTTTAGTTTATATAAGCTTTAGTATTATAAATATCTCGCTAAGTAAATAAGGACTTTAAGAACTACTCTTAAATAATAATATATATATTACGAGCCCAAATCCTAACTTATTAGCTTATAATTTTAATAATATCCTTAACTACTTTAATAAGCTTATAATATAAAAAGTATATAGAGGTTTTAAAACTAAGGCTATAATTATATTAATTATACTAGGGGTTTAAATAATAACATAATAACTATTTATCCTCTTTTTAAGCCTCGGTAATAACTTATTATTTATAACCGTATTTATAAAACTTATATGATTAAATATTAGCGTTTTATATAAGCTTAGGTTTATTAAACCGATTATATTAAAAAGTATATTAAATAATTTAGCTGTAAGTTTTATACTTATTCTACTTTATAATACTAAATTTATTAGCTTTTATAAAGTTATTAACTTAGTTAAAAAGGGTATTATAAGTTTATTTTAAATTATTAAAAATTAGTAAGTTTAGGATTTAGGTTATTAAAAAAAAAGAGGATCGGTTATTTAAAATATAATAAGAGGCTATAGTTTAAAAAGATATTTTATTTTAAATAAAAGATAGCTATAGGAGTAGATAGGGTAGTAAGTTAACTTAAGGACCTTATATTTATTATTATTAATAAATATATTCTTATTATTAAAGTAATATTATTATTAGCTATTAATTAGTTTTAATAACCTATTTAATAAGCTAAAGAGTATTATTAAATTACTTTATTATAAGATAGGAAGGTTATTAAGATTATTCGTTAAGGAGAGAGGGGTTATGCTTTAAAAAAAGTTATAAAAAAGTAGTCCGCTAGGTTTTTATTATTCCTTTAGGAAAATAATAAGTAAAATAGAATATAAGCTCTATATTAAATAATCGTTTATAAGAGGTTATATATTTTATAATATATTAATTAAGAGCTTAATAATAAGGTTATACTATTTTTTACGATTACTAACTTTATAAAATTAGTTAATATTAGGGTAGTTACTTTTTAAAAAAGGAGATAATAGTAGTTAGTTAAATAATAATAAAAAGTTATAATTAATTAGTAATTACTTTTATAAAGGGAGAAGTCTCTTAGTAAGAGTATTATTTTAAAATTAGCCCTAGGGAACGTTTCTAATTTTAATTATAAAAACTATTATGAGTAAATATTATAAATTAGATTTCGAAGCTTAATAATATAACTTAAGCGTAAAAGGAGTAAAAAAATAAAGGCTTAGGATACTTTATAGGTATTTAGTAAAATTTAACTATATTAATAATTTTTTTAAATTAATTAAA
This sequence comes from Colletotrichum lupini, assembly GCF_023278565.1. Taxonomy (NCBI): domain Eukaryota; kingdom Fungi; phylum Ascomycota; class Sordariomycetes; order Glomerellales; family Glomerellaceae; genus Colletotrichum; species Colletotrichum lupini. The sequence continues at coordinate 1,966,903 of NC_064678.1, forward strand.
AAGTAGAATAGCGACGCCTATATAAGAGCGACGCCCGTATATTAATTTATAATACCTATATATTAATTCCCTAATTATAGGCCTCTTTTCTTTCGTTATTCCTAATTTAATAAAGTATTTATATAATAAATAAGAATTAATATAAATAACTATTAAGATTAATAAAAAGCTAAGTCGATTAGTAATCCTCTTTAGTATTATTAAAATTATATAAATAAGGTTAACGTTATTAATTATATTATAAACTTTTAATATAAATATACTTCTTATTATCTACTTATTTTTAGTTAATAAGTAATAAATTATATTATTTTTAGTACGTATAGCTTTAACAAGGTAATACGGGATATGCTTATAAAGAATATAAAAATAAACATTCATATAGAAGCAAGAATATATGAATATAGGGGAAATAAGCGTATATAAAAGAGGTTTTTATAGTAAAGAGAGTAATATAATTAAATTACTATATAAGAAGTTGCTTGCTTAACGAAAGGTCTAGGTAGGTAAATATACGCCTATATATAGGCATAAAAACCTCCTACTAGAATATTCCATTGCTTATTAATTATAATATAATTAATAAGCGTATACGTAAGTGAATGCGTAATCGTAGTACGTAATTCCGCCTCGAGTAAATTCCAGATTATTCAGTTACCTTCCAGTACTTTCCATTGCTCACGTAAGCTTATATAAGCAGTATTGCTTACATAATCAATACCTATAATAATCTACAGAAATCGTAGATTAATATGGTATATAGTTTGCTTACGTAATATTGATAATAAGGCGAATAATAAGGTAAACAAAGTTACCTTCGTAACAGTATTGCTTACATAATCAATACCTATAATAATCTACAGAAATCGTAGATTAATATGGTATATAGTTTGCTGACGTAATATTGATAATAAGGCGAATAATAAGGTAAACAAAGTTACCTTCGTAATATTATTATATATAATAAATTCGCTTTTACTTATACTCTTATGAACTAGGATAATAATATACCCTAGTTATAAAGTAAGGTTATCGTTATTTATAAATAACTTATTAATAAAAATATAGAGCTTATTAATTACTAAGTTAATTAGGTAGTAAACGAGGCCTCGATTAAAATTTACTTATTATTACTTAAGCTGCTTATTAAGTATTTTAACGTTTTACTTAGTTAGATTTATAGCCTATACTATTTTAGTATAATTAAAAGTCGTTTTAAATTAATATATATTTATAATATATACCCCTTATATAAGCTTAGCTTTATATTATTTTTTAACGTTAGTTACGTTTTAATTAATAAGGTTAATTTTCTTACTCTACCCCTTTTATTAAAAAATAATAGTTTCCTTTTTAATTATAAGAATTCCGTTATTAAATACTAGGGGGGCGTTTATTATAAAGACCTTTTTTAGTTTTATTATAAAGCCCGCTTTCTAAAGCTCTTTATCCTCTTTTTTTATAAAGTTAATATTAAATAAGCTTAATATATTATTAGTTTATATTTTAATAATTCTAAATTAGTTACTTTCGTATTTAAAAACTAATAAGCACGGGTCGTATATAAATATAATTATTAATAATTAATTAATATAAAAATCGTAGTATATAGCTTATTAATAAGTACCCGATTTTACGAGCCTATATAGTAGCTTAAATACTTTAATAATCGTACTTTCTAAGTACTTATTAACTATTTTTTTTAATAAATAAGCTAGGATTCTTTTTATAAGCCCTATAGCTAATTAAATATAAGCCTAGGTAATATTATAGCTCTAAATTTTATATCCCTTTTTCTATAATAATATTATTAGTATTATTATTAACCGTTAGTTATAGCGCTATATTATAAGTAATTATATAAGTAGCGTTACTTTTTTAATATTATTATACCCCTAAATTATATACTTAGACTTCTCGTATAGTTAGGGTATTCCTTTTTCTTTAATTTTACGTACTATTCGTAATTTAAATATATAAAAGTTTATATACTTTTTTAAATCGTAGAGGATAAATTAATAAACCCCTCGATTATAAAGAGTATTTACTTTAATAAGATCTAATCCTTTATATAGCTTTTTGATAATTATAATTACGCTTTTTTTACGTAATTAAATTACTAATTTAAAATCGGCTTTCTTTTTTATTATATAAAAAGTACTAATTACCTCGTTATTAATAATAAATTACTACGTTAGGACTTATTATCGTAGTTTTTTATAACGTCTCGCTAGTAATATTAGTACTTTTTTAATAATTTCTTTTTTTTTATTAGCACTATTATAATAATCTTATTAAGGATAATGTTTTATATTTTTATTACGGGTTATATAGTTTCCCTTAGTTTTTCTTTGTTTTATAAATTAGAAATTACCTCGTTAAGATCTATATAATATAATATAATTACTATAATTAATACCTCGAGGGGCTAGTTACGATCTTTTATAACTATATAAGAGCGCTTATTAATAAAAATTAATTTATATAGCCCGGCCTATTATTAAATAATTTCGTACTATACTCGTATATCTAAATTTAATAATATATCTAAATTAACCTTTATATTAAGCTTATTACGTATAGTAATTACTTTATTAACTTACTTTTTTATACTTATTTCGTATAGTACTTATATTACTTTTTTAATTACTTAGGCTCGCTAGTTTATATTTAATAATAATAATAAGGCTAAGGTCGTTTTTAAATATATTTTAAATATTAATAATATTAGTATAAGCCCGTTAGGCCTTATAATATTATTATAGTATTTTAGTACTATTTAGAAGTATTCGTTATTAATAAAATCTAAATTTTCTTTTTTAATAATTCTAAACGCCCTTTTTAATTACTATACTCTTTTTACCTTTTTAATACTATAATATACTTTAATAATATAATAAATTTAGGATATAGCTAGCAATAGGACGCTAATAACTTAATAACTAATATATAGATCGTATTATAAAAGAACTTTTTAAAAAATAAAGCTTTTATAAAGGACTTAATAAGTTTTAGTTTTATAATATACTTATACTTATATTATAGCCTCGCTAATTAAGTATTTATAGCTTAATTTTTTTATAATTCTAAAGCTTTTATTTTTATAAAATAATTAGTATAAGTAATAATAAATTATAAAAACGAACGGAACGTTAATAAAATAATACCTAGCTATTAATAAAGAGCTATTAGTACTAATAAGTTATAATTATTTAGAATTAATTACTTAACCCTATTCTATTTAGGAGAACGAGCCTATTATAGGGTAAGTCCTACCCGAATACTAGCGTTTATTAAAGAGCTAAATTGAAAAAATAATTAAGGTAAATTACCCTTACGGACTAATTACTTTATTAATACCCCGAGGACCTTATTTATTATAAACGGGGCGTTTATTAATAACTAATGATTAAATATATAAAGTTAAAGTATATATAAAGGCGTAAATAGTATTAAAATAGCTAGTTTAGTAAACCCTATAAACTTAATAATAACCTATTTTTATAAAATAATAGAAATAATAATTAAATATCGAAATTAAGAACGGCGTTAATATAAGGAGCTTATTTAATAGCTTACTAAGTAGTTAATAACGCGTTTAAGTTAATAAAAATATAAAAAGCCTCTTTTTTATAATTATAAACCGATTAGAAAAGAGTTTACGAGTACTTAAGTAATAAACTAAATTATTATTATAGAAGTAAGTAATAAGCTTTATATAAAAAGTATTATAAAATAGTATATTAAATAAGTTTTATTCAAAATATCCTTATTATTATAAACGTAATAGCGTAATTATAAAAAGAGCTTTTAAGATCCCTTTTTTTAAAATAACTTCTTAGCGTTTATTTATTAATAATACGTAAATCCTAAGACTTAAGAATAGGAATATTATAAAGAGCTAAGGATAAAGAGGTTAAAAGAGGGCTAGACCCCTATTTAGTTCCTTACTAAGTAATTAGTAATTTATTATAATTTAAATATAGAAAATATAAAGAATTCGAAAGTAGAGGTATATTAGTTCTTTTTTAAATTACTATTTTAGTTATAAGACTATTTAATTTATTATAAGGTTTTAATTAAGAGAGTATATAATATATAGTAGTTTTTTTTTTTAGCTTTATAAGCGCAAAAGATCGACCTTAATAGGATTACGCTTTTAAAAGAAATTATATAATATAATATACTTTTTAACTATATAATATATATAATATATTCTAAGTACGCGCTTAATATAATATAATAATTTTAATACGAAAACCGCTATATAATTTGGGATAGGTAAGCTACTTTTTACGTAGTAGCGCCGGTTAAAAAGGTTAATAGTAGAGGTTAGTTATAATAATTAATTATAATAGTTAGTTATAATAATTAAAAGCGGCCCTTAATTATAGAGGTTCTAAACTTTAATAGTAACGTAGAGGTTTTTTAAAAAAGGGCTAAATAGGCTAATATATATTACTCTTTATATTAGAGCTCGTAAAGATTTTTTTTATCTTTATCGCTTCTAATATCGCCTAAAGCCCTATTTAAACTAAATAAATTTACTAAATAAATCTACTAAATAAACTTATTAACTTATAAACTATTACTCTATTCTTAGTATATAGTTAATAATTAGTAGGCTAAAGATACTTATTAATAAGTTTACCCCTCTCGGGCTAAGTACCCTTAGTTAGTTTAATACTATAGCTATTATAACTAATATAAGTACGCCCGAGGATTAGCAAAGTACTTTTTAATAATACGGAATTTAGCTAAGTAATAGTACGAATACCGTAAATAGCCGGGCTAATATAAATATTAAAATCCGGTATATTAATATTAGTTTAAAAATTATATTTTATAAAGCTAAAAATCTTTTTAATATAAGTTATATTATAAATATAAAGGAATATATAAGGGGCCCCCTAACCCTTAATAAGAAGGAGTATATAATATAAGATCTAGCTATTTATATGGGCTAGTATTAAGAGGTTTTATATATATTAAAATAAGTATAGCTCGCCCTCTAAACGGCTAGAAGCGGGGGAAGGTTAGGAGTTTTAATTAGTAATTAAGTATAGAGCGTAATATACTTAGTTTTCTTTAATACGTAATATATAATACGGCCCTAGCGGATTGCTCCGTCGGGGGGGAGAGTATATAATATAATTTATAAGGTTAATTAATTGTAATTATTAAATTAGTAAAAGGGTAGCGACTAGTTATAAAAAGATAGTAAAAAGAGGCTATATTTATTATTAAAATAACTATATTAAATATCCCCTTTTTATACAGAAAAGAGTAGGGAGAGCTTTAAAGGGCTAGGCTTTAGGGACTTATTAAAAGTAATATTATAAAAGCTATATAATAAGAGTATTCGTACTAAGCTATTATAAAAGCGTCGTAGTAATAATATTAAGTACTTTACGTATAATAAAATAGGTTATATATTTAATAAATATTAAAAGAATAAGTTAGGAAGTAGGGGTAATAATAAGCTAACGTATTTCTAATTAAAACTAACGTTAATAACTATCTAACGGGTTATTATTAAGTTAAGAATTATAGAAGTTAACTCGTTAGAAAACGAGTAAGCGTAAGTAATATACTTAATATATTTATATTAAATATTAAAAGGGTATTAATAAAAATAATTATAAAGGGTAAAGTAATAGTTTTATAAAGTATTATTAAAAAGTTAATAAAAATTAATATAGATATATACTCTAAAATAAATATTATTAATACTAAGCTTATAACTTACTTAAGGTTAACCTTAGTTATTATTATAGCTCCCTTATTAAGGGACTTTTAAAATAAAGCCGTAAGCTAAGAAAAAGCCTATTAATTAACACTCTTTTTTATTAATTACTATAAGTAGCTAAAAAAGATTTAGTAACTATTTACTATAATTAATAAGAATAAGAAAATAATAAACCTCTTATTATTATAACTATTAATAAGCTAAGAAGGTATTCGTATTAATATAATAACGAATATATAGTTATATAAGCCTATTTTAGTTACTAAACTAAAAGTAATAGCTCGTAATATTATTAAAAACCGTAAGAGGGCGTACGTATTATATATTATTATTATAAAAAGTATTATAAGGGTAATAGAGACTAAACTATAAGGGGGTTTATTACTAGAACTTTAATTAAAAATAGAAACGTTTAACGAGTAGTTAGTAAAAGGACCGTAGTTATATATAATAGTTTTTTTTCTAGCTTTATAAACGCAAAAGATCGACCTAAACGGGATTACGCTTTTAAAAGAAATTATATAATACGGTATACTTTTTAACTATATAATATACGTAATATACCCTAAGTACGCGCTTAATATAATATAATAATTTTAATACGAAAACCGTTATATAATTTAGGATAAGTAAGCTATTTTACGTAGTAGCGCTAGTTAAAAAGGTTAATAATAGAGGTCGGCCGTAATAATTAGCCGTAATAATTAGCCGCAATAATTAGCCGCAATAGTTAGAGGCTACCCTTAACTATAAAGGTTCTAAACTTTAATAATAACGTAGAGGTTTTTAGAAAAAGGGCTAAATAGGCTAATATTTACTACTTTTTTACTATACTAGAGCTTATAAAGATTCTTTTTATCCTTATCGCTTCTAATATTACCTAAAGCTACTCTCTATTTAAACTAAATAAATTTACTAAATAAATCTACTAAATAAACTTATTAATATATAAACTACTACTTAAATAGCTAGTTAGATAACTAGTTAAGAAGTTAGTTAGTTAAAATACTACTTTAATAAGAACTTACTTTACTCTTAGTATATAATTAGTAATTAATAAGTTAAAAATGCCCGTTAATAAGTTTACCCCTCTCGGGCTAAGTGCCCTCGGCTAGCTTAATACTATAATTATTATAACTAACGTAAATATGCCTAAAGATTAGTAAAGTACTTTTTAATAATACGGAATTTAGCTAAGTAATAATATAAACGTCGTAAATAGCCGGGTTAATATGGATATTAAAATCCGGTATATTAACGCTAGCTTAGAAATTATATTTTATAAAACTAGAAATCCCTATGATATAAGCTATATTATAAATATAAAGGAATATATAAGGGGCCCCTTAACCCTTAATAAAAAGGAGTATATAATATAGAATTTAGTTACTTATACGGGCTAGTACTAAGAGGTTTTATATATATTAAAGTAGGTATAGCTCGCCCTCTAAATAAGCGGGGAAAGGTTAGGAGTTTTAATTAATAATTAAGTATAGAGCGTAATATACTTAGTTTTCTTTAATACGTAATATATAGTACGGCCCTAGCAGATTACTTTATCGGGGGGAGGACCGTAATTATATAGTAAAGTAAAATACTTAATTAACTTAGTTCTAAGTACTAAACTATTATATAATCCTATTTATTTATTAAGTAAAAAATAATTTAATAAGCTTTATACGTATATTACTAAGAACTTAGCGAACGGTCGTATTATACTTTTAATTAATAAGGCTAAGGTACTAATCCTCTTTATATTAAAAAAGAATAGTACGCTACGCTTTTATATAAACTACTATAGGCTAAATAAAGTAATTATAAAAAATTAATACTTATTATTACTTATTAATAAGCTTTTAAAAAAGCTTTATAAAGCGAAATAGATTTTAAAAATAAATATTAAGGATACTTATTACTATATTTAAATTAAAAAAGAAAACTAATAGAAAAAAGCGTTCTAGAGCTAATACGGTTATTTTAAATATATTATTATACTTTTTAAGTTAACGAACGTACTTACGACGTTCTAAGTATATATTTACTAAGCGCTCGCTAACTTATTAAATACTTATTATATAGTATATATAAACAATTTAATAATTTATTTAATAATAAAGGAGTAGTATATAGAGGATATTAAAAAGGTCCTTTAATATTTATAGTTATATAGGCTTTTTATTAAATTATTAAAGTGCTCGTTTTATTAAAAGAGGTTAAGTTTTTAAGTTATATTATTATATTAAAAAGAATCGAGATTAACTTATTATAAGTGCGAACGATTACTAATTAAAAGGCGTTAGAGTTCATTAAGGATATTTAAGTATTCTTAGGGTTCTATAACTTTTATTAAAAGTTTATTATTAAATACTTAGGTATTATTATATTAATAATAGTATTATTAAAAATAGAAAAGGGGTAAATAAAGGATTTTTAATAAATTAAAGGAGTAAGCGAGGTATTTAATTAGCTAAAAGTTGTTTTTATTTTAGTAACTATACTTATATATTAAAACTTATAACGTATTATATAAATAAAAACCGACGCTTTAGTTAAAGTTATTATAGTAATTTTATTATAATAGGCTAATAAAAAATAGTAACTTATTACTTATTAATCATAAAAGCTCTTAAATACGGAGTAATAATAAGTTATAGGTTAATAAAAACTACTTATTATAATAAAAGGGTTAGAGTATGAAGCTTACTATTTCTAGGGCCTTTTATAAAGGTTTATAGTTCTAATAAACTATTAAGTACTTAAGGGAGTAATTAATATACTAGCGTAGGACTTTTAAGAAAAGCTTATAAAATAAGTATATAAACTATTAGTATTTAATTTTAATTTAGAATACTAATGAAAAAAAACGAACTTAGTAAACGGTCTATTTAAGAGGCTAGATTATATAGAGGGGAAAGTATTTTATAAAAACGTTCTCTTTATACTAATTTAAAAACTATATTTTATTAGCGAATTACTACTTAACGTCCGGTAAGGGATAATTAGTTTAAAAAGATAAAATAATATTATTAAAATATAGGTTTAAGTAGTTAAGGCCTTTTTTTATAATCCTAGCTAGATATTAGTTAGCTTTAAAAATAAGGAATCCTTTTTTTTATATTAATAGCGTATTATAGGGCATATTAATAAAATAATAATAGTTATTATTATAACGACTTAAGGTAAAAAAATAAAAAAGTTATTAGTAAACGCTCGTTAATAGTTTAATAAGGATAAAGAGGAGTTAAATAGAGCTAGGGTTATTATATTAAAATAGTATATTTTATATCTTATTATAAAAGAGCTTATAAGAAATAAAATAGTATTTACTTCTCATTTTTTATTAAAAATTAAACAGCTTATTAGAGAATTATAAGCTAAAAACGAGTTTTATATATTATAATTAATAAGAATTCGCGCTATAGTTAGTAAGCTAAGAGTATATTTACTTAATAAATAAGATATATTATTTTTTAAAACAAACTTATTATTTTTTAAGTAAAGTCTTTTTAAATAGAGATCTTTTATTAATATTACGATAATTATAAGGTAGGTTGTATAGGAGCTATAAAAACTCTTAAGCTAATTTAAAAAAAGTTTTATTAAAAAGATATTTAATAAGATTTTTAAAAATACGTTAAGAATTATAAATATTATTTAGGAGTTATAACCTTAAGATATAAGCCGTACGGGTAGTTATAGTTATTACTACTACCCTTATATTTATTTTAAAAAATATTTATAAATTTTATTATAAGGCTATTATTAAGTACTCGTAATAATAATATAAAGTATAATAATCCCCTTAATAAAGTAATCCGCCGGGGCCGTACTATATATTATATATTAAGGAAAACTAAGTATAATACGCTCTATACCTAACCACTAATTAAAATAGTTAACCGACTTAATTATTATTTCCTTTTTATTAATAGCTTTTAACTTTCTACCGCCCGCTTATAGGGCGAGCTTTACTTATTTTAATATATATAAAACCTCTTAATACTAGCCTATATAAATAGTTAGGTTTAGTATAATCTATTTTTTTATATAAGTATTATTATTACCTAGGGGGTCCTATAAGAGCTATTTAAAGCGCTAACTTATTACTTTAACTTTATATACTTTTAGCCCGTTTATCGTAATTATTATAACTAAGCCGGTATTAATATATCAAATTTTAATATTTATACCGGCCTAGCTATTTATAATATTCGTACTATTACTTAGCTAAATTCCGTATTATTAAAAAGTACTTTACTAATCCTCGGGTATACTTACGTTAGCTACGATAGTTATAGCGTTAAGCTAGCCGAGGGTACTTAGCCCGAGAGGGGTAGACTTATTAACGGGTATTTTTAAAGTTCTAACTTACTAATTACTAATTATATATTAAGAATAGAGTAGGTTCTCGTTAAGGTAGTAGTTTATATATTAATAGGTTTATTTAGTAAATTTATTTAATAAATCTATTTAGTAAATTTATTTAGTAGATTTATTTAGTAAATTTATTTAGTTTAAATAAAGAGTAGCTTTAAATAATATTAAAAGCGATAAAGATAGAAAAAATCTTTGCGAGCTCTAGTACGAAGAGTAATAAATATTAGCTTATTTAGCCCTTTTTTTAAAAACCTTTATATTATTATTAAAGTTTAGAACCTTTATAATTAAAGGCCGCCTCTAATTATTATAGCTAATTATTATAGCTAACTATTATAACTAACTTTTATTATTAACCTTTTTAACTAGCGCTACTACGTAAAGAGTAGCTTACCTATTTTAAATTAAATAGCGGTTTTTATATTAAAATTATTATATTATATTGAGCGCGTACTTAAGATATATTATACGTATTATATAATTAAAAAGTATACTATATTATATAATTTTTTTTAAAAGCGTAATCCTATTAAGGTCGATCTTTTATACTTATAAAGCCGAGAAAAAAACTACTATATAAAGTATAATAATATTTTAATTATTATTTATTATATAATAAAGTTTGCGAAGTTCTTATTTACTATTGAAATACTTAACGTAATATAAATAGTAAGTATTTTATATTAAGAAGTTAAATATAAGTTTAGTATATTAAAAAATATTATTATAAATAGAGATAAGCTTTTTATAAGCGTATTTTAAAAAGAGTTTATTAAGAAATAGGTAATATATTACTAATTATTTACTACGTACTATTTATAAACGGATAGTTAAATAGAGCGGACTTATTAAATATTAAAAAAGTATTTAAAGATTTATATTAAGGGCTTACTAAATAAATAAGTAACGTAATTAAAAGAGGCCGAGTTTATATATAATAATAGTTAATACTTTATTATAAAAGTATTTTTATATATAATATTATATAGTTATTACCCTAAGTACGTTAAATATATATTTAATTATAAGGTTATAGTTTAGGGGGTTTAGAAAAGGGTTTAGAAAATTAAAAAGATTAGGGCTTAAGTTACGTAAGTATAAGTATAAGCCTTTAAGAGCTAAGTAGCTTATTATAATAAAAAATATACCTTAAAAAAGTTTAATTATAAAAAAGTCGTTAGCTTATTAATAAAGAATATATAATTTAAAAATAATAAACTAGTGCCGAAATATATTAAAATAATAATAGCTAAAAGGGTAGGGAAATAAGCTTACTAAATATATTTATTAAAATAATATTAAAGAATATATAATATTTTTTTAGTTTCTTAGTTTAAGCTATAGGGAAATTACTAAATAGTTAGTAATTAGATAGCGAATTTCTTAGAGTTAAAAAATAAGTAAGATATTTAAGAAGTTAAAAAAATCGTTATAATATAAAATAAGGGAGGAAATTTATAATATTTTATTAAATAAGCTAAGTAGTTTACTAAATATAATATATAAGAGCTTATTAAGTATTTTAAAAAAGTAATAGAAGTAGTTAAAAAATTCGAACGTTATAAAAAAAGAGTATATATAAAATAGAATAATAAACGTTAAGTTCGTAGCGAAAGGTTATTAAAAATAAGTTAATTAATAATATTTTATAAAACCCTTTTTATTTAGCTTAGCGTAATTTTTAAAAAGAAGATATAATATTATAACCCTTAATAATACGTTATTAAAAGATTATTAAAATTTAGTTATATAAGGGGAGTAATTTACGTAATATTAATAATAATAGTAGCGGCTTTAGTATATATTTTTAAAGTTTAATAATTAGTAATAGTAATTTATTTAATAAGCGAGAAGCGGGGAGGCTTTATACGCATATTTAGCTAATTACTTAGAATAAGGCTATTAATTTTATTAATATTATAATAAATAAGAGGGAGGCGATTGAAGTTATATAAAGTATTATACGTATTAATAATAGCGGTTTATAAAGCGTTCGCTACTTAGTTATTATTAAAAACTATAATAAGAAGTATAATAAGAGCCATAATAAGAAGTATAATAAGAGCTATAATAAGAAGTATAATAGGAGTTATAATAAGAAGTATAACGGGAGCTATAATAAAAAGCAGAGTAAAAAATAAAATAAGGAGTATAATATTATTATTATTAATAATAAGTTAAGGACGGGGGATGTTATTTAAGGTAACGCTCTTATAATCCTAATTAAACTAAGGGACCTTAGTAATATTAATATTCGTAAAGAACTTATTAATATTAAATTACTTATTACGATCCGTAGTTTTAATTTTAATATAAATAATAACTTTATTAAGCTATTATAAAGCCTTTATTTAAAATAAAAAGAGCGTAATATTAATTTTATTAAAATTTAAAATAATATAACTAAGGGCTAGGGTACTTTTATTTATATTAAAAAGAGTATTATAAGTAGGGGTTAGTAAGTTATTAATATTAAAGTAGCAGCGCTTATTATAATATTAAAAAAGAGAATTTTTTAAGTTATTACTAAGCTTTTTAAATTTGGTATTTTTATACTAAAACTTATTAAATTTAAACTTAAAGTTATCCCGCTCGTTATTATTATTAAGAATATAGTTAATAATAAAAGTACGCTTTTTAATAAGAATCCGAGTCTCGGGATTATAAAAAATAGGGGTAGTACTATATATAATAATAATATAAATAAGTACCTTATTTATTAAGAACTTAGTAATACGTTTATAAAAAGTAAAAAAAGTAAGAAACTCTTAAATATATATAATAATAACGCCCTAGGGAGTCTTTTTATAGTACTAAGTTAGAGTATTAAGGTTATTTTATAAAGCGGTCGTATAGCTATTATTATAAAAATAAGCTAACTAGAGGTAACTAAAATAAAAAATAATCTTAGCCTTATTATTAATATTAAAAATACTAGCTTAAAAAAAGAAATCTAAATTAATAAAAAGAAAATTTACTAAATAATTACTAACGACTTATTATAATTAAGATTAATAAGTTTAAATATTTATAGTTAGTAACGAGCTTTTAAAAAGTAGTTTATTTAAAATAAACCTTTTTTTATTATTACTTATTAACGGGTTAGTAATATAAATAGCGACCTTTTTTTATATATTAGTAATATAGTTAAAAATATAAAGAACGCAGCCGCGCTTATAGGAGTTAAAGCTATTTTATTCTTTAGTATCATAAAACTTTATAACCCCCCGACGGAGTAATTTACTAGGGCCGTACTATATATTACGTATTAAGAAAAACTAAGTATAATGCGCTCTATACCTAATTACTAACTAAAATAGTTAACTAACTCGACTATTATTTCCTTTTTATTAATAGCTCTTAACTTTTTATTACGTAATTCTAACTACTTATAGGGTAAGCTTTACTTACTTTAATATATATAAAACCTCTTATTACTAGCCTACGTAAGTAGCTAGGTTTAGTATAATCTATTTTTTTATATAAGTATTATTATTACCCAAGGGGTCTTATAAGTGTTATAAAAGGGAACTCGAGGCAGGTCGGAACGCTGCTATATTGACCTAATAAACTAAAGACTTAACGTAAAGAGGGAAAAAATAGAATAGTAAGTAGAAGCTAGCGGGCTGGCCTTTTAGGCCTAGCGGTCTAGCTCGTTACGTAACTACTAAGAGCTTAGCCTCGCAGCCTAAGGCTAAGCTATAGGGCCCACAGGGCCCTAATACCTACTACTATAATATTACCCCCCCCTTTATATTAAAGGGCGCTATCCGTAGTGCCGAAAATAAACCTTTAAATTACCCTTTATTTTAGTAAATCTATAGCCGTAATTACTATTCTTATATTATTATTATCCCTTAGTAATAGCGAATTACTAGCCGCGGCGGCTTTTATTTATATATTTATATTCTATAACGGGCCCTTAGTAATTAAATATTAGTAATAGAATACCTAGAGCGCCGCTGGTATATACCTAAAGCTCTTTATATTATACTAAGTCGGGTCCGTATTATATCCTTTTTAATTTACTTAGTACTATAGTTTTCCCTTATATAAGCGTAATTTAATAATTTTTAAGACCTCGTACTCCGGTTTATTATTATTATTAATAATTAGTAGTAGCGGGTCTTAGTTCTACTTAGGTAGTAAGTCGTTAGTAGCCTTTTTTAGCTTATTTAGGTAAAAGACTAAGTATACCCGGCTACTTACTAGTAGTTTTATAATTTATATACCCCCCTATCCGGCGCTAATAATAGGCTATAGCCCGGCCTACGGTTATTATAATTTATTTATATTAGTAAACTTTTAGTACGAGGTATTAATAAAGACCTAGTCCCCTAGCTTTAGGTCGTCCGGGCGCTAGCGGCGGTTAGTATACCTCTTATATTATACCTAAGCGACTTTTATATTACCTTTAGTAGTTTCCTAGGCCTTATATATTCCTTAGGTTATACGCTACGCGTTAGTACGGTTTAGCTTTTTTTTTATAAAGCTAAATTAGTAAGTTTACTTAGACTAGTTAAAAGAGAGCCGTAGCTAACGACTAAATTTTACTTCGTATAGTAATAGCCCTATAGTCTTACTAAGCTAGGTAGTATAAGTAAAGTCGATTATAAGTAGTATATTACTTTAGTTATCTTAGTACTAGTTAACTAGTAGTCTTAATTACTATAGGATATACTAGTTTAGTACTTCTATTTAGCTATCTATTTAGGGGTAGTTAGTTATTAATAACTATAACTTAACCCTATAGATCTTATAAAGCTCTCTTTAGAAGTTAAAAATAAATTAGGGGCCTCGGTTCGATATAATAGTTTTTAATAGGCCGAAGATAAGTAGTACTCGTTTATAAAATATCCGGCTTATATTCTTTACTATAATAGTTTTACAATAAGGAATAAATATCACCCTCTTATTTAAGTAGTTTATTATTACTTAAATATTATTAAATCCTTTTTAATTAGTAGGGATAGTTATAAAGTTAGTAGAAATGTACTATTACGGGTAGTTAGGTATTAAAAGTAGCCTTAGCTCCCCCGGGGGCTTATTATACGGCTTTTATAATTAGTAATAAGTATAGTAGTTCCGTACGTATTAGTAAGTATCCGCCGTTAGGCCCGGCTAGTAGTATTATTATTTAATTATTTTTATAACCTTATTACGCCCTAGGTAGGCAAGGAGCTTTTATTTATAGACCTTATGGATAATTATAATACGAAGGTTCTCTTTCTTAGGTACTACAAGCTTCTTATTTATTATTAATAATCCGTTATTTTAAATAGACTAGCGCTTACGCCCTTTAGTTATTAATACTTATATTAGCGCGAGGGACGCTATAGTAAGGTCTTTATTAAGCTTTAAAATTTTCTTTATTAATAAGTACCCCTAGAGCTCGTTTTTTAGTAAGAGCGAGCTAACTATAAGCTATAGTTAACTAACTACGGCGCTTAATAGCGCTTATAGTTTTATTATAATATTAAGGGATAGTAGTCCTAGCGGTAAGAGGACTTAGGTCCTATTAGCCTCTTTTAGTACTTACTAAGTATAAATATCCTCTATCTTTTATAAGAGGGTATTAGCTAGTACGTTCTCCTTCCCCGGGCGGTAATAGATCTAAAAGTTAAAGTCCGCTAGCGTACTAGCTTAGCGGGCTTATTATAAGTTAAGTAGGCGCTTAGTTATAAAGAATAGTAGTAGTTAATAGTTTATAATAATATCGAACCTATACTTATAGCTTATAAGCTCCGCGCGCTATTTTTTTAAATATAGTACTATTATTAGCATTTTTTTATTATAAATAGCGTAATTAAGCTCTGCGCCGCTTATTATTTTTAAATAAAAAGCTACTAAGTATTATAACTTATTATTCTCTTATTATTATAATAGTGCTCTAGTATATATTAAGTTAGAAATATTGGTTTTTAGCTACGTTAGTAGCTCTAGTTTAAAGTAATAGAGGATAAGTACTAACGTTAGTACTAGCTTTATAGCTTTAAAAGCCGTCTTATAGTTAGTATTAAAGTTAAAAAGAACTCCCTTATTTATTAGCCTCGTAAGGGGCTTAGCTAGGTAGCCGTAGTCCTTTATAAATCTCTTATAAAAGTTATAAAACCCGAGGAAAGACTAAATACCCTTAAGTAATATAAATAGCTTTTAGTCTCTAATTATAAAGACTTTCTTTTTATTAAGCTATATATTTTTTATAAAAACTACGAAGCCTAGGTACTTTATAAAAGCGATACTAAATTCGTACTTCTTAATATTTATTTATAAGCCTACTTTCCGTAAGCAGTCTAGTACTTTAGTAACGTATTCCTAGTACTAGAGGGGGTTATTTAAGAAGATTAGGATATTATTTATATATACTATATAAAAGTTATCTAGGTACTTTATTAATATTTTACTTATATATTATTAGTACGTAGTAGGCCTATTATAAAGCCCGAAGGGTACTATTTTATACTTATATACCCCGTAGCGGGTTTTAAACGTCGTTAAGTCCTTAGAGGCTAGGTTGAGGCGAATGCGGTAAAAAGCCTATTTAATATTTAGTTTAATAAATACCTTTGCCCTACTTAGCCGCGCGAGGGTTTTATTAATAAGTAGTAGTAAGTAGTAGTCTTTTTTTATAACTTTATTAAGCTTATAGAAGTTAATATAGAAGCGTAGATTATTATTATACTTTTTTATAAATAGCGTTAGCGATATAAAAGGAGTATTATTTAGCTTAATAAATCCTTTTTATAAGTACTTTAGTAAATAGGCTCTTATAGCCTCTAGCTCTAGTATTAACTACTTATATAGAGGGTAGTAAGTTAGCTTTTCCTTATTACTATTTAAGAGCTCGATCTTATAGTTATATAGCTTATAAGGCGCTAATATATCGCTAGCTACTTTATTAAAGACGTCGGTCTAAGGCCGTAAATACTTTAGTAAGTTCGTTATTATAAGGTTACGAGTAACCTAGTTATTATTATATAAGGGGTCTACTTCCTTCTTTTTATCCTTTATAATACGGTTAAGCTTATAGAGTAATATAGAGCTTATTTTAACGTCGTTTTACTTTAGGTTCTTTTTAAAATTAAGAGCGCTAATAAAAGTAATATCTATTTATATTATTACTAGGTATAGTTTTTGCTACCTAGACCTCTTTACGAGGGTAATATTAGTATTATTAAGGGCGCGTTCTATTTTCTTCGTATCTTTAGCCTTATTTAACTATTATATTTAGCAGGCCGTCGTTTTTAGTAGGTATAATAATATCTTAATTAGTATACCCTTTACCCGCTACTACTAAAGCTTTTAGTTATAATAAGTTATATTTATTTCGAACAGGTCTTACTAGCGGTCGGTATTAATTTAGTATTATACGTCGATAACTTCTAAGGTATATAGGTCCTTAATATCCTTAATAATAATAAAGGGCGTCTCTTATAATAATAGGTCCTTAAGCTATATTAGCTATTAGTAGCGAATATTAGGGTTTATTTTATAATATTCGAACTATTTCTGCCCTAAGATTAGGTCGTAGCGGCCCGTATTAAGCTAAAAGAGGGGTGCTTTTAAAAGGACCCGTTAATTAATATATAAGTTAGTAGTTTATATTACGCTAGTATTATCTAATCGCTCTCTATTAAACTTAGTAATAGGGATTGGGTATAGTAATTTATAAAATAGGGCTACGTAGAACTACTATAATAAAATGGTTACGTAGTTATTTATAAATCCGTACTTATTAGCTCCCGTATTAAGTAAAGTTCTTAAGTAAATTCTATATTTATTAAATATTAGTATAAGCTCTATTTTAAGGGGCTAGCCCCTTATAAAATCTTATAAGTTTATTAAATTAATTACTAATCTTCTATTTTTTTTATACGTATCCCTTAGCTAGGAGTTTACTTTTACTAGGGGTTTTAGTTTTCTAAACCTAACTCTATTTTAATAGGGCCCGTAGTAGCGTTAATAGTAGCTATAGTAGTCTTTAGCTTTTTAGGGTAGTCCTTAGAGATATGTTTAGTATTATTATAAACGAAGTAAGCGCTATTATTTTTAAGTTTTTAATATAGGGCTTTAGGGATCGTTTTACGGGTAGAAGTACGACCTCGGTCCTATTTAGTACCCCTAGTACCTCTATTATTTCTACTATTTTTATTATTTTTATTATTTTTACCCGAGGTTTAGTAAGTTTAGCTAGAAGCCTTAACCGGGCGGTCCTCTATAAAAGGGGGCTATATTACGTTAACTAGCTAAGTAACGTACTTAGTATATTTTTAAAAAGTGGCCGTGTTATTTAGGTACTTTAATATAGCCTAGTTATAAAAATATATAGGTAGCTTATTATAGAAACGGCGCTTTTACTAAGACTTTAAAAGCTTATTAATATACGCAAGCTTAGTAAATATAGAGCGCTTTTAATAAACGTTTTTAAGCGTAATTATAAGTATATTTAGCTTATAGCTAGCGTCGTTTATAGTAGTTAGGCTAGTATAAGCCGATTTAAGCTCGTAGAGTAGCTATTTAGTTATAGTAATTTCGTTAGAGGTTAGTATTAAGTATATAAATTCCGTAGCGCTATTTTTAATCTTATTAATAATATACTCTAAGTAGTACTTATCCGTATTATAATTAGTATTCTCTAAGCGCTTCGTAATATACTAGAGCTAGTAGTCGAACTTAATACTAATATTATTACTTATAAAAATAGGTATATTAGGCATTTTTTAAGAGCCGTAGGTAACGGGATAGGACGAGGCTAGAGTAGTCTCGTAACTACTCTACGTCTTTAAGTATACTAACTACTATTTTAGCGCGCTAAGGGTAGCGGTATTTTAAATAGAGCTAGCTTAGGAGCCGTTCTTTAATTACTCTAGCCTTTTAGCTATAGCTACGTTATTAATATAGGCTTAAATAAAGGCTTCTTTTATAATACGGAGCTCTATAGTAATAGTACGTATAAGGTCGAGGTTCTTATAAGTTATTATATATAAGCGCTTAGTATTATTACTTAGCTAGCCGATAATAAAAGCTAGGACCTACTCTAATTAGTATTAAGTAATACGTATCTTTAGTTATTATTCGATCTACTTAAGTAGGGTCTTCCTATCGTTTTTAAAATATAGTTCTTAAATAAAGTCGAGGTTAATATACTACTTAGTATTCTTTTTAAAGAGGATATCGTTATGGATATAAATAGGTAAGGTAAGCTAGTTAGTTACGTTATTAAAATATACTAAGCGATCGGCCTAAGTAATAGAGGGTAAAAAGCGCTCTATTAGCTAGTTAAATAGCGCGACCTTAAGGTTAATAATTAAGAGCTTAGTGCTTTTATTAAGGCCTACGACGCTTTATTAAGACTTATAAAAATAGCGACTCTATTAGAAGCCGTTAGTACGAAGGGAGACCTAGCCTTTTTAGCTATATCCTTTAACTATTACGTTTAGTAAAGGGGGTAAATATTTAGGGGGTATCGATTATACTACTTACGTACGATTAATTTAGTTAGCTATTACTTAGCTCTCTTATACGCTTTCTTAATAGGGGTAATTAGTAATTAATTAATTAAGATATTATCGTTCTGTTTCTAAAGAATAGTTAATTAAGTAACGTTAAGTAGTATTATAAAAGGGAACTTAAGGTAGGTTAGAACGCTATTATATTAACTTAATAAATTAAAAACTTAATATAAAGAGGGAAAAAATAGAATAGTAGGTAGAAGCTAGCGGGCTAGCCCTTTGGGCCTAGCGGTCTAGCTCGTTACGTAACTACTAGGAGCTTAGCCTCGCAGCCTGAGGCTGAGCCACAGGGCCCATAGGGCCCTAATGCCCACTGCCGTGATATAAGAACTATTTAAAGCGCCGGCTTATTACCCTAACCCTATATACCTCTAACCCGTTTATTATAACTATTATAACTAAGTTAATATTAATATACCGGATTTTAATATCTATATTAGCCCGGCTATTTATAGCGTTCGTATTATTACCTAGCTAAATTCTATACTATTAAAAAGTACTTTACTAATCCTTAAATATACTTATATTAATTATAATAGTTATAGTATCGAGCTAGTTAAAAAGGGTACCTAGCCCGAGAGGGGTAGACTTATTAATAAGTATTTTTAGGTTCTCATCGAGGTAGTATTTTAATTAGCTAACTTCTTAACTAGTTATTTAACTAGCTATCTAAGTAGTAGTTTATATATTAATAGGTTTATTTAATAAATTTATTTAGTAAATTCGTTTAGTAGATTTATTTAGTAGATTTATTTAGTAGATTTATTTAGTAGATTTATTTAGTTTAAATAAAGAGTAGCTTTGGGTAATATTAGAATCGATAAGGATAAAAAAAATCTTTACGAGCTCTAGTATAAAGAGTAGTAAATATTAGCCTATTTAGCCCTTTTTTTAAAAACCTCTATATTGTTATTAAAGTTTAAAACCTTTATAATTAAAAAAGGCTATTTTTAATTATTATAACTAACTATTACGGCTAACTATTATAACTAACCTCTATTATTAACCTTTTTAACCGGCACTATTACTAAAAAGAGTAGCTTACTTATCCTAAATTAAATAGTAGTTTTCGTATTAAAATTACTATATTACGTTAAGCGTATACTTAGGATATATTGCGCGTATTATATAATTAAAAAGTATATTATATTATATAATTTCCCTTAAAAGCGTGATTTTGTTAAGGTCGATCTTTTATACTTATAAAGCCGGAAAAAAAACTACTATATAGAACTTTATAAAAGTATTTTAAGTAAATTAAGTAGCGCTATATAGCTCCTCGGGAACTTAAGAAATATTATTAGCTTAATATTTTAATAACAGATTAATAAGGACTTAATAACTTATAATAGAATACTTTTCTTTATTAATTTAATAAATAATATACTTAGCGACGTAAGTACTAGCGATATAGACAAGCTTATTAATACTATAATATATACTAACTAAGTAGTATATATAGGGAGTACTATTACGGAGACTATAAAAGCCCTTTTTAGGATTATATTTTATATTAAGTATATCCTAAATACGTAAAATAGTAGATATTTTAGTAAATACTTAGTAATAGTATAGTAAGAGATTCGTAATTAAGAAATAATATAGAATTAGAATATTATAAAAAAAAAAGTATAGTTATATAAAAAAGAATTTATAAAACGGTTACTAAATAGAAAGGGAGAAAAATAAATAAATACGTAATTAGTAATAAGAAAAAATCTTTTATTATACTTAATAGCTTAGTAATAATAATAACTACGAGGCTAGGCGGGCTCTTATATATTACGATGGTTAGAATACTTTATTATAAATATATATTATTAACTTAGTAACTAGTTAGCGTACTATTACTAAATAATAATAATAAAGTATTCGTTAAATAAAAAGATAGGAGTAATACCTTATTCTTAAGTAAGAAAGGATATTATTAACGCCTTACGGAATTTATTATAAATAATAACGTTAATAGCTTTATTATTAGTATTAAAAGAAAATATTATATAATAACTTTTAGGACTAAAGTTATATAAGGGGGGAGTAATCATAATAAATTCGGGATATAGCTAATAATAAGATATTAATAACTTAGTAATTAATATACGGATTATATTATAAAAGAACTTTTTAAGAAATAGAGCCCTTATAAAGGACTTTATAAGCTTTAGTTTTATAATATACTTATATTTATATTATAGCCTCGCTAGTTAAGTACTTATAGCCTAATCTTTTATAAATAAATACGACTTTTAGCTATATACTATAAGCTATTATATTTTCCTTAAATTTTACTAATTTAAAACTAATACTAACGTTAGTTCTAATACCGTTTAGTAGTCCTTAATATATATCGATCTAGCTTTTTTATAAATTACTTATACTATTTTTATTTATAAATCCTAAAAGAATTACCCTACTTAAAAAGATATAGCTACGTTAATAGTATATAAGACTAGCTAATTATTTAAATAGAAAATATTAATAACGATTTCCTAATTAGAATTAAGTTTATTATATAATTTAAATTTAAATCTATATAGGCTCTGCGTATGTATTTAGTATTAGTAATATATTTTTATTAACTATTTTAATACCCCTATTTTAATATTATTATTACTTAATTACTTTAAAAAGTTATATAGCCTCGTAACTAATAAGTACCTAAATTTTTAATATAGTTATTTAAGCTTACTTTTTATTAAGTAATTAATCGACTTTATATTATTAATAAGCCTTATAAACGTATAGCCCTATCGTTATTTAACTATTTTAAAATACTTATTACTAAAGGTTCTATTCTTTATATTATTAAATATAATACTTAGTTAATTTATATTTTTAAATATAAGAAAAATAGGGTATTAATAAGTAAAATATAAAAAGTTATCGTTTTAAAATACGTTTTTATTTCTACCGTACCTAGGGCGACGATTTTTTTACTTAAGCTAAAGCTAATTCTTATAATACCCGCTATTAATATATTAAATATTACTAGCGCGATTTTTTATAGTACTTAGAATTACCCTTTTCTTTTTATTAATTACTACGATACCTTAGTATTTAAAATAATCTTATAAAACTTATTTAAACCGTACTTTTTATTTATATAAAATACTTATATAAGCTTAGTATTTAAATAATTTAAATAGTATAAAAAGGACCCCTTTAGTTACCCTTAGATTTACTTAGTACTATATTTTTTTTTTTAAATATTAAAAAAAGTAACGTCTTCTCTTTAAGTATTAAGAAAATAAGCTTTAGCCTTATTAAATTCGCCCTTTTAACTATTTTTATATTTATTATCTAGAGGACCTTCTCTTACTATTTATAAATAAAGGCTACTTATTAAAAAGTTTTATTATTTTTTATTTATTTAGCCTCGTATATTTTTAGAGGCTAACGGGGCGAAAAAAGAGTAATTAATATTATTAATTTTATTATAATCTAATTCATTAATATAGGGGGTAAGATCTTTTTTATTTTCTAAATTTCTTATAGGGGGCGGATATTTTAAGCCGCTATTTTAACTACTTTTACTAAGTTCTATACCCCTAGATTTACCTTTATATATAATAAAAAATTAGCTAAACTAATAAAGGCTAATTTTATTATTTATTACTCTCGACTTTTTATATTATTCGTACGATTTAGTACGCTCTTTTTTAAAATAGTTACTTAACTAATATTCTTTTTTTATAAATATAGTATTATTGTTTCCGTTACTTTACTTACGAGTTAAATTTTTATTTATTTAACGAATCTAGGCCTCCTTATTAATAATTACTATATCTAGCTTTTTTTTTTTATACGTTTAATTAACTTAATATTGTTAATAAGGGCCGTTATATATTTAAAAATAAGCTTAGTATAGTATTCTCGTTTTAATATTAAAACTAAATCTTAGCCTTAAATAGAGCGTTTTATAGTTTTTAAGTACTTAATATAAAGTTATTTTTATTTTTAATATATACTAAATTATAATATAAAAATATTTAAATTTCCGCTCGTTAGTTCCCTTATTTAACTAGGTTTTTACTAGCTTATTAATTCGATTAAGAAGCTTTTTAAAAATCTCTATTTATAATTTATTCTCTATTATCCTAGTTATAAATACAAAAAAAATCGCTCGTAGCTTAAATAGGAGCTCTAAGTTCTTATTATAGGTCTCGAAATAACTTCGGATTATATTAATAATACTAAAAAAGTCGTTTTGATCGAGATTACGTACCGCTTTATAATAATAATTAAAGGTTTAATTTATAAATACGATATTAATTACTAAATAGTACTAATATTCCCTAATTCTAATCTTTTTATAATAATTATAAAATATTATTAGGGTTTTTTATAAAACCTTATACTTTCTTTTAAAATATAATTTCTTTTTTAAAAAGATCTTTTTAAAGTTTATAAATTACTTTGTATTTATTATTATATTTTTAGTATTTATATACGATCCTTATATTATTACGTATTATTAATAACTTTAGGTCGTCTATTTCTTTTTTTATTAACCGATCGGTACTGAATTTCGTATTAATAATAATAACGAACTATAAATTAGAATAAGTAAAATTATTAGTTATTATACTTTTAGTACTATATTTTACCTCTATATATCTTTTTATAATAATAAATTATTATTAATAATTATAAAAAAGAAATTTACGTCGTTTACCTTTTTTTTGAATTTATTAAAACGATTATACGCCTTATTAACTTATACTTAGTTCTATAGTACGAATTCCTCTTTTATAATTATTATTATTAGTATTTTATATAGGTCTTATAATTATAATTACGCTAATAATACCCCTCGCTTATAAAAGAATTTATTAACTATTTTCGTAATTCCTAAGCTTATGCTTATAAACTATTTATTTAGTTAATAACTAAGGTTATTTATAATTTTATAAAATAAGAGTTATCCTTATAACCCCTTTTTTTATAAACCTTAATTAAATAAATTAATACGACGTTAATTTACTTATTATTAAACTAATCCGTAATTTTATATATCTACGTCCCTTAATAATCCGGGTTAATATTTACCTATTTATAAAGGATTAAGATTTTATTTAAAATTAGGTTTTGTCCTCTTTTTTTTTATTTTAACTTATTAAGGGTCGTACTCTAGTTTATACTTATATCAATAATTATTAATATATTTAATCTTAATAAAAATATATTTAATTTGTATATTAGCTATAATAAATCCGTACTTTTATTACTTAATAAATTTATTAAAGTTTAGGAAATTCCCGCTTTTTCTTATTATCTTATTATTACTCTCGTTTTTATTATTTTTAGTAATTATTACTACCCTTTTAAATTACTAATTATTATATTTATAAAAATCCTCTTTTTTATTTAATATAAAAGGGTAGGTTTTAATAATTCCTTTTTTTAATAATAATAATAAACGTTTATATTACTATAAAAAGATATAATAATTAATCTTAGGATCTTTACTAGTTATTAATTTTTATTATTCTACATATTTTTAGTTTCCTAAGCCTCGTACTCTCTATAATATCTAAATAACTTCTTTTTTTAATCTACTTCTTTTAGAGTAATATTTTATAAAAATAGTTAAAAATAAATACCGGATAGCTCGTAAAAAAGCTATATAAGCTATTAAATACGGTTAGTAAAATTAAGCCCTCTTTTTTATAAAATCGTAAATATTAAAGACTTATTAAAAATACTTACTTATTACTCGTATTTAGTAAAGTTAGATATTTTAAAGATCTTTTTTATAGCTTCTTAGTACCCTATTTTATATTTTTTAAGTAGTCTTTTTTATAATTTAATTATAGTTAGGTAATTATTACTTATTAATAATCCTTTTTATTACTTAGTTAATTTTTTAAAATTAGTAACCTCGTATTAAGAACTAATATAAAAAGAAGCTCTTTAATAATACTCTAAAGGATTCTTTTTTTTTTCCCTTAGATCCTTATTTTCTTAGCCTTTTTTTAAGCTAATAATAATTATAATAAGAGGTTATAAAACTACTTTAAAATAGCCGCTTTTTTTTAAATCAATTTTTAAGATTTATAATATTCTTAACTTAATATTATTAAAACCTCTAAATCCCTTCCTCCTTTATTAAACTATCCTCTATATTATATTCTTAAATAATACTTAAGAAGTAATTAAGGGGGCTACGAAAAGATCGTTTAAATTATAAACTTAAAATCGTATTTATAAAATCCTTATAATAATAAACCTTTCCGTATATTATAAATTTCTTAGCTTAATAACTCTTATAAATTTACTTTTATTACTAAGTAAGAATATTTATATTTAAAAATCCTTTTTTTTAATTATATAGTACTTTTTTATATTATATTATTAAGCTCGTTCGTTATATTAATTAATTAGGTAAGTAATTATTACGTAAGTATTTCTTTTTACTAATTTAACTAGTTAATTTTTAATTACGAGCTAGTTATAAAAAGGTTAATTAGTAAAAAGATTATTTAAAGTAATAATAAAAAGCTAGTTACTTAAGTAGTTCTATTAATTAACGTAGTTTAACGTAATAAACGTCGACCTCTCGTAAATAATAAAAAGCTACGATTACTTAATTCTATATAGTATTTAAAAATCGCCCCTTTTTATTTATTTTTATAAAATTAATTAGTATAAATCTCTTATCCCGTGCGGTATTAAGAGGTCGTTTTTTTTATATAATAAAATACTTTACTAATTTATAATAATAGAATTTAATCACTAATTAGTATTAATATTCTTATTATAGAGTAGTTAGTTCGAACTATATTTAATAAAGAAATTAATTAAATTATATAAATATTTACGTAATAAGTATAAAAAAGAGGTTCTAACCGTAAGTTAGGCTAGCTATAATAATCGTAAATAGGGCCCCCAATTGGCCCATGCGCAGTCGGTCGTATGCCGCGGTTGAATTAGACTTCTAATCCGACACTTCCCGTGCCCGAATTTCAACAATTGCGGGGCCGCTGCCTGCCGCATTGCCGCTTGGCAGATGCTGAGGTTGGGGGGAAGCTACCTTACCCTCCAAGCACCTCAAACAGTAAGGTTGGCACTGAACGATAATCTTGTTCCTAGATTTTTGAGGATGCAAATTGTACTTAGCGGTCTCCGCGGGATCCGTGATTCATTTGATAGAGATATGATATATGGTACACGAAAATAATCAGAACTCATGCTGGGTATTGTCTGTTTCCTTCCATCAGTAATTCTCATCCAATCTTCCTCTACGATGTATCGAATTCAAAGTCTATCAGCACGTTGGCTCACGCCGCAATCGATTTTGGGCCTTGCACTCTCCATCATTGCCATACTTACAATTCTATGGCTCGTAGTCTCATACAGCCGTGTCTTATACCTTCGGTATCGCATGCCGCCTGGTCCCTTCCCGTACCCCTTTCTCGGCAATATTGGACAGGTTCCTACGGAGAAACCATATTTGACGTTCGAGAAATGGTCCAAAGATTACAATAGCCCACTTATTACTGTTTGGACTGGAACTCGTCCGACCGTAATCGCGAATGACTGCTGGTCGGCGTCAGACCTCCTGGACAAGCGTGCAAACATTTATTCATCACGCCCAGACTCTTATCTTGCTGGCGACATGCTCGATGACACTGAAAATAACCAGACCAATCTTGTCTATGGCGATAAATGGAGATTGCACCGACGAATCACGGTATGCAATTTCCTCGGTATTCCGTACTATCGATGCTGTTGATACAGTGTCTAACAGCTTCAGCAGCACTCGGCGGTAGGAAGCCAAGCCGTGCGAGGCTACAGGACGTTCCAAAGTAATGAATCGAAGATCTTGGCCCGCGACATCTTGGAAAAGAACAATTTCGTCTCTGCTATCGAACGGTACGCATGTTCTGTCGCCTCTATTATCGGCTGGGGGCGTCGCATCCGTGATACAGAGGACGACCTGGCCCGGCTGGCCCTATCCTTCGTACAGACAGGAGCCAGCTTAGGCACCCCAGCACAACATCTGGCTGAGTCTTACCAGTGGATGTGCAAGCTTCCTAGATGGATATATCCATTGCCTTCAGCACTGTGGGAAGATGGACAAAAGCTGTTGAAGTACTTTTACGATCTGACTGTTGAGGGAAGCCGATTCCCCGAAGACAGTTTTTCTAAACGTCTCATGAGCGAACAGCTGGAGCAAAAGCTTTCGCCCAAAGAAATCGCAAGTCTGACTGGCAATCTCATAGGCGGCGGTGTGGATACTACCACGACGACGATTATAGTGTTCATCTTCGCCATGTGCGCCTTCCCGCGTGTCCAGAAGAAGGCCCATGAGGAAATTGATCGTGTCCTTGCTGGTAAACGTCGCCCACCAACCTGGGATGACGAAGCATCCCTTCCGTACTGCCGTGCTCTCCTGACTGAGATCTTCCGATGGCGCTCTGCCATCGCCCTCGGTGGCCCTCCACACGCTCCTACCCAGGACGACATATACAACGGCATGTTGATTCCTGCAGGCACTACCATTATCGGCAACCTGTGGGCAATCCACCGCAACCCGCGTGATTACCCGAACCCCGATGAATTGAGGCCTGAGAGATTTCTAGATGAGGCTGAAAGGCGGCCGAACCCTAGCAAGAGGGGCATCTTTACATTTGGCTGGGGGAGGCGCGTGTGTAGCGGACAGCCGCTGGCTGAGCAAGGCGTATGGTTTACTATTGTCGAGCTGCTTTGGGCATTCCGGATGCGTTCCGTTGATGAGAAGGTACAATTATAAGCTTCGTCCTTTCTGAGGTCATTGTTGCGGCTCTTCTCGATCCTTCCCTTTTCTAAATAAGATGTTTAGAGTCTGACGATGATGTTACACATAGGGAAACGACAAACAGATGGATATCTTCGCCTTTAACAATAGCCCAGCACCCCGGCCACTGCCATTCAATGTTGAGTTTACCCCTCGTTCTGAGAATATCGAGGACTTAATTAGGCAAGAAGCGTTAAGGGCTGAAATGAAGTTGAGGAAATATGATGTCACCAGCCAGGTCGCTTTGCCTTGATAATAGTCAGATTCTCCAATCCAGCACCTCACAGAATACTAACCATACGAATGACCCAAGGAAAGAGAGTAATTTAGAAGAGGCGAAATAGTAAGTTACTCCTTATTGCGCAATCGCGGAGGTGTCTATTGGCGGCAGGCAAGAACTATTAGATAATATAGCTGAAAAACTAGTAGTATTTTAACTTATAATCTTAATTTAAAATTTCTCCCGGTCTTCTATTATTTAAGAATTTATCGTAATAGCTTTAACTATCTATAGCTTTATTACACGTTACGTAACCTCGGTTATATAATTACTAAGGCCTACTTTACTTATACTTTTTATATTAAAGCGAGCTTTTTATTAATTTTTCTTTCTAATAAATAACCGTTCTTTTAATATACGTTAATACCCTTATAGTAACTCTATAATAATTATAAGCTTAGCTCTAATTTAGACCTCTATACCTTTATTAAAAAGTTATTTCTTAGGGACTACGGTTTATTATATCCTTTTTTATAATATTATATAACCCCTATTACGTTCGTTAACCTTATTTTTAAACGAATTAATATTTTTTAGAAGAATTATTAATACTCCTAAGTAAAAGCTTAATTATTAATAAAACTAGCCTAAATAGTACCTCGCTCTATAAATTAAGGCCTAGTTAAAGGATATCTAGGACTTATTAAACTTAAATAACCTTATTTCTTTATTAAATCCGTTACTCTTTACTAAGTTTATTTTTTTAATTAAAAAGTACGTTAAAATATAAAATACTACTTAAGAATAAGCGTATTAAACGGCCTTAATTAAATGTTAATAAAGACTTAAGGAGTTTATTTAATAATAAACCGAATAGTTAAAAAGCGAGGTTATAATCGAACCCTTTATTATAATTAAACTCTTAAGTAAAAACGATTAAATTAAGTAATTAGTTATTTTAATAAAACCGAAGGCTATAATAGCGAATTAAGTACGTCTTATTAAAGAATACGCCTCTTTTATTTAATAAACTATATTTAAAACGATCTCTTATTTATAAAAAAAGAGATTATATAAATTAATAAATCGCTAGATCTCCTTTATAGTTATTTAAAAAATCTTAAAGAATATAAAAGAGGAGCTTATTAATTTTTTAAACTACTCTTTTTATACTATAATTTAGGTTTTTAAATAAAAATACGTATTAAATAACTTTAGTTCGTTTATAATTATAAAAAAGGAATTTAACGTAGTTATAAATAGGGCGAACTTTAGTATTAGCTTATTAATTTAAATTAAAGACTTCTTTTTAGCTTATTATTAAGCTACGTAGCTTAAGTTATTTAAAGTCTAGGGTACCTTTATTTTAAAAACCTTTTTTTATATAACTATATATTACTTTATTTTAAACTAATTTAATTAAGAGCTCGTTAAGATTATTAAATTAAAATAAAAAAGGAAAGTAATTTTTAATATAAGGTATTATACTAAGATTTTTAACGACCTTTTATATAAAGAGGTAATATATAATAAGAATTATAAACGAACCCCTATAATATTCGTAATATTAATAAGTTACTTAAATTTCTTTAAGTAAAATAAAGCGACTCCTAACTCGTTTACTAATTATTTTTATAAAAGGACTTATTATTAAAAGCTAATAAACTATATAAAAATAAAGCTTATTTTAATAAGTAAAACGAAGTTAGAACATATTTAGCTAAGCACTAATAATACTTAAAAAATAATTTCTTATTTAAACTAAGAAAAGTATACTAACCTCCGTATTAACCTTATTTAAAAGGGCTAGATTTATATAAAACCCCCTTTTAAATAAAATAATAATAACTAAAGTCGTTTTAAAAAAATAACTAAAATTAATAAGCTAAGTAATAAAAAGAACTTTAAAAGAACTTATTTTTTAAATATTATAATTATAATTATTAACGTTAATCTACTCCTTAAACTAAGTATAAAAGGGAATAAGAATAGTAATCTTACTATTTTTTTTATCCCCTTTATTAGCCTATATCTCTTTTCTAAAAGTATAGTTATAAATAATTACGGTACTATTTACTTTATTAATAATTAATTATTTTTAAAGCCGGATTCTATTTAATAAAATAATAGCTTAGAGAATATAAATTCTAAAACGGCCTCCTATTTTATTATTATTAAAAGAACGAGGATTATATATAATATCTTTATAAAATTAAAAAGGCTTAAAATAGAGTACTTTACTCTTTATAATATTAGTTTTATTAAAAACTTTTATATAAACGTCGTATTAAAAGGTCTTTTTTAAAAAACCAATATTTAATATTTAGGTTTTGATTATACCCTTCGGTTCGGTAGTAAATCTAAGAACATTATTATTAAATAGCTCGAGAAGAAGGTTAATTTAGTTTTCTTATAATATAAGCCCTATTTATTCTATTTTTTATTTAGAAATTAGTTTTTGCTCGTTAATATAATTTTAATATATAGCGCTTAGCGCCTACGTTCTTTATATTAATTAAAGAATAACTAATTAAATATAGCCTAGCTTTAGTACTTTAAATTTAAATATCTCGCGCTAGTAGTACTTAAAAAGCTCGTCTTAGCCGCTTGGGGGGTAAGGATTAGAAGACTAAACTATTTAAAATACTAATATTATATAACTATTTATATAAAATAAGTTATTTTATAATATACCTTAGAATAAAAAATAACTTAACTTTATTATAAAATCTTATAAGACCTCTTTAACTACTTATTAATTTATAAATAAAGTAAATAGCTAATACTAATTAAAAACGAGTATTTAAGTAGGATCTTCGTTTTTTTATAAGTTATAAAAACCTATAATATAGTATTTAGGGTCTTGTACTTTTTTAAATAATAAATACGTATATAAAAGGGCGTAGCTATTTATAAAATCTAATAAAATATAGAACGTATAATAATCGTAATTAATAACGAAACTCGTTTTTAAATATAAATATAGGAGCTAGGAATAGACTTAGAGACTACTCCTCTATATATAAAAAAACTAAATAAAGGAGGGGAACGAGCTAACTAAGAAATTATTAATAAAGCGATTAGTATAATATTAATAACTAGCTTACTAAACGAACTCTAAGTAAAAGCTATATTAGCTATAGCTTATTTATATAATATTAACCCTAAGTAACGTATTAACTAGTTATTATTAATTTAAATTAAAAAAGTCTAGTTCGCTTATTATTTTAAGTAATAATAATTAATAAATATATTAAAGCTTGCTTACGATCTATATTTTTTTAAGGGTAAACGTACGTATATAGCTATAAAGCGTACCCTTTTAAGAGGGATTATAAAAAAAGAATTAATAAAAAACGCTTTAAAATAGAGTAGAGGGGATATATTAAGTATTTTATAAATTACGTATTAAATACTTATAACTTATATAGGATCTAGATCCCCTCGTTTTTAAAAGTTATTATTACCTAAAATATAATATTTAATAAAATAGCTTTTGTTTTTAAAAATAATATTAAAACCGTAATTTATTTACTTAAGTTAAGAGCCGTAGTAAATAAGATTTAATAACTACTTATAATAATTAAACCTAAGCTCTAATTACTTAGAATTATAAATAAAAAAGAGGCTATATTAATTAATAATAAAAAATAACTATTACTACTTATACTCGTTTTATAAAAAGTAAATAAAGCTATAAAAAAGCTTAGTTCGTTTTTAAATAAATAAAGCGGGTAATTATTTACCCCTAAACTAACCCTAAACTTTAAAAATTTAGAATTAAATACGAACCTCGCTTAGTTAATTAAAGTTATAAATAAAGCTATAAAGGAAATCGATCTTTTTATTAAAAAAATCGAAAATATAATATATATATAAATAAAAATAAAGACTTTTTAAAGCTTTTATAAAAAGGATCTTTTTATTTAACTAGACCCTAACGAACCCCTTTAATAAATAAGCTTATATTAAAAAATAAAAATAATAAACGACTTAGCTAGTAATTTTAATATAATTAGTATATATAATTAAAAAGAGGATAGGTATACTAAATAAAGTTAGAAATTAAAAAACTAATTACTAAAAGTATTTATTTAAAACCCGAGTTAATAAGAGCGACTTAGGTAGTACTCTTTTTATATTTAGGTAAAAGAAAACTAGGACTCCTTTTTTAATACGTATATACTTAATTAATAAAAAGTAGTTAATAAAATAATTTAAGAGTATTAGACGCTATATTATTATATTTATACCGTAATTAATAAAACGAAGTACGTTTTACTAACTATAGTTTAATCCAATTAGATTTACGTAAATTAATTAATTACTTTTTTAAAAAAGTAAAAGGATATTTTTAAAATACTAGAACCTCTAAGAAATTAATTCGTAAAAGTAGTATAGTTAAAAATCTAAAAGCTAAAGGAAATAAATATTTAAAAAGTAGTTAATAAAGCCTCGGTTATTTCTAAGCCGATACCCCTTAAATAGATATTTAATTATAAATTAAATAGTAATAATTACCTCGATTATTATAAAGCGAGAATTTACGTTAAGGAGGACTTTTAAAAACGATACTTTTTAAAAAAAACCTACGTAATAACGCTAATTACTAAGACGTTTAGGGTAACTATAGCTATTACTACCTAATTCGATTTAGAAATTTATTAATATAATATTATAAATACCTTTTTAAAAATATTTAAAAAGCTAAGTAACCCCCTTATTATTTATAAACTTCTAAACGGCTTTTATAAGCTAAGAATATATATTAAACTCGAGCGGGCCTTATATAGTATTTATAACGCTCTATTATTATAATATAAAAAGCTAACGTTAATTTTTAAAAGTCTAGGTCTCTTATTTATAAGCAAGGACCTATACCTATTTTAAGATTTTATTAAAAAGGTCTTAGTTTTTTTTTACATAGATAATATCCTGGTTTTTTATTATAAAAACTATATTTACGAGGCTAATTAAGTAACCGAGGGACTTAAAAAGAAATATTAAATAAAAAACTAAGGGCTAGTTTTATAATATTTTAAAATAAAGGTCGTTTATAATTAATTAAATAAAAAGATTTACTTAGTTTATAATTAGTATCTTAAAAGAGTAACTAAGAAGTTCGATTTTATTAATTTTATTACTTTTATAACCCCTTTATTAATAATCCTAATTAAGAAAACCTTAGGGATTATATCCCTAAATAAAACTAAGTTTTTTTAAAAAAAAGTCGGATCGATATTATATATAGCGATTATAATTCGGCTTAACGTCGTTTTTATATACGCTCTACTCTTTTAGTTCTTAATAAACCCGTCTTATTAATATTATTTTATTATAAATTAAGTTATATAATACTTTTTTTATATATAATACTTAATAATATATTTTAAGATCTCGGGGGGTAGCTAGGTATTATTAATTATAAATAACGCTTCGTTTATAAATAATAAAAAGACTTAAAAATCTTTATAAAGTTTTATAATCTCCTTTTTTAATAGCCTCGTTTAGTAAAAAGTAACTTATTAAAATATAATAACTACGTTAATTATAAAGGCCGAATTACTAAGCTTAAAATATATAATTAAGGAAATACTTATTTTTAAACGCTTTTTTAAAAATATCTTACTTAAGCTTAGTAATATATAAAATATATATTATCATAATTATTAAATAATTAAACTCGTAATAAAGAAAGGGGAACGTATTTTAATTTATTTATATTACGTTAATATTTAGAATATATAATTATAATAAGAGTACTCGAGAGGCTTATTTTAAATAATCTATATATTAATAAATAAAATACTAACTAACGGTTTTATAAAAAACCTTTTTAAAGCGAAGTTTAAATACTTTATATTACTTTTAAATATAGGAAATATATAAAAAATAATTATACTAAACGAAGAGACGTTTAAAAAGTAATAAAACGGCCTAGGGGGCCCGGTTCTTAATTAAAAAACGTAGCCTATAGCTAGGGAGTATAAAGTTATTTTAGTAACCCCGTTAAGTTATTTAAAAAGAGGCTATTTATTTAAAAAAGCAAGTATATATTTGTTTAAAAAAAGCTTAAACGCGGGCTATATATTTAAAGGGATATATAAATTAATAAGAGTATTAATTTTAATTTAAATATTATTTATTTTTATAAGTAAAGTAGTTAATATTATTACGTTCTTAATAAGTTCTTTTAATAATATTTTTAATATAAAGAGAGCGTTTATAAATACCTCTTTTATTAAGGCCTTATTTATATAAACCCCCTTACCCTTTTTTTTATTTAAAAAACCGTTATACTTAAAGACCTTATATAATATTATTATTATATAAGTTAAGGTTTATATATTAAGTTATAAATAATAAATAGAACGAGGATAGTTTAAAATATACTTTATAAAATATAAATAATTTTATATTAATAATTACGGCTATTACTAACTTTTCTATTACCTCTTACTTAAAATATAAGAACTTTATATTTAAGAACTATATATACCCCTTAAAAATAGGGATATAACTTAA
Source organism: Colletotrichum lupini (assembly GCF_023278565.1). Classification (NCBI taxonomy): domain Eukaryota; kingdom Fungi; phylum Ascomycota; class Sordariomycetes; order Glomerellales; family Glomerellaceae; genus Colletotrichum; species Colletotrichum lupini. Next base: position 2,002,065 of record NC_064678.1, read on the forward strand.
CTTTTTATAAGTTTAATAGCGTTAATATTTATTATTAATATACGAACTTAAGAGGTACGTACTATTTAAATAGTTATTAAGGGCGCTTTTAATATATTTAAAGTATTTATAACCGGATAGGGGAAGTAAAAATACCGGCTTATAATAAACCTTAATATTAAGAATAGTACTGAAAAAGTCCGCTATTAAAAATTAGTTTTATAAATAATAATAATTAAAAAAGTATTATATATATAGTTAACTACTCTATACTTTTAAAAAAAAAAAAGGGGGCTATAAACTTACTTTACTTTTTTAATTTGTTTTAAAAAAAGTCTTTTTTTTTTTTTTTTTTTTTATTTAAGTAAGACTATAACCCTTTTTTTTTTTTTTTTTTTTTTTAAAAAAAAATTTTTTTTTTTTTAATTTTTTTTAAAAAAAGTTTTTTTTTTTTTTTTTTTTTTTAAGTAAGAGAGGGGGCTATAAACCCTCTTTATTTATACTATCTTTTTAAAAAACGAGAACGTCTTTTTAATTTTTAAAAAGGAGTAAAAGAGGGGGTTATAAACCCTTTTTATCTCTATTACTTTCTTAAATAACTTATTTAGTTATAAGGCCGCTACTTATTTAATAAAATAATTAAATTAATATTAATAAACGAGGCTATATTATAATTAAAATATAAAATAAAAAAATATTATTTACTCGTTTTAGGCTTATAGGGGGGGCTAGGAGAGCCGCTACTCTCTTTTAAAATTATAGCCTCGTACTTATACTTCTTAGCTTCTTATATTACGGTAATACGAGCATAGTTTTTAACTAATTATTTTAATAATATTTAAATAAAAATAATATTATTAATAAAAATCTTTTTTTAATAATACGTATATATAAAAACGCGGGTATAAAAGCGAAAAGTAAGGGTATATATATATAATAATAATATAAATATAAATTAAAAAAAAGAAAGAAAGTTAATACTATAAGTAATAATAAGAAGTTTATATATATTTATTATTCTTAATTTATAAATCGATTATTTAGTTAATAAGAGGCCGTCCCTCGGTCGTACTTTTTATTAATAATATAGCTTTAAAATTACTTATAATAATAAATATAGAGGTTAATTTATAGCTAATTTACCCCTCGCTTATAACTCTACGTATAGATTAATTTATTTTATAATTCTTTTTATAAATAGATTTTTATATATTAATATTTAGTTTTTCGCTTTTAATAAACCTTTTTATAATAATATAGGTAATTAAGTACGCTTTTTTTAAATATATATTTATTTAAGGAGGTATATTATAATAGCTTTAACTATTTATAATCTTATTATATATTACGTAACCTTAGTTATATAATTACTAAGGCCTACTTTGCTCGTACTTTCTATATTAAAGCGAGCTTTGTGCCTATTTCCTATTTTTAATAAATAACCGTTCTCTTTATATACGTCGATGCCCTTATAGTAACTCTACGATAGAATTGCATTTACTACTCTCGTAACATATGGTCATCTCGGAGCCCATGATACGTTGGGCTCGGTGGGGTGTGTATAAGGCTATTTGTGTTCCAGCGCTTTACGGCTGGCCGGTTGCCTCCAACGAAACAGATCCTAATCAACAACGTACACCGCACCGCTGAGTGCTAGGCAATCGCGTTTCCTAGTCAGATTTTCTTCGATTAACAGTAATCCATGGATCGAGGCGTGCAGGCTATCTGAGCCATGGAGAGACTGTGCGCGTCGCCAGCTCCTGGCGAGGGCATAATTATTCTGGAAACTGTAGAAACGACATGTCGAACGCCAAGGTCGCGTAGCTTTTGCTGCATGATTGCCCTGCAGGTGTCGTTGTCAAACTGTGAGAAGACTTTCAGGGAGGGTCGGCGGGGACCTGTCGTTTCTGCGTGCGCGTCAGCCCAAGTTGCTCTAGCCATGCGCTAACATGAAAGACGCCCGGACGATCTTCGCTCGTTATGAGCACTAATTAGCAGTACTTCCACTTTCTGTTCGCTGGCTGCTACTTGCTGATTACCACACAGGTGTAACGCAGGCTGCGGCGGTGCTACCTGTGCCTCATTACGTGGCGCGTGATTTGCTCGCTTCAGATATGGATATATGCGTTGACACCTAACAGAGCCTCATGAATCCTAGGGATTCTTCTCAGGAGCCGTTGGGAAGGGAAAATGTCTCTATATGTGGGTGTGCCCCCCCGGGTTTTCTGGTTACTTTCCCTCCAAGTCTGTTGACCTGCCAAAGACAAATTTCTTCGGAAGCAAATTCGATACCTTGATTTCCTATATTTACAATGGATCGCCAAACCTATAACATCGGACTGATACTATCGTCACCTGTTCACGTCAATTTAGCCGCTGCATTCTTTGACCAGATACACGAAGAACATTTTTCTGTCCCGTTGAGCATAACTTACAGCACTGGCCGAGTTGGTGAACACAACGTCGTCGTTGTTGCTGCAAATGAAATTCCCGCAAGCGAAACTCGAGACACCCAAGAAATCTTAGATGATTTGCTCAAGAGATTTCCCTCCGTTCGTGCGTGCTTCTTGGCAAGCGTCGATGCAGTAGCATCCCAAAGAGGCCGTTGCGTAGTAGGCGACGTCGTCGTCGGAATTCTGCCCAACCGACGAAATGGTGTCACTCACTTCGATGCCGAGAAATCGACACTCCAAAGGCGTCTTGTTGCTACACGGGAAATGAAACATGTACCTGGGGTTGTGGCCGCCGCTGTCGAGGAATCACTTGACTTGAAGAAGCAAAATTACCGGCAGCGAGATTCTGTCAACGGCAGCATACAGCCTCAATTCAAAAGTTTCCGCGGAGTAATAGCGTCTTCATCAACCCGTCTAACCGACGAGGGCCTGGTCGATCGTATAAAAACCGAGAATGATGTCTTGTGCTTTGAAACGGCGGCTGCACATTTCAGAAATGAATCTCTTGTCGTTATGGCTGGTATTACAAGACAAACGGGTAATAGCAGCCAGATCTTGTCAAGCGGAGGTGTCTGCGGGAATGTTCTTGCGTATCTGAACAGCCTCATCTTACGGGTCCACACCGATAACATTGCACAAGAACCGACTCTATTAAGTCTTCACGAGTTCAAACACTTCGATCTCGAGCGACCTGGATTTCGACTCTTGAGACTTGAACGGGGTTCGCGAAACACGCCAGTTCACTGTCGCCTGATTCAAGCATACCTTCCGCAGCAAGAAGAAGAGACTGCTAGCGAACGCACTACGCATACGAACCAGGACATCATACCGTACGATTCACTGTCATATTGTTGGGGAGATAGTACCAGACTATGCCAGCCGATTCATGTGGACGGAAAAATACTCTTCGTCACCGAAAAGCTTCTCGAGGCTCTCAACTACCTGAGGCGCGAATATGAAGACCGCATACTGTGGGTTGACGCTATTTGCATTGATCAGAGCAACGTCCAAGAGCGCGGACATCAAGTCGGATGGATGGGGAACCTTTATGCGCATGCCGACCGCGTTTTGTGTTGGCTAGGATATGTTGAACATAACGTTGTCCACTTGTTTTCCTTGCTTGACACATTTCGACGTCGGGTTCCACAGGAAGCATGGACAGAATGTGTTAGTATCCCTATTACAGGGTAGTTAGTTCGAACCGTAGTTAACAAAGAGATTAATTAAACTATATAAATATCTACGTAATAGGTGTAAAAAAGAAGTTCTAACCGTAGGTTAGGCTAGTTATAATAATCGTAAATAGGGCCCCTAATTAGCCCCTGCGCAGTTAGCTATATACCGCGGTTAAATTAGACTTCTAATCTAATACTAACTTTTTTTTTTTTATTAATTTAACTACTATAGTTAGAGGTATAATTCGACCTCGGGCCCGTTTATTAAGTCGTCTCCTTTTCCCCCTTTTCTCTACTCTTTTTATATAACCTATCCTTTTATTTATATAATAATTTTTCCGCTACTTATAAATTACTCTAATCCCTTATTTAGTACTACTTTTATAAAAGCGTTTGCGAGGTTATTTTTATTATTAATCTAACGGATCTTAAGTATCTCGCGCCTTTTATATAATTACTTAAGGGCTATAATATCGATTATAAACCTCTTTTCTTTCGTCGTTCTTAATTTAACGAGGTATTTATATAGTAAGTAAGAATTAATATAAATAACCGTTAGAATAAATAAAAAGCTAATTTAATTAGTAATCTTTTTTAGTATTATTAAAATCGCGTAAGAGAGGTTAACGCCGTTAACTATATTATAAACCTCTAACGCTAATATACTTCTTATTACCCGCTTATTTTTAGTTAACGAGTAATAAATTATATTACCGTATATAATAAATTCGCTCTCGCCTATACTCTCGTTAGCTAAGATAATAATGTACCCTAATTATAAAATAAAGTCGTTATTATTTATAAATAACTTATTAATAAAAACGTAGAGCTTATTAATCGTAAGGTTGATTAAGTAATAAGCGAGACCTCGATTAAGATTCGTTTATTACTACTTAAGCTACTTATTAAGTACTTTAATATTTTATTTAGTTAAATTTATAACCTATACTACCCTAGCGTAGTTAAAAGTTACCTCGGCCTAATAAATACTTATAATATATACCCCTCGCGCAAGCTTAGCTTTATACTATTTTTTAACGTTAGTTACGTTTAGATTAATAAAGTTAATCTTCTCGCCCTACCCCTTTTATTAAAAAATAACGGTTTCCCCTTCGATTATAAAAATCCCGCTATTAAATACTAGGGGGGTATTTATTATAAGGACTTTTTTTAGCTTTATTATAAAGCCCGCTTTTTAGAGCTCCTTATCCTCTTTTTTTATAAAGTTAATATTAAATAGGCCTAATATATCGTCGGTCTATATTTTAATAATCCTAAATTAGTTACTTTTATACTCCGCGACTAATAAGTACGGGTCGTACGTAAAGGTAACTATTAATAGTTAATTAATATAAAAATCGTAATAAGTAGCTTACTAATAAGTACCCGATTTTATAAGCCTATATAGTAGCTTAAGTACTTTAATAATCGTACTTTCTAAGTACTTACTAACTATTTTTTTTAGTAAATAGGCTAGGATTTTCCTTATAAGCCCTATAGCCGATTAGGTATAGGCCTAGGTAATATTACGGTTCTAAATCTCGTATCCCTTTTTCTGTAGCAATGCTATTAGTACTATTATTAATCGTTAGCTATAGCGCTATATAATAAGCGATTATATAAATAGCGTTACCTTTTTAACGTCGCCGTACCCCTAAATTACGTATTTAGACTTCTCGTATAGCTAGGGTATTCTTTTCCTTTTAATCTTACGAACTATTTATAATTTAAATATATAGAGGTTTATATATTTTTCCAAGTTATATAAGATAAATTAATAGACCCCTCGATTATAAAGAGTATTTATTTTAATAAGATCTAATCCCTTATACGGCTTTTTAATAGTTATAATTACGCCTTCTTTACGTAGTTTAATTACTAGCTTAAAATCGGCTTTCTTTTTTACTATATAAAAGGTATTAATTACCTCGTTACTAATAATAAATTACCGCGTTAGGGCTTACCGTCGTAATCTTTTACGACGTCTTGCTAATAGTATTAGTGCCCTTTTAGTAATTTCCTCTTCCTCGTCGTCTATTAATACTACTACGACGATTTCGTTAAAAATAATTTCCTATACCTCTACCGCAAGTTATATAGTTTCCCCTAGCTCTTTTTTTTCTTATAAGTTAGAAATTACCTCGTTAGGATCTATATAATACGGTTTAACTACCGTAATTAATATTTTAAGTAACTAGTTACGATCTCTCGTAACTATATAAGAGCGCTCGTTAACGGAAATTAACTTATATAGCCTAGCCTATTATTAGGTAATTTCGCGCTATACTTATATATCTAAATTTAGTAGTATATCTAAATTATTCTCTATATTAGGCCTATTGCGCATAGTAATTACCTTATTAACTTACCTTTTTATACTTACCTTGCGCAGTGCCCGTATTACTTTTTTAACTACTCGGGCTTATTAGCTTATGCTTAGTAATAGTAGCGAGGCTAAGGTTGTTTTTAGATATGCTCTAAATACTAATAGCGTTAGTATAAGTCCGTTAGGCCCTATAGTATTATTATAGTATTTAAGTACTATCTAGAGGTATTCGTTATTAATAAAATCCGGATTTTCTTTTTTAATAATTCTAAACGCCCTTTTTAATTATTAGTATACCCTTTCTACTTTTTTAATACTATAGTATGCTTTAATAAGTACGACTTTTAGCTATATACTATAAGCTATCGTATTATTTCTAAATTTTACTAACTTAAAGCTAGTACTAGCGTCGGTTTTAATATTATTTAGCGGTCCCTAGTATATATCGATCTAGCTTTTTTATAAAGCTACCTATACTATCTTTACTTATAGATCCTAAAAGAATTACCCTACTTAGAAGGATATAGCTACGTCGATTATATATAGTACTAGCCGACTATTTAAATAGAAGATATTAATAACAATTTCTTAGTTAAAGTTAAGCTTATTACGCAATTTAAACTTAAATCTGCATAGGCTCTGCGTATTTATTTAATATTAGTAATATACTTTCGTTAACTATTCTAGCGCCCCTATTTTAATATTATTATTACTTAATTATTTTAAAAAGTTATATAGCTTCGTAACTAACGGGTACCCAAATCTTTAGTATAGTCTTCTAAGCTTACTTTCCGTTAAGTAATTAATTAACTTCGTATTGTTAATAAGCTTTATAAACGTATACCCCTATCGTTGTTTAACTATCTCGAAGTACTTACCGCTAGAGATTCTATTCCTCGTATTATTAAATATAATACTTAGTCGATCTATATTTTTTAAATATAAGAGAAATGGGGTATTAATAGGTAAAATATAAAAAGTTATCGTTCCGAAGTACGTCTCTATTTTTATTATACTTAGGGCGACGATTTCCTTACCTAGGCCGAAACTAATCTTTATAATACCCGTTATTAATATATTAAGTATTATTAGTACGATCTTTTATAATATTTAGAATTACCCTTTTCCTCTAGTTAATTATTATAATACCTTAATATCTAGGATAATCCTATAGAAATCGTTTAGGCCGTACTTTTTGCTTATATAGAATACCTATACGAGCTTAGTATTTAAGGGATCTAAGTAATATAAAAAGGGCCCCTCTAGCTACCCCTAGATTTACTTAGTACTATATTCCTTTTCTTTAAATATTAAGAGAAATAGCGTCTTTTTTTTAATTATTAAGAAAATAGGCTTCGGCCTTATTAGATTCGCCCTTTTAGCCGCCTCTATATCCGTTATTTAAAGGACCTTCCCTTACTATCCGTAAATAAAAGCCTACTTATTAAGAGTTTTTATTACTTTTTATTCGTTTAGCCTTATATATCCTCCGGAGGCTAACGGGGCGAAAAAAGAGTAGTTAATATCGTCGATTTTATTATAATCTAATTTATTAACATAAGGAGTAAGATCTTCTTTATTTTCTAAATCTTTTATAGGGGGTATATACTTTAGGCCGCTACTTTAGCTACCGTTACTAAGTTCCGTACCCCCAGATCTACCCTTATATATAATAAAGAATTAGTTAAACTAATAAGGGCTAGTTTTACCGTTTACTACCCTCGACTTTTTATACTATTCGTACGATTTAGTACGCTCTTCTTTAGAGTAGTTACTTAACTAATATTTATCTTTTTTATAAATATAGTATTACCTCTTTTATTACCCTACTCGTAAGTTAAATCTCTACTTATTTAATAAATCTAGGCCTCTTTATTAGTAATTACCGTATTTAGCCTCTTTTTTTTTTTTTTTTATATATTTAATCGACCTAATATTATTAATAAGGGCGGTCGTATGCCTAAAAGTAGGTTTAGCGCAGTATTCTTATTTTAATATTAAAGCTAGATCTTAGCCTTAAGTAGAGCGTTTTATAGTTTTTAGGTACTTAGTATAGGGTTATTTCTACCTCTAGTATACGCTAGATTATAATATAAAAATATCTAACTTTCTGCTTATTTATTCCCTTATTTAGCTAAGTTTTTATTAGCTTATTAATTTAATTAATAAGCTCTTTAAGGATCTTTATTCATAATTTACCCTTTATTATCCTAGCTATAAATATATAAAAAAATCGCTCGTAGCTTAAATAGGAGCTCTAGGTTCTTATTATAAGTCTCGAAGCGGCTTTAGATTACGTTAATTATACTAAAAAAGTTATTTTAATTAAGATTACGTACCGCTTCGTAATAATAATTAGAGGCTTTGTTTATAAGTACGATATTAATTACCGAATAGTACTAGTATTCCCTAATTCCGACTTTTTTATAATAATCGTAAAACATCGTTAGGGTTTTTTATAAGACCTTATACTTCCCCTTAGAGTATAATTTCTTTTTTAAGAAGATCTTTTTAAGGTTTATAAATTGCCTCGTATTTGTTACTAAATTTTTAGTATTTATATACGATCCTTACGTCGCTGCGTATTATTAGTAATTTTAAGTCGTTTACTTCTTTTTTTATTAGCCGATTAGCGCCGAATTTTACGTTAGTAGTAGTAACAAGTTATAAATCGAAATAGGTAGAATTATTAATTATCGTACTTCTAATACTATATTTTACCCCGGTATATCCTTTTATAATAATAGATTTTTATTAGTAATTATAAAGAGGAAATCTGGGTCGTTTACCCTTTTTTTAAATTTATTAAAGCGATTATACGCTCTATCGACCTATACCTAGTTCTATAATACGAATTCCTCTTCTATAATTATCGTTATTAGTATTTCGTATAGCTTTTATAATTATAATTACGCTAGTAATACCCCTCGCCCATAGAGGAATCTATTAATTACTTTTATAATTCCTAAGCTTACGCTCGCGAACTATTCGTTTAGTTAGTAACTAAGGTTATTTACGATCTCGTAAAATAGGGGTTACCCCTATAGCCCCTTTTTCTTATAAACCTTAGTTAAATAGATTAATACCGCGTTAATTTACTTATTATTAAGCTAATTTACGATTCTCTATATTTACGTCCCCTAATAGTCCGGGTTAATATTTACCTACTTATAAGGGATTAGGATTTTATTTAGGATTAGGTTTCGTCCTCTTCTTCCTTACCTTAACTTATTAAGGGTCGTACTCTAGCTTATGCCTATATTAGTAATTATTAGCGTATTTAATTTTAACGGAGATATATCTAATCTGCGCGCTAGTTATAATAAATCCGTACTTTTACTACTTAACGAATTTATTAAAGTTTAAAAAATTCCCGCTTCCTCTCGCCGTTTTACTATTACTCTCGTTTTTATTATTTTTAGTAATAACTACTACCCTTCTAAATCGCTAGCTATCGTACTTATTAAGATCTTCTTTTTTATTTAGTATAAAAGGGTAGGTTTTAATAGTTCTTTTTTATAATAGTAGCGATAGACGTTTATATTACTATAGGAAGATATAGTAATTAGTCTTAGGATCTTTACTAGTTACTAATTTCCGCTATCCCGTATATTTCTAACCTCTTAAGCCTCGTACTTTTTATAATCTCTAAATAGCTTCTTTCCTTAACTTACTTCTTTTAGGGCGGTATTTTATAAAAATAGTTAAAAATAAACGCCGGGTGGCTCGTAAAAGAGCTATATAAGCTATTAAGAACCGTATAGGCCGTTAAGTATAGTTAACGAAGTTAAGCCCTCCTTCTTATAAAATTATAGATTTTAAAAACTTATTAAAAATACCTACTTATTATTTATACGTAATAGGGTTAGATATTTTAAAAATCTTATCTTTTACGGCCTCTCAGTACCCTATTTTATATTTTTTAAATAGTCTTTTTCGTAACTTAATTATAGTTAAGTAATTATCGCTTACTAGCGATCCTTTTTATTACTTAGTTAATTTTTCGAAATTAGTAATCTCTTACCGGGAGCTAGTATAAAAAAAAGCCCTTTAGCGGCCCTCTAGAGGATTTTTTTTTTTTCTCTTTAAATCCTCGTCTTTTTAGCCTTTTTTTAAGCTAATAATAACTCTAGCGAGAGGTCGTAAGACTACTTTAGGGTAGCCGCTTTCTTTTTAAGTTAATCTCTAAGATCTATAATACTCTTAACTTAATACTATTAAGACCTCTAAATCCCCTCCTCTTTTATTAAACCGTCCCCTATATTATATTCCTAAGTAATACCCGGGGGGTAGTTAAGGGAGCTACGAAGAGGTCGTTTAAATCGTAAGCTTAAAGTTATACCCGTAATATCCTCGTAATAATAGACTTTTCCGTATACCGTAGATCTCTTAATTCAATAACTTTTATAGGGTTACTTTTATTACTAAGTAAGAATATTTATATTTAGAGATCCCCTTTTTAATCGCACGGTGCTCTTTTATATTATATTATTAAGCTCGTTCGTTATGCTAATTAATTAAGTAAATAGTCGTTACGTAAGTATTTCCTTTTTCTAATTTAACTAGTTAATTTCTAATTACGGGCCGGCTATAGAAAAGTCGTTTAGTAAAAAAGCTACTAGGGGCGACGGTAAAAGGCTAGTTACTTAAGTAGTTTTATTAATTAACGTAGTTTAACGTAGTAAACGTCGACCTCTCGTAAGTAGTAAAGGACTATAATTACTTAATTCTATACGATATTCGAGAATCGCCTCTTTTTTTATCTACTTTTATAAGGTTAATTAGTACGAATCTCCTATCCCGTGCGGTATTAAGAGGTCGTCTCTTTTATATAATAAGATACTTTACTAATTTATAATAATAAAATTTAATTACTAATTAGTATTAGTATCCTTATTATAGGGTAGTTAGTTCGAACCGTAGTTAACGAAAAGATTAATTAAATTATATAAATATCTGCGTAGTAAGTATAAAAAGGAGGTTCTAACTGTAAGTTAGGCTGGTTACGATAATTATAAATAGGGCCCCTAATTAGCCCCTGCGCAGTCGGCCGTACGCCGCGGTCGAATTAGACTTCTAATCCGACAGAATGGCCACTTGATGATGAGAGGTGGTCACAGTTGTGGATCTCAACACAGTCAGAGCACAAACTACCAGGCTGTGACTCCTCGACTCTCATCGCTGATTTAATGGCGAATGAGTGGTTTCGTCGAGTTTGGATCTTACAGGAGGTTCGGAATGCATACAAGGCTTCAATTGGCTGCACTGCGGGTTGGGTTGACGCGAAGGTGTTTGCCATCTCGATTTCTCTCTCTGGAATCAAGCTGGACAACCAGGTTGCAGCGTTGATGAGCTTCTTACCTGGTCCGACAAGGAAGTTTTCGCAATGGGCACAAGAGCCAAACATTTGTACCCTACTGTGGAAATTTCGAGAAAGCCAAGCGAGTGATCCTCGAGATAGGTTCTACGCTCTCTTAGGTCTTGCTTCGGATACGAAGATCAAAAAAAAGGAAATTGTGGCAGATTACACCAAAACGGAAGAGAGCCTCGTAGAGGAAGTCGTGACCTATATTTTTGGCGATCAGGTTCGTCGCCATTCTTGTACTCTGACGAAGATGGCACAGGTACAAGAGATGATCCCGAAACTCTCGGCCATCGCGTTGGAGAAATTAGTTTTCTCCGGCGTAGGACCCGCGGAAGTGCAGAATCTCGTTCAGAGACAGAACTCGACGGTCTGGCTCTCGGAAGCCCCCATCACCTACGCATGGTGTACGCAAATAGGTCTATTTGACTACTTCCGCTCTAATCCTGTATTTCGTCAAGTTCCTCATAGCCAACTTACTGCAGAATCGCCTGACTGGCGAGCACCTGAGGAAACACAACCAATAAGCAGATATTCGAAGCAGACTCTACAGGAGAACAGCATTCAGAAAACCATTTTTGGGGATGATATGAAAATCCCGAGAGAGAACGATACGGCCATCGCTCTGTTGGCTTCACCACCTATTGGACAAAATCGACAAATCTACATCACTAAAAAATTTGTTGAACATGTAGCGTTTGAGGGCCCCGAGTCTTTCGAGTTGTTGCTTAGTAGCCGAGGAAGAGAAGTAAGGATGACTGAGAATGCAGTGCAGACTTTGCGGCAATGTGGCGTTGATGTGGTTCAAATGGTCCTTCGTCACCCTCAAGTTGAGATTACGGAAGCAATTACTAATGAAGCACTGCGCCAAGGCTTAGAGACTACCAAAGCCTTGCTGGACTAACACGGTCACGAAATTCAGGTCACTGAACAAGTTATCAAGGAGGCGGCGATCTATTCTGGGTCTAGCAGCGAGATGGCGAGGTTGTTGCTGGGTGAGAAAGCAAACTTCGCTATCTCCAGCGAATTTATTGCGGCCGTGGCTGTGCCGTTTGGTCAAAAGGGAATGGAATTCTTGATCGAACAAAGTGGCTTGCGGATTGAGGTAACAGATCGAGTTCTCAAAGACATCAAATGGGCCGGAAGAAATGTGGAGGTAATCAGGATGCTGCTCAGCAGAAACTTGACAGTCCGAGTGACGAACGACCTCGTCAAGTTTCTAGCCTGGGCATATTTTGCGGAAACCATGCGGATTTTGTTTGACAGACATGATGGATTTATCGCACTGACAGAAGAGATCCTTACATACGCTGTGCATAACCGTGAAGGAGAGGAGACTTTGCAGCAACTTCTCAATCAACAACCGTGGGAGCCCAAGATCACTGAAGAAGTTATTATAGCTGTTGCAAGAAACCCCGTCTTTGGAGAAAGAATGATAAGGCTTCTCCGTGATCAACTCTGGAAGGAAGTTATTGTTACAGAGATGGTCATTGAGGCTGCCGAGCGTAATAGCGACGAATCTCAGAGCAAAGCTATTATATAACTTCCTCATAGTAAGCAAAAGCAAGATAGTGGGATGCTTTGAATAGATTACGGACAGAAATAGTATCACAGCACTATTTATGCCCCGGCTTATTACTGCTATATAATGCCATTTATCAAGGGTAAACGATCGTCTTTAATAGGGCTATGACTGTACCATCTCACAAATGATACACTACAAAGATTATGTTGATATAGTTTGCAAGAGAGGTTGTAGTTCGTGAACAGCGCTTCCATGTCACTATGCGGATCCTGCCCAACTGACCCCCCTAGAAGTAACTCGTAATCATCCAACCACTATCGCTGCAACGAGGTAAGGGGCAACAGGAAGGATGATGGCAAGCGAAGGGAAGAAAATGAGTCACAAAATGCATATGGAACGTTTATCTTGACTTGAACAGGAGCCAAGGTTCGAACAAGACGGAAAGCTTGAATTCGGTTGCCATACAGATGGGATGAGTGTGCTATTTGAACGCTAAACGGGTTCAGCCTCGCTAGCCAAGACAGATAGATATGGACGTCTTCAGGTTGATGGATGTGATGATCAGAAACTCCACAGATGAATGTTTGTCTATAGTTCTATATATTGGCCAATTGAGGCTACCCCCTCCCGGCTCGTGAGGCATGGCAGTCTAGATTTTCAGGGACGCCCCAAGGTGTCAGAGGGGTTTTGTTGATGTCCTCCAAAGTTGATTTGCCTAAGGTACTTGACCTCTTTCCATTATCGGTCCACTCCAAACTCATGGCGAGTAATGGGCGACCCAGCCGGCGCCCTCTAGACTCTTTTCATACCTATCATCTATCAGCCAACATGCGACCAGATAGCCTGTCTTGCCACCAAGCTAGGGCTCTCTCACACGCCAACGCTACGTCTCACGGCGTCATAAAGCTTCACTGTAGTCTTAAGACACACACGGCTTCTCCTCGCATCAAGACGTCTCGAAGAAATCATGATTCTGGACTGACAGCCCTCCTTCTCTCTCATCGCACCGAACTCTGTCGAGTCTCGACCCCAAGGCTTGCGAACAGGTTTCAAAAGCTTCAGTGGAAATATCAGGCAGAAAAGCATGCCACGGGGTCGAAACCCGCAAACCAGGTACCACCATTTCTATTCCCAGCACAAACATCAAGTGATGTCCGCCATCCGACCAATGCGGGCAAAACTATCTGCCCGCGTGCCTATCGACGTCCAAAGTTGGGTGTGAACCCCGACGAACGCAAAATAATTCTCCGAGGAAGTAAAAGCCAAAGAAGAAAACGTGAAATGATCTACAAAACCGGTCGAACGCGCGTCCCCCATGTTCTAATTATCGCACACAGGCCGTTAAAAGGCTTGATGAACCCCGGTTTGGGATTCAGAAAGTGTGTGGAATACAGCTTGCTGAAGATGGTTGCTCTTTCGCGTCTTCCAGCATTCCCGCTGCCCATTTGGCCGTCCGCCCTGGCGTCTCGGTCAACCATCCTGACCACTTGGTGCATTGGTTCCTGAGCATCCAAGTCAGGCGCGCGCGGATCAGAGGTGCGATGCTCCACTAGCTGAAATCGTGAGCATGGTAGGATCTTGTCGCAAGCAATCACTGAGAGGATTCTTATTCTTGGACTATCCCATAAGTCCTACTCGTTCGCCTCAACCCCCGGAAACCCCAAGATAAGTTTGCTGTCAAGCATTGACGACACATCTAACTTCAGTATCTGGTATGAGACAGAGCTCGGGGTCCAGTCACAAACTCAGAAACTGGTCTCAAGTTTAACCAGTTTATCGGGTAATGTTTCCCCAAGCGACCTGTTGCTAGTCGGTCTCCCGGACTTGAGTCAGCTCCACGCAGACTCGGCAGGTACCCGAAATACCGTCGTCAGAATGTGAATCTTGAGACAAACAACACCAAAACCAAGTTAAGCAAAAGTTCAACCTCCCACGATGGAAATCGCGTCAAAAATATGGACGATCTAGGAATCGAACCCAGGACCTACCGCATGCTAAGCGGTCATTATACCACTAAACCAATCGCCCATGGCATGATCTAGCCCGGACTTGAACCGGAGACCTTCAGTGAACAGCCGAAGGTTTATGAAACTCTCGAGATGTTAGACTGACGTGATAACCAACTACACCACCAGACCAATTGATTGATGATAGAGTCGGCGAGCAAGCGCAACATTAGGGCAGGGTTGTCGACAGGAACCTCCAGGAAGCTAGGCGGAACCCGGCAGGACGGATGCGAGTGAGTGGGTCCAGGGTCTCCGGGCGGGCTGGTCTACCGAAATTCCAGACGACCAGGTAGTTGGGACCCATGATCAATGACCTGCGTGCCCATGGGCGCCATTGCGCGGAGTAGGCCCGTTGTGATATTGCCAGAAAACATGAAGCTTTAGGGCAAGTTGACGGATTTATGCGTTGTATGCGATGTGCTGACTCGTTATGATGGCTAGGCCTCAGAAGCCAGCCAGCCAGCCAGAGTCCTGGTGCTAGATGAAGTGTGTTCTACTCGTGTGACACAATTGTGTGAGCTTGATCCGAGACATGAAGAGACTGCCATTGTGGATTGTTAGTACTGTTTGTTGGAGGGGTCGAGTGAAGAGACAAGTTGTGGGGTGGAGACAGCCCCAGCCCACACTTGCAATATATCGCTCAATACCATTGTTCAGTCCGAAGATCGTGGCGGACATAGCTCAGTTGGGAGAGCGTCAGACTGAAGCGGATCTGATCCGGAAGACTTCAATCAATCAATCTGAAGGTCGTGTGTTCAATCCACACTGGCCGCATCTTCGGTTTTTCTTGTCGCGCGTAACTAGGGGCGTTTGCTGTGATGGTGAATTTCGCTGAACACGAAAGCGATGCTGTCCTTTTGCCTATTTCGGTTCCGCGTATGTGGTAAGAAGGGTCAAAAAGCGTTAGGCTCTTTGCGGCTCTGTGAGAAGGGCCAAATAGCGTATAGCTAGCCGGCCAGTGAGCAACGTCATACGAACGAGGTAGATGATGGTTGGTGGTCAGTGAGATGGTGTGTACATTGTCTTCGGGAGTTGACACCGAAGTCTGGCTATTCATAGGACTGGCTGAAGGAATGATTGCTTCTGGGCCCGAAAAGCGCTCTACATTAAGACCAAATCGTGATCGCAAATGCCCGCCCTCTGTTCGTCTGTCCACTAGTTACCGTCGTTCGATCTCGTGGCCTGGTATTCGATACAAGGTACGTCATAAAGAATCAAATGCTCCTAGGTCATGGCCAGCGCAGGCTCGTCCGGTCGAGTCGCTCGACAATTGGGATCGGGTTCAGATGGGTGGAAGTTCAGTCGTTCGGTTGGATTTCCACTTGTGGAAAGGCTCATCGCTTGCCGCGTATGCCAGACAAAATGGGCGTCCCCAACCGGTCCGGTCAGTGCGAAGATTGGAGCGCGTAACAAACATCAGCCGGATTTCGCGCGTGGTAACGCCAGAACTGGACAACAATGCCCATCAACGGCGGCTTTAGACCATCTGACGAGGCTGATAAGCGGATCGACAGTGCCCGGGCCGCATTGTTCTCAGGTTTGCGAGATGTGTTTCTAGTCGCCACCATCGTGAGCAATGGAAAAACATGATGCTGAGCACACGCAGTCCTCCTCGGTGCCGTCGGCTCCGTCTCCGCATTTTCCAAATGCTTCGCATTATACCCGACTTTCGAGGTGTGCTGGCCGGCTGCCGTCTTGGCAGAGAAACGCCGTTCAGGCGAATCCAAGGAAACTTCTGTCATGGGTGGTGGATAGAGGACGGGTTTCTGTAGAGCTAGCTACCATGCCGTCTCGAATACCAAACATGGAGCCAGCGCATCGACGTACCCGAGGCGGGGCAGGAAATCCCATGGGCAGGAAGACGAGAGCCACGCCGACTGGGTATAGGCTGAGAGAAAATCATGTTCTCCCAGGGCTGACCGTGACTCAAGGGCGAGTTAGTTGTAGGTTTATCGTCTTCTTCCTTGCCTGTTATACGTGGCTGCGTGTCGGACGCGCTCAGAGTTGCGGGAAGGCACGTCGTTGGTGTGGTAGCTTTCCCATGCAGATCCCCCTCTCGATTCCTTCGTCATGCTAGTCCCAGAGTTAGAGGGGCCACACATCGCACGCGCGGCCACCAGCAGGCCTCGCCTGCTCCCCAAGTCCGGTAGCAGATTTGCAGGCGATCTTTGTGCACTGCCTTCCCGGCGGCAGTGAACGGCCGCTACTGGGCATGCATGGATGGAACTGGCCGGAGACGATGACAGGCAGGCAAACAGCTAAGCATTGCGGGCTGTCGGTAAATCTTGCCCTAGCTGAGGATGAACCCTGTGCCTATTCTTGGACATCATTCTTGGCAGGCCATGCGTTTCTTCATGGCGGCGCGAACATTGTGTGTGCTGACAATGAGCATTGACTTTGGTCTGGTTGTCGGATGCAGAAAGAGGCCGTGATGATATCAGTTGCACGGAGAAATCAGCGAGCAGGTTTGATGCATTGCAGGGAATGGAAACGGGGTGTGTGTCGAAAAATGACGAATGCCCCAGACGGAGATGGCGACGCCCATGACCATGGCGTCCTCAAGAGACACCCAGCGGCAGGATCCGAGACAAGGCTGTTGTGTTGGTGGTGGGATGCCTGGGTGCCGTCACAAGGGTTGTTTGGTGGTGTCGAAGGCGGCTCAAATGGGTTTGTAAACGTCGTATAAGGTATATAGTAACTTCAGTAAGAGCAAAGTTGGTGAAGGAGGGCCTGTCTGGCTCTTGACGCGGGCGGCTTTAGAGTTTAGGCTTGGCTCGTAGGAGATCTATAGGTTGATTGCGATATCGAATCTCGGATTTGCCAGACACGTTGCATTGGGGTGAGGGGGGGGCGCGGGATCAGGGAGATCCAAGAGTGAGAGGAAGGGGACGACGCAGCAGCGAAGAAGCTTACTGCAAAGCTAAAGATACGGCGCTTCGAGAAGGAGAGGGCGACAGGGCCTGACTCTGGTCGTTTGGCTGCTGTGGTCGTCGTGTCTGGGTGGGTTGAAGTCAGAAGTTGGTCGGAGATGAGATGAATGTGGAGGAGTTGCGCAACACTAACAATTTCTGGCGCGTCTCGGCCAGTAAGCGAGCCGAGAGGAACCCCTGCATCCGTGCCAGAGTAGGCAAGTACTTGATGGGTGTTCCTGCAAGTATTCCGTCCGTGCAGGATTATATGCAAGATACTTGGTGATACTCTTAGAAATGGTGAATAAAGTAGAGTAGGAGGTGTCCCCTGCTAAAGGGGAAGGATTACCTAAGACGCTTGTCTCACTCTATTCTTCAGTCTTCAGGTCAGGCGCGGAGCAATCGAGATTCAAGCTTCCATTGATTGATTGTACTTGCCTGATTGTAGTAGGTCGTCACTTAGGTAAGGTACATAGTGAACACGGATCAAGGTAAGGTACTTAGGTATAACCAACGCTTTGGCATGTGCCGGTCGCATCCTCTCTTCCTCATCAACTTCATCAAGTTCTTGAACCAGTGTCACCGCTAGATGCCCGGATTGCCCATCCCGGGTACTAGATCAAGTGATCTATCCAACGCAGGGACGCCAGCACGACAGACGACTATGGAATTCCAAACATCCGTCACTCGGGCAGGCTCCAATACAGGCTCCAGCCCATCAGCGGCAAATGTTTGGGGCTCTTCTTTGAGGTGAGGCACGGGTGTGGCAGCAAGCTAAAATCCAGAGGTGGCAGCTCCCGAACGACTCCTGTTGACCATCCATGTTTCAGATGCGCCTGGCAAGTCCGCGAAACCGCCCTCGAGTCCTCGACGCCCAAGGAAGCAGAAGTCGATCACGTCCCAGTCGGTCCAAACTCCCAAACCCTCCGAATTTCACTCGTGCCCGGCCCAGGCGCCAGGTCAAGCTTACCCGTCCTCGACTTTGAAATCTCCCTTTCTGGCCTTGACTGGGTCTCCAGTCAGACTCGAGGTCGGGGTTGGCTTGTCACCTTGTGTTGTGTCTTGCCCTGGTGCCGGGAGGCAAGCAGGAAGCCCTGCTTTGCCTGTGTTGCATCTCGTCTGTGTTTCTGGTGTGTGCACCTGCGCCTGTGCCTGCGCGCGCGCGCCGCTACGATGCGTGGCTAGCATCGTTTTCCGATTTCACTCCTCTCTTTTTCTTTCCATTTGTTTTCTTTTCCTTCTTTTCGCTCTTATTTACACTCACTACTTCCTCCAACCCGTTTTCGTGCCCTGTTTCCTGCTCTGTTTCCTCTCTGGACTTTTGGGGCTTTGTAGGAGAAACATTCGAGAGTCGACAAAGCAACTACACGCTGGACGACGGTTGAACGATAGGGAAGCAGACGGGACGCGGTCACAGCAACTCGGCTTTGGGTCAACATTCATCACTAGGAGCGCTCGTCACTTGTTCTTGTTAATTCCGAATACTCGAGCCATCATTGGACCATCGACATCGCACCAGGTCCGGCTGGCAATCTATTCATCTAATGGCCAATGTCTTGAAGACATACCCAAGTCGTCACACTTCCCTCTCCACCTCGGGAAGTCTCTTCACACAGACGACTTTTACTTGTTCATAATACCGACTCGATTTGATTTCGGGGCCTTCGCGTTGTCCTGTCGTTGGCGCTGGATCGATACCCTTTAGACTTGTTTTGAGGAACAGTCCTCCATCTACTTTCTTTTCGAGCCACATACGACGCCCACGAGCGCCGATATAACACACCTCATGAACCAGACAGCGACCATGTCGTCCATGCCAATGGAACTCAACCTGCCCCGGGTGGTGCCCGGTGGCCAGCACATCAGTTATTACGTTGCCATCAGCGCGATGCTAGTGGTAGCCTGGCTCTTCCAGTCGCGAAGGCCAAAATTTCCCGACATGCCCTTCTACAAGGCCGCCAAGACGAAGTGGATGTTTGACGCCGAGACGTTGATTCGCGACAGCTATGGCAAGGTATGATGCGTAAGAAGTCCATATCGTTCAATTGCTGACACCAATTCAGTTCCGCGACACTGTATATCAGATTAAAGCGACAGAAGGTCTGCAGGTTCTTGTACCTGCAAGACTCATTGGCGAGTTGAGAAGCTTGCCAGAAGAGGTGTTGAGCGCCACAGAGGCCGTCGACGAGGCCATGTTGAGCAGATATACCAACTTCACCCTCGGCAACCACGCCGACCTACTGTCTACACTTGTGCGGTGCAAGCTGTCGCAGAACTTGGCCAGGCTTGTGCCCCAGCTCAAGAGTGAGCTCGAGTACGTTGTCGCCACTGAGTTTCCGAACTGCAAGGGTAAGTCCGTCAGTCAGATTTTCTGCCTCGCCCAACTGACACGTCCCAGAATGGACACCAGTAAAGTTCCAACCCTTCGCGCTACGAGCCATTGCACGGATCAGTGGTCGGGCATTCGTAGGCCCCGATGTCAACCGACAAGAGCAGTGGATGGATATCAGCATCAACTTTGCCATCCACGTCTTCGTCGCT
This sequence comes from Colletotrichum lupini, assembly GCF_023278565.1. Classification (NCBI taxonomy): domain Eukaryota; kingdom Fungi; phylum Ascomycota; class Sordariomycetes; order Glomerellales; family Glomerellaceae; genus Colletotrichum; species Colletotrichum lupini. The sequence continues at coordinate 2,022,341 of NC_064678.1, forward strand.
GTCGTGAAGATGCAGCTCTTTCCGGAGTGGGCCCGACCGATTGCGCAGTATGGAGTTTCGGAGTTGCGGCAGATTCGCAAAGACGTTGACAAGGCTACCGCCATGCTGAAGCCCATCATCGATGAAAGATTAAGGGATCTGGAGATGCCTAGCTTTGAAAAGTCTCCCGACGACTTGATTCAGTGGCTTGTCGAAGCCCTCCCAGAGGACGAGAAGAGAGACGTCAGGTCCCAGGCGCACCTCCAGCTCATCCTCGCAGCTGCGTCGATCCACACCACGAACAACCTGGTGACGGATTGCATCTACGACCTAGCAGCACACCCAGAGGTGCAGGACATGCTGCGCGAAGAAGCTCATCAAGTTCTTGAAGTGGAAGATGGCTGGGCGAGGAAGGAGAGCATGGCGAAGCTGAAGAAGCTCGACAGCTTCATGAAGGAGACCCAGCGGCTCGCCGGTAATATTAGTATGTTCCTCAGCAGGCCCACCAAGCTTTCACCCTCAGGGTAACACCACTAATACGTACCAGCCTCCTTCATCCGAAAGGTCGTCAAGCCCATTGACTTGTCCGACGGCACCCACCTGCCGCCCGGCACGAAGCTCCTGGCTCCGCAGGCCGGCATCTCGCACGACGAGAGATACTTTGAGAACCCAGATACCTTTGACGCGCTGCGCTTCTTCAAATTACGACAGAAGTCCGACGAGGACGCAAACAGGTGGCAGTTCACCAGCATTAGCGATACCAACATGAACTTCGGCGCCGGGAAGCACGCCTGCCCGGGCCGCTTCTTTGCCGGGAACGAGATCAAGATGGTGCTTGCGTACTTTTTGCTCAACTACGACATGAAGCTCAAGGACGGAGAGACGAGGCCGAAGCCGATGGTAATGGTGATGAGCAAGTCGCCTGACCCGAATGCCGAGGTCCTGTTCCGGAGGCGAACGGCTGCGGCGTGAGGCCCAACGTCATGTATGGGTGCCGAGTTGCATTTTACATTTAAAAAAAGCATTAAAACCATATTTATCATGAAGCCGGTGGTCAAAAACAGCCACCCGCAAAACCAGCAACGAACAGATTACCCCCGTGGAAGCAGACGCGGGTTATGACGCATACATACACATTTATCAAAACCTTACCGGCGTCGGGGCCTGGAGCTCCAGAGGAGTCTTGGATAGGCTTTTAATTGGAGGCTTGCTTTGTCGCCCCGTGGAGGAGATACCAAACCAAACATATGTATATTAGCTACAAAAAAAGACACATAACTATCATCAACGATCATTGCTCTGGGCGGAAAGAAAACAAGGCGGGGGGACATGGACAACATTTAGAAGCGAGCACAGCGATGGCAATAGCGGACGATGGCTGAGGTGTCAACCTTCTTGTCGTTGTGGTATTAGCTAGCATTCGGAGGCGAGGGTCCGGAGTGATCGCATACATGGACAGATCACTACGCAACAATGAAAACAAAATTAAAAGTAAAAGAATTTCAAAGTATGAAGTCCCGCGAGGATTTAGGTATCGTCAAGCAGCTTGAAGATGCAGGAGCCTGCTGGAGGGAAGAGTCGATTGAAGCGACTTCCATACTGAAGTGCAAAATCAGCCAGACCAGTCATCAACTAGATAAGCCTTGTTGGCTAAGTGGTATAGCGTCTCACTAGTACCTAGTGACATGAGGAGATCGGCGGTTCGATTCCGCCACGAGGCATTCATTTTGCAATGTGCACCGATTTTTCCGTGCTCAAAATATTCTGCTGTTGCAAATTCATTTTGCTTCAAGTTTTTGCCGTCTTCAGTGCATCACGGTTGTTGGTCGTGGTGTGGTTATATACGTTTGTGTCTGTGTGTAGCGGGCACCTGGTCCGGCCACCAGTCTCTAAACCAAGACTACGTACCTTACTTAGTTAGCCTTGAGGCCGCGTCGTTTTTAAGGTTATCTGTCAATGCTCTCGGCATCGGGAATCTCGAACTCGGATTTTACCTACCTTATCGAACTCGAATCTCACCCAGCAAAGGGTAAAACCGTTTCTTGTTTCTAATTCATCTATCATTACTCAGTCATTTTTCTACAGATACGGATACCTCACCTTGCCTTACCTACCTGGCTCCAGTATCTGAAGCAGGGCCTAGCGGCACACACCGAGCAAGGTCAAGCCACTCCCGCCCCTCGTTACCTGCAGGGACTTTTCTCCCCCAGGCTTCCCTGCTCTCGACAATTGCCGACCTGGCTACCCCTTACCATACGGATTGCACTCATACATAGAAGCCGAACCGACGCCAGGTTCGATCAAGAGGACCAGTGCCAAAAACAAGACAAGCCAGGGCAGGATAGAACAGGCTCTACTTAACCAACCATGCCCTGCAAATCTAGAGAGTACCGAGCAGTCTATCATAGCTCCTCGTAGGGCTGTCTGTGGCCGTCGTAGGGCTGTCTGTGGCCGTCGTAGCGCTTACTCGAGAAAGGCCTGCAGGGCATGCCACGATGTGTCTGCGTTTATACAGTATTCGGGTATTGTCCGTAGGATAGGATGGGCAAGGCAGGTTCGTTCAACCGACGCTGACTGCGGGAGGTGACTTGCATACGGGCGCGGCAGCCTGCCTTGCCTTGGCTTAGTAAGGTAAGGTAAGGTTGTGTGCAGCATTCGTCACCCCGTGGGAGCAGGCTGCGATCCTCCTGTCCTGCCCGCCGGGCAATGTAGACACCTAGGAAGATACATACTTACAACTTCCAATCATGTGTCACCCTGTGTATTCCGTGCTTCTGTCTCCTCCGTCGGACCAGCTCCTGTCAGTGACGCATCCGATGACTCCCCTCAAGAAAAATAGATCATGAAGGCAGCATCAGACGAAGATCCTGCTGCCCTTCGTACCACTACTCACGGATAGATGAAATCAAAACCCATAGTGTACTTCTTTTTTTATTTTTTATTCTTTAAAAAAAGTCCTGGTTACCTAAGACAAGGTCAGCTCAGGGCAATACGGTAGTTTGACGTATGACAGGTATGGTACCTCGTAGAAAACAAAGAGTAATTGGAATTTCCAAAAATCCATGTTTGGAAACAAATTCCAATAAGCATTTTCAGCCCTACAAGTCAAACTCGATTCGTTCATCGCTCTGCCGCATTTCCCTAGTAGCTCTTCTGCTACCCATAACCTACCTCACCAACCTACCTACTCAAATTCCAAAATGCTGACTTGAATCCACCGCGCCATCACCTCCAAAATTCCAATCCCGCAAAAACCTGAAGCTGACGTCCCATCCGCGTCCCGAACCTGCGTCATCGACAACCTCCGCGATATGCATGCGCGCATGCATACCATGGAAAGTTCGAAAATGGTTGCCGCGTATGACGGACAGCCACAACCTTTCCTCCAGCCTCGGGGGACCGCGTACTCCGTGTCCGTAGCGGTACGCTCGATAAAACAGAGAACCATCACGTATTGCCCCCCCTCACCTCTACCCAGACAAGCCCATCAGAAGGTACTCCATAAGCGGGGTGGGATAGGAAATGGCACGATAGCTACCTAGCTCGCATCATCGGCGTAAATCACATGCGCGGTGCCTGCCCTCCCACCCCATCCAACCCCCTCCCCCTCTCCTGGGTAGGTTCTCCTCCTCTTCGCGCTTGCTGCTCCGCTCTCCGCATCAGACCCGTTGTAGAACGCAGTGCATCACCCGTCGCGCGATAGTGCCCATGTACCGGGTACATCACCTGTCACATTGACGCCAAATTTCAGCGAGCGACGGGACCGTTCTTCGTCGACATGGCTCGTCCCGAGATGATTAGTGTGGGGTTCGTCTGTATTTTTTTTTCGCTCCCGCGCGCTAGCCTCGAACATGAGGTGGTGCACTAGGTACCTTAGACCGTCGTCAGACATCGGCTGAACGGGCCTGGCCTGGACGATACGAACCAAACAAAACTGAATTGCTCGTTGGTGTCAGGTTTGTCACGGGCAATGGGATGCACCATTAGCAGATAGGCAAAAACCACCCCCGTACGTGTTTTCAACTAGAAATAGAACAGCATGCCCCCAAAACAAAATAATCCGGTATTGGTAACCCCTTGAATCTCAATCAGCTCGAAAGATGCCCGCTCGGTTAACCTTACATTCCATCAAAACTGGGTCTTCAAAGGGTATCAGTATGCCGCCCAGACAAAGCAGATCCATCGCTCCAATCCAAAATACAGTCTATCATCCTTTATGCCAGGTCTGTTTCCAAGGCAATAACATGTGGGATCTGGAACCCAAAACAGCAGCATCCCAACTGAAGAAAGCAAACAAACGCGCTCGCTAGGCAAGATCAATAAACTTCAGTCGACCGGCTCGCTTCCTCGGGGTATATGCGACGATTGCCACTCGACCAGTCTTCCGTCGCCGCTCTCGATGGTGCAGAAATGCGCACCTCGCGCTCCGGAGGAAGAGACGTGTGTTCCGGCGAAGCCTCGCGCCCCGGAGACACCATCCCACTCCCTGTAAGCGGGCCAAAAAATTCCTTCGGCGATTTGACAGCACCGTCTCTCCACCAGTGGTACAAGACGTCTTGCTGCCACTTGTGTACGTTGCCAATCCTGAGCCGAAGAGTGTGTATGAACGTTGAATAAAGAAGTTCAACAGCAACTGGCGAAGTACGCAGCTGTTGCAGAAGCCACCGCGTGATAAAATCCGACTTGTCCTCTTCCTTGAATTCGCTAATCAGCCTAGAAATGCCCAGCTCCTTCTGAGCCGCTCGAAGCTGCGGCAGTGTAGCCGGGTCCGCTGCGTGGATCTTCGCAGCGCGCCTCACCTCCTCAATGGCAGTCACCGGCTCCGGCCGAAGTACATGGTCTGGACGAGATAAGAGTTCGGAAAACCGGCCATGGGCCAGGGATCCAGATCTTGGGGGAGTGTTGTCGAGCGCCATGTCTTCGCCAATAGTTGGGTCGAGAGCGTGTGCGATTTCAAAGGACGGGTGCTTCTTCATCGCACCATTCTCTTCGCAAGTCCGCTTCAGCCTGGAAACCTCGTCTGTCAGGCGATCCATGTCCTCCCGCTTCTCGCGCTCCTCTTCCGGGTATTCGTCCATGAATTCGACTTCTTCCGCGCTAGGCTTCATCCCGGTCGATTTCTTAACATCCATGCTGTACGTGTATTGCCGGTGATACAGCAGGAGATCGTCGTACTCTTCTTTGGCGTTGTTCAAGTCCCCGATGGCAGATACAAGGTCTTGCCAAAGCGGATGGGCATCGTCGGAAGGCCCGTGGCGGGAAATACCGGTGAGTTCATATGGTATATCAGGTTGTTCTTCAGATTCGTCATCCTCGGAATCCTCTTCTCGCATCCTTGGTCGGGGTTGTCTCTTGCTACCAGCGGCCAAAAGGCTGAAGAAGCGTGTCTCGGTATTATTGAGGCCTTCCTCTTCTTCATCTAGCGAGACCTCAAGTTCCTCGTAGTCAACTTCGAAGGTGTGGTATTCCGTTCGAAGTGCCTGCATCTCGGCAAATCGTGTCTCCAACGTTTGGTCAGATGTTGCAGATAGACCACGCCGACTCTTGACAAGAATTGGGCGCAACATGTTCATGAAGTTGTTGTCGGCTTCATCCTTTCTGCGACGCAGGTCCCGAAGAACCTTACGCCGGCCAGCCATGTCCTGCTTTAGAAAGTTCACCCGCTGACGGCGATGTTTCATCTGTACCCATAGCTCCTGTACACCGTCGTCCAGGGATGCCATGGACGCCACCGAAGATGCATCAGAATCGACCAGGCTGGGTACGGAGCTCCGTGAGTTCTCAAGCCGAGAGACTTTGTCCGTAATAGAGTCTGTGATATGTTTCCTCTCTCGCTCAAATACCTGACGATCTTGCACAGTGGGCATAAGCGGTGGAAAGACCACGCGATTTTTTTGTTCAAAGTAATCTGCCTCTACTGAGCTTGTGTCGTCGTCTGAGCTAGTGTATTCGTGATGCCATGAGCCTGATGATAGAGACATGGACGGCGAAAGGCTGCGTTGCATCGAAACCTTTGTCAGCCCTCGACCCCTGAAGGCAGCATCGAGGTTTGACGGCGGCGGCGGCGGCGGAGGTGGTGGTGGGTGAAGGAGCATGATGGGAACGGGTGGCCGCGGTCCTCGGGACTGCGGAGGCGGAGGCGGAGGGTGAGGTCGTTTGTGTCCGTGACTGGCCCGATGGGATAGAGGACGCGGTGTATTCGGGCCTGAGGATTGAGAACCATGGTGTTGTGACGCATCGGGCTTTTGCCATGTAGATGGGGCTGCCATCAAGGGGCCAAGAGAATTTGGTCGTGTCAACGTCGGAGGAGGAGGTGGTGGTGGTGGTGGATATGATCGTGAGAGTGGTGATGGCATGAGCTGAACGCTTTCGGAATAGCTAGCATCAATAGTCGTTGCTTCGGATGGAATGGCATGCTCGTGGCATTCGGCATCCCCTGACAAACTCGTGGCGGAGGTCCGCCGTCTGGGGCATTCGGTCGTAGCCATGAAGAGAGGCTATGGTGCGTACTGGTCGTGGAATAGTTCCATCGCTTGGTAGGGTTTGATTATGCGACAAAGGGAGAGTTCGTCGTCGACGGTCGCTGGAATGAATTTCGAACGAAGGATGTGACGGCTCGACTTGAGAATGTTGTGGGCGTAGTCGACGCGGCTCGTTCCAGTCACCACCTTCTTCAGGCAAGGTAGTGCTAATTACGGATGCATGCCAGCAGAAGCAGGCCAGCAGCAGTAATGCAACAAACGTGGGAACAAAACGATGGGTGCTGACCGAGACGAGCAACACCGTTGGAGGAGCCCCCTTGAGCCTTTCTCGGTAAGCGGATCCACTTGCCTCCCGTGTGCTAGCCCCTTTTTGCATCTGCTTCCTGTGCCTTTCGTGCCTTCCCAGCCGTTCAGCGGAGACCAACCAGGTACCTATCTGTGCTCTAGGAGGGTACGAGAGTACGTACTGCGGAGCTAGCTGCTGCCGTCCCGACGCTAGTCCCGATATGTGTCAGCACCACAGCTAATGAGCCCGAGCTTCCGTGGGGGGGCTCTTCTCGGCGGTCCACCCAGGCAGTGACAAGGACCACCGCGTACCACTGGCACCACTGGCAGGTGGACACGGGCAGCGCGGGGTCAAGTCGAGCAGTCGTCGCTACTGGTGGGAAGTCATCCCACACCAAAACACAACGGGACGAAGAAGCGCAGCCTGGTTCCATTTGTCTCTTTTCCAATCACTTCGTACCGGTACAGAATTTCAATCAACACGCGAGCCAACCGCCGCCGGCCAGCAACCTCTTCGGGCCTTCATACAGCCAGGGGTGGCGTCTCTTGGGTTGCACACCATACAATGAACAGAACGGAGACCAGGGTGTGCAAGCGGGTGCCAGCTGTGAGACCACCTCGCGGGACTGGAAGAGGAGAAGGCGAGCCTTTGGGGCCGCCGTTGTTTCTTGTCCACTTTGCTCCACGTACCTACGGTGGGAAATCCTCGATGGATAATGAAGTGCATTCATTCGGCTTATCGACCCCGGGTCCATAGACCATACTGTGGCAGTCACTTGGGAGGGTAAACTCGGGAAGAAAAGGCAACCGTGCCGTGTCACACCCTCTTCTCGTCGTTCTCCGTCTTCCGTTTCCTGTCTCACGCTCTCCCGTTGACCGATCTTCTTCCTCACACTCTTTCTCTCAGCCTGGCACCGACCTTCCACCTCAGTACATCCCTTTAGGATTCGAAGCTCCTGCAAGACGATGCAGGCTCTGTGAAGGCTCATACCCCCCTTCCTGCAAGAGTACTGTCGCTTTTGCGCCAGTCATATCTCGCAAGATACGTCACGCGTTGCCGCGCAGCTACTTCAACCAATTAAGCGGGCACTCCTTTTATCCTGTCGTGGCCCCGAGGCCTCGAGGCCCGGCTTGCCTGTCGAGGTCCGCTTGTCTGTTGTCTCTTTCTTCTTGAGCCTCAAGCTTACACTATCACCAAGACTCGGTCTCCGTCCCCGAACCCGGTCTTGCGCGGAGGCCCACCCATGATCGGCGCCGAAGTTCGAACCTCTCCAAGTGTCGACACAAAATGCAATCATGCACAAGTCGAGCAGGTCAAGCAAACACAAGTCGAAGAGCGGAGGCGGCAGAGGTGGGAGTACATGGAGTGCGTGGAGTGATTGGCAGTGGAATCCAGACTACCAGAAGAACTACAGGTACCGTATGAACAGCAATGGTGAGTCATGAATCGACGTGCTATTGCGAATGCAGCTGACGTCTAAAGGCGAATACGACTATGAGTGGCAGGATATTGCGATGCCGGCGCCGGCGCCGCAAGACGATTTCACTCCCCGAGCAGTAGACGAACTCACGGAAACCATGGACAACCTCGATCTGCCGCCTACCACCGAACACAGTTATGGCTATGAGGGACAGGATATCGAGCATAATGGTGAGTTGTGTGACAGCATCGCATAGCTGGGACTAACCCTGCTGCAGATCCATCCTACATGTATGAACCTTCGGCGACATCCCAAGGCAGCTCAGGTAGATCTAGGAAGGGAAAAGAGACAGCCTACGCCCCAGATCCACCCGCTGAACGAAGTCCTTCACCTGAAGACCCTCCCCCGCCGCCATTAGATCCTTTCTGGGGCGCAAAGGGTGGCACCACTGGGCTACAGGATGAAGAATGTAAGCGAGGTTGATCTTGTGAAAAACTGTGCAGCTAACAAATCCAAAGTAGCTCCTCCGCAAGCTGGGGCAGAAAGCCTATATCACGAGTCTGAGGGATATGGGACAGCTCATGATCCAATTACGGCTACATACAGTCAAGGTGAGGCACTCGACTTAGGGATCTGAACCATGCTGATGTCGGCAGACTCTGGATACGCAACGGCGGACCTAGATGACTATGATGATCTGGTTGTGCAAGAGGCTGTGTCGGACCGCAACGAGATGTATGGGACTTCCGGTCACGGCGGGTCATCGACGGATCCCGCATATGGTACAGGTAAGGAACAGGCATAGTCCTCAGTGCCATCCCCATGGCTGATTACCCAGACAGCTTATCCAGCGTACGAGGAGGACGACGGTACGGCAACACCAAAGGGCCGCCAAAGCCCTACACCATCCTTCGACATAAGCGGCACTCATGGGTCTGCTGAAGATCTTGACCCTCGTGAGTGGACACATGCATCTATACCTCGATTCACTGACTCTGACAATTTGGAGGTTACGTCGTTGAACCGTCACACAAATTCCGGCCCGGATCGGTAGGTTACTTTACACAGTTATGATTTCACTTGACTAAGTGTGATAGGTCTTCAAGGTTCTATGGTCGGAGCCATCCGGCTCTCACGCCGCAGGGAATTCGACGATATCCGAAAAGCAGCAGATTCAAGACCAGTTTGGAGGGTCTGTATTCATCGGTTTCAGGCGCTTCATTGTCATTGCGAATGACGAAGGGCACTGCACCTGCGTGTAAGTCGGCCTAATTTATCATCTGGAAGTTTTCGCTGACAGATCAGGCCAATCCTCACGTATCAAGGCAAAGCTTGCAACAAGAGGGGCGTAAAGGCCCACAAGCACGGCATGATCTACAGCCACAAGCCTCATCGACCGCTTCGCGATGAGCCAAAGCTTGGGTTCCCACCAGTCCGGGCCAAGATCACGATAGAGGGAGAAAAGCTCGCCAAAGAATCGCGCGTGAATTACTCCAAACTTGTCACGGTTGAACACAATGTCAAGGTCTTCTTCATCGGCTACATCAGCCCGGACGACTTTGAAGACGTCGAATATGCCGTCGATGACTGCTGGGAGAAGAAGACCCGAGCGAAGAAGAAGTCAAGAAAATAAGCAGACGCCTTTATCTGCAAACATGTTTGCGTCTCTGTCACAACTTGTGATGGCAGCACATTTTAACAAATTATACGTTTTGGGAGGAGCTAGGCCTACCTGGGCTCCTCTATCACGATGAGACGACAGTCTATTTTGCCGACAACCCGGCTCATTTACTACGCTATTATTGCGGAAGCTATGATATGATGATTCACATGTTGTCAAACATTTACTTGGATTTATCTGGCATAAGATTGTTATTCACAGGGAGTTGGCAGCATTAGCAGCATTGATGCAAGCTCAAACAACAGTGGAGAGCATGGGAACAGGCCATGGTCAGATTGCATTACTAGAGTCTCTTTTTTCTCTCATCTCGCGTGGATATCTCGTCAACACGATCACGACTCTCATCTATGTGCTATTTATTCCTCAACATTGATTTACCAACCCTACTTGCTCAGCCTATGCTTGTGAAGTACCCTGCATATGAATTGTGATGGGGCTGCGCCGCAAACCCAGGACGCTGGGTCCTAGAACAATGCAGCCGTACCTTACATGGAATTTACAATTCCTGTCTGGTGTTTTTGCACTTTTGCCCCTAGGATTCCAAGAACCCCAAGGACCCCAAGGCAGCGAAAATGCAAAATGCTGTGCATCAGTAATCGGCCCCGACCCCACGCTTTTTCCCGGTGTGGGCCCGGTGTCTGGGAAACTGGAGCTAGCGGGACAGCCGAGGCTCGGTATCTTCTCCCCCGCAAACGTCACCGCCCGGGGTAAGGTCGGTTCTAAACTCTGGGGAAGACACGAATTGATTGATTAGCTGTACGGATTTCCAATCCCGGGCCCCCTTTTTACCTTCTTCATCCCCCATACTCTTCATTTTATTCCGATCTTCCGACCTTCTGTCCTTCTAAACTTGCTCTTCTTCATTAGAAACCTTTGAAACAATCAATTGCACAGGAACCCCGGAGAAATCATCAGCAATGGCCGAAGCACAGCTCCACGACTTTCCCTCCCTCTTCTCCCTCAAGGGCAAGGTCGCCGTCGTCACCGGCGGCTCTCGCGGTCTTGGTCTGCACGCCGCCTCAGCGTACGTTCAATCTCTCCTTCTCTTTTCTTGCGTGTGCTCTTTAATCCGTACAAGACCATGGTGAAAGGAAACCTTTGACTGACGATGGGAAAAAAACAACAGCTTCCTCCAAGCCGGTGCCTCCAAAGTCTTCATCTCCTCCCGCAAGGGCAAAGCCTGCGAAGAGGCATGCAAGGCCCTCAACGCCCTGCCCAACCTCCAGCCCGGCGCCGTCGCGATCCCGATCCCCGCGGACGCAGCGTCCATCAAGGGCGTGGAGCACCTCGTCGCCGAGGTCAAGAAGCACGCCGACCGCGTCGATATCCTGTTCGCCAACGCGGGCGCCACCTGGGGCGAGGCGTTCGACACCCACCCGGACGAGGCGTTTGCCAAGGTGATGGATTTGAACGTCAAGGGCGTGTTTAACACCATTCGGCTGTTCACGCCGCTGCTCGAGAAGAGCGTGGCCGCGAACAAGAGCGCTGGCGGCGAGCCGGCAAAGGTCATCATCACGGCGTCTGTTGCGGGCTTGGGGGTCGGTACGCTGGGCAAGCAGGGCACGTATGGGTACAGCGCCAGCAAGGCCGCCGTGTTGCACCTCGGTCGCAACTTGGCGCTGGAGCTTGCTCCCAGAGGGATTACCGTGAATTCCATTGCCCCCGGCTTCTTCCCGAGTAAGATGTCCAACGGGTTGCTGGAGATTGGCGGCGGCGCGGATAAGATTGGCAAGGGGAACCCGATGGGTCGGCTGGGACGGCCGGAGGATATCGCGGGCGCGGTGGTGTACCTTGCCAGTCGGGCGGGTTCGCATGTTAACGGGGAGGTCATTGCTATTGATGGCGGGTCGTTGTGGCAGAGGGGGGAGTTGAACGTTCCTCCTAGTAAGTTGTAAGGAACCTTTTGAGTAGACTGTGTAGATGGTGTGTTGCTGTTTTTGAACAAGAATATGTAATTGCCTCCCATCAGGGTTCACTTTGCCTTTGCCTCGAGTCTATCATGCTACCGTGATGCAGTTGACTTGCACTGCTGACCCCTTACATCCCGTCAATATGTACAGATTGGTAACAGAGCCAAGAAATCAGAAGATCGAGAGAGTTCAAGACAGCAAAAAAAAAAAAGTCTACAACGGCTTCCGCGCCACCCAAAAACTCGCCCGGTACGTGGTATGCAACATACTCTCCCCATCATGGATATACGGCGCCGCGATCCCCGTCTCCCTCCTCTCCACCACGAAACCCACCTTCTCGACCAACGCCATGACCTCGTCATCGCTCAGCTCGAAGCTCCCCGGATCCGCAATACCCGACGAGTTACTCGCATCGTGGTCGCCGTCGCCGTCGGTATCGCGCCCGTGGTTTCCGGGGGCATTATTCTCAAAGTGCCACAGCAGGGGCCCGAAATTGATGAGGAGACCGCCGGGGCGGAGGGCGTGGTGGATCGTCTCGAGGTAGCGGACGAGGTTGGGCGCCGTGTCGAGGAAGAAGACGGTCGCGACGGCGTCGTAGGCCGAGGCGTGCTCGGCGTCGGAGTAGAGGCAGAGGAAGTCTGCGGCGCACATTGACATGCTGCCAATCCCTGCGCCTCCCGATTCGGAAGACTGCTGCTGCTGCTGCTGCTGCACCCGCCCGAGTTCCGTCGCCGGGTGGATGTCGGGTACGGCACAGCTCCGGAGGTGGTTCGCGCGCGTGCGGTGGTTGGAGAAGGAGTGGACCCAGGGGTAGATTTTATGTTGGCCTGCTTGTTTTGTGCAGTTTAGGATGTAGGAGGAGGCGAGGAGCTGGTGGTAGGAGATCTCATTGCCCTCTGCGTCGTGGCCGTTGAGACAGAGATCGAAGACGAGGCGGCCCAGTCCCGCGCCGGGGACGAGGACTTTCAGGGGTTCCGCGGCAGCGACGCTGGCGTCTGTCGTCGTGGCAGAAGACGACTGTCGGGCCTTGCGCTCGCGATCGAGGGCTTCAAGGACAGGACCGTAGCATGTGCTGCGCTCCTCGGCGCCCTCTGCGGACCAGTCGCGGTAGAATTGGCGGAGGGTGCTGCGCGCCTTGTCGGTGTCGCCGTGCTTTGCGACGCCGACCCAGTTGTCCGGCAGTTTGTGTTCCTCTGCCGAGTTCTCGTCTACGAGGTGGAAGGAGCGCAGGCCGTTGTGGGCGATGGCGCGGGCGAGCTCGGCGTTGGACTCGATGGCGTCGTCGGTGCGCTCGAGGGTGTCGAGGAAGTTGAAGGGCGGAGCCGCGAGCATCTGCCAGTGCGCCTGGGGCAGGGCGTAGAAGGATTGGCGGCGGAGGTGGGTTACGTTGAAGTGTGCCACTTTTGCGTATTGGCTGTAGGATGGTTAGTGAGTTGAAAGGATTGAGGTCGTGATGGTGGTGAGGAAGATGAGAATAAGAGTGAGGGTGAGTTCCGTTCGTTTGGCACGTAAGGGTGAAGAATCTCTTCCGCCTCGCGGAACTCACCCGTGATATAGCAGTGGTCCCCTCATCCAATTGCAGAACGGGAAGATAAAATAGAGCATAAACCACTCACAGAAATGAGTCGAGGGCACAGAAAATGACCCTCGTCTCCTCCGGATCGTCAACCGTGTTCTCCATGCCGCTCCATTGCTCGTCGTCCGCCATGGCTGGCTAGTCTGGCTTTCCTTCCCCCTATTTCCTTCCCTCTCAGATTTCTGCGCGTAATCCTTGCGCCGAGAGAAACGGCGTGAGAATTCTCCAACTTGAACACACCAAGATTCGAACGCCGGTGAGATTTCTGAGTTTTCCCGCGTTTGGTATGCTCGATAGTGACGATGGTGTTGCGCAAAGTGCCTCTGATGAGGGGCACCGATTCCGAATCACCCCTGCTCGAAATCGCCAGAACACTCTCAACAAACTTGAATAGTGATCGAAAGTTGCTTGGCGAATGATATGCTTTCCGCGTTGGTACGAGTGAAGCAATTGGTCCACTCCGGACTACCGAAATCGTTCGAGAGGCAAACAGGAGCGCGAGCGAAAAGGGAGGTTGAAGAAAAAAAAGCAACCCGTCAATACCCCGCGGCGTCGTTCCTCCCAACCACCCCGCCGAAAAAAAGGGTCCCCGCCCCTCCCCCTCCACGCCCCGACAGCGGCCGGCGGCTGCCGCGATCGCTCGGGCCTGCAAGGATCCAATGGGTTACCGGCACCAACTCATCGTTCAGGTTGTGCAGCAACCCCCGCCTAGAACACCGTGGGGCTGGAAACTTTATCGCTGCAGGTTCCGCTTACCAATTAGTAATGAACTCGGTCGGACACCGCAACATCATGGACTTGAAAACAGTTCCATTCATACTTTAGTGGGAGCCGAGCTGACAGATACACACCTCCAGATAAGACCATGGGTTGTAAGAACATGGCTATCTTTTCCTCTTTCTACAAGTAAATAATATTAGAACGGGGCGGTCAACGCACTGGATTTCATTAGGCTTAAGGCAGGTAAGTTGCCCCCCCTCCCTCAGTATCCGTACATAGCAGTAGTGACCGACTGCGTGGGAATCATTCAATGACACGGATAACGGTATTTAAAAACCACATGTGGATTCAGAACACAGCAAAGCTTGAAACGTGCCAAAATCCATCACCGCGATAGACGAAAAGATCAGGTTCCTGGAATACAAAGCTTCGTGGTATATAACCAGACATTTCAAGCTAGAATGAGCATACCCAAGAATTCCATATCCGTCTCCAAACCTTGAGTTAACAACGATGACGAATGGCGGTATCAACTGCGAACGTCCTCGCTCACATCATAAACCCCACTTGGCTTCACTTCAACATCGAACCTCAATATTACAACTCACCTCGACATCACACTTCAACACTACAATCCCCTCATCATTATCACCCATAATCACAGCTGCGTAACACAATTACTGAATCCTCATTTCATTGCTTCAGCCCAATCATCAATCTACATGATCGCGTTGCTCGCGTTGCTACTCTACACATCCATCCCGCAGGGCACAAAGTCCCCGATACCAGAAATTACCACAAAGCAATCCCCAAACGCCCGCATTTCTCAAAATATGCTCGCCAATCGCAACTCAAACTCATTTCGTGTCTTTGTTTGTTTTTCTCCATGATCCATCTCCCAACTTCCTTCGTCCATCGTCCATGCAGTCTCAGATGAGAATTCAAGACTCATCATGCCTCATTTCGCGAAACTTGCTCTTCATCTTTCATATCCTATCAACCGTGACTTGTAAATATCACCAGGATCATGGCCATGACATGACCATCATAACTCAGTGATCACGGTGACGACGCTCCTTTCTCCTCTTGCGCCTCTCATCCGCATAATCACTGCTCACGGCGCTCTGGCTGCTCAAACCAGGAATGACGTGGTGATACGACTTGTTCCCCACGTCGCTCTCCAGCGCGCTCGTGATATCGCTCTCGGCCCAGCTGCCCGGCATACTCGGCTCGGGCTCCTCCCTCGGCGGCGGGAGCGCGTAGCCGCGCGTGTTCTGGTCCTCGGCGACCGTGCTCGCCCGCTGGAAGCTGAAGTCGCGCCTCGAGCTACCCGCAGCCCGGCCCCGCTCCTGCAGCTTCTTGGCCTCGGCGCGGATGCGCTGGCGCTCGCGCTCCTCGTTGCGGTCCGCCGTGCTGTACACCTTGCGAATACCACCGTGACCGCTCTTCTTGTGGGGCGTCGACGTCGGCGTGGTCTGCTGGCCTGACAACAAGCTGGTTGAGACGTTGGATTCGGTAGGGTTCGTTGAGCCATCCCACTCGGACGCCTCGGACTCCTTGTTCAGACCGCCGACGCGGGCGGGCTTTTCATGGCGGTAGGAGCGGAGGTGCTTCTTGGCCTCGCGTTCGGCCTCCTCGTCAATGAGCACGCCGGCCTCGTCGTAGTTCTGGGACGAGGCCTTCTCTTTGTGGCGCGCGGCCTCCTTCTCCCTGCGTCTCTTCTCCTTCTTGCGCTCGCGCTTCTCACGGGCGCCGATGTCGCTAGGCCCCGCCGTGATGCCTGACAGGGTAGTTCCCGAGATGCTCGTCTGGTTGTCGTCGTAGTCCTTGTAGACGCTGCCGCCTCCGAGCTTGGTCGACTTGGTGGCGCCGGACAGGAGAGTGCCGTTGGGACCCCTGCGGCGGAGCACCGTCGTCTTGTAGTCATCCCAGTCGTTGTCCTTGAAGTAGAAGCCTCCGTTGCGGGCCCAGAAGAAGAACCAGATGCCGGTGATGACAAAAGCGGCGCCGATGAGGCCGAACAGCACAAAGATGGCCGTGTTGTTGATGTTGCCCGGGTCGGTGACGCCGACGTGGGGGTCCTCCTTGTATCCCGTGCTATCGCGGGCGAGGAGGAGGGAGCGAGCGGCGAGAGGCCCGACGGAGCCCGCGTCGATTGATCGGGCTGTGATGTCTGCTGGGTCGGGGAGGCTCGAGAGTCGTCTGCCCACGATGAAGGAGCGGGCTTGGTGCGCCAGGCCGTTGACGACGGCCGGAGCCATGATTGGCAAGGTGGGCTTCAGTTGAAGCCGAGGTACGTGGTAAAAAAGCTTTTTCGGTATGAAATCTGGGTAGTGGTTGACGATTGCTGGCAGAACCAGCGATGATGGAGGTGAGACTGGAATGTGTGGTTGTGGATGCTGTAAAGGGAATGCTTCTTCTGCAGTCCACTCTAGTCAGAGAATGGGTAATACGCACTCTATTCTGCCGGTGGAATGTCGAAAAGGTGAAGAATGCGGACAAGGTAAGAGGTGAAAGTTGCCTGGCCAGCCGCGTGGTGGCGGAAGGCTTGTTCCTATAGAAACCAGAAATTGCCGTGGCTGGGGGATGTGCGCGAACAAGTGAGGTGGTTGGTGGGGGAATCTGCCTGGGGGTCGCTTCCCTGCTCTCTCTCGGGACTTTTTTTTTTGCGCCTGCCCAGGACTCCAAGGTGAAATGGCCTTGTAAAATGGAGAAAAAACACTAACTACGGACAAATAGCTTGGCCCTTCGATTCGTGTGCAACCCGATGCGACCTCCACAGGCCGTATTCTGTGTTAGCGAAATAATGTCCAGCACCCCATCGCGCCTGCTCTCTCCCAGCCTCCCGTCCCAATGACGTCGAAAGTAAACAGACCCCACACGCAGCCCAGCAACCGCATCCACCATGCTCACCTCACTCACACCTCACTCACCTTACTCAATCACGCCAAACCATGTACCCCCTTATCCCCTTTCGTGAATCGTCGGGCACCATCCAGGGCCAAAGCCGCAAGTGTCACAAAAAACGGGAACACCAACGGACAACGGACAATGGGGCCATTCTATTCGAACCGTTGGGTTCTCCCGTACCCGCCGCGCGGGAGCGAGCGCACGCGGTATCCACATCCGTTCGAACGCTTTCATTCCCAACACGCGCCGAGTGACATGTTCCCTTCCGCCCCCCATCCCATATCCAGCCATCCAGAAATAAACTACCTAACTTGACGAGCATCCGTACCAAACACACTTCAAAGAAAATGTCACTGCAGAGAAGAAAAGAAGAGAAAGATGGCCCGTCTTGTCTTCTCAGACGAATCCTCCAGGGCCTTTCAAGCGACCACACTCTAAGGCCTCCCCAACAGGTGAACTAATCCACCCCGTTTCAAATCTGTATCACAACGCCGGCGCCAACAGCTAGACGCTGAACATGCCCGGAAGCTTCGTTCTTATATCCAGGGGGGAGGGATTATATTCACCAATTGAGTGTCCGAACCTTGATGTTATTGGTCTTGCAAGAGCTCAGGAGAGCAGAAATACATACAGTCACTGAGTCCGTAGAGTTCCAGAAGCAGTCTGGAGTGTAATCTCCCTATTCATCGGGATGCCCGGAACGGGCAAGTGATTGACTCCGGCGGTCCTCCGTGTTAAAATGGAAGGAGGGGCGTGAACGTACAAAGATCATCATTCAACGTCCGCTGGCACTATAATCGCGAGACAATTAAGCACATTGCAAACGATAGAGTTGTTGTTCCAACGACATGTTTATTTCATATGCGGCCTACACGGCTCAGCCATGTTAGGGGTATCTTATCCTTGCCGCTAGAATAGGGAAATGAGATGGGTAGTTCATCCGCTACCAAATACCATACACCATAATAGCCCCCATTGACATTCCAAAACCACTCCCCTTTTTACCTGCCCGTCCCAAAAGGCTGGGGCCCTGAATGAACTACGTCCTTTTGTAGTCTCCAACAACGCCCCATGCCCGTGGCTTTGGAGGGGGCAGCCGAACCCATCCCAATGGTATCCTGCTAACAATGTCCTCTAAGCAGGAATGAAGAAGAAGAAAACAGAACCGCGCAAGGTAGCTAACTGAGCGTAACAATTTGCTGAATACCCTTCTCCCTAAAAGCACAAGAAGTGCGAACTTCCCGGATTGCCGATACAGGTTGTCTATCAAAATCGTCCAGTCCGGATGTCGTGCGCTAAAGGAAACACGACACCCATGACTCCTTCCGGGGTAGGAGACTGGAAAAGTCTCCGCATATGTCCAGAAAGCACAACTCATTATCGTGTCCCGACCCTACAAAATTCAAAACGCCCGCGGGTCTCACCCGGGCCGCACAGCCATAATCGGCACATACATGATTCGTCCTGTAAATGGTATAAAGATGCTTGAAAATATGAAGATAAAGGAGCAGAGCTCGCGACAGCCTCTGCTTTGGGTATAAACTTTTCCGCTGCCAGAAAGTCGACCTAAGCAGTTGCAGAAGCAAAGAAGAAAGAGAAATGGAAATAAGAAGCCAATCATATCGATACAGCTTTCAATCTGAGTTCCAAGTGCAGAAACAACGCTCGCTCTAATGAAACCGTGCAAAGTGAAAAACAAAAGTGCGTCGCTTCATCAACTCGTCATTGTCGTTGCAATTCGATTTAGGTAAACGGAATGCGGAACTGCTCGAACTCGTCCGCCTGGCTACGAGCATAGGAGTCGGTCCGGCTTTCGGATCGATCACGGATAGCTGGTCGGTCCATGCGGCTGCGGCGTTCATCGGAGTAGACGGTATCCCTATCGCTACCACCAGCAATGCGTGCTGCCTGGCTGATGTTGATTTCGCCGCCATCCTGGCACTGAATCTCGGCGTTGCCAACTCGCAGGACGGCGTGACCCGTAACCTTGATGGTGATGTCGTCGCCGTCAATGGCAGAAGACCGGGTGGTCCGCGTGGTGGCGCTTCGTAGGAAGTCGCTTTCGTCGCGGCTGTCGCTACTTCCACTGGACCTGCTGCTCTTGCTCTTCTTCCCAGCCTTTGAGAGGGCCGCAGCAGTCAAGGGCACACCGCCGCCGCCGCTTACGCCGTTCTGGTAAGCCATAGCAGCAGCCTCGGCGGAGTCATACTTGGACTGCGAGTAGCTACCGCTTTCGCCGCCAGCCATGTATGAATGGCGGCGGCTACTGCGGACGGGCGCGGGAGCAGGGGCAGGTTCGATCTGATATGCGCGATGGCTGTACGTGCTGGAACCCCTTCGGTGACCACGGGGCCTGGCAACAACGCCGTCGTCATATTGGTAACCATGGGGAACGATTTCCTGGTACATGGATTCTTCCCCATCGAAATCATCAGAGTCATAGCCCTGAGACATGATCTGTCGCTGCTGGGGATGAGGTTGAGGCGGGGGACGGAAAGCCTGCTGAGGGGCAGTCGTTCGTGAGCGGGGGAACGGCGGCGGCGGCATCAAGTCGCTGTCTCTGTCTCTGTCCCGAACCTTGAGAGATGGCCGTCTGCCAATGGGGATATTCTCTTGCTCATAGGTAGGGCCGGGTCCATGTGGGTGGGCGTGGGCGTGGACAGGGCTAGGATGGTATCCGTAGTTGTCGTACTCGAAGGTAGACGCTGACATGGACCGGTGTCCCATGGCCGACGAAGGCCTCTGTTGGAAGCGTTGGGCCAGGTTTGAGTGTCGGGGGCTGCTCGCCACAGGGGTAGGCGGAAAGTAATCGTTCGACGGCGGCGTAGGCGGATGGTGCGGCGCCTGCATAGGGTAAGGAACACTTCCGGGGCCCCAGGGGCCTGGCGATTGGGTGTATGAGGCGCCAGGTGCGGGTGCGAACGGCGACTGCACATGCGGTGATGGGTGGATGGGAATCGGCATAGGAGCGGGAGTAAAGGGCGACGAGGCATGAGAGGAAGGCGGTGCGTGGATCGATGGTGCAAATGGCGATGGGTTCGGGGCCGGAGTGAAGGGCGAAGCGTTGTTCGCGGCATGCCATTGCTTATTGGAGGTAGGTGGTCGGGAGCCTTGGCCGTAGTAGCTGGCAGGGCGACTTGAAGCTCGGGGACGCGCACCCTGTGCCTGTGCCGGCTGCTGTACACCGTACTGCGAGGATTCTTCTTCCGTAAAACGTGGTCTTCTGTATTCATCTGGCTTTTGGGCGGTCTTCTGGGTGTGGACGACGGGGGCCGTGTTGACGTGCTTTGTGGAGGGACGGGTTGCGGACTTCTTGGCGGCGGATCGCTCGCGCTTCTGGTGACGCTCCTCTCGTTCGCGCTGCTCCTGCTCGAGGCGTTCTTGTTCGCGACGTGAAGCCTTTTCCTGCTCCTTCTTGAGACGGTGTCTTTCCTCTCGACGACCCTGCTCTCGGGCGGCCTCGTCCCTTGCGGCCCTCTCGGCGAGCTTCTCGGCGGCTCGATCAGCAGCTTTTTGTTCAGATCGTCTCTTGTCCCTCACTTTCTTGTCCGGGATAGCGGGGTGAACGGTATCGTCCGAGTCGGTGTGGCCGTATTGCGGGGAGGCGGAGATTGGTCTCGTCATCCTGTCCTTATTGCGAGATTTGCCGCTGTTTGCCTTCTCTCTTGATGGGCTTCCTGGTGCGTGTGACTGGGCATACTTGTCGGAGCCCTGGATAACGGAGCCAGTCTCCTCGTCGACGTCTTCGCAGTGGGCAACAATCTTCCTAGGGGCCATGATGAAGCGGTGTCGATCGTCGTAATGGGCTATGGTGTGTTTGCGTTGGCTCGGTAGTCGAGCGACTGGTGATAAGAGGCAAAGGTGCCTCGACAGAGGCGAGCAATCGTAGGTTCGTAGCAAGTGATCGAAGGTGTGGTGAACTGGGGGGAAAGAACTTGGCTGCGGTGGGAATCGGGAACTTTTTTGTATAAAGGGCGGACGAGAAAGGCAGTGGGGATGCGGAAGGGGATGCGACCACTATCTGATGGAGGGAGGGCCCGTATTTGTGGGGATGAAAATCCGACCAGGATGAGGGGGGCGTGGAAATTGGGTGTGGGAGAAAATGAGACGCTGCGGATGCTGGTGCTGATGCTGGCTGGTGTGCGAGGGCGGCCAGGTTACTCGTTGTTCGTTGTTGGCTACCTAGGTTGTCAGAAGAGTAAGGGTAGTCGAGGTGTTATGGATCGTCAGGAGAAGCGCGGACGAGGGAGAGAGATGATATTTGTCGAATCTGTTGTTGTGTTTCGTTGTATACAACGTGGGATCGAGAATAATCCAAGAAAACGACGGCTGACCGTGGCCGTGGGCGGGCTGTGGACGAGCGTGCTGTCTTATTAATCCTGCCCTGCCTACCTAGGTACCTCACCCGACCTATGCTTTGCATCGCAGGTAAGGTACTTCCTTCGTACGGATAGGACAGGTAGCGTGAGTGCGTGCAGTTGCAATTGTAGTGTAATGACTGTCGCGCCGTGGGAGGAAGAGTCCGGAGCAAAGGGAGGGGAGGGCGAGCGAGGTGTGTGCGCAGCCCAGCAACTCATTCGCAGCACCACAAGTGAAAAAATAGCCTACAGGAAGGCCAATCGCGGGGACGGCCCTGAATTTGACGACCCGATGGAGGGGTGTGGTCACAGCAAAAAAAGGACCTGACAGCGGATGAGGTCTTCTCGTTGCCCGGGGTGCTCTGCCGCTCGTCCAGTGTCACTCCAATGACCGGCCAGCGCTCGATGATAGCAAGCACTACAACTGCCTCGAGTGAAGGAGGAGGGGCGTGTGCTCGAGTCCGCAAATGGCTGTGAGAGCTCTGATGGATCTAGAGACTTGGCTCCGGCTTTGATTCTCGACTATCCGAGGCGGACGGGAGCGCTGGAACGGACTATGGTTTGCGGGAGACGGAGGACAGGCCTGTAACGTTAGAGAGAGAGACGGAGAGGCAGACAGAGAGGGTGTGCGAGGAGATGGGCTACTGGTGCTGCCCAGCTTTGCAACGTCTCTCCCAAGTTGCACAGTCGAAATGCCAGGGTCTGTGACTGTCAAGAACGTGTGCGAGTCTGGAGAAGCATGGGACCCAAGGAGGACAGGGAATTTCTTTGCTGTCGTCACTTCTCCCTGTCAAACTGTATCGAAATCGCCTAAAAATGGGTGGAGGACAGAGATTGCCGGCTTGTGGGAACTCTTTTTTTTTTTTCTTCTTCCTGGCGCTCGCTGGGTCCTGGGAGGCGGGATTCCTGGGTGGGAAAACTGCGACAACCCACATCAGAAACAAGCTAGAGCTAACAGAATAGCCTCAAGCTCCACCGCGTGGCAGCAAGGACCGTCGAAAGGACTCAGCTAAAGTCTGCTGGACCGACGTCGAGCCAGTTCGTCTCGTTCCAGGAAGCTTCTGTTGGCTGTGGTTCATCCGCAGCACCGGCGTCAAACCAGGGAAACCCCTTCGACATAGCATTTGACCGCAAAGTTGGGAACTGGGCGGTCCCCTGGGGCTCTGGTGTTGGTGCTTTTCGTTGGCGCCGGTGCCAATCGTCGCCGCTTCGGGTCAGAGCGCCAGAAGCACTCAGGCCCAACTGTGGAGAAGCCCTTGTCTTTCGTTTCTTCCCGTCCGCGACCGTTGCAATGGATTTTCCCTCGAACGGGGGTCAAGAGCCTGGCAAGGCCTGCTGGGGTGTTGCGAATCCGTGGACGCCGCGCCCACAAGGAAGCTCTTCACAGCACAAAGTGCCCCAACCTTGAACTTTCCATTTAGATCCATGTTCCGTTACCGTCGTAGCGCTGACGTTCGTGTACGCCGCCCATGTGTTGCGATGCCAGACAGCAGAGCTGCTTTGCTTGTGCGAGTGTCCGACCAAGGGCTTTTTCTGCGTTGTGCCCCGATGGCAGTGTTTTCTTCTTCGTGCCGCCATTGAACTCTCGAATGCGACAGCCACCCCTTCCCTCACGCTGGCCTAGGTACTAATTACCTACGGAGGCCCTAGAACACCTAGGTACTCGACGGGGGTGTGGCCACAGAAGAGAGGGAAACAACGCTTTCTGAGTCTTCTGCCAGTTGTCTGAATGAGACAGGATGGGCCGGCTGCCTTGGGCTGCGCTGTGCTGCTAAAATCTGGCTGGTGGAGGGAGTCTCCGTGTGCGCGGGAGATCCACCTGCGGGGCCGAACCAGGCGGGGGTGTCACTCAACGATGACGGAGCGTTGCTATCTGGTGCGTTGTGCCCTTTTCGGCTGGGATTTTTCGACTTCTCCATCAAATGCCTGGATTTACTGCCCGACCTTGTGGCTGGGTTTGGCCTTTGGGTATCAACAGCGAAGCGGGCTGACGAACGACACCACGAGCATCCAATCGTTTGCCGCGCTCTGCAGCCTGCCAGACCCTTTTTCTCTCTTCTTTTGACCAAAACGTGTTTTCGACTTCGGTTAAGATATTTGGGGGTGGGCGAGAAAAAGAAACAAAAGGAAGGTTCTCAGGATTGGTGAGGTGATCGACCGAGAGACAGTCCCTAGTCTGGTGCGCGCCCCATGAGGTGGTCGAGGTGGTTGACGACTCGGAGCTTGCGCGAACCAAACATCAGGAGACGTTTCCTGTACTTTCAAAAGTTTCGTTGTCATCCTGGGTAGCGTAGGTAGACAACCGGGCGCCTTCAAATGGTTGACAAGCTCGAAGCAAAGTCTGCACATAATGCAGAACTAACCCCATCGCCCTTCGGCACCGCATCGCCAACGCACTTGCGCCGGAAAGCCCAATCATGGGCCCGACCCACCCGGTCAGGAATGCAGATTCATGCAGTCCGGGCCCGCTCGCTTTTCTCATAGGGCGGGGCCGGGACGGCAATGGGAGTCATCGCTCCATCTCGGACTTGAATGGCTGCTGTCCGTGGCCAACTTGTCCAAGCACAAATTAGTCCCTTGTAATTGTTGAACGAAGCCATGTAAGATGGCATCACGATGCTGAATTCCTGCAGTGTTGCCCGTCTAGATCTGTCTCCCCGCGTCTTGCTGTCTGTAGGGTATGCGTCTGATAGAGCTGCGTACGGATATCTTGGGGTACGATGCCCTGGTCCCTCTTTAGTAGGTACCGATCTCGCTGCAAGAACGACACTGTTTGCAGGAATAGCGTCACCGCGGTACACGGACTCGAGATCGACATCATGTTGTTGTTGTGGTCAAGTCACTGGAGTTTGTTCTCAATGTGACTCTGAACGACGTGTCACCATGACAGCGTTGTTCTCGCCTCTTGGATTTGTGTCTCGAAGTCGAAGGTGGTCTCGAACTCCGCACTATCAGCTCCGATAGGACCGTCCACATCAGCCAGATGATGTACTTCAAATTCTCCAATTGTACTGTCCTGAAATGTCTCCCCCTCCATTCTTCTGCGTAGAAGTAGATTGCCGCGGTCTGATACCGTCGCAGTACTCCAAGTCTGAATCGTCCAAAGGCAAGGTGACATGAAGAAACATGTGCGATTCACAATTTGCCTGGCTGGCGCCTAGACCGTCCTCCACACGCTGTACGCAACTGCGTATTCCGGCTGCATGACATGCACCCATCCCACAGGCATCATCACCGTATACCAGCGCCCGCTGTGCATAAAATCCGTCTAGCGCGAGGACATGCCGAAATGGGTTCGAGTGAGGCCCTCCCGGAGCCTCTCGTGGCTCCGTCTTATCGAGGAAGCTAGTCAAAGTTGGTTTTATCCTCGTTGAGAAGTGGAGCATCGTCGCATCCAAGGTAATGAACGGGTCGCTAGGATCCTCGGTTCGGTATCTTGCGGAGAATGGATGAGCTCTGTATTGAGCTCGTTTGCAGTCAAGTGCCTCCGACCATCAACATTTGAGTCTCTTTGTGTTTTGTGCAGAGCTGCCGCACCAGTCAATGACCACGGTCAAAGACATCGTCATTACGAATTGTATGCAGAGAAGCATAGTTTGTGTGATTAGAAATGCGGAGGCCGAGGACACGGTTCTGACGAACGTCTTCAAGTGTATGTATCCATCCAGATCTTCAGATCTGATGCACGCCACGGTTGCATTTGTTTAGCAATTTTGCAAATTATCTAGTATGGCGAGCCCGCCATTTGTCCGATATGCCACTCTTGCACGCTCGAACTGCATGAAGCCGAGAGCGGACGCTGCTGCAAAGACGCGATGGACTGACAAGTCGACATATCCGAGGCGGACGGATCGATAGGCGGTTGTTGGTTGTGGAGCGAGGAACTCGACACCATCTCGGAGCCACACCGCCTTTTCGCTTGAGGCATAATCCCTCAACGCCACCGTTGAAAGCGATCCCAACGCGCCACAGTGGTAGGTAGAATATGACATGGCCTGCCGCATTGAAGCCGGGTGGCAGAGCTAGGACCGTATACATTATAATACGCAGCGATTCCGGAAGGTAATACTGTTGTGATCGTACCGTATGCGAACGCCATATCGACTGACTTTGGAGGCTTAAAATGACGCAACGCCACTCGTCGTTGGCCGTGTACATCGACTTGTCGATAGCCTGTTGCTGCGAGATCCTATCACTCGATGCCGAGCGGTTGTCCAGCTCCTGCGCGCCAGTCGAATTCATTTGACGTCGAGACCTTGGAATGCTGGAGATGCAGGGAGCTTGTCTCGGAGACTCGGGCAGGTCCAGATCTGCCTCTTCTACGCCGCTGATTTGCGTGACGTTGCACGGGGGTCCACGATTCTGAATCCAAGCCACGATTGACGTGTAGTATTGTTTTAGAAGGTATTGCTGGCCGTTCGTAAGACAGGAATCTCAACGTCGGCGACGACTGGCCTATGGTCAGACAGATAAACGCCGTCATCGAACTTGTTCGATAGCACGCCAAATGTCTTGATGGTAGCTGGGCTCGGATCCTTCACAAACAAAAAGTCGATTCTCTTCGGCTTCTCATCAGGCTCGTCAAACGACGTGTACGTGATATCGTTTCCGTATCGCTTCGCTTTAGGAACCTGAGTTGAGACATCGACCATGCCTGACTCCGGCGCCACCATTGTCTTGTAGGCATTGTCATCCGGGGTACTGTTAAAGTCACCCGCGAGCAGGACGGTTGTCGGAGGTTTTCCGTTTGCTCCTTTGCTCCACTCTCTAGCAACGTTGAGAAGCAGTTTTGCGCTCTGCTCTCGAGCCACAACTCCTATATGATCGAAGTGCGTACTCATGACAACGATACGCGAGTCTGTTTGTTTATCGAAAAACTCCCCGACGGTAACAACACGGTTCAGTACGGCATCCCATCCTCTAGATGGCTTTTCTGGTGTCTTGCTCAACCAAAGGGTTTCATTCCGCTCGCACTGCCAACGTCCAACCTGGTAGAAGACTGGTGAGAATTCGCCACCTCGCTTGCCGTCATCACGACCGAGACCTATATGTCCCCAGGCAGGACCGAGGTAAGACTGGATGTCTTCAAGTTGAGAGTAGAGGACTTCTTGCAGACAGATGAATGCTGACTCATGGCCAGTCGTGAGGAAGTCCAACTGGTTGCAGAGTTTCGGACCCCGAAAGCTCCACGGTTTCTCATTGGGAGTGGGTTTCGTCGTCGCATACCGGACGTTCTGGCTCACTAGGCGGAGCACCATAGAACTTGCCGCTGCCGACTTTGCATTTTCAAGCTTGACGAGCATGATGACTGCGCAATAGACGATCAATCGAGCTGTGAGAGAACTTGAGATGTGTTGTACAAACAAACTTGGGACAGCGGGAGCTTGACAGTAGACCGGGGCCGTGCGCCTTAGCTGCGGAGACTAGAAGTTGACGGCAGAACGCCCAGGGGAAGGTGATGAGCGCGAAGAGCAACAAGAAGTCGGATGGGAAGGAATTTGATGAGTGTTCCCTGACTCGGCAATATACTGAGATGATGAGGTGCTGTTGGATGAATTGGATCGTTGACGTTGGAACAAAGCTGAAGCTCGCTTTACTTGAGATGGAAAGAGCAGGCATCCTCCTGCCCCATCTCCTGCCCGCCCCGACCCCCGGCTGGCAAGTGGGTCACGTGCTGGTTCTGGAACCTGGCGGGGAAGGAAGCAACGGCCATGGCCCAAGCTCCTGCATTCTTTGGCGATCCGGGGTCTGCTGGGCAAGGTAAGAAGGTATTTTCGCCTCCCCCGGATCTTCCTCTTTGGAATTCCAAGCTGAGCAGCCAGCCCATTTTCGGTCCCTACCTTACATGCCTACCAACCAACCAACCAACCAACCAACCTACAGATATCGGCGCAACCACCACGATCCTACCGCTTAGATCAGCCTCGAAACATACGGTAGTGGATTCACGCCACGGACCGTGGCAAGAAGACAGATTGAGACGGCGGGTTTCCAATCTGTCAAATTTCACATTGGGGCCTGGCATTCCTGCTGATGCCTTCACCGCTAATTGATGGCGCCAGTATCTGATGGAATGCCTTGGAAACGTCCATCTTCCCAGTGACCAGTCTTTTGCGAGGTAGCTCGAAAGCTGTCACACACTCCCACGGTCCCCAAGCCTTATCTCCGCATTCTCGTTGGAAGCGCGACCAGCCCTCCCTCCATCTCAACGTCCCGAGACTCTGAATGGCGTTCTTACGTGGGAATAGCAGCTAGGTAAGGTAAGCTGGCGCAGACAATAGTCCAGTCGCACTGCCTTGCGGGTCGATTACTCACCATCTTAGGATAATTAGGGCAGCCTGGTGTCAGACGATCCATCCAGGCTTTCCCAAAAAGCCGGCCTCTCCCCGCAAGCGTCTTTGCGCGGCGGGCTGATACCAGCACGACGACTCACAAACCAGTCACGTTCTTATCACGGCCCGCTGCCCGACTTCATTTTTCGAGACGTGATTCAGGCCTCATGGGATGGCAGCGGCTACGGTTCTAGGAGATGTTCGTCCGCTCTTGTCAAATCCAAGTCATGACGCAATGTGTACACAGTCGGGCAACCAGCTGACTTGTTTTAAGTCAAGACAGGACCTTGGAAAGAAACCAGGGTTATTCGGACAAACTATCGACATTTCCACTTCAATACGGGCCTCATTCGAGCTGCTTCGTATTTCGCGAGGTTTCGGGGGTTTTCTCGGAGAAGTCAGGAAGGTTGGAGAGGTCAGAGGCCTCATAGCCGTAAGACGAGTGTGCTGCATGCCCATCTCGCAGCGGTTCATGCACCGTGGCGATCTTCCATTTCTGAGGCCGAGGGTGGTGCAGGATTCGGATGGGCGACTGGCCGAAGCGAGGGTGCGAGCAGCAAAGGCTCCCGACTTCACCGAGGAATCATCGGAATTTGGCTGCCTTTTGTCCAATCTGCAGTGCGGTGTGAGGCCGGTCTGTCGAGCTGACTCAAATGCGCCACTTGGAGGCGTCATGCAAGGTACGCCAGCCGCTCTAGCAAGCGTGGGAGGGCGATCAAAAACTTGTCCCTTGGCCAGTCTAGTCGACAGCTGTCTTGCAAATTCCTTGCTTGCAGGTCCATGGCCTCGAAAATGCGCACCGGTTAAGCGACGGTGGTTTTGCACACTGAGGGAATCGGCACGTTCGGTTGGCGCTATGGTGGGCAAGGTAGTCATCTGCCTGACTCGGCCTCCAACCAATACGTGTGGTGGTTGCAAATCTGTCTCAGCTTATTCATATAAGCCGCGGTAGTCGCGCGCCGGTCGACACACCCACACGGAGGAACGCGAAGCAACCAAAAGACCGGATTTCCTTGCGGTCTGCCAGGAATTGTGATAGATTTCAATACGAATCCCAGCCCGGTGCCTCAGCTTACCACCATTTCCGGATGCGTATCTCTGCTTCTGGCCGCACCCCGGCCATTTGGAGACACTGCACAGCTTTTTCCCAGACACTCATGGCGGGTGAGGAGTCACGCTCCTCATAGGCCTCTTTCACGTGGGGGTTGATGGTGGCTGGCTGCCCCGCGATATTTGAGACCTCTGCACTGGGCAATGGGCACTGGTGACCACCATCTTCCAGCCATACAAGGCAGCTCTTGGCTGGGTTAATGTGACTGAGCCGAATCACCAGCCAGCCTGCAACCTTGTCGGTGTGCGTGCGTGCTTGCGTGTGTGGGTGGGTAGGTGAAGGCAGTGTCGGATAACGTCCGCCTTGCACATCCTCTGCCTGGCTGAGGCTGCGATGGAAACATATAAGTACGAGTACACCGCCTCGCCTCCAGCTCGTGTTCCTTCACCTCGGTCTGTCACGTTTTACAGCATCATATCATTGCTGAAACCACAGACAAGATCAAGCTACTTGCCGCTTCGTTTGGTATACTTTTGAGCCGGCGCAGACCGGCGAGGACTTGACTCGTCTTGTCAGTGATTTTACTGTTCAGACGCCTGTTTCCGCAACTATCAAGACCAATACACAACCAATACCAATTTGACAAACGACCGGCGCGATGCCTCAAACACCAAAGACACCCTCACGGCGAGACTCATGGCCACCAACCCTGGTGCGCCTCGCCCCTACAATTCCCAAGGACTACCCATCTCTCGACGACATTGACGAGGACCCCTTGACCTACTTCCTCACACCCGCGCCCGATCTGGAGGATGACGACGAGGACGACATGACCATGATGGACTTTGACGCCGGCATCGAAGACGACAGCGAGCGCGAGATCGTCCGCAGCGTGAGCCCCTCAAGCCTGGACGGCCTGGACAAGTCAAAGGGCCGTAGCAAGTCGCCGCCTGTACCCGACCTCTCGGACCTCGCCACACCGGACACGGACGACGAGGAGGAAGACTACATCCGCTTCGCACCACACGGCTTCATGATCCCCTTTAGCCTGCGCGACTTCGCCATCGACGGGCTCAAGTCTATGGCCAAGTCAAAGTCCCGCCCTTCTAAGCAATCACCGTCGGACAACAACGTGCTTCTCTCGCCGTCGTCATTCCCGCCTACCCGGGGCCGAGCACCTGTGCGACCAGGCGGCGGGCGGGGCCGGCAGAGGACGACGTCGTACCGGCACCACCGGCCGCAGCATGTCTGGCGCGAGCCGAGCCCGGACGTTTGGTCTATTGAGGAGGAGACGGAGGAGGAGCTCCTGAGCGAGATGGGAAGCAGCGTCGGCGCCGTGAGCGACATGGAGGAGGACGAGAGGGAGGAAGACGCGACGGCGTGTCCGGACAAGAGCGGAGACGTACAGGCTGCGAAGCAGAAGAAGAAGGTCCGGTTCCTGTTGCCCTCTTTGGAGTGAGGGACTGGTGATTTTCACAAGCATCAAGCATTTCACGGCGTTCCTGGGGTAAAGCATATTCTATCTGCATTGGGAGGTTTATCGTCACTTTTTACTTTCCTATCTTCTTTTCCTTCCTCTCTTTCGGTATACGCCGCCCTCTGGTAGGAGGTTATTTCTAACAGCATGCATGGGTGTATGGGAGTTTTGCACAATACCCGTCAATTTGGATGGTAATTTGGGTCTTGGAGCATTTCTTCCATCTTTTCCAAAGGATGTGGCACACGGGCATCTTTGGAGGGGGGACATATGGGAATTCGGGGCACACACACAGATTTTTAGGTGCATAATTGGAAGCAACCGCTATGAAGGGCGGAATACAAAACCCTGATCTACACTTTTTTGCAACCTTCATCTTCTCGTCTCTAGTGTGAGGTGTGCATGCCTACTGCGCGGTTAATGAAGTTTGACGGGTGACAAGAAAGATGCAGGACGTTGCGTGACTGACGGCTCTCTTAGTTTGAGCAGCTGAGTCTGGTTGCAGATAAGGCGAATGTCAAGGCGAGAGGGGAAAAGAGTGGTGGTGGTGGTGGTGGTGGTGGTGATACCCTAATTGCAGCACCGCTCGCACGCTTCTCGAATTTCTCGCAGAAAATTCAAGGTTTACTTCCGCCTGATGGTAGCTTGCGGGTAATGAAAATGGAAGAAACCAAGGTGTAGAGGAATCGTTCTGTGTTGTGTGATGCTAGATCTCGATCGCGGGACCCACGCGATAGCCTCGAGCTGGATAAAACAAGGTCCTACGGAAGGTCTTGCGGAGGAGGAAGGTCTCACTTTCGGCGTCTCGAGTCTCTGCAGGGAGGGAGGGAACTCGGAAGGGCGAGGAGGACGAGTAGGGCGGTCCCACACCACGTGCGACGACTGCGCGGCGGGCGGGAGAGACCGCGTGATGTTCGGGGCCCGTACGGCTTCTCGCTGCTACACTATGCGATACGCCCCGAGACATTCCGCGGGCGCTGTCATATTCACTGCGTGTGTGTGCGTGGTTTGGTAGCGATTTTGGGTTATTGGATGGGAAAACAGGGCACGATGGTTTGGCTGCCTTGGTTTTTGGACCTGTAAGACTACGGATATAATAACGAGAGCAGAAGGATGGGAAATTCGGAATGAGATTGTAGAAAGGCCGTGGGGGAAATAAGTCGGGGCCTTGATTTTTGTGCTATATGAGAAGTTTGTTATCGCGAGTAAACAAACGGGTTGCAGGTCCCGAATCCATGGGGCCCCTGTTGAGAAGATGAGGCGGCGTCAATGGCTCTTCCCCTCCCCCGCCGCCTGTTACGACGGACAGTTTGGCAGTGACAACGACGGCGACATGGGGCGAGGATGATAAACATGCGCTTCGTACGGAGTGTACTTGGCCATCAACCACAGTTTCAAGGATGTCCCCGTTGTCGTCGTGTTGCCTGGCAGTGATGAATTCGAATAAGATTTGTATCTTGGGAGTAAGACAAGACGTATTCGGAAACGAATTCGAGTCAGAGTGAGCTGGCTTCGTGTATTTTGTCTGTGTCTATGCCCGACCAGCTGCATTTGTTGGCAAGCATTGGCAGCAATTACGGAGTCAAATGTCATTCGCTTCTTTTCCCTGGTTCGTCGATCAAGGGGAATGATGGTGGGGGTTTTTTTTCCCCTCTCATACGACGACTCACTTGAGAGTGTGTTGAGGGGTGATTTGTGAAAGGGGTCTTGGTGTCAACATCCGAGATCCGATCTAGCTGGCAGAAGCGAGAGGCTAGGCGAGAGGATTAGAGTCCATGAGGCGAGGCCTCTCGAGGTGAGAGATTACTCACGTGGACAAGGCGGGAAATGATGGACGGGGCGGGATTCCATGAGGACGGATAGTCCACCTTGAAATCCGCCAGGGGAGATTGGCTGTCGGTATTGGGGAAGATGGTCTTGGGGAACACGGCCTCGGGGAGATTTGGGGGAGCGACAGACGGACGATATGAGTATGCGTATGCGTCAGCCTGGTAAATAACCTGCTGCGTGGATGGAGAGAGTCTGTTACTTTTCATGAGTTTCCTGGAAAGCACATGCAGCACAGCAGCAGCAAGGAAGACAGGGCGAGCAAGAATCCTTGCATTGATGCTACCTCACCTACCCACGTCCCGATGCATATACATATACTCCGTATACTCCGTACATATATTGACACCAAGTCTTGTTTTTTCCTTGCGGATTGCGCCAGATGTCCCTGGTGTCGAACTTGGTCTGGAACCCTCGGCTGCCTTGCACTCCTCTGTGCGTCCTCTGATTGGCTACTAGCCGGGATGTCTGTGCTACAGGCCACCAACTCTACCTGATAGTCCACTAAACCTTGTAAAGGGTACGTAGTCTCTAGGGACAGCCCCACCTGTGTCGGTTTGTTTATGTCTAAGCTCCGGCGTCAACATCCACTGGTTACTCCGGCAGTACCAGCTCAACGAAGCCCTCGATTGGACCAACTGCTCCTCCATCCTGCCCTGCCCGAGCTGTTCCTCGACGAGAAGTCGAAAAGTCTTGTCTGCTTTGATATGCGCTGTCTCTACCGTCTCTACCTTGGTTCGTACATACACAAAGTAACAGACTTCATCACACACATACAACGGGATTGTCTGTCGAGCTGCTCCCTTTTTTTTTGCGTGCCTCACCTCACCTCACCTCACCTCAACTCACCTATCATCGTCCAACCAACGTCTACATACACGGCCTGCAAAGTCGGCCTCTTCTCCGTCTCACCGACATACAGCCTCGCCCTCGCCTCTATCTCACACACATCACTCTGACGTCTGGCTTCCATTTGCGCTCCCGGTTGCAACCCCTCAGCTGTCAACAACAACCTTCACTTTCCAACTCTGCTACATGCGCCCATAGGAACCGCAGAAGATCATTCAACCTTAAGCGGCAGCATGCATCTCACCTAAGTCAGTCCTTCCAACCTTGTTGCTCGTTACCTCACCCAAAGGAAAGAGAGGGGGGGGGACGCACCTGTACGACACCAACTCGTACCTGTCCACCGCTTACCCGCAGACTGGTCTGTTTACTGTTGCTGACCGAACCTTTTGTCTGTGTAGACAATGTCTCCCAAACCTCCCGACGAGAAAGCATCGCCGGACGCTGCGCCAGCGGCGGCTGCAGCAACCACGAAACCCTCCACTCCCGCCACCAAAGAAAGCAATGCGCCGCCCACGACTCCCAAGACCGCCCCTGCCCGCCCCCGCGCAGCAACCATGAAGAAACCACCAGAACCCCCGACTCTGCTCGCCGACTTCCTCAGAGGACGCCCCTCTCCACAGCGCGTCGCCGCCGAGCGCAAGCGAAGAATGAGTCTGGATGCTGTCAAGGCCGAGCTGAGAGCCGAAATGCGGCAGGCTGCCGTCGCAAAAGTACAACAGCCCGGCGGCGTCAGGGAGCGCGTGAACAAATGGCAAAAAACGAACGCCGCAGCCATGGCCTCGGCTGATCCCCTGGCACCCCCCAGCGAGCCTACCGAGCTGGCCTTCCCGGGTGACACGGAGAGCGTCACCGAAGAGGACCGCGTTCGCATCAAGTTGCGGCAGAAGCGAATGTCGGCACCGAAAATGTCGACCCCAAAGATCGAAGTACACAATGACGGCCCGCCCGACGAAAAGGACGAGACCGTCGAGGACCTCCCCGGCGGAGACGCCAAGCTGGCACCCAAGAAGCGAGTCGTTAGCGACGACCATTGGATGGCGCAGAAGAGAAAGAAGAGCCCCACGAGAGCGAAATCGCCGAGAACCAAAGACGCCAGCCCAAGTCCCACCCCAAGCCCTTTGCCAAAGGGGTTTGTGCAAAAGACACCCATCCAAGCACCCATCTCCAAAAAGATCCAGGACTGGGTAGCAAAGGTGGAAATGCCAGATCCCCCACCGGTCAAGCAACACCGGGCTGCAAAGTCAACAGACTCGCTCGACGGCAGCAGGATACAGGCAAGACTCAAGGAGCTTCAAGAGAGACAAGCTACGTTGCCAAAGAAGGCGATGGACGACGACGGCATCAGAGTTACGCCGATACGAACGAAGAAGCTCGATGATGACGGAATCCGCGTCAGGCCATTAAAGACACCAGCATCGGAAGGGTCTGGCGTCAAGACACCGAGGCCGCAAAGCACAGGCGCCAAATCCCGCGAGCGTAGTCGCGGGGGCAGCGCGAGGCACGAGTCGGCGGACGAGATTGTGGTGGTTGAAGAGGACGAGACCGCCATCGAGGTCACAGAAGATGCCGAGTCTAGTGTGCCGGCAACACCAACGCGGAAACCGTCAAAGGCTCGCAAAGTGAGCCACAAGAAGAAGGCGCCTCCACCGTCAGACGACAAATCCTGGGTCAGCACCTCGGAATCAGCAGTCAAGACAGGGCTGGACAACTCGGATCTTGCCCCAAGCTCGCTGACCAGCGCCCCGGGTGCGAAGCCCCTGGCAGACATCCCCGTGGGATTCTCTGCTTTCAGTGAGCTAGATTTGCCTCTCAATAAGACGAGGCAAAAGGCACAGCGCAATCCCAGCTTCAAGGCTGCCGATGTACTCAAGAAGGTGGTCACCGGCGGCAAGAAGATCCTGCACGATGCCGTTGAGCCTCCAAGGCAGCCAGTCGCCAACCAGCCTCCCAGTATTGAGAAATGGCTCAACGGGACGGTCGATCCCTTCGTTGACGAGCCGGCGAAGAAGGAGGAGTCGCCCGCGCAGGCCCCCAAGAGGAAAGCGTCCGAGAGCAAGCCCGTCGATAAGACAAAGACGCAAGATACCCGTAGACGATCATCGGCCGAACCCCGTCAGCGAAAGCCTTCCCTTCCGACTCAGACTGAGCTTTCGGAATCCACTGGGCTCACCGAGTCCACCCAGACAACACAAACAACTGACATGACTCAGACTACACAATCAACGGATTGGACAGAGTCAACCCTATCTTCGACTGACCTGAGCGCGTCAACCGAGAACGACGAAAATGTGGCACCTAGGAATGTCGAAGAAAAGCCCAAGGAAAAGCCAAAGACACCAACTTCTGCTGGCGCCGCTGGCCTTCGTCGGAGAGCAGCTACGAGGAGCTCGCCGTCCCCGGCGAAGTCAGTCAAGAAGCCGTTCCGCGAGATCCTCAAGGAGGCCTTCAGGGGAGAGTCCACTGGCCACCAGACTCCGCCTTCCAAGTACATTAGCGAAGAAGAGCGGAAGCTGGAGCTGGATCAGGAGTATGATAGTCCCGGAGAAGATGACGAATCCAGGCGAACCATGCGCCGCCGCTCTTCTGGATCTAGCCGGACCTACTCCGATCGAACATTTACTGACGATTGGACGTACGATGATGAGTCCTCGGTGGCACCCCGCCGGAAGCCGCCAACGAACGGCGTACACGAGTTGTCCACGATTCTCGGGTCTGCCGACACTCATAGCACCTATGATTCGGACATGACATCGGTATTGTCCGAAACCACCATCACGCAGACTACGGGGCTTACAAGAAGCAACGTTTCGCGGCGGCGGAGCAATAAATCGGGTCTCAAAAGAAGGCTGACTAAACACTCTGATCTCGTGTCAGTTCTGTCTTTGCCAGATGAAAGCCAGGTGCCAGGTAGCCTCCGGAGCATCAAACCTAGGGCGAGTGTAAGAAAGGCTGCCAGCGTACGAAGAGCCAATGCTCGTCCAGACACGGTTACAACAAAGGACCTCATGAAGGAGTTCACAGATGACGAGAACTTGTACCAGCGGGAGCTCAAGACGCTGGTCGACGGCGTTGTCCCCGTCCTACTCTCCACCGTCCTTCACGAGGGCTCAGCCAGTGCCGTCGATCTCTTTGGCCCCGAGTCCCCTGGCCGTAAGGCAAACAGCATGTCGAAATCTGTCGTCAACATGGGAGTTGCACTGGAAAAACTAAAGACCGCCCATAAGAGGGCATCTCATACGGATATCGATCGGCTCATTTCCTGGCTGCACACCGCCTCTCCCATATACGATAGCTACCTGGACGCGTGGCGCCTTGGATTCCAAGATCTCGTCGTCAACCTGGCTCCTGCTGCCGATCGCCTCGACGACGAGGATTCCCTCATCGGTGCACTCCCGCGCAACGCCGAAGGCGACGTCGTTAACGAAGACGGAGAGAGAGTCGACGTTGCGCATTTGTTGAAACGGCCCTTGCTTCGCATCCGGACTCTTGCAAAGCTCACCAAGGTACGATTTCCCACTGCATTGAAACGAGCTTCACTAACCGTAAATCAGGGCCTTCATGCCGCTGTCGGCTCGTATGATACACTTGCGCTGGTTGGCGACTACGACATGTTGCAAGAGAAAGCCAAGCGTCGCCACAGGGAAGAGTCTGCGCGGCTGGCTGACGAGGACGCCATTAACACCGACACGAGCAGAATCCGTAATCTGCGGACACTCGCACCGATGGAAGCCGTCAAAATCGACCCCAAGCGGCAGGTCAGCGCAAAGGACCTTTTCTCCCTCAGCCTCGCACATTCCAATGGACAACGCCTCGAGTGCCAGGTCGAACTCATCCACCGCGACCTTCCTGGCGCGAACAACGACAAGGGCGACTTGCTCATCCGTGAGACTGGCAGCGGCCGCCGTACATGGCTTCTCTTCCCTCCCATGCCCATGACTGTGATCTCAGCCCGCCGCGGTGACGCAAAATTCGAGCTCGTTCTCATGGTGTCGGGCTCCCACAACGGACGGCACTGGTACGAGCTGCTGAGCCTCGTCACAGACAACAATGACCAAGTGGAAGACTGGCTTGACATTGTTGGCACGTCGCCCATGCCACCAAAGGAGCGGCTGCCGGTTGTCACTGAAGAGAGCCTCCCCGACTCGCCGCAGCACCGTACCGATATCCCTGTGGGCGGCAAGTTGCACGGATCATCATCGAGAGACTTGTCGTCTCCAGAGCCATACGCGCCCAAGCGATCGGTTTCTAGTCGCTACCACAACCGCGGCTCAAGCATGCCGACCACTCCCATCCGCCGCAGCCCCTCTCCAGACAGAACCCCTACACAAGACTCGTACGATGAGGAGGACAGACACAGAGCTGCGCCAAATACGACACCCTACCGCGCGGACGGCGCTCCTCCTCCTCCCATTCACCGCTCTTTGAGCCCTAAGCCCCCCAAGCTGTCGCCACCTGTCGACCTTGGCGGCTCTCGTGTGAAGCGTCGGGGATCCTCACCTCTGAAGCACGAATATCTGCCTTCTGAAGAATCATCCGATACGACTCGGTCCGTCACAGAGACCGACCTCTCAGAAAGCGAGACAGAGACAGAATCCGACTACACGTCATCCGAGTCCGAAGATGACTTTGACGATGACATCCCCGAGACTGAGGTTGGCTTCAGCATTAGAGAGCCCGAGCACCAGCCGCGCGAAGAACGGGAGCGAGAGAGAGAGGAGTTTGTCGACTCCTTCAAGCAAGAGTCCATGATCTCGCAGTCATTCGTTCAAGAGTCCATGGTGTCTGAGTCGGTGTGCAGCCTGACGCCGTCCAACTCGGCGTCGCAAGCCGGTCTTCATGGCCGCAAAATGAGTGCCTCGGAGAGCTACACCAAATATATTGCTTCCATCTCGTACTGGAACGAGAAGAAGGGCCAGTGGAAGGACATTTCCCTGGAGCCCTGCTCCATTCAGGTGACGGCCGGTGTCATTGAGGGCTACTCTCTAGTCATGAGCCTCGGAGGAGAGCCCGACATCCCTCTTGTTTCTCTCGAGCTTACGCCCCTCGTCCTCCTCCGCCAGTCTACCGTTGTCGACCTTGAAATCCGCTCAGCCGTCAAGGACAATTGCAAGAACAAGGATATTGGTGGGGGCAACTTCCGTTTCCGCTGCCCATCGGCTACGGAATGCTACAATCTATACATGGCCGTTCACCATGCCCGCCTCAACAACCAAAAGTTTATTCAGCTCGAGAACGAGGCACGCTATCAGTCCTTCGGCCAGAGACCCTCGGAAGATACCGAGGACAACAGCAGTCGTCGTCGCAGCTGGTTCGGACGCAAGAACAGCTACCGCGCATCGACCCGCGCTCCATCCCAATCGCAAGATGGGAGCACCCCCTCGTCGAGTCTGTCTGCCACGAGCTTCCTCAAGAGACTCACGCAAGGCAACGCTTTCAACATTGCTCGCTCGTCCATCGACAAGCAGGGCCATTCCTCCAATAACAACAGCCTCTACGGATCCGGCTCGTCTTCCGATGGCTACCCCCGCTCACCATCCATCAGCATGTACTCCAACTCCATCCGCAGTCCTCTGTCATCCGACAATATCAAGATTCGCCTACACCTGCTTGTCAGCTCCAACAAGTGGGAGGACTACGGCAACTGCATCATCCAGATTCGCCGCCCGCCGCCGGGCTGGCACCAAGACCTACGCGCAAACCACGGCCTCGAAAAGCGCGTCACGGTTACAACTATGCCCAAGAAATCAGACAAGGCGCGCATCATTCTCGATGCCGTGCTGGGCAGCGGCTGCTTCACTCCTATGGGCAGTCGAGGCATCATCTGCGGTATCTGGGAGGAGATCCGCGATGAGAGAGGCGAGATTGGCGTGGCGCCCAAGACGGGTGGCGCCGCCGGCTCGGTCAAAAAGTGGTGTTTCCAGTGTTCCAGCGCCTCGGAGGCCTCGTGGGTGTTGAGGCTCGTCCACCAGGAGGTCGGCGTGGAACTTCGGGACTAATTTCGTCTCTCTTCTTTTTTTCCGTTTTGTCTATACCATCATTCTTTCTTTTCCTTTTTCACTATCTTATTATGATTCCCCCCACACGAGCGAATGGCTCGCATTTCGTGCATTGCTAGAACCTGGCTTTAGGCGTCTGGCTATTAGGGCGGCATAGCGTGTTTGGAATTACTTTGAAAGGT
Source organism: Colletotrichum lupini (assembly GCF_023278565.1). Classification (NCBI taxonomy): domain Eukaryota; kingdom Fungi; phylum Ascomycota; class Sordariomycetes; order Glomerellales; family Glomerellaceae; genus Colletotrichum; species Colletotrichum lupini. The sequence goes on from NC_064678.1 coordinate 2,061,377, forward strand.
GTTTTCGGCCGAGGGATGGATGGAGCGGCCGGGGAGGAGTCAGGTTGGGCTGGGTTCACATACGGGAGGTTTAAACATATATATATACACTCGGGACCATGGCATGGGGGTTGGCTAACGGTGAGGCAAGGAGTAGGTTGGGGGCTGGCAGCTTTGTTTTGTCTAGGGCCTTTTGTTTTGTTGTTACACATGATACCGAAGTCATTTATTGGCGTGTTTGGGGTAGTGTACGTATTGTAAAGATACCGTGTATAGGAACGGTGGTCATTCAAGTCCTAAGTCGACATTACATTTCAAAAAGAAGAGTCTTCAAGGTTTGGTGAAGTGATCTTGTTCCCTCTAAAGAATCTGAGTCGGCTTACGGCTTCACGTCAATGAAGGAGCGCGGGAGATGAAGGGTAGGGAGCCGAAAGGGGGTCTTTGGGGTCTCTTTTGTGATCTGCTCGTTACTTGGTTCTTGGGCGGTCCATCGTTCACGGCCTGGATGCTTGTTCTGAACCACGGGTACAAGTCCCTCGGACCTTTCCCGCAATCATCTTTCTTTCTCATTGATGAATTTCAGAAGTCGAGGATAGTCAACCGTACCCCATTGCTCCCCATATTCAGCGACCTTGAACATGTTCGTTGACTCGCGGTGAATCTGTCGTGCCCAAGCATCTCCATCCGCCCCCGAAACTCCCATTCATCCCAAACTCTCTCGTTCACCTCCAAGCATGAATTTCTCAACTCCCGCCCCGTTCATGTTATCGCGGGCAGAGTTATTCTTCTTGCCGAGACGACGCTTCTTTCCTTTAGCGTCACGACTGGCACTGGGACTATGCTTAAACGGAATAGTATCGATCTTTGCTAGCATCGAATATCTTTATTAAACCCCTAAATAACTTTGCTAACGTTGGAAATCTTCGGTAACCCTTATCGTATTCGTAAACGGTAACTCTAATGATGAGGCAGGAGGCGAGAGGCGGGAGACGAGTAGCGAGATGCGGGAGGAGGGGAGGGGAGGGAGGGGAGGGATGAGGAGGAGGAGGAGGAGGAGGAGGAGGAGTGAAGGAGTGAGTGAGTTATAAGTGAACTACTATAATTATTACTACGTTTAACACTGCCGTCTCTATCCGCTATAAGAGGGAGGAGACATTATCACTTCATCACCCCAGCTACCTCTGTCTCGGCAAGCTCCGACAGCTCAGTATTGCTTAGATAACTTCCTCGAGCAATATCACTGGCCTTTTGAAAGGGTCGAATGGGCGTATGAGACTGGCTAACAAAGACACGATTATAAGAGATGGAGAGAGAATGTGTTTCTCTTCTCAAGAACTTGGAGATATAACGATGAACTACATCCCTAGTACTTGGAATGTCTACCGTCGACTCTACCTTGTTCTAGCAACAATGCTTTTCGTTACTTCTCATTAATAACCTCCTAAGAGCATAAAGTAGTATGGGGCGACTCACGCCCCGTAATTACGCCGGACGTATTCGTTAACGATAAGGTCAGCGACGAACGAGGCCGAGAAGTGAGAAAAAAAAGTAACAAAACTACTAAAACCCATCGGGCTGCCTTTATTCCGGAGCCCGCACAGCAGAGCCAGAACGATGCCGTCCAAGCCGAGAACTATCCTCTCGTTGACCCCGAGCTCGAGGGAACCAGGCCATCGTTGCCTTTCACCCGGCAGGAAACGCTCTCAGCGAGCCTCGCGTTGCTCCCGCTGCTGCTTCCGGTGCTGCTGCTTCCGGTGCTGCTGCTTTGACTTCTTCGACTGCTTCGCCCCTCGGCAAGCTCGGTCGGCTCAATCAGCTCGGGAAACTCGAACAGCTTGATCCGCGTGGTCAAGAGACGTGTACGCAATCATTGTCTCTCTATATAAGATGCCCCCTGACGGTCCACTGCCGATGTTCCCGAGCCGAACGTGTCCAGTCTTGTAGCCTAAGACGCAGTGGGCAAGGGCCCCATCTCGGCTCCGGATATCATCTCTTTCTCCCATGATCTGAGACGCTTTTTCACAACACAAGGCTTTGAGAGCGTTAGGTATACCTGGGAGGGGTGGGGGAGGAGGGTGACGTTGAAGAAGCTAGAGGAGGTCTCAATAGTTATAGGTCAGCCTCCCCCATTTGTGTCGAATACCTTACCTTATTAGTAACCTTTTATCATTCTTGTTTCTCACGTAGACAAAATATAGTATGAAATCTGTCTTTGGGACTAATAATTTCTCCTATTTTAGAGCTTTCAGTCGAAGTATATTTATGAAAGCCATTGACAGAATACTTGAAAGCATCTACTATTATGTTCTGATTGTCGTCAACCTCTACGATCAAAGGAGAAGAGTAGGTCGGGGGCGCGAGGAGTGTACAAGCAGGCTTCTATAGCTATAGTTATCTGACGTTTAATAGTCCACAAGGTAGGCTGTAAAAGCTGAAGAAGTGGAGAAAGTGAAAAGAAAACCAATGTAAGTGAGTGAACCCACTTCGCTACTTTGGAGATGCTTTTCTTTATATCACGTTGTCTCTGTGTCTAAACTGACAGGCTCTTAAAAAACGGAAGAAAGCTCCAAGGCGGGCTATAGAGCCCCTGAATCACCCTAGATCTATAGTTCATCTCCCTAGCTAATCCGTGCTCGATACATTTAACAAAATAACTCCGTCAGCTTTTCCGCCGCTGAGAAGAAAGAGACCCTTCAACTGGAGCCTAGAAATAGGTAATTACCCTATGCAGACGGATAGAGTGTGGGCCAGCCAGGACGTACTGCAATAGCGCATCGTACCGCTGTTTACAAGAAGCCCTCTTTAAGGAAATGTAAGAAGAATGGGGAGTTAAGGGGGATTGAAAGAGGGGGGTGAGGGGCGGGGACAATAGAGCTTCATCTCTGGCCATCAGAACATTGAAGGCTGCTAGCAGGGAAAAGGTGGTTTTAGATGTAGATTCAACCCTCTCTCTTGATTTAGTTATCCCGTGATGGCGGCGTTCACTTGGGGACAGGATTCGAGAAAGCAATCGCTCTAGATATCTGATAGCGAGACGTTATCCCGTCTGCCTGCATATCCATCGTGTCCGCCTCAAGCTTAAGCCTGCACCTCGATTTGGGGGTTGGGAATAGTGTCTCGGTAAGGCAGTTGCTACGTTTTCTTCGTCCCCAGGCGACTGGGGAACCACCCCCGAACACCGCACTGCCATACAAAAAAAGCCATCGAATGTGCATGATTGGCATCGTTTCCCCTCCAAGAGTCGCAAAGATTGACTACAAGGGCAGCCCTTTGCATTTGGCATCAAATTGGATGGTGTTTGCACCAGCATATAATGTGTGGAATGTGGATCAATCTGCAACATCCCCCCTCTTGCTCTTTTCATGAAGATCGAATCTGGACTCTGCGTAGATGCGATAAACTTGACGACAAAAGAGTGCCACGTAGCCTCTTCTCACTGAATGTGCTGCGTTCTGCTCCTCTTTAGCGTTCGAGCAATCGCCAAAGGGCACCTCCAGCCTCGCTAAGCTCAGGGTTTAGAAGAGCTCATCAGGTCCGTAGCCTTCGGGGGCATGTAGGCTACTAAAGGGATAAGATGTAGCGAATATTTAGTACATCATGTACCGTCGGGCACAAGCCTACCATCAGTGAACGTTACGTCGGGGGTCGCAGACCATTACTCGGCTTTCGCGATGCTGCTCTCTCATGTAGCCGAGATGCTTCGGTTCATCGGACCTAACTCTTGTCATGTACACGTGGAGAGAATGACCTCGGCGCAAAGACGGGCCCGGGTTGTTACCCCTAAAGTCTGAACTCTGAAGGATGTCAGTCCCAGTTTGTGCTGAGACTCATGGGCATAAATTTAGAACACAAGCTATGTCTTGCCTCAAGCCCACTGAGTCGTGAACGTGTGTAGAAATGCTTCTCGGCGGACAACCAGTTGTCTGAGTGGCGAGTTGCGATAGCATGCTGAAAGTGAATTGCTCGCTCTCGGGCTCAACGTCTTCGTGCTGCACTGATTCCAGTTGATGGATAAGCGCTGCAGTAAGCGATAAAAAAGGCCCTTGGGGTGCGTGACAGCTAGCCTCAGTAAAGTGAACCACCAATGACCCGTCGAAGCAATCCGTCTTACGGTGCTCTCCTCGCCACTCAGAGACGCCTCACGAGAGCTGTCTGTGGCTGACGGCTGCGGCACATAATCAGGAGAGTTGGTGGCTCTCGAACCCCTGAGATGGTGGCTGAAGAATCATCACTCTCGACTACAACTTCGTACTTCAGAGATGAACACCTGGAGCAGACCACAGCCCCTGAGTCACGAGCTCCCCGAGACCGTCTCTTCGATCGTCGGCCCAGGCTCGGTCATTGAGACTCGTAGCCCAACCTCTGATCGAGGTCAAAGGCCCAGATCGCCATGTTCACCATCATCTCGCTTCCATACCTTCTGGAAGCCTTGGGGGAAGGCAGGCGTAATAAGAAGGAGGCCAGGGTGCTCGACGACGAGCCTGCCTCAACCAAATTGCCGGTACGTTTCGTGGCTCCCTAGCCTACCATGTACGGAGTAGAGGCACATGCCTGGTCAGACGGTAGCCGGCAGTCCAGCCGAGATGACCACGCAGCAGTCGCAATAAGGCCCGGGGCCGGGCTTGAGCTAGGTGAGAGTTTCGATGGACCGGCATCCAGGGGTACAAGTCCCCCGGAGACGCAGGAACGCATAGGGACTGGCGCAGTGCCCGTCAGTGTGGAGATGTACGCTTGGTCGCACTGTGAAGAGAGATCGACGAACCATGCTGATGTGGGTGCCGAGCGGGCGAAGAGCTCACGTGCGAACACGAGCATGCTGGGGCGGACAAGGAGGCTGGTTTGAAAGAATCTTTCCAGAGCGCTCCACGATGCCAGGATCAGAATACCAAGTAGGGTAGCAGATTGTTGGGGTCTGAGTTCGCCAACTGGGGGCGACCACTTCGTACGTATTTTCGGTACAAAAATGCAGCGGTATTGCTGCTCTTGTTGCCCATGTTGCATTTACTGCTGGTCGCAGAGCAACACTGGCGAAGCATGCCTTATTGTTGAGCAGACTGCTGGTGGACAGGCTAGCAAATCAGAGAGAGAAACGGAAAAAACAGGACTTCAGTTTCGTTCCGGGAGCCAGGTTCGACATCCGGATGGATGTAAACTCCAACCCAAACATGACAGGGCATGTCGACGGGGAAGTAATCCGGTTGATCCGCGCAAACAAACCCCAAAGGGTGAGAATTGGTTGGGAACGGTTGAAACAGCCAAGGGGAGGAGGGAGGTCGGTCACCGAAGAGGCGAGCGATTGAAAGACCGAAACTGCGAAGGCGTTGATCAGTCGGCCGCTGTACTTAGTAGGAGAAGCGAATAAAGTTATCAGATCGAACCCATGCCATGTCGCTGGGTATTGGCGTTAGTGGAGTAAGTCGAGGGTTACACTAGCAACGGGAGCTCAGACCGGAGCCTCAGGAGAACGCTCGCGACAAGCTCGAAATGAAGATGAGACATCACTAGACGCGCAGAGAGACGCGAGCGGGCCCTGCTTCGCGGCATCGCGTAGGTCTTTGATTTGAGATTTCAAGCGTGCTTGCTCGTTTGCGTTGGGAGGATGTACTAGCGTGGTGTCGACCGGGGGGTTGACAACAGCCGGTCTCGGAGATTGAAGACAATCAGATTAGATGCGATTGATTTGATGAGATTGATAATGTGCGATAAGATTGGGGTGTGTCTTGCTTTGGTCCGGTGGAAAAGCCAAACAGCCCCAGCTGAATTGGCTGGACGTCATGATTGGATGAAATGGTTACAGACAGGGATCGGATGGTTCAGTGCGTGTGGCATTCCGTCAGGAAAAGCAAGGTGCGGAAATGGTTGGTCCATTGGGCAACACGAGATGAAGCATCCCTCATTTCGTTTGGTCGTCTGGCTCAACGCGGCCGATCTTCTTTGCTTGTGACGTTTTGTCTTGTGCAACCACCTCGGAGATGGGCGGTCGAAGCGTGAAAGGCAAGCCCAGAGGAAGTTTTGTCGCGGTATCTTATGCAGCAGACAGCATTGCGAACCCAAATGCAAAGTCTAAGAGCATGTTGAGATGGACCGAGAGCATCAGAAGATCAGAAATCTGATACGCTCACGTGAGCGGTCTTGTTGAGAGCCGACCGTCGTTGCCCGAGTCTAGAGATGGGGAGACGGCCGGAATTCCTCGGTTCGGCAACGGCAGCCGGGGCGCGTGTTTACGGAATCCGGCGAATTTTGCCCAATCCCACCTAGGAGAGGAGCGAGTGACCAGCGTTGCATTCCGCGGGACACCTTTCGTCAGTCATGCAGCATGGAGGTCTGCACGCGGAGCTGATGCTGGTGGTTCTTGGGATTTGACAGTTGATGCGCAACAATCAGATGGTGACGGCCAGCATGGGGGGGAGACTCTGCTGTGTACTGTGTAGGGTAAGTTTGCCATGGGGAATCGGTATACAGTGTGCGATTTTGGAAAAAACTTAGAAGGGAGCCGGCGCAAAGGAGTGGCAACCCAACGGCTCATGGCTCGGCATTGTGGGCTGACTCGACAGGGCCTTTGACCGAGTCTTGCTCGTGCTTGGCGTGTTTTCCTTTTGGTGTTCGGTGAGCGGTGAATTGTATTGCAAGTCGTTATTTTTGGGCCTGGCCATGGTGCTGTTTTCATCGAATGACCGTGGTGCGCAGAGAAATTGCTTCGGTAAGACGTTGGGTCCAATTCGTGACGGGGGGCTGAGCTCGCCCAAGAATGTCTGGGGCCCTGGGGGTGACCATTGTTGTGGAGGGACGAACCCTGCCGCTCAGCAGAAGGCATGCCCGAGCAATAATGCCTCTGACGACTCGGGGGTGGCTGATTCCCAACGTGCTGGAACGCACTGTTTAGGAGTGCGTGGTGTGGTACGTAGGGCCTGGAGGGCAAGTCTGGGGTCGTGGCAGGACCCCGAGTCGCAGAGATAGGGCTTCCGACGTTGCAATAGCGTAATAGGGGCTTCCAGGTCTGCACACTGTAGACGGAGCTTCTTTGACAGGACGGCGGAGCTGAAGGTCAAGACCGGGAGAAGTTGGTGGTGCTGCTGCATTGGTGCCGCGGAGCGTGTTGAAGTGGTGCCGCGGGAGGTGCAGAAGACTGCCGTGTTGTCCATCTCCGAAGGTGGAGGGACAGTATCGGGACTCTGTACGACTATCTCAGCGACAGAGTGAAAGTGAGGGGTGCGGCCACCTCATCGTGCGTAGCCGGTGCTGCACGATGGTAGCTGGATAGCATCACGGGAGAGCGCAATCGTGAGGGGGTATGGTGAAATGAGGGCTCTTTCAATGGCCAGCGAGTCCGGAGCAAGTTGGGCCCAGCATAATGGACCAGCAAGATGGATCTTGGAGTGCGCAAGCGGGCGAGGAAACCCCACACTCTTGTTCTGTGGCGGCGATATGCGATGCAGCAATGTACGATGTCGTTGGATGTGCAAGTACGGGGAACGGTGAATCGTCAGGTTTTCCAGTTGTGCGGGACAAGAGTCCACCGCAGTGCAGCAGAAATGGGCGGCGACCCTGGCACTGTGAGGATCGAAGCGCAAGCGAGCAGTCTGCTGCGCACGGTAATTAGTGTACGGAGTACTTGGTACGGATATTCTACTGTGGCACATGTATGATGTGGTTAGAAAGCCCAACAAGAGTGGGTGAGCGGATCAGCTTACCTCATTTTACCTTTGGTTTCCGGCAACCGGCTCGGTTCCCATCACCTCTGCCAAGAGCGACGGGAAGTGACAAGAGACAGAAAGAGCCAGGCGGAAGAAGACTGAGAAAAGCCGGGCAAGAAAAGCCGGGAAAAGAGGATGAATCGGGTAGGGGCGGGTGGAGTGGGGTGAACCGTGTAGAGTACCTAGGGTAGTAGTAGTACCTACCTAGAGTGGTGTGGAAGCAAGGCAAGAAGGAGCGAGTGACTAAATTCGTACCTTCCACGTTAGCGGATCGGAATGTGGAAGGAGAAAAGATAGGAGATGCAATGCCTTCCGCTGCACCTCGGGCTGTGACAATCAACTACCTACCTTACCTACCTTGCCGGGCATGGCATTGACGTTGATGTCGACGCGTCCCGAGGTTCAATCGCTGCAGGAGAGGCTGAGCCCGAGATGTCGATTTGGAAAAGAAAGCACCGAGGAAATTGAATGAACGGGATGGTGACAATGCAGATGCCAGAAGGTACCTATCCCAATACTGCGTACACATGTCTCGTCGTCATCGGGGCGGGCGACATCGGCCAAGAGCAAAAGTGGAGGGTTGTTAGGAACACAAGAAAGGACCCAGCGCGCGGTCTCGTGTTTGGTGCCCGTGGACCGTGACTTCCTTGGGTTTTTCTGCAAGTGCTTGCATTTCTGATGCTACTACTCCGTAATCTGATTCATAAGGCAGGGCATCTTGGGCGAAAGCAGCCTGAAAAGCAAATGGAAATGTGGAAAGCACCCGAGCGCGAGTGCGAGCTCGGATGTGCTGGAATTGACGTGACGCATTCTCACATATTTCTTTCTTTTGCTCGGTAACGGCATGTCGTGACAGTCCATTGCAACAGTACCCGTAAATTGTATGTACTATTCAGTTAACCCAACCGTGCCAACCAAAATGTGCCCGGATCGAGGCTGAATCTTAGTCAACGGCGGTGCTGGTGTTACAGTCATCAGCAGCTGTCAGTGTCGCACATTATTACCCGGTGGCCATTCATCATTACCCAAGATGAACAAATGCTCTCTGCATGCTCAGGTCATCAATCAGCAATCAAATCATGATGCGCAGCCCGTCGTCGCCGCCGCTTGGGGGCCAAGCCAAGCCCGAAAAGAAGACGTACCTTGGGTACCGTGGACAGTGCCAACATCTCCGGCACGTGAACAGTGTGAACAGAAAGCCCCGCTCACTGTCCGGCTGCGGCCACTACCACGGTGCCACCGCTGTGGCGGCTAGGCCCAACAGGGGCATTCCAGTGTCCCCTGTCGCAACCCAAAAACGGAGACTTTGCACTCTTCTTCGTTTTCCTCACTGTTACTCGATTGCACCTGGTCGCTTTTTACCTTGCATTTGTTACGCACCTTAGTAGTACGCAGTATACGGAGTACTCCCTCACCACCTACTGGCCAGCCTGGATATCATCAAGCCCTTGTGCCTGTCTTTTCCGGCCGGTTCCAGTCGAAATTTAAAAACGTGCAGTAAAAAAGAGTACATTCCTTGCTCCAGTATCCGTACTCCCTCGGTCTAGAGATCGACAAACCTCACCTATTCCTTACCAAGTACCTACGCCCCTACTACTTCACACGCCTTTTCTTTTCCCGGGGCCTGGACCAGGTTTTCCCACCATTTTTACCGTTTACCTCATCGACCTCTCCACGTCCCAAAAACTTAACATTCCTCACCCTTCCGCCCGATACTTTTTCGCTCCTTTTCTCTTTTCCCTACCTTACACCACACACACCTCGGCTTATCTGATCAAACTTATCTGATCAGGAATTCCCCAACCTGGTTTCATCCATCTGACAACCCACAGCCACTCACCGATTCCTACAAGACCTCTTCTGTCCCGCTCTCACCACAGCATGCTGAGGACCTACTGACTATCCGCCCCTCCATCCTTTCACTCACGTATACTTTACGCCGTCCTCTACGCCAAAGTCTTTTGGCCCACGGTCACCCACCAAAGTCGTCTAGGTCATCGGTATCCGTATTTCCGCCACCTAAACAACATCCTCGACGACATACGCAGAAACATCGCCATGCACAGCACCATGGCGACCACGGCCATGGCTTCCCAACTCATCGGGGCTACCAGCAACTGCATTCCCGAGGAGCCCAGCGTCTCTTCCGTCGCACCTTCTCTCACCTACTCGGAAGAGTCAGAGGATCAAGATGAGGAAATCCAAGCCCCTAGGAGGCGGCGCGCTTCTACCCGCCTCATTGCCCAGAGCCCTGCCGACATCCAGCGTATCACGGGCGAATCGACAGCTCAATTGATCCAGAGATGCTGCGGTGGCGGCTGCTGCATGAAGTTGGGCGCCAAGAAGGAGGGTCTCGAGTACGAGAGCATCCCCTTCCCCGATAACCACGCGTACAAGTCACTCGCCCTTAAGATTGGCGACATTCCCACAAAGTTGACCAACATCGCCGACCTGCCCGAGCAAACCGTTTTCTTCGAGCCCGTACCTCGTTCCACTGCGACCCCAGCCGTCGCCTCGTCTCCCACAGACTCAGCAATCTCTCTGGGTGCTGATGCGCGCGAGGACAAGACGGCAGACGCACTCGCCACCGTCCAGAACCAGCTCAAGGACTTCACAATCGATAACATCGATACCGCCCGAGAGCCTCCCAGATACGTTCAGCCTCACCCGCCTTACCACGTCTACGCCGCACGCATCGACTCGACCCGTGAGTTGACTAAGCCCGGCGCCGAGAAGCGCACCTACCACTTCGACCTCGATATCACAAGTTACCCGGGCGAGGAAGACATGGACTTCAGGGTCGGCGGTGCCATTGGTGTTATGGCACCCAACGATAAGGATTGTGTCGACGATGTTTTCGACGCCCTCATGGTGCCTCGGTTCCTTCGGGACAAGCCGGTCCTGATGAAGACCACCAAGGGCCGCTGGCCTACCGTGTGGGGCGACGACCAGGCCCGCGAGATGGTCACCACGCGCCGGGACTTGCTTACCTGGTGCTCCGATATCCAGTCTTACCCCCCGACCAAGCAGCTTCTGCGCATTCTTGCCGAGTACGCCGAGGACCCTAATGAGAAGAAGTTGTTGACGTACCTTTGTGCCGCCGAAGGCCATGGCGTCTTCTGCGACTTCCGCACCGGACCCCACGTTTCCCTCTCCCAGCTCTTGCACGCGTTCCCGAGCTCCCACCCGCCCATGGACCTCCTGCTGTCCTCCTTGCAGACGTTGATGCCGCGCTTCTACTCTCTGTCCAACGACCCGCACGACGCCTACAAGACGCGCGATGGCAAGGTGCACCGGCTGATCGAGATTGCCGTCACGGTTCATGAGACTGCTGACTGGCGTCGCGGTCTCCGTACCGGTATCGGCTCCGGTTTCTTCGAGCGCCAGGCCCAGAAGTGGTTGGAGGCGAAGCGCAACGGAGAAACCCCAGAGATCCACATCCCCATGTTCAAGGGCCTCATGGCCAACCCTCTCGCCAAGCAATTCGTCTCCGACGGCCCCATGCTCCTCATTGGTGCTGGCGTTGGCATCGCTCCGTTCAGAGGCTTCGTCCAGCGTCGCTTGAAGACGGCCAACTGTGCAAACAAGGTCTGGGTTCTCCAGGGCATTCGCGACTCGCTCGTCGACGAGATCTACAGTGGCGAGTGGGGCGTTCACGAGGACGAGGTCAAGCGTGTTGTTCAGAGCCGTCGCGGCGAGAGTCGTTACGTCCAAGAGGAGGTGCGCAACCAGGCCGACCTGGTATGGTACATTGCGAACGCCGTCGACGGTCGCGTCTTCGTGTGCGGAAGCACCAAGGGCATGGGCGAGGGCGTTGAAGAGGCTCTCGTCGATGTGGCCATGCAAAAGGGCAACCTCGAGCGTGAGGAGGCCAAGAAGTACTGGGAGCTCAAGAAGGAGGCCGGCCAGTACATTGCCGAGACGTGGTAAGGTGCTGGTGGGCGGGCAGACCCCCGCCATTTTATAAGTCTAGCATCCTCTTACCAAAGGCCCCAAAAGTCCGCAAGTCCCGGAGAAGGATGCGAACTCGGGGATTTTATGGTCGGGGCGGGCGGCTTACTGCTGACGCGGACGATCATTCGGTGCCTGGCGCTGCTGTGCCACCGAACTCGGACATAAAAACGGCTTCGGTCTCATCGGATGTAAGAGATTAAATGCCAACAGCCGCGCATGGCGACGAAAAAAAAACACAAAAAGGTCAATGACCCCCCGAAACATATTAAGAGCATGGGGGGAATGACGAGGGATGCAACCTCGTAACAAAAAGGGCAACAACCTAGACGGCGTTTTCGGGCGGGTTCAAGGGACATGATTTTCTGACAACCAAAAAAGACATTGGGCTGTTGCGAGACAGGGTTTTTCTTTTTCATTGTTTTGTCAACTACGGCATCACGGTGTTGACGGGAGTCAAAATGGGTTTTCAAAGAAGGCATTCATTGGATTGCTTTCACCTTGGGTGCTGTCAGTCGCAGCGTCCAGTCTCTAGCATGTATGTAGTATAGGCGATGGCTTTCACTGTAGCATTAACAAAAACTGTTCAACAATCGAAAGTTCGGGAGATTAGTGAGACTTCACAAGGCCATGAGTAAGAAGCATCGGTGGTGAGTAGGTAATCACTACTTCACGGGTATAGCAAGGTGGGCTGCTGTTCTCTTATGAACGACTTCGAGGCTACCTGACTTTAGGATGCAACCATAGATGATGTCTAGCCAGGTTGGCAAGATACAAGGAGGCTCGCCATGCCTTTTGGTATATTTAGATATACCCCTGAGGATAAGTCAGTATGTTTGACGGAGCAGCCGGCTCTAATTATACCGTTCCTAGGGCCCTCTATCGGGGTATATAGTTGGCTGGTTAGAAGGATGTTAGTAAGTGCTCCTGTATAAGTGAGATCGGTGATATAATTGAAGACAACAAGAGGCATCGGCTAGAACGCCTGAAAGAAGGATGATAACGAGACTTTTGACAAAGATACATCCCTTCCCGAAGGAATCCATGATGAACTTCACAGGTATCGATCTACGTATTTACTATAAAGACCTTAGGATAGATAGCTAGGAGAGTATATCGCTTCTAAGAGCCTTTAGAAGCAGCCGGTTCTTCAATACCAGTGACCCCAAAGAAGAAAAAGACTGCCTTCATGTTTCATTTATACTCTCTTAACAAATAAGAAAAGCTTTATAACAATTATCAAATTTCCTATAACCTGAGGAGGGGGAGCGTACGATTTGCTCTGTGAAGTATAGTAAGTAGGCGGGGTTTACCTCACTTATGCCTGCAAACCCGTGCGCGTCTGACATTCCCTGGCTACGTTCTTTTGTACCTTGTATCCCTTGCTCTACAGCTTTGTAGCGAGAGCACAGAAAGCATCTCAATGCGAAGTTCTCTCGGTGCGGGAGACTCGTACCGAGGTCGGCTTTCCTTTTTACCGACGTTCATGTCCATGAAGCTCCTACCTAGAAATTCCTCCTTGCGAGGTATCGAGGTCCTGTCAAGTATCTCACCTTGCTCTCTTTTACCCGTCCGCACGCGGTAGATGTAACGTGTTCGTGGACGAATACGAGCGAACGTGAAAGGGAAGATGAATGACGGACTACTTATTCCACCGCGGTGAGTTTGTAGAGATGACATCCGTCCTCCCCCCGTTCGAACTTGTCGCACCGACCATACCAAGTACCTACCATGACGGCCCCCATCGACATACCGGCCGGCGCCGCGACCATCCACAACACGGGAACATCTGGTGGATTCTCCTCCGCTGGCCAATGTCCCCCCTTTAAATACTACTACCCTCGAAGGACTTATGATGGCAGCAAAACGTTCCTTTCTGGGCAACGGTCGGCAAAAGATTGTAGTTGTCGGTACGTATGGACTTTGCTGGGAAAATCCCCAGTGTGTAAATCCGTGTGCTCCCCCCGAACGGGAAGTATAATTCCGTATTTCCGGTCCCCCCATCTTTCGCAAAGTTCCCTACTCCGGAACGGAGTGCCCTTTTTGAAAATATCGCCACCCACCGAACGGGCCCGGTTATCGCCGGCGAAGACTGTCTTGCGCCGGTCCTGACATGGTCCCGGGCGCCACAACGCTTGGAAGTTCTTGGCGAAGAGACGGTAGACACGGCATGCGCCGTGCTTCATAACGGAAGCCGAAACTCTTTGCGCCGGGCAGGTTCCCTTCCGGAGGAAGGGGGGGGGGAACATGTCAACTTGGTGCTCCGAAGTGGAGCTACTCACCGGTCGCATATGGTTCATGTGGGCGAAATATGTCCGTACCTCACTTGGTATCCGTATGGAGACGACCGGGACTGCCATTCAGTATTGCGCCATCGTGATGGGGCTGGTGGCTGGACGGGGCGGGAGTAAGGTAGTTCTGGCGGGGTGGGTTCTCGCGCGCGGTTATGGATCGGGGGGGGGGGGGGGGGGGGGGGGGGGGGTTTTTTCGCTTTTGTTTCTCGGGGGGGGGGGGGGGGGGTGGGGGGGGGGGGGGGGGGGGGGGGGGGCGGGGGGGGGGGGGGGGGGTGGGTGGGGTGGGGGGGGGGGGGCTCTGGCTTATTCAGCTGCTTGTCATCGCGCGGGTGTGTGTAAGTATGTGTGTGTGTGTGGGGGGGCCAGGGCCCTGTGCTTCTGCGTTCAGGATAGCTTTGCTCATTTGAGCGATGCGCTGGGACTTTGAGTCGTGCAAGTTGTGCGATCGTACCTGGCATCTAGAGAAGACAGAATACTGGCGCGCGTTGACTCTTGTCTTGGGAATTGATAATCATGAGTGCTGGTTTGTAATTCAGCAAATGCCCAACCGCGCCGGCGGTTCTGGAGGCACGGATGGTGGAGTGTACGGTCGACGGTCGTCGTCGTTTACCCGACCCGCGCGGGAACTTGGGAGAAAGGGGTCTCGGATGAGATGCGGCGACTTTTGAGATGCGCCTTGGTGTTGCTGCTGCAGGATCCGATCTGGGTGCTCGCTGCTTGTGGATACCTTCTTGGAGCAGGTCGGCCGCGAGCTTTCGAGTCTTGGGACGCGCGGGAAAGGCGCAGGGCGCAGGGCGCATCGCCATGCATGTCTTTGAACGTGTCTGTTCCCCAGCGAAGCACTTGGGCAACTAGAGATGGTCGGACGATCAGGGGAGACGGGAATGGCAGACACACGCGCGGTAGATTGGAAATGAAATGCTCGGGGGGGGAGGGGAAGCTATGAAGCTATCCAGGAGGCTTGTTTTCGCCCCCAATCTCGTGTCTCTCCCCTGGGTCTGTTCTTCACCGCCTGCAAGGGGGTGGGTGATGCAGGTACTCTGTAGAGCTGGACGGCACGACGTGTGCATTCGTAGCGTGATGTATCTGGAGTCTGTCATTATTCTAGAATTTTCGCGACGGGCGTGGCGCACGCCCGCATGGGCGTCTATTCCCTCTCGTTGCAATTCCCGCGCGGTGGATGTTTGCATCGTTCCCCGATTCCCCGAGAAAATATCGGGAACCGGAACCATAGCATGCTCTCTTTCTTCCACATTGGCATTGCACGAGAGATAAGGTACCTTACTCTAGGGAACCCCCTCATAAAAGCTTGTCTTTGGGTAGCGGTAGCTACCACGAATTGATGTAAATTGGCGAGTAAGAAGTCCAATTATCATCGAGTTCGTGAACAAACTACCTTGCAAGTTGTATGTATGAATGTACCTATCGCGTTGTCTTTGTGAGGTTGAACCGCAGGAATGAAAATGCAAAAGGTACCCCGCCAGCGGAATGATGTCAATTCAGTACTCCGAATCCGTGTACCGCCCGCTTAATCATCCCCCAAGCTTCCCCAATACAGCCTAGTTTTTGTGTAGAGTGACATGACAAAGAAATGCGATTCTGCAGCGAATTGTGACTCGCCGTCGGCCATTGGAACCAGCGGGGAAAAAAAAAGATTCCGCTTCATCGCGCCGGAGCTTTCCTGCGCTATCGACTCCTTGCCAGCCATGTCAGTCTCAATCTCTGAGGCCTAGGTAAAGGTACATCATGTTGGTGAACTGGCGCCAGTTGGATATCATTGGGGTGCCATTGGTAATCCGGTACACGCTTGATTACCACACCATTTGCTCAGCGGCCGGGTCCTCGTCCCCCCAAAGCACGCCTTTGGCGCTCGAGCATCTTCAGTCAGGGGGGGGGGGGGGGGTGGTCCCCATCCGATGATGGAGACGCCCTGATCCATGGCATGGAGGGGCAGAGAAGCGGGGACCTTGGGCTTGTAGTGTAGCTCTTTGGCGCACCTACTTGCTTGTTTGCTTCCGACCGCAGTGCTGCTTGCTGTGGTTGCTAGGTGTTGCTGTCGATGTGGGGGAGGAGGGGTGCGAGGGAGGGAGAGGTTTCCAACGGGTTCTGAGACGCCTTTGCGGGAGAAATCCCAAAGGCGGGATGGGAAAGGTATCCGTACCTAGCGTAAGTACGGACACTCCGTAGCCATTGTGGTTCCCATGCCCCCCCCCCCCCCCCTTCCTCTCGTCTCCCATCGGTATATAACCCATCGAGACGCCCTCCCCCCATCTCGCATACCTGAAAGAGAGAAGAACCATGATCAGCATCACCAGAACAGCAATCCAAGCAACAAAGAGACTCTCCACCCTCCGTCCTCTCACCACCACAACCATCACCACAAAACAACACCAGTTCTCCAGAACCTTCACCTCAACCACCGCCAAAATGTCCGCCCCCAGCGCAAACCTCATCCTCGACGCCGTCAAGGCCCGCCGCACCTACTACCCCCTCTCCAAGACCCTCCCCATCGAGACCGCCCGCGTCGACGACATCGTCAAGACCGCCCTCGCCCACGTCCCCTCCTCCTTCAACTCCCAGTCCAACCGCGTCGTCGTCCTCCACGGCGCAGAGCACGAAAAGTTCTGGGACATTGCCCTCTCCGTCCTCAAGGCCATCGTCCCCGCCGAGCAGTGGGAGTCCACCAGCGGCAAGCTCAACATGTTCAAGGGCGCCGCCGGCTCCGTCCTCTTCTTCGAGGACCAGGACGTCGTCAACGGCATGCAGGAGAAGTTCGCCCTGTACGCCGACCGCTTCCCCGTCTGGGCCAACCAGTCCGACGGCATGCTCCAGTTCGCCGTCTGGACCGCCCTCGAGGCCGAGGGCCTCGGCGCCAACCTGCAGCACTACAACCCGCTCGTCGACCAGCAGGTCGCCGCCGAGTGGAAGGTCCCCGCCAGCTGGAAGCTCAACGCCCAGCTCGTCTTTGGCGGCAAGACGGGCGAGGCCGGCCCCAAGGAGTTCAAGCCCATCGAGGACATCTTCAAGACCTTCAGCTCGTAGACGACGATAGAACGGGACGCCTGGAACCTGCGAGTGTTCAAGAGAGGAGATAAAGTCAGTGGAGGAAAACACATATAAAGCTGCATCTGCTGGAGTTTTTTTTCTGGCCCACCCTGTTTGGCTATTTAGACAATCTTTAGCGATGGACTTTTGAATGAATTTAATGCATTGAAATGATTCCAAAACATTTGTTTGTCGTCGTCTCTCCAAATCCTTTCGGAATAAAAAAAAAAAAAAAAGGTGCCATGTAAGTAAGACGGGATCGGCGCCACACTCACGGAAGCCAATAGAATCCGCCCATTCGAAATAAGGATCTGACGCCACGCGCTGACGGGCACAACGGGATTCAAATCACACTTTGGGAATTCGGGCTGACATCGATGGTGGTACTCCATAGCGCTGAGCCTAGGACACTACGAAAAACAAGATGAATTGAGCTCTCCGTTTTTGTTGTTCATCGCGACGCTCTAAGTCGATTGGTGTATATGTGTACATGGACATTCGTCCTATTTAGACAAAAAGACATCTTTTACTCTTCTTCAATAAATCCCAACGCCTGGCCCATTCTGACCGTCTGGCCCTTTTCAACAGCCCATCTCCAGCCAGACTTGTCATCCGGCGTTTTGCCCTCGGTCGGCGCCTCAAACACCAGCACAATGGTGCTACCGAGCTGGAAACCACCCATCTCCTCGCCTCTCCGCAGAGCGTGACCACCGAGCACGGGACTGGCCGAGGCATACGTCGCCTCGGCGAACCCCGTGTAGGGCTCACCGCGGGCCGCAGCCTCCTCCGCAGCACGGTCGGCCGCCGTGTCCGTGGTCAAGCTGTTAGTGCGCAGCTCACGATCAAAGTTGATCTTGATGGATCCCACGTTGGTGGCACCGACGGGGACATAGCTGAAGAATCCGTAGCGCCAGCGGCCGAGGAGAACGACGCGCTCGTTGAGAGTGAAGAGACCGGGCAGCGTGCGCTGGAGGTACGGGGAGACGCTGTAGAGCTCGCCGGCAAAGTGACGGCGGCGTTCGACGACCCAGTTGGCGGGCGAGTGGAAGCGGTGGTAGTCCCCGGGGGCCAAGTAGATGACGGCGTAGTACAAGGACGTCTTGTTGTCGGGCGAGATCAGGTCGTACCAGGGCTTCTCGCCGAGGGCGAGGTCGGCGCGAACCTCGGAGACGGCAGACGGCGAGGGTGGCTCGACGGCCTCGTCTTTGAGGGAACCCTTGCGCACCGACATGGCAGCGCCCGAAAGGAGGCTGGGCACGGTGTAGGAGATGCCATTGACGCGTGCAAACTCCTCATCCGTCTTGACGAGGTCCTCGCTGGGGGAGATGTTGGCCTTGTCCGCCTCAGCTTCCTGAGGTGTGGACCATCCGCTCGCGATACTTGATGTGGGTGTGTTCTTGCCGAGGAGCGCGTCGATGCTGTACGTCATGCCCTTGACCTGCTCGATATCTCCGCCTTCAATCTGGCCGTATTGCAAGACGCGGCCATCAGAGGGAGAGAGCAGGGCGTTGGAGTCTGGGTGGAGGGGACGGGAACCGGGCTTGAGTTGGCGGTAAAAGAAAGAGGCGAGGTTCGGATATGTTCGCAAATCGGGTTCGGCGACTTCGTTCAAGCTGTCGAGGTAGGTTAGCATAGAATGATGCCAGACTCGGACTTTTCGATAGACTATACTTGACGCCAAAGATCCATGAGTAGAGCTTGAAACCGGGAACACGAAGGTAGTAAGGGATAGTCAATTCGTTGAAGCGACCCCAAAGCCTCGAAATCGCTTTCAAGGGCAGCGTCGACATGACCTGGACCTGCCATGGTCCGTCGGGCCTGATCTTTGCGCGTTTCTTAGGCGGCGCGCCATCCTGGACGTCGTCCCTCTCCTGCTTCTCGCGCTCGCGCGTCGAGACCTTGTAGAACTGGACCAGGCCCAGGAAGCCGATGCCGAGGCCGACGGGGATCTGGTACCACTGCACTTTGCTGTTGTTGAGGGCGTGCCGCAGGCGGGAGGAGAAGCGAGGGCGCTGCTGCTGCTGGGAGAAGAATCGGGTCGAGGCGCAGGGGCCGTGGAGAGAGAAGAGGTTGGTGGCCCGTAGCTGGCTCTGGCGAGCGTACAGCGTAGCCATGGTGGGAATGGGACCTCAATCGAGGGGGTTTGCGATTGTTTGGGGCCACCGGGCTTTTGGCTGGGTTTGCGGGGACGAGCAAATGGGCCAGACGATGACACTTTGGATGAGCAGGCGTCTTGCGATAAGATCTTGCAGCTCGGCAGCGGCAGCTTTGGGATGACGCAGCACGAACCATCCGACTGCGCTAGTCTCATTTGGGTAACTAGGAGCAACGTCCTCTCCATGATGCATTTGAATAGACTTCGAGCACACAAAACTGCTGGAAGCCGAGGAGCGTCATTTCATCTTTTCAAAGTTGTGTTGAGGAGACTTTTCCCAAGCAAATTCGGTATTAATTTATAAAGGCTGCACTGTGGCTCGAACTCGTAAGCCACCAGCCTCATAAAAGGAGAAGTACTTGAGTCGTCCATCTTTGACAGGTCTCAATTGTTCCATGTGTGTCTGAAGCTCGAGAGACTCAACTTCAACTCCCCGAATTTCTCATCATTTTTGCCTGCCCTGGGTTAGTCACTTGGGCAGAGGGATGAGATTTAGTGAAACTCTTGCGTCTCTGTGACCGTGGCGTTGCTGACCCCTTGAATGCATCACTATTGCCTCTGGTGACACAGCTCATATTCACATACACATCTTCATAGAGAACATGCAAATCGCATAGAAATCAGAGTGACAGGAAGGTAAGCCTGTCAAAGACGAACACCGATAGGTAAGTTCCAGGTGATGCATACCTCCCTTCCCTCAATGTAACTGAGGATCAGATGCATCTCATCTTTTGGCTTACATAATCGGGCTGTCACCACCCGCCCGATTGGGACAGCGTGCATGGATCGGGCCTTCCGGGTCCCAGGGACAGACTACGTACCCACGTTTTTAGTGAGGCCAGCGGGTCCGTACCTGAGCTGGAGAGTCTGCAGTCGGAGAGCAACACATGTCCTAAATTTCCCCGTCTACGAACGACACGGTGACATGAGCATCGTTTCCTTGCGCATACACCACTACTCCTTTCCCGCGGACAATCAGACGAAGCTGCCGCGTCGCGCTCTGCGTGGCATGACCGATAGGCCTCATCATGGCCTCTGAAGCCTCGTCTTCCGCCGCGCCCTCTGCGCCAGAGGCTACTTCTGAACACCTGTCCGTAAACCTGCAGGTCTTGTCGCCATCCACCGCTGCCACGTCTAGCCGACCCTTGGTCTTCCCTGGTCTCGCGGCCACCACGACGGTTCGGCAGCTCAAGGAGAAAATTCGACAAGCGCTTCCTCTCAAGCCGACCGATGCCCAGCAGCGATTGATCTACCGGGGCCGGCCTTTGGCGCAGGATGGGGACACTCTCCTGACCGTCCTCGGCGAGGAAGTCGTAAGTCCCCCTGCTCTGCTGACAATTGCACACCATCGCTGACTGACTTGGCGACAGATCCGCACTACCGACCAGCAGACGATTCACCTCGTGCTCCGAGACGTCGCAGAACCGCATCGCTCTACGACTCCGACACCGGCACTTGTTCGAGGGTCGAGCCCGGCGCCGCCCACTGCCCATTTTGCAGGCCCTTTTGGCACCACCGGTCAACCCCAACACGTCCATCATCATGGCAGTCAGCCTACAGCTGCGGCCTTTACCAGACGAACGCCTCTGCATCCGACGTCGAACCCTATGCCCTTCCCAGCACCACCCCAAATACCAGCGAACCTGACCCTGCAGCAGCTCCAGCAACTGCAGGCGCAACAGCACCAGAGCATGACGGCCTGGATGAACGGACTTCAACGTGAGGCTATGAACAGGGCCATGGCTCACCAGCAGATCAATCAGAATCAGGCTATGAGAGCGTCTATGGGTATGCATGGCGTTGGCGACACACCGGCGGCGGTCCCCAATCCTGTGGAACCCACTCGTGGACGCGCGAGCCCGCTTAGCAATCCTGAAGGGCACACGTATGTGCGAGAGGGCCTCATGCCGAACGGACAGACGTATCGCGTAACGGTCAACGAGACCTTCCTCGCTGGCCAATTGAATGTTCAGCAGCCGGGCAGTCAAGGCACCTCGACGCCTCTGTCCACTGCTGACGTCCAGACCATCTTGAGGGCCGCTGACAGCAACCAAGCAACATTGGCCATGACCAACGCGATGCAGAGGAGCGCCTCAAGCACATCTCTTGCCAATGGAGGCTCATCTGTTGGCGTCACTACTCCTTACTACCCAACCCCTGGATCCAGAGCCAGCAGTAGGCGGCCTACCCCTGATCCTACCGCTCGCTCAGTCAGCGGCGGCAGCAGACATTCTACAAACGCTCAACAGCAAGCACCGTCCGGTCCTGAGGTTTATATCTTGTCTTCGCCTCAAGGTCCTCGTGCTCTATTGATCAACAACGCCACGGACTCGTACTACACTCCAAGAGGGCAGCCCCACACTACCTCCACCCTTCACCAAACCGCCTCTGCGCTCGCGAGAATGCGAGGTCGCCCTCAACATGTTGCCTGGCCAGGAGCCTTTGTAACTCCACCACCTCATCACGAAGAACAGCAACCAGCACATCAAGCCGAACCTCAACCGCAGGTGCAGCAGCAGCACCAGCCTGAGGCACAACCGCCCCTGCATCAGCCTCAGGGACAGCCTGCCGCAGCAGCAGTGCCTGCCCACCCCAACAACCCGGGTATCGCTCCGCTCATTGCGCAAGTGTGGCCGCACTTTTGGCTGGTAGTTAGGCTTGCCCTCTTTGTGTGGTGGTTTACTTCGCCCAACGCCGGCTGGTCTAGGTGGATCACTGTGATTTCAATCGCGATCAGCATCTTTGTTCTGAACACTGGACTTCTAAACAATTACTTTGACCAGGCTGTGGGACCAGTCAGACGTCACATGGAGAATCTGCTACCCCTAGCTGCGCCGAATAATGTCAATGAGCCTGTCCGTCCCCGAGACGACCAGGCCGTGGTTGGACGCGATGGTCAACCTGATCCGACACGAGCAGCTGCCAGGCTGGTAGCTCAGCGCAGACACGACAATGCGAACTGGTTGATGGATCAAGTGCGGCGGCTCGAGAGAGCTGGTCTTCTCTTCCTGGCTAGTATTGCACCAGGTGTTGCGGAGCGCCATATTGCTCATCTTGAAGCCGAAGCCCGCGCCGAGCGTCAGAGAAGGGAGGAAGCGGAGGCTGCTGCTGCCGCTGCGGCAGAGGCCGCGGCCAACCCTGAGAACAACACAGAAAACCAGAATAATGACGAGACGAATGAGACTTCAGGACGCAACGATACGGAGGAGGGTGAGAACGAGGTTCAGAGGGAAACGCACGGGGGAGACCAGCGTCGAGCGGAGGAGCAGCAGCCGCTATTGGCGCTGTAGGAGGGACGGAGCCCAAAGGATCGAATAAGATGAAGGATCGTTGTAAAATACAGATTACCCAGCGGACGCTCCAAGGACGTTCCTTTGCGCATGGAGTCGGGTGTAGAGCGTTGACATCGGGACTCACATCAATACATGTTTTTGTTTGTCCAGCGTAAAGATCAGTTTATGTTCTATCCTTTCCTATCTTGACCAGTTTACGCCGTGGATGCAACCGTGACCCAATCTGCTGCAATGCCTCATGGCAATCTATCCGAGTCGTCGTCTTGTGTTAAGATTTTGAGTTGTTGACGGGGCCCGACACGATGGTGAAGGCTGCCCAATACCTCATAACTCAATCCTCTTTTTCACCGCCCAGATGTGAGTCCCTGAGTCCCGAGTTACCCCCTCTACATGAAAGCCTCGTCTCGCGTCATTTTCATCGGCCTTCCTCTATAGTATTCTCCGAATAATTACAACATAGAGGAAGGCTCATCGTTTGGGGTCGCTTTCGAAGTCTCCTCGTTGCGACCTCTCTTTTCTCGTACACAATTTCCCCGTACACGACCGACCACCAGATAACGGCCGGCTGTCTCACCCATCTTCTCATTAATCATGGGCTAGACAGCCGTCCCTCGTCCCTCAGTAGGCTTGCGGTCGGTCGAGGAGTGGTGGAGGCAAGATCAATACGACCCTTTCCTCGCCGTTTGTCGTGTGTCTTTTCCTCTGCCTTCCTCACTTACCTCTCATTTTCCCTTTTACTCGTGGCTTTTTTCGCTTTTTTTTTCTTTTCTCTTCGTCTCTCTATCGTATTCATGTGGACACAGGCTCAAGAGGATGTCAGGTTTCCATCGGACCATGTCGTTCTCCCGGACTCGAAAAATCTCAGCAATGACGCCTCTACTTCGTGTCTTGCGTCGTCGATTGCTCCCTATGCGTCTGATCAAGTTTGTCGTGGTCGTGGTCGATGTTTAATGCTCGTCGGCTCTCGCTCCAGGTACCATCATCTCAGACGATCAGAACGAATGTCTCGTTACAATCCTGGAAGGGAGGGCTGGGAGTGATCTCGACCTCCTGATACGATAGCGCGGTGGCGAGCAGACAGGTACCACCACTCCGACGGTCCCCGAGATGAGTGCCGCCGCGTCGATACGCGTACGGTGCTTTTGCCGGTGTGAGCGAGAAGGAAGAGGAATTCAGGCAGCCTCCTGCGTACCGTCGGCCTTGACCAGACCCAAGCCCCAGGCACTCCGTCCGTCAACGACCGCGGGCCCAGGACGTCTGGCGGCAGGCTGCTGGACGGTATCGGCAGGAGCAGGGACCTGCTTCTCCTCTTCCTCCTTCTTCTCCTCCTTCTTCTCCTCCTCGGGGTGCTCCGCCTCGGGAGTCTCCTCTTCCGCGGCAGGCTGTTCCGCATCCCCCTCCCCCTCCTCCGCAGAGTGTTCCTCTGAGGTATGCTCCGGAGAAGGGGGGGTGACGTCGCCGGCAGCGGAAGAAGAGGTGACGCCCCCGCCAACGGAGGGAGGGGTGACGTCGCCGGCAGCGGAAGAAGAGGTGACGTCCCCGCCAACGGGGGGAGGGGTGACACCGCCGGCGACGGAATCCGGCAGCTGCCGCGGCGAAGACTGAGGGGTGGCCGCCGCGTGGGAGTCTTCGCTCGCGGGCGGGGGCGGGACGTACACGGAGCCTGACGACTCGCTCATGCTCACGTCGTCGCCGTCGCCCTCGTAGCCCTCGTCGCCGTCGCCGTTGGCATTGGCGCTGCCGCTGCCGCTGGCCTCTCCATTGACGACGTGCCCGTCACGGCCGCCATCGTGTCGGAAATGGCACCCTGGCCTCTTGCAGCCAAGACCGTACCAGCATCGTATGGTACTAGGGTCTTGAGCCGGGCCTGCAACCGTTGCGGCAGGAGCGGTGTTGGGGACGGGGGCCTCTTCAGGCGCGGGCGAGGCGGCGACGGCGGCAGACGCCAGCTCAAGCCCATGGTGAGGGTAAGGGGGGGCAGGGGAGGGGGAAGGGGGGTAAGCCCCCGGTCCGAGTGCGGGTTCGAAGCTTGGAGGGGGCGCGAGGGCGTTTGACGGGCCCGGGCCGAAGCCAGGGGGCGGGCCGAGAGGTCTGGGCTGGTGGGTGGGTCGCCGGCTCATGCCCATGGGATCGAGCGGCGGGCCGGGCAAGGGCAAGGGCAGATCCGGCGGCGGGAAGGAGGGACCGGCGTGGCCGTGGCCGTGTCTGCCGTGGTGGTGCGGGGGCGCGTAGTAAGGTACCGGAGCACCGTATTCCGGGGGGGCGTATCCCGGCGGCGGGCGAGAGGGTCCAGCATGGCTCGAGGGCCCAGCGTACGGCGGCAGCGGCGAGTCGAAGTACGACGTCGCCTCCTCCTGCGTGCCGTCGAACGTCGGCCGGCCCAGGGCGTTGGGCATGGGATTGGCGATGCGATATCCCATCCACTGAGGCGGAGGCGGAGGCGGCGGCAGCTGGTGGTGGCTGTTGTTGACGCGGCCATTGTTGGTGTAATGGCCGTGGTTGACGTAGTGGCCGTTGACGTACAACCCACTATTGTACGTGACGGTGCTGCTGTAGAGGGCGTGGGCGTGGGCGTTGGCGTTGGCGTTGTATCTCGCCTCCGCCAGCGCGACCTCCTCCTCCTGCTGGGCCGCGGCAGCGACCATCTCGGGCCGCAGCTCCCCGTCTCTGTGGGGGAAGTTGCAGTTTTCTCTGCCGTAGGTGCAGCGGCCCTCGAGGAAGTGGCGGCAGGTGGATCGTTTATCTCGTGGTCTGCGGTTGGGCTTCTTACTTTTGGACTTGTTGTCCTCGCGGTCGTTGTTGTGTTCCATTGTGAATAGATGGTGTAGGAGGGGGGGAGGGGGGTAAGAAAGGAATTGGGTAGGTAACTGGGTAGGTAACTAGGTAGTTGACTGGGTAGTTGACTGGCTAGGTGACTGGCTAGGTAAGTGGTGACTGACTGAGCTGACTGACCTGCTTATGAGAAGAAGAAGAAATAAAAGGGATAAGAGGTGCTATAATGTAGTATAGAGAAGGGATACCGGAGATAGGGGTATTTCTACTGGGGACCTTGCGGCGCTGGCGGCGTGGGTTACTGTGGTGAATATGTATCGGAGATGGGATAGAAAGGAAGGGGTGGATCACTTTTGTATCGGAAATAGCTTCACTGCAGTGCAGTACATCGGAGGTGAGTTTGGGATGAGTCTCACATACAGGAGATGAGTTGCTGCAACAGACTCACGAACCGGCCTTGGGTTAAGGCGATTGCGGTTCGATCTTCCGTCTAGAATGGTTCGCGTCAATCACACTCATATTTTATAGTGACTCTACAAGAGTGAATGAGGTACACAAGAACAGCGAAATGTGTTTGGAAACTTCAACGTGGGTGATTCACAGAACGTAGAGGCAAACAAGACGGGAACCGCGGTGGTCGTTGGTCTCGGTACTAACAGGGGGGGGGATGGTAAAACTTTACCGCCAGACAATCTACGGCTTTGATGTCGAACCCCAGAACAAACAAGCAGCAGTAACAGATTGGAAAAAGGTCCCTCGTCATGGTAAAAGTTTCGATGCGACCCTCCCTTACTTGATTGCTGCAGCTGTTGCAGAACACAGTCATTCACCGTCGTGGCTGTTCAGGTTTCGGACGATGAAGAACCCTTCACGGGGTGCGGCGCGAGGAAAGTGATTTTCGGAGGTAGATGAAAAGTGGATCACGAGTTTACCATGTCTCCCGTCCGGCCGATCTCCCGCACCGGAGCAAAGTGGAGTCGAAAAAGGGCAGGGTGGACCCACCCGGCCCTACGGGCGGGGGGGCACGGGGGGTACGAAGTCGGAATGTGCCCCAAAACTCTCAAGTTTGACGTGCTGAGTAAGGTAGCATCGCAGCATAGGTAGCGGACAAACCACGAAACCAGGCACGCAATCCACTCCCACCGACACCGACGACCCCCGTGCCCCCGATTAGCGACTGTGCGCGCCGCCAGCCAGCCCAGCCCAGCGAAGACGGGGAGAGGAGGCGTTCGGGTGCGGCGCCGTTTGGAGGAACTTCTGACATGAACTTGACAGGTATCCGGTGTCCGTCAATGGTGGGAATGCGATGGGGCACTGACAATAGTCTGGCGGCGGGCCGGGAGCAGGAATTTTATTTTCTTGTTCTTTTTAGGAGCAATCTTCCCTCGCCGTCCCTGAAGCTCTCTCATCACGGAGGTCTCGGACCCGATCACGGACAGGAAAGGGGGCAACGCTGGAAACGTACCCTACCTTCAGATTTTGACGATGCCGGGTGCCGAGAGATACGAAAGAGCGGGAAGGATTACCTAAAGCTTGGGCCGTCTGGTGCGTGGGCAACCGTCTCCGGGCAATTCAGAGGAATGAGGAGGGAAGGGGCATGGATGGATCGGTAGCAGCATGAAGAAGTCGGATGCAAAAGGGGAAATACGGCGCATGATGATGGCCTGCGCGTTACAGTGACGGGACGGGGGGGGATGGGGTCGTATCGCTGGAAGTCCTGGACGACGGTCGCGGCCATTGGAGAAATGCTAGCCCCTGGGAGAATGAGTTTTGCGTCAGGGCCGCCGTTGTTCATCGCTTCGTTCCCGAACGCAGACAAAGAACATGCCATTCTTGACCCGCGGTAGTGGGCTAGTCGAGTAAATAATGAGACACCAAGATTCCCTTTGCTCGCCTCCGAACCTCAATGCTTGGAGGCTGTAGGTACGGGGCAGGGAGGAATTGCGGCTGAGCACGGCCGGCGGCTTCGAGACGAAAGGGGGCACTCCCGTCTTTTTTTTGGTGGTACAAAGAGACGGCCAGAGCATGAAACCGCAATGCGAATCTCTTGTTGTGAGTTGAAACTAGCGGGCTGCGCCAGGCCCTGCCCAGCCACCCTGCCATTCCAGTGGTCCCCTTCCCCCCTTGGCCCTTCTCTGGGCTCACGCTGCCTCGTTGGTCCTTGAACTTTGGGGCTAGGGTTGGCGGGTTGGCGGGTGGGTTTGGTCCTTCCTTGACCTAGCATGGCTTAGGCTTAACCGCCCGGACGGGTGGTTAATGCATGCCTTGTTCTGTCGCTGTGTTCTGTCCATCGTTGTTCCCCATTGCCATTGTCGCGTCTTGCGAGTAAGTATGCTGATAGCGGAAACAATGGCAGAGATGGTGTTCGAGAAGGGGAGCTGCCGACGGCGCTGGAACTTGGAAATTTGGTGGCCGGTCCCGGACGGCTTGAGCAGACAAGCAAGGGAGAGTTGGTCAAGGTCTAGGCCGTAGTGCTTTGTAGATGTTGTGCCCCCGGGAATATCATCAGTAGTCAACAAAGGTTGCACAAACCCCCGCAGACTTGTTGAGCAGGAAGAAGAAAGCAAGTCGTGGGCCGGTATTTGGCCTGCTGGGGACGGCGTACGGAGTATGGAGTAGAGGTGCCCAGTTATGCAGTGGTTGGCTGATATTCTGCCAGCCTCCCACAACCTCCGCACGCTTGGCTGCATCCTCCATCCTCCAAGCAAATTCGCGGTGAAGGGGACACGGTGAGGTGAGGAGGCGATGCGGGCATGGTCGGTGGGCTCCCGTCAGTCTTCTCCGGTAGGTGGTTCCAGAGCTGCCGGACGGACGATTGCTGCAGATTCATCGGGCCCTTCGGGGGTGTTGTGCGTCTTTGATCCTCCAAACCTCCGCCCGCTCAGAGCACGTGCGTTGTCCGTACGAATAACGATACGCATCTGTTCCTGAAGAACCTTGGAAGTTGAAATAGAAGGTTATGGATACCTTGGATGGCTGAGTGAGTGAGTGAGTGACAGACGTCCAAGGCTCTTGTTAGCCCACTTTTGCGGCGCAGGTACACAACAGTTGGCGGGTGGGGTCATAGGACGACCAGGTACCGAAGATGGCAAGATTTCCAGATGGGAGGAGACGGAGATGGGAGATGCTGGACGGGGAATGGAGCTGGGACCCGTCAGTCAGCGTCATCTACCTGCCTGGGTACCTTGGTTCTGAGGGACCTGACTGAGAGCGGCGACTCCGCAGTACGAATCTTGCCCCCGCCACCTGTTAGCGCTTGAGCACCAAGCAGCAACGAAAACGGTAGCGCTTCTCTAACAAGATCCGGACATGTCCCGCGTACTGTGGCTCCCGACCCGCTTGTACCCTGTCCAGCTGCGCCTTGTGCCGTCGTCTCCCGTACGGATGCACCTTTTTTTCTTGGTGCTGTTACTTTTCAGTGACCCCGTCTTCCTCGTCCTGCAGTCCCGGGCGGTGCCAGTTGCGAGTGACCTCTTCCCGGAGCAGGCAGTCCTGGCCAATGGCTATCGGTACGTACACAGTAGATGTAGATGTAGATGAAGATGTAGATGTAGACATCTCGGCGTTCCATCCTTCTCTTTTTCTTCTTTTCTCCTCACTTGATGTTAGACACAAGTCAACTCTTGACAGATTAATTGACGGGAATCGGCAACGTCTGAGCCCTCGCTTGATTTGTTATTGCCCTTTAGACCTGGTTGTCCACGGTCCAGCTTGAATCTACCTTGACCTTCTTGTCAGAAAGAAACTTGCCTCGAGACACCACCACACGCAACGAGGGATACGTACGCATTACCCATACTTGATACCAAACCACCGGATTGCGTGTGCAGCCCTTTGCTCACACCTTGCTTTTGTTTTTATTCTTTTTTTTCCCTCGTCCCCCTCTTTTTCCATCCCAACTCTGAACTGGACTCCTCTCTCCCATTTGATCTCTCCCTACCTTACGCTGCCTCTAGGCTTTCCAAGGTATCGTTCGGATACTTGATCCCCCGGCCCATTCTCCCTACGTGAACGGGGCCTATCTATCTACCTTGCCTTGCCTTAACTAAAGTACCTTGCTATTCGATAGTAAAAGGTGCCTAGTTACGGTTGTCATCCATCGCCCTTGGGTAGCCCGGGCAGCAGAGAACCCGGCCGACTCCCTTTGCGCCGCTGCCGCCTACATAACCTTACCTTAGGTTATCTGCTTACCTACATTAAAGTACCTTTACCCAAGGTGTCTGCGTCCCACGCCCAGCTGAGAGAGAGAGAGAGACTGAGACTGAGACTGAGAGAGGGGACCCGCCACAAACAAGAGCAGCCCATGCCCCATCGACCTGCGACTTGGGTCAGTCGGAGAACTGTGGCAACGCAACCATTCGCCCTGCTCACTGTTCTTCCACCGTCGTAGCGGTGCACAGCGCAGCACAGCACAACCGCCTACCTACCTACGCAGTACTTGCGCTGCTACCTCACCTCCAGGTACCTCACTCCAAAGACGACGACAACGCTCGTCTGACCTTGCCGACCGACGCTACCGTGCCTTACCTGCGTGCCTACCCACAGCACCCCGTACGCCTACCGTACCCTCACCTTACGCTCACGCCTACGCCGCCCGCCCGCGCCAACCCAACTTGTCCCAAACCAACAACCAACTCTTTCGCATCTCATTCAATCCCAACCAATCTCTCTCTCTCTCTCTCTTCGCACCGTCCGTCCGTCGACGACGACCTTCCTTTATTCTTTTTGCCGTGTCCAGTTTATTTCGCCTGTCGCCTTTCTCCTTCTCATCGCTTGCTTCACGAGTGTCGATTCGCCCGCGAATGCTGCTTTCGCGGCGGTGACGCCAGCCGTCCCTCCTCTCGACCGATCCATCCTACCTCACCACCTCTCTACTCACGAGTCCACCACCACCGCCCCACGAACGACAGCCGACCGATTGACCGGATTCCATCGACAAACGTCGTCGCCTGCCCACAATGGCACCCTCAGCTCCATCATCGGCGCTGAACGGCGTTGTCATTGGATTGCTTTCATCCTTTGGTTCCGCCGTCCTTATCGCTCTCATCTTCCTCGTCATCTACTTCTTCAGATACACGGCCAGTGGTCGCATCTTTCTCGATCGCATCGGCCGACCAGGCGAATACGACGATGAGCAGGCTTTTGCCCGGGAGGAGGCCGAGGCTCTCGAGTCTATGGACGATATGCAGAAGACCGAGTACCTCAGGGCAAAAGGTAGGCAGCCTTCGTATTGTCCTTGCCGCGGTATCCGCACACGACTAACCAACCCCCCGTTGTAGCATTCATCCAAGCGAACCCCCCCGAATCCGTTCAAACCGACATTTCTCTATCGCAATACCTTGCCATTCAAGAAAAGGGTGTTTCTGCTTGGGAATTTGAACCCGAGCTGGAAATCGCAAACTGTTTCGTCGAAGGCCGCACCGAGATTGAGTTCTTCGACTCTGAATGCACCGTCATGAGCAACTTGCCTGTGCCCAAGCAAAACGAGGTCTACTACTGGGAAGCCAAGATCTACGATAAGCCCGAAAATACCCTCCTCAGCATCGGCATGGCTACCAAACCGTACCCGTTGTTCAGACTACCAGGTATATCGCATTCCAGCCCCTCGCTGCAACCGCATGACGCTAACCATCCAGGCTTCCACAAACATTCCGTAGCATACCTGTCAGCAGGCCAGCGCCGTTGCAACCAGCCATTTGCCGCAACCCCCTACGGACCTCAGTTCGTTCAGGGCGATGTTATCGGTGTTGGTTATCGTCCCCGAACGGGCACCATTTTCTTCACCCGCAATGGTAAGAAGTTGGAAGATGCCGTTCACGGTGTAAAGTCGCAAAATTTCTTCCCTGCCATCGGTGCCAACGGGCCCTGCATCGTCCACGTCAACTTTGGCCAGGCCGGCTTCGTCTTCATCGAGGCCAACGTGAAGAAATGGGGTCTTGCCCCCATGACGGGCAGCCTGGCACCGCCGCCACCGTATGGCTCCGAACAGGGCGATATCCTGCTCGAAGCTGGACGCAAGGACGGGTACACAGGCACCAGCGGCGGCGGCGGACAACAGCAGCGCGGGCACTCTCAGACACAGTCCTACTCGCAAAGTGGCTTGGGACCTCAACATGGGCGGACGAGAAGCGGAAACTTCAGAGTACTTCCACCGAGGAGCCCCGGTCCCGTAAGAAGCCCGACTGACATCTCCCTGACGCACTTTGTGTCCGACGATGAGGGCGGCGAGCCAAGCAGCAGCATCAATCGCGGGCACGAAGGGCAAAGCGTCGTAGGGCTTGGGCTTCAAGACGCCTTGAACCCGCCACCCGAGTACACGAGCCCCGACCACTCGGAGGCCGGCAGCCGTCGGAACAGCACAGACAGCGAAAATACGCCGTTGATCCGCGTTCTTAATCGGAGTCGAGGCGCCTCTGCAGCCGCTGCGGCCGGACCATCGCACCCACCGATACCTAGCTACACCGATGCGGTGAGAGCCGGCGCGGGGCGGGAGGGGAATAGCACTCCGCGATCCAGCAATCTACGCGGCAACCGGTCGAGGTCTCAGAGCGCGCAATGATGTTTGAAAATTTGAAATCTTGCTGGGCAGGAGAAAACGGTACCATACCCCCGAAGAAGCATCAGAAGAAGCCTGGTCGAACGGAGTTGAGGACGGCGGAACAAGGGCGAGCCGTCATAATGTGGAGTTTGGGGGTCCTCACCAGTCAAGGATGAGAAGAAGCCCCTCCAAACCTGGCGAATCTTGGAGTTTGGCATTTTGGAATAGACGGGATGCTGGTTTGTTTTTCACCCAAAGGGGACAATGGGAGGGGAAGGATTCCTTTTTTTACTTTGTTTTGTCTACGTGGTTTGTCCCGGCCGCGAGCGTCATGATACCTTTGGACCACACACACACACATTACACCCGCATCGAATTGACGCGCACATCTACTCTCTCTTTTTACCAGGTTCAGATTTGTGGTGTTGTGGTGGTGTTAGCCTCCCATCCCGAATTTCTGTTCCCACTCCGATTGTACGAAGAACACCACCAACCATCCCCCCAAAAGTAGGAGTCGCAAGGAGAGTCTTCCACTGCCCGACAAAAAAAGGGTCATGGAGAATACACATGTACACAGGCATATACTGCATCAATCATACCAACCTTTGTGCTGTCCAACATTTTGCGTCCTGCATGACCGTGATACATGATGTAAACAGAAACTC
The DNA here is from genome assembly GCF_023278565.1 of Colletotrichum lupini. Taxonomy (NCBI): domain Eukaryota; kingdom Fungi; phylum Ascomycota; class Sordariomycetes; order Glomerellales; family Glomerellaceae; genus Colletotrichum; species Colletotrichum lupini. The sequence continues at coordinate 2,093,763 of NC_064678.1, forward strand.
TGACTACGGAGTACTATCGTCATTTCCGTGTAAGTGACCAAGCAGGATCGAAGAAGTCACCCATCCCCGAGTCAAGGTCACAATGTCATTTGGGGTGGTGGTGGTGGGACCACCGTTCATGACGCAAGTCCACGGAAAGGCAAGCGGGAATTTAGACTTTTGGGGGGGGAGGGAGCAAAGTCATTCTTACCTTATTCCCTGCTTGTGCATGTCAGCTTTCTTGCACGTGCAATGTCATGGCTACAGTGGCCGGCCATCCGATCCAATCCAATAGGTCGCAAGTCTCCCCGACCAATAGCCAAACACAGACTGGCGCTTACTTTTGATTCGTCGAAAGCGACAACCATTCCAAAAACCAACATCAGAAGTGGATATCGGGGGACTTTAAGAGCAAAATTGAAGGCGGGAGAGAAAACGAAAAGCAAAAAGAAACATACAACACCAGGTATTCGCTGGTCGTCACCGACCCAACTACTAATCCGGCCCTCATTGGCTTATCTATGGGAGAGCGGACGGGATCCCGAGTTTTCCAATGGGTATGGTCGTATGTGGTAGTTTAATGGCGAGAGGGAGTTTATGATGGGTATCTTGAGGTTGTAGTGAAGAAGGGGAAGGTCGGGATGGGAGGTTGGGGGATGTAATTGGAAACATCTGGGTAGAAAGGAGAGGAACTTTCTGGCTATGTCTTCACTGACTTGAAGTGGTAAGCAACGTTCTTTGAAGTGGAGGGAATGAAGTATGACACGACTGACAGTGAAGTTGCTTAGAGGTGGTTTATCCTTCGATATACCCTAGGGTATGAGACTACCATAGAAACTCACATCGTACCGAAATGGAACTAGTCCATACTCCCGCTATCTTACTCATCTTCTGGATAATACATGTCTTTATTCAAAATTGAAGTTTTAAAGAGGAGCGGAGTCCAGCGAGTTTTTGGTACTAAGAGAGGCTTGACGCGTCGTGTACACGGGCACGCGGCTGTCAAAAAGAAGTGGCACAAGCTGTTCTCCGCATGAGTACTACAAAAGACATACTAGACTAGATTATTCAAATCTAAGAAATTGATGAGATATTACATCGCGTATCTGGGACACTCAGCTGGCTTCAGCGTATCGAAACGATGAATGAATTTAGGAAAGGTTGATAAAAGTTGGTTGAAGTAGAGTAGATTGTTACCTTGGTGTGCTATTCATTTTGGCAATCTCGTGACGGGCTGGCGCAAGTTTGAATCGCATGAGTTTCTGCGGTGCCGTACAGAGAAGCTAGCCGGCTGAGCACCAACAAACCTGATACCTAAAGTAGGCGCCTCAAGAGGATGTTGGGAATATGCACTTCTTCTGCCTGATTTCGACCTGCATGGCGACCGATGCACCATCCGTACCTTAGCACCACAAGAAATCATTCAAGATAGTTGTGCCTTCCTCCTCCCTCTGCCCTGCTGCTTGTTGTCCTTTCATGCATTCTTTCCACATTTGCGACATCAGTCCGAGTCTCTCAAAAGCACGGAAGTGACACTGGCACAGAGGCCACAGAGCCTGCCGTCGTACCGCTACGAACCGTTGAGACACCCAGACTCGACACGCGTGCTCGTTCTCCAGCCCGCAGCCTCATTCAAATCTCAACTGCGATGTTCCATGATCTAATACAGTCGGCGGGAGCAGCTTCGCAGCAGAGACACATCCCGAAACTACTCTGCCGTATCGTGCACCCGGGGTCTGCCCGATTTCTCCGTCGACCTCGTCATTCATCAAAGCAGTGTTGGCGACGATATCATCACGCACAAGGATTCGCTGCTGAGAATCACACCGACCGTCGATAGCATTCTGCGATACCTGCGCGATCCTGACGAGTCGCTGTACCTCTGGATTGACGCCCTGTGCATCGACCAACAGGATGAGAATGATAAGGCGTCGCAGATTCCACAGATGGGCGAGATTTACAGGTGCGTCGAGACGGTACACGTCTGGCTTGGCGACGTCGATGCCGATGAAGTCGCGGTGGCATTTGCCAACATACGCATGGTACATGCGATCCCAGCGGCGATCGAGTCCTGCAGAATGGGTCTTTGCAATAGCCTGACGATGCTGATGCAAAAGCCATGGTTCAGCCGAAGATAGGTCATCCAGGAGATCAAGCTTGCAGATCGAGCCGTCTTGCATTATGGAGAGCACTCTGTTGAGTACGCACGCTTCCGAGCAGCTTGGTACTTGGTGGAGAGTCGCAAGTTATCTCAGGGTAACCTGGGATATTTGCGACATTTGCTACGGCGTGATACGACGGATGACTTCTTGGAACTGCTCTGGGAATTCCATACGGCCATGTGCTCAGATCCGCGAGATCGTCTTGCAGCTTTGCACTGCTTCCTACCCCAGAGCGAACAACAGATTGATCTCCAGTATGGCCAGATCGGCTGGAAGGAAATGCATCGCCGCCTAGCTGAGAGATATATCAATAAAGGCACTCTATCGGCGAGTATGGTCATTCTGCGCCTTTTCGCGTTTGGCCCGGCTGCTGGGAGGAGCCTAGACGACGCCGAGTGTCCGTCTTGGGTCCCTGATTGGTCTGGGGTTCGACAGCTGGGAATGGCGTCAGGCGAGTTCCATATGGATCGCCTGCATCCGACAGATCGCGACGATAAGCCTTGGATGGACTGTACCGATAATTTCGGTGGCTTGCAAACTGAAGGTCCTTCTCCAGAACCCCACTGGAATGTCAGTTTGTCTAGCAAAGAGAAAGAAAAGCTCTGGCTCCAAGAGGCACAACAAGACATCCCAGACTGCAGAAAGTTCAGCGGATCCAGACTTGTCAGGGATGAGTTCGCAACAAGATTCTTTGCTGAGAAGACGAAACTAAGGGTCAGGTGATCGCCATTTCGTGGTGGTCTCTATGGGAAGAATGCCAGACTGATCCTGACGCTACCGCGAGAACTAGTAGTCGAGAAGGAAAAGTTGTGGAAACACGCACTCTCATGTCTTAAGCCAATCCAAAATCAATTCGTGACATCAAGGAGTTGTTTAAGGATTGCGGCATTATTCGCAATCGCCCTAAAGGGCAAGGACACTGTGTCAGAGGATAATGACCAAATGAGCAGCTGGTCTTTCCACACGCTTACGGAAAAGCTGTACGAAACAGTCAGGACTGGCTTTGAGAATCCGGAGTTTCTTGCCGGAAAACAGAAATCGCTACTGGCCTTAATCGGCAGCATCCTTCAAAGGTTCGCTGTGGTTGTGCTTCATCCTTCGCCGTATGGTCGTTATAGGACGATTGAGCACGATCCTACTAGGTTGGAACCAGACTATGGTTTGGCGCCTCACGTTATGAAACTTGGCGATATCTTGATCGCCTTTGACGAAACGAAGCAACGAAAGTTTCCGATCGACGACTATTGCTTTACAGGCCCGGACTTTTTAGACGGTCATTTTGCGTATATAGGAGAGCATCTGGTCGAGGTATCGATGTGCTTGAGGCCGATGTCGCCCAAGCTAGTGCATGAGGTTTCAGATATTTCCCAAGACAAGCTGTCATCACCATTAGATAAGATTGCGGCAATGGCCGATGGCTCACAGGAAACATACAGACATCGGCCAGACGACCAAGAGTTCCCCTATCCTCCGAGCCACGTTCGAACAGCACGATTCTTGGGGCCTGCCTACTGTGTCAGCAAGTCTCGTGATGGCATGTCAACCTTCGACAGATCTAAGAGAACGTATGAACGCAATTTTGATGGTCGAGAAAATATATGGAACGACTATGGAGACGCTTGCGTGGCAGGTCTCTGCCGCCCATTAAACATAGACATAGTGTAGCTCAGCTTAGGATTACTAGCAAAAGAGCCGAGTCTTCGTGGAAGTCGACTCTTCTACTCACTTCCTAAGCGTCCATTTTGTGTGCGTGCGTATACTCAATTTGTGACCCTCGTACTCGCCGCACTCAAGACCTCACCCACGCCTCAAATTCCTCCTTGTACTCCTTCCTCCACCGACTCAGCGCCGGCCGCCGCTGAACAACATCCTCCGCAGCCCAGAGCATTCTCTTGGAGTCCATCTCCTCTGTCACCTCGTTATCGGGACAAATGACGTAGAACTCGTCTTTTGCTATCTTGGCCTCCAAGTAGTAGGCAACCTGCTCCGGAGTCCACGCAACAGCAGGCTTCTCTGCCGACGTGTGTTTCTCTTCCCTGCGCCCGAGACTTGTAAACGTCCATCCAGGCACGAGAAGAAAAACGCTGGTGTTAGGAGAAGAGTCGCGGAGGTCGTAGGAGAGGTGTTCGGCGATGGTTTTGACGGCGGATTTGCTGGCGTTGTAGGCTGGGTTGCCGGGTGGGTTTGTGATGCCTGGTTTTGAGCCGGTGATTACGATGGCGGTGGAGGAGGAGGGTGGTGACAATGATGATGATGATGAGACGGCGGATTTAAAGGTTGAAATGCCATTGATCACGCCAAAGAGGTTTACGTTGAAGATTGTTTGAAAGGTCGAGGGGTCGTCCCAGGTGGAGGAAGGCTGGATCCCGGCGTTGAGGAAGAGGAAGTCGATGCGGCCTGGCGAGGTTTGTTAGAATGTCTGTGTACTAGGGCGCAAGGGTCACATCGAGCGAGGCAAATATCCTACCCTGGAAATCGCTGTCGACACGTTTCTTGAGATGAGCCCAGTCCCTGAGACTGCTGACGTCTGCTTTGGCGGCTGAGACCTTGTCTTCTCCCAAGCTACGTTGCGCCGAGGCCAGGAAGCCCTCGTTGTTGTCGACGACGAGGACCTTCATGCCGTGGCCGAGGCATTTCTTGGCGACGGCGAGGCCGATGCCTGATGCGCCCCCGGTGATGAGGGCTGTTTTTTTGAGGCTGTGAAGACGAATGGAGGCATTGGGGCAACGGGTTCAGATTCGAAGTCGGGGTTGGCGATGGGATTTTGTCATGGCACAAGCGAAGCTACGAATGACTTTCGAGGTAAGGCTGTCTAAGTTCCTGATTTTTAAGAACTTTGAGCATCTGATACCTTGTTCTCTGTGGTTCAGTAGCTCTGGCACTCCGTAAAATCGTATATAAGTGTTACGCCGTCGAAAGACATGATAACCAATCCTCATTGTCTTTGGGAGGGGTTGCTCGACCTCCACGGCGATGGGAAGCGTCCCATGCCTTATGATGTGTAATACTCAGGTTGGCCGATTGATGTGGGAGGGCCACTTTTCGAGGAGTTGGAGGTGATCGCCATGATAAGGGGACCCCAGCTTCAGGTTTTTCAGACGTTGATTCTTTCGATTCGATTTCAAATCAGTGCGGTTGCATATCTTCTCTCCAGACGACGCGGGGGCCTTCAGGATGAAGTCAAGCTGTTGGTTGGGGAGAGTTGGCCTCAGCCGGTCGTAGAAACCATTGCCAGAGTGCATCATCGAAGCAAGGAATATGCCATGGTTGAGAAAGTAAGAGGACTTGAGGACAACGCGATGTGCCTTTCTTAAATCGGGACTGCATACGGTGGACCAACGAGTTTCCTGGGCTACATGCGAGGTTTATTAGCTTGCCCGCGCATCTGCCCAGCCGCGCGGGATCCCATCGGCGCGGGCCGGCGGACCCTCACAGACTACTCGTGTAAGAGGACCTCCGTTCGTCGTGTATACTCGGTATAAATAAGCTAACGAAGACACTGGGTATATTAGTCAAAATGACCGATCAAGAGCTCCTCCTAATTCCCGCTTTGCCATCCGTCCCCCACATCTTCTCCTTTTGCTGCGCTCCCTCCAAAGCCAAACACCACCCGACACGTCGATAGGTATAGATCTCAGCAGCGGGCTTCAGTCGGTCCAGCGCGGCAGCATCAATCAACGCACCGGCTTTGAAGAACTTGGACGGAAAAGACGCCCCGTCAGCTCAGAGCGTGACGCTGCGGGTCCCGCAAAACTGGCTGACAACCTCGTTGCCGCTGTCAGACGTGCTGACTTAGTTCGTCGGCGTGACCTTGTCGCACGCGAAGGCTGCGGCTGGTACCAAGACACTTACACCGAAGGCACTGCCGGAGATTTGGCGGCAGTCGAGGCAGCGGCAGGCGGCAGGCGGCCTGGGTTCGGGGTCTATTGACGGTGTGCAAGTCCCACGGAGAACGTGGTATGTCGGGTGTTGGCGGACTGTAGTTATGGGGTCTCCTTTGAATGATATCTTGATTTTGCCGCAACGACAGCTCCCGTAGGACGGTGACATGGTGTTGAGATGGGCATAAGTATGCGCCTGGAAACCAGAGACGGAGATGAGTGGAAACGTAGCGTGAGTCTGTGAGAGCCTGTAGGAGTGTGCAACCATCAAGGTCAATCAAACTTGAGCGAACGGCGGCAACTCATTATCAGTCACTCAAAAACTACACGTATCGGTGGGCATGGCGATACAGTAGAGATTCCGCTCCTGGATGTCAGAGTGGAAATTCCTACCGAAAGGAGGCAGGGTATCCGCCGGGCCGCCGTCTCCGATGAGGAGCCAAGGTTCGCCGACTTTCGCGCCCGGCTTCGGTGTCCGTGACTCCGTCCGAAAGATCAGGGAAATAGTGTCCTTTCTTTGGTCTCTGACTTCCATCACGGATGATTACTCACTGTGGACGGAGCAATTGTCCGATGAACTGCGACGATCCCAGCCTTGCTTGTATCGAGCCTTCGGGCCCAACTTTACGAACCGCTCCTGAGCTTTCGGCTTCCAACCGTAAAAGGTGACAGGTCTGACCCCCAACATTCCGAATTAACTTGCGATTCTGTCTGATCTGTTCCCTTCTTTGCAATGCAAACTAATAGCAGAGCCTCAGAAGGTAAACTTTTGTCCGGTTTCTTGGCGTGGTATTCTAACAACTGCCGACTTTCATACCCCCGGTAATCAATTAAAGTTTCGCTTCCTCCCGTACGTCACTAGTCTAAGCATAGATTCGAGTCCTGGCCTTGAATGAACGTCTGTCAGAAGAGGACAGCAAGTGTGATGCATTTACCCTCGAGTCCCATGACTCTGTTCTGTAAGTTATTGCCTCCCACATAGTTGCTGAAATAATACCAAGGCACGGTGGAAGAAAGCTTGATTCAGCGAGCTTTGGCTCACTGGTTAGCAACTCGGAAGTGATAACGCTGTCCATATAAGTCATAGATGATAATGCAGAGCTTGAGGGGCAAAATCAGATTCTCTATCGCGGCTATTCGTACAAATTCTAGTCGTTCCCATCTATGTATCCAACTCCGGCTTCACGCTCAAATTAACATGCTCTAATAAGCTGAAACAACCAGCAAAACAGAGAAAAACGGGCGTAGCGCCCCAAACTACTTCTCACTCGGGAAAGGGGCCAACCACTTGTATCTGCCGTTGAAAACCTCCTTAGCCGGTACAAAGTCCAACACTTTGGCCCTCTGAATGGACGGAGACATGTTGAACGTGAAGAAGATCTTCTGCACGAACGAAAAGGCCATGACGTATCTCGCCATGATCCAGTCAAACGTCGACGCCCAGGCCTGCGACCTCGTCAACCGCGCCGACGCATCCAAGTCCTTCTCCAGAAGAACGTGTCTCTCCTCGCGATAGCTGTCAAAGAGCTTCTGCAGGTCGTCGGGAGAAGGGCTGTTGCCGTTGGTCGTGAGCTTCTGCAGCCGGTTGCACACGGCGACGACGTCCTGGAGGCCGTTGTTGAAGCCCAGGCCGGCGTTGGGGGTGAACTTGTGCACGGCGTCACCGACGAGCACGATGCGCCCTCCCCAGCTCCAGTTCTTGCAGATCCCTTCCTCGAGACCAGCGCCGCCCGCGCTGTACCGCTCCTTGAAGACGTCCTTGACCGTGATGTTCTCCGCGACGGGCCAGTCGGCGAACCGCTCGGCGTACTCCTCGAGCTGCTCAGGCGTGAAGGAGATCCTCTCGGGAATGGGCGCTGTAAGCTTCTCGTAGAGGAAGATCCAGCCCCTCTCCTTGCCGGTGAGGTACATGATGGACTTGTCCTTGCTCTGCGTCTCGCACCCTTGACCGGCGTCGGTGGGTCGCGGGAACGATGCCCACAGGCACTGGTACTGGATCTTGTACGGGTTGATCGGATCCCAGTCGCGGTTGGGGTCCTCGGCGAGGGCGAGCTTGCGCATTTGACGTCTGGTGGCGGAGTGGACGCCGTCGGCGCCGATGATCATGTTTCCAGAGTACGTTGAGCCGTCTTGGCAGGTCACCGTGACGCCCTTCTCGGTCGACTCGATGTTTGCGAGCTTCTTTCCGGTGAAGTAGCGCGCTCTTGCTGATTCGGGGAGGGTGTCGTAGAGGACCTGGATCAGGTGGGCACGGTGGAATGTGGTGAGGCCTGCGCCGTGACTGTAAGCAGCAGCTGTTAGCATAGGATTTCTACGCATTGAGAACGAGCAGTAGTTGACTACTTACTTCTTCATCATGCAGTCGCCAATCAGGTTTTGCTTGAACTTGTGGCCGTCGGAAGTGAATCCTGTGCCTGATGACAGCGTGTTGCCAATTTCCATTAGATTTTCGAGGATCCCAAGTTGATGGAACACACGCAAGGAGCCAGGACTGAGGACCAAGCTGGCTCCAACATCATCGACAATGCTATCTCTCCTCTCAAGAACGACAAAGTCGATGCCAGCCTGCTGCAACACGTGTGCCGCCGTGATGCCGCTCGGTCCGCCGCCGACGACGATGACTTTGAAGGGTTGATCAGTCATGTTGATTAAAGTGAAGTGCTTTCAAATAAAATGTTTCAAAGAGCTGTGCTAGAATGTCTGTGATCTCTGAATACTCAGATTTAGGAAACCTCAGTCGCATCATCGTTGGTATTTCTATACAGTCCCGATGTAAGTGGCTCGATACCGAATTACCGCTTTTGGACATTTCGATGGAGCAAGTTCCACCACCTGCATCGTCACCTACAATGTCGGTGTCGTCGCGAACTCCTAGAGCCCTCGACTCCGCAGAGGTTCTGGACTCTGTTCAGCTGTTGGAAATGTCCGCTGGGTCGTGGGTTTTTCCCGACTGACGCACATCGAAGGGACAAGGTCCATCAGGGCATCTGAGCGGGATTCGGGGCCTTGGAGGCCCTTCATTGCGTTCGCGAGAAGTTCCACGTCCAAGGATGACAGCCGTCTCGAAATGCATAATCTGGGGTAACTAGTCATTCAGCTCGCATTTTGATAGGGGAAGTTAAAGGGGTATTCCAGGTCAAAGTTTCGGGAGCATTTTCTGATCGACGGGAGGCTCCACAGTCTTCGGTAAACCAAGTCCGCTTTGGGAAGTCTTTTCCACTGTTTGCCACCAGAACTTGTTCTTTGTTGACGGAGACTCTTGAGTCTTGATAGTGCTTACGTCTACGGATGAACTTCGTCCAAATTTTGACAAGAGCTCGGTCTTTTGCCTGTCGTTCGACCATCGAGACTTCGGTTCGGACTGAAGCAACTTGGCGAACTTGGGACGCCGCGCACGTAATTCGTGGGCTGCAACGTGGCTGAGTGTAGTATGCTCCCTTACGATTCCACACAGCTCAGACTGTACAAAGAAGTCCGTCAACTACGTAGTAACTGAACACAATCTATGCAATCTAGCAAGCGGAAAGTTCTATGGAGTTTGCGCGTTTGAGTGACATCGGGCTGAGGTTTACAAACGAGAGTGGTTTGGGTGGCTGTGGGCCTGGCAGCCTGGCACGCAATTCCCTCAAGGGATCTTATAAGTGCCGACCCCGTCTTCGTGGCTTATTACCCCTAGGAGTGTGAGAGACGCGGCATGGAGCTCGGTGGTCGGCACCGTCGCAGACCCGATTCAGGAATCCGGCTTCTGTTGATGGGGGAAACGTCATGCAGTCCGATGGCTTTCCGCCCCTAGTGAGAAGATCTGTCTACTCGTATTGTTTACATTAGTCAAACTCGCACAGCATGTTTTTCCCGCTTAAACAACGTGAGCATGATTTGTGATCGCCGTTTCGATGGAGTTGAGCCGAGTTCGAAATGAGGCCTAAACAAGCAACAAACTTGAGCGTATGACCCATCGTCAACGGAGACCCAACGAGCCTGTCTAAGATTGTGGGTAGCGCCTTTAAGTTGTGAGTTTCTATAGCCCTGCCACCGAATGTTGCCAGAGTTTTCTGAACTCCTTGGCACTTTATATTCCCGATTTTCCTTCCAAAAAAAATTGAGAAGTCCGAAGTATTCACTCTTGCTAGCTATAAGAGGCCCTTCTGGCTCGATGCTTCCCTTCACTCTACCTCTCTTCACCAATCAATCAATCTCCAGGGTGCTTCAGCGTCATCATCCGAACCTCTCATATCCTTTCTCCTCGGCTTCAGAGCAGCAGCAACATGGGACGTCTTAGTAGCGGCTACTGGGCACTATTGGTCGGAGCTACCTCCGCTGTGAGGTTCGACATCGTACCCGATAACACAGGTATAGACAGTCTCGGGGTAAGATACATTCTTTTCATTTATCCTGAAACACATCCAATGCAAGAAAGTGAGGAAATCAGTGCTGAAGACTAGTCCATGAAGTCGAACTTGCCAATTCTCTACTCCTTTCAGGAGTCTCAACTAGCCTCTGAACAATCAAACTCCTACTGGGCCGCATCCTTTGTCACAGCTTCCAATGACCGTCAGTATGCAATCATGTCTCAGCAGATGCCAACCGGTGCCGGCCAGAGTATCTTCCAGTCATCCATCCTGGATCTCGAAGACACCAGCAACTACTGGCTGACGGCTGGACTCGCGCCGCTGCAGGGAAACCTGACGATCAAGAATGGCCTGCTTGACATCGAAGTTGAAGGCTCTGCCTTCAAGAGCGCTTCAAGTGACAGCTTCTCGTCATTGAACACGTGGGGTAAGTACGACACATACGCGTTCAACCTCACCTTTGACGCCTCCTCGCCTGTTATGCTCAACGGCGGCGTCGGTCGCTTCCGTTGGGGAACCGGGACCACCACGTAATGGTCGCTGCCGAGCTGCAGGACCCAGGGCTCCTTCACCATCAACGGAACCACGCTCGAGGTTGACCCCACGAAATCTCTGACCTGGTACGACCGCCAGCACGGCGCCGGCGGCCCCAACAACTTCACCTGGTTCGGGCTCAACTTCCCCAGCGGTATCAGAGCCAGTATCTGGTACTCCGATACTGCAGAGCCGAGTCAGCAACTGCGCTTCGCCACCATTCGTGCCGAGGACGGGCTTCACATTGTCCGCTTCAAGATGGTTCCCGGAAATGCGACTACTTGGACGTCCCCAGTCACGAACACGACGTACGCTCAGGACTGGAAGCTCTTCTTCGACAACGGTGATTCCCTTTCCATCAAGAGCATTCGCCAGGATCAGGAGAAGGGCTCAGGCGCGGGTAGGTTCTACAGCGGAGTCGTGGAGGCAGAGGGAAGTCTTTTCGGCCAGGAGAAGGGCTTTGGCTTTGTGGATATCGTTCCGAAGCTCAGCTTGTAGCCGGTGGTTCGGAAATGGAAAAGCGACGGATGGAATGACATACTGGCAGTACTGATCCCGTTGGTCTATCAATGTTAAGGGGGGGGGGGGTCAGATAATTATCATAATACCAGAAGAAGATTCTCCCGCGGCCCGAGTCAATTCTGGCCTTAATAAAAGTGTGTCTAACTGTCCATCAATATTTATAAGGTTTCACAATTGAGCTACACCGTACAGCTGATTGGGTGAAGAATGATCAACGTGGCGAATCGGTTCTGCGTAGGAGGTGCGTCGGCCCGGAATCAACCTCTCGCTCGGAAAGGCCTATATCACGTATGCGGTTTCTCCGTTCCATGTTGGCCGGTAATCTTCTCAGCACCGAAGACTCTCGTCTTAGGTGAACGATGGAAGCGCGTGGGAATTTGCCTTACAGATAAGTTGCCGGGAATCTGGTATCTGTCCCGAATACCCTCATATACACTACATCAAATGACTTCGTCTGTATGGCCATGGCCAAGCTTCCCATCTAGCCACTTCCGTTGAAAAGTTGTATCAGACCTGCTGTCTTTCAGTATCTAGGCGATATCTAGCTTCGTACTACTCCATGATAACATCTTGATCGAGAGAAAGATATGTTTACGCTTCTCCTCAACCCCCTGTCACAGAGCATGTACAGTAAGGACTGGTGCTGCTCTGGGTCGTCCTCTAGGAAATCGGTGCCGCCGAACACCAGTTTCTTCAGTAGTGACTGCCATACTGTCAACCAGTTGAGACTCTTCATGACCACGGTGAAACCGAGAGCAGGGGGTCAGCGACTTAACGAAGGGGCAGAGGCACCGCAGCAAGACTGAAGTCATGAGCATGAGTTCTCTGGCTAGATATCGCTGAATCTGCTGATAAGGCTCAGCTACGGTTGCTCTGTCTGACAGGCGGCTTATGCCAGACACCGAGGTCTGGCCAAAACGCCATGCCTATTCTTCTCAGTATGTTTGTCCGCTATGTCGATTTCGGTTGAAGGCGCGTTACCAAATGCTGGGCAACCCAATGGATTGGGCCAGAATACCCAGATCCCACAAGCGAACGCAGCGGAAGCGATACCCGGGAGCAAAAGGTGGGCTTTGATGGAGAAAAGTCTGCCATTGTTGTGGGACAATGCAGCTGGGAATCGAAGCCTCTCCTTCCTAGCGCGGACGAAGCACGCATGTTGGCGTGTCCCAGACGGACGTTTGCCAGTCAAAAATCCTCAACGACGGCCGTATGACCGTCGTTGGAAAGCCTCTCGTCGGCTCATTGTCTCGTTCGGGAGCCCCGGCTTTCCCGGACTTACAGGGAGCCGCTGTGCCGCCCCCACGCGCACCAAGATCCAAGTCGTGAGAGTGGTCTGTTGGACGCAAACGTGCATAACTGTCTCCAGCCAAGAGGAGGGGTAACAAGTCCTGATTGATCATCTCTCAGACTTGATAAGTTGCCACCTTTTCGCTGAGCGCGACGTTTCGGTCGCAAAATCCAGTTGCTAAAGAAGTTCCGCAAAAGAAGTCGCAATCGTGAAAGTCGGCGCCTCGGATTGCGTAATCATGTGTCCCGACGACAGCGCCGTAGATCCAGCACCAGCTGCTTCGTCGCCAACCGCACCTGCTGTTGGCTCTCAGCCAAACGCAGAAGCTGAGCAGGGCGGCTTCATTGCAGCCGAGGAGGTACCGGTCCCGAAGCCATGAGGGAACGACGGGCCACTGACTTTCCGCAGGTTACTGATGATGATGCATCCGTAAGTGAGGTATGTCGCAAGTTCTATGCCTTGAATACTCGAATAGAAGCTCATGAAAGTAGCAAAGCGGTGCTTCGTCTACCAGCAGCTTGACCAGCTCGATCCTCGACTATCGAATTGAGAATGGGAGAACTTACCATAAGTACAAGGACGGCAGTAGGTCCGGAAGCTTCATAGATGAGATCTGAGACGAAGCTAAAGAAATTAGAATACTGGGTTCCCAACGATGAGAGAGAGAACGACAGACTTGGTAAGTGTCCGAGTCTTCTGCCGTCTGCAAATGCCCTTCAGACTCACACCTGTTGATAGACTTGCAACATAACTTGTTCATCCGCACGTTTCATGATCGCCTAGGTAATGCCCCGCCTACGGACGCAGGCGCCAAGGTTGGACGAGTTCTCGATATCGGAACTGGCAGTGGGATTTGGGCCATCGACTATGGCGAAGAGCATCCCGAAGCAGAGGTAAGTTTCGCGAGACTGACAGACTGTCCCACGCAATCGACACCTACTTACTCGTGTCATAGGTTCTCGGCGTTGACCTCTCTGCTGCTCAACCAGAGTTGTAAGCGTCCTGATCAAAGCCAGTGTTTCGTGTGAGAACCAGAGGCTGACTGCTCGTCCAAGTGTTCCGCCGAATGTGCGGTTCGAGATTGATGATGTCGAGGAACCCTGGATCTTTACTCAAAACTTCGACTACATCCATTGCAGGATGATGACTTGGAGTATCAGCGATTGGAGGAAGCTGTTTAAGCAGTGTTTTGAGTCAGTATTCTGATGGCTCAGTTCTCGGGGACCTGCTAACGTTTAAGCCATAGCAACCTGAACCCCGGAGGTTACTTGGAAGCCAACGAAGTTGACCTCATCCCCCTCTCGGACGATGGTACTCTCAGCGAGGATTCCAATTTCATGAAAAGTGTCCGACTATGGGGCTCGGCCGCAGAGATCTTTGGGCGTCCCTTTGCAGATACACGCCGGCTAAAGGACTACATGGAAGAGGTCGGCTTCGAGGACGTTCAGATGAAGAGATTCAAATGGCCCACAAACACGTGGCCGAAGGATCCCCATTACAAGGAACTCGGCGCATGGAACCTCGAAAACATCTCGCCCGCCTGGGAAGGGTTCCTGATGGCTCCCCTGACGCGCGCTCACCAGTGGACAAGAGAAGAGGCTCTCATCCACATCATGGAGGCCAGGAAGGACATTGCAGACAGGAGAATCCACGCGTACTTCCAGATGTGAGTCCACCTTCTGAGAGCTTTTCGAGTCTCTACTGACTGCTCTTCAGCTGGTCTATATACGGAAAGAAGCCCGAGAAGGCTGTTGATACGACTGAGAACTAAGCAAGAGTGTTCTGAATTGTGATATCGTCGGCTTCCGGAGTTTTCGCCCAACAAACACTAATGGATGAGAAATACCGACATAACATTGTTTGATATACCTCTATAGACTTGTATGACAACAAAGCATATGTCGTCATTGCTTCTACTTGTTGGCATTGGATAGTGATGAGATGTTCAATGTTGGGGCCTCAACCGTTCATGCGTATTTCGGCAAAATCCACATAAAGCTATCTGCTTTAAGGCACATTATCCTATTGCAAATTGGCTCCTCGGACATCAAAGGGTGTCTCTAAAGCGTATGCTGGACCAACTATTCGAATAGGCTGCGCTTTGCTATTGAACTTCATGTTGACGCAATGCAGTAGCAGACACATACGGGGACTATGAGCATAGGAGAAGTCACCTGTTACTACTCCCAAGAGAGTGCATAGCAGCTACAGGAGTCCTTGACCTTCTGATGAGTACTCGGAATAAGCGCGCGAAATTTACAACTTTGGATGCGTGGTCTCGAGATCATGTGGTCTATCCGTGACCCGAATACCAGTTCAACGAAGTAGGAATGTGAATCATAACGTATCTTCATCGCGCCGCTTTCAAGCGGAAGCTAGTGCATATCACGTTATGGGAGACTGACTGAAGACAACTCAGCTCTGTATCCGAGGATGTTGCCAAATGTATAGAGCGTTTGAGAACGTAGACAAGAATGGCTCGTTTTCGAAGTCAAGTTCACTTATATTGAGAATCTTACAACACTCCAGATCGTAAGATGCCTGATGCACTGAACGCCAACAAAACCATCAACTGCTATACAGACAGAGGCACACTCCTTTCATTAACTCAGTATACCTGACCAGGCAAAAAGGAAACAGCAGCCAGTTTTATGTCAAAAACTGCAAAAGAGAAGCACTTAATGCAAGGGCGGAATTTAACCACTGTAACTCCCCGAGGTGGGCTCGAACCACCAACCTCCAGATTAACAGTCTGACGCGCTAGCCAATTGTGCCATCGGGGATTTGAGCTTATTTGTTGTTGAAACCCTGCGACGATTTTGCGTCTATCAATGCAGCAGTCAGGCCATGGTAGGGTGGGCGACGGCCGCGACAGAGGTAACCTTCTCGGAACCTATCCGAAAGCGAACCCGCAAAACGGGGGTAAGCTGGTTGCCGGAAACAAGCGAGGAGAAAAACGAACCGAACGGCGCGAGTCCGACTCTCTCGACTCTTTTGTCCCTAGGGTGGTGGTTGTTTTCTTTCCCCACGCCAAATAAGCCCCGACTTCTAAGAATAATACCTACCCTATGGATACGTGCTACTTACCTTACCTGCTAGGCATTCCGCACCCCATGCCGCGGGGAGAAAAACCATTAGAACACGAACAAAGAAAACGCGAGAATAGAGAGATAGATAGCAGAGAAAATGCGATTCATATTGCCTGCTCAACGTCGCACACGCAGATCCCAATTTCGACGAGCTTTTCTCAGCCCTCTTTTTTTTTTCCTGCTCGTTCTCTATCTCTCTCTCTCTCTCTCTCTCTCTCTCTCAAAAGTCTTTCTTCCTCAATGCGCTGCTAATCCCGCCAACGAAAAGCCACCAAAAGCCTAGCGCTGCCAGCCAGGAAGGCCACAAGGCGGCGTCTAGCGGAGATGCCAAAATGACTGGCGCAGAAACAACCCGTGAATCACACATACACATCCTGTCGGGTCATCCATCGGCCATCCATGATCCCGCCCCCGGAAGGGGGGCGCTTTTGGGGCCTTGAGGCTCGCCGCGTCGGCTCCCACCTCCAGCCTCCCCCCCTGGGGCCTTTTTCGACTTCATACCTACGTCGTCCCATCGAAACAAGGCGCGCGTCCGCGAAACCGTTAAGATTTGGTTCCCTCCTCTGCGTCCTTCGCGCGTTGCCAAGAAGCGGGAGAGCGGGCGCTGAGTAGGGACCAATATTCCTCGAAGACGGTCTGAGCTTTTCGTTTTCCCGACTTGACTGAACGTGAGGAAGCTGGCCTTTTCTTTAGACTTTGACGCTTTCCCCGTGCAATCATCTTGCCCCCCCGACGTCAAAGAGGTTCAGAATTACCGTAATACCCGGTACATCCCAAAATCGCCATCATGGTTCGATTTCCCCATCCCTTAACGAGATGAGTGAGTGATCCACGAGGCCTAGCTAGCATATCAGGTGGTCTGCGGAATTCCGTCCGTCCACACGCCAGTCACCAGAGAGACGCTTGTCGGCCGAAGCTTGTCAGCGCCTCGCGTCTAACTCGCTTCCTTTGCTGTCTCATTTTACCGCCTCCCGCCACCCATCCAAAGGTTACCACTTGGCGAGGGCAGTACTAATTTTATAGAGTTTGACGTCGATTCAGTTTCGGGAATGGGGGACCTATGGTGAAGATGTAGCGTGAGTGAGTAAGTGAGTGAGCGCGCAGGCGTGTGAGTGTGAAGTATGTGTGTGCGTGTGTGTGTGTGACGCCGCACCGCCGCCATGCGTCCTTTTTCACAGTGAGAGGCTATGTCTGCGCTAAATCATTCATCAGATTCAACGGTCTCCTTTTCGGTGCCGTAAGTGCCGAAGTAGATGCCTAGATCCGCGGTAGGAGGAGGCCGCCGCCGAAACTGTCCTTTTCAGCTTGATCCGATGTCTCGTCTCATCGAGAAAAGTTGGGGAAAAAGGGGGCGCTGTTTGGGCGTACGGTGCACCAGACGACCACCACCGTACTCCTCCGTGTCCGTGATGCCTTCAACATCCGCCCCCAGCTAGGTTGATCGCCGTTGCCGTCTCCCCTCCCCTGAGTCCATGGCAGTGGTGTAGGTAGGCACGGGATGCGCCGGTTTCGGCAATCGGGATCCAGGCCAAGCCTCACACACACCCACTCCATGATCCATCAACATTCAAATATTCCGAAAGTTTGACGTGTCTGGGTAATGCCGGCCCATCGCGGATACCAGATTCCCGGTTGCCTAGACTAGCTGCGAGCGCGGTGTTCGGTACCACACAAAGCTGTCAAGCTAAAACCAAGAAGAAAAGGAACCAAAAAGTGCCTCAAAAGCTTCCATGGAATGAACTCCGGATAAGGGAACCTGACTCGCGGACGAAGTGTAAATGCGCCCCGCGTCTGGTTGACGACCGCAACGACATTCGCTGGTCTAGCACATCACGTTAGCCACAATTGGGACGATTTGGCGAGGGACGGAACGAAGACATGACCTACTGTAGTGTAGAGAGACGCACGCCGCGCACACCCGTCTCAGAAAACAAAGTTTATCATGTCCGATAGTCTGGCAGACTTTCAGACTTTCCAGAAACCTTGTGGCGCGTGTCAGCCAACGTGAGTGATGCGGATGACAAGAGGAGGGCGTTAGTAACGCGCCACACCGTAGCCCAGCGTCAAACGTTTTGGGGCAGCAACCCTCAAAGGAATCCGTTAGTTGCGTGCTCTTGGTGCGCCAAACGCTCTTGATATGACGACCAAGTCATGCCATCCCGCAATGGCAACCTAGGCAATCCACCACCAGCACCCAACCAGCCAACCAACTAACCTCCATTTCGCAAACAGATTGGTCACTTTTAGAAGGGGGGCATTTCCGCGAGGCTACTAACAAGGTTGCCATCAACCCGGGCCAACTGTCCAAGGGCCATTTCCCGACGCTAGGAAGTCATGTCTGCATATCACTCTAATGCATCATCATCTGGAGTTGATTTGCCGTCTCCCTCTCTCACACTGCACTTCTCCTGAACGACAACGGGATCAATCGAAAGAGACTTCCACGCCACTCCGGATTCTCACCGGGTGATCCGTATGCCTATCAAACACTAGCTTGCGGGTTGGAGAACGGCAGAAGCCCCAAGGTGGCAAATGGTTGGACCCTGGTGACGGAAGTTTAACTGCATCAAGCCCTTGATGAGGGTCTTGAGAGATTTCTCGGGCCAGGGCGTAGGGCTTGACTATCATTGGCAACTGTCCGAGAAGATGGTTCATTGGGAATCTTTGTACAATGCCCTCGGAGGGACTAACACGGCAGGACAGTTGCTAGACATTATCGACGGGGTTCCATCGTCCGACATAGTCTTAATCAAACTGGTGAAGGTACTCTCACATGTCGCAGCATGTTGTAGAAAGCTGAGAGATCGCGATCTCGTTGTTGATCAACGACATGTCACCGAAGCACACGGCTTCCTATCCAGAGAGGGGAGGTGATGGGATGATCCGCACTCTATCGGAGACACAGAACTGCATCCCAAGGATCGGGGCATGAACGTCTCACACTTTACTTCATTTCCTGCCAGAAAGCGGAAACCCACGCAGCGTCATCATGGCGAGCGATGATCTCGCCAATCTCGGGCTTGGGGCATGCAGAAGTTGCAGTTGTGGATGCTAGTGTGTAGAGTTGGTACACCGCAAGGTGGTAGACTAACGGAGCGGTGGACGTCTTGCGCTCAGAAGCTGCGCATGTGCTGAAGAAGGCGCTGGCCGGTATTGGACCGGCCGTGCTGTGGCTTTCGCAGCACAGCAGAGGCCGTACAACGTTGCTTGATGATCTATGGTCTTGGGTGCAAGAAGCCGTCGAGAGATCGGGTGAGGCGTCCCGGCCGGGACGCAGTGACCAAAGGGAAGGAGACAAGCCAGGAAAAGGGGGACTCCAGTGAGGGGGAGATTGACGGATGGCGGATGTTGTGACAAATGCTTGAGGTGCAGCAGATGGATATGTCGTTCGACAAAACATCAGGAACTTTTCCCCCTTGCACGCGTCGAAGATCATGGAACCTATACAAGGGCACCCCCCCCCCCCCCCTGAAGCCAGGGACAGAGCGAACCTGACAACCATCAGGCCAAGCAGCCAACAGATACGCGCACAGGGAAGCCCAAGCTGTGTTATCGAGCACGTGGAGGCAACAAGGTGACTGACGGCTGGCAGGGCGGATCCAACTCAGACCCGTTGGGGACTAAGTTGCGTTCAGCCACAGACCGAGGCAAAGAAATGGCGTTCGACGGCCGCGGGGTGCGCTTGTTTTGCGGAAATCCATGTGCCTGGAGCCGGTGGATAGCGAAAAAAGTTGGCGTGTTGAGCTAGCTGCGCCGAGTAAAGTGTCGATAATGAGCATAGGCCGAGTCAGAGAGACACAGCGTCAATCAGGTTCGACCGTATCATTGTCGACCGCGGAAGCGCCAGACGTTTGGCTTTGGGAAACAAAAGCCAAGGCGAATTAGGAGCCAAGAGGATGGTCAAGCCGTCCCGGCGGCCATGATTCGTTCCACGAGGCCAGCGACCGGTCCTTCTTAGCTCGCAGCGCTTGTCATGCTGTGAACTGTCAGAGCCCTGGTCACAGGTCAGTGGTGGAAATCCTCTACGAATCGTCTTGGAGTGGCTTTCTTAGCCTTGGTCTTGCAGCATTCAAGTGGCATGCAAGTATCCAGTGTTCACCTAAGCAACGGAAGGTTTTCAAGTATGAGATATGGCTGGGGAACAGGCATCAGAATCAGGATTGCATGACTGTGCCTCGGGAAGGACTAGCGGCCCACGGTGAGAGTCGAGCAAGAGACACCGGGCTCGCGGAGAGCGGAGCCAAGGTCGAATGCGTGGGTTGAGACGGCGATGACCTCCGAAGAGCTTGCTAGGATGAGGGCCAGAGGTTGTCACAAGGCCGGGGCTTGGCAACGGCGGCCGGGGGTTGGAACTTGGGCTCCAGAGTACACTACTTGTAGAGCGAAGAGGTGGTTTCGTTGGCTCATGGATATGGCGTCTGTTAGGATGGTGGAGAGAGTTGAGGGGTGGGCACGGCACGAGAAAAGTCGGACGTCGGGTCCAACTTCCAGGCCCATACTGCGTAGACGACGGGCCATGGCCGGTGAGGTAGTGCTGTTTCTCTGCATGGTGTAGCAAGCAGCTTTGGGCTGGTATCCGCAGTGTGAACATGGTCAGGTCAGGTTAGGCCCATGGCGGTGATGCTCGCTCGGTGTGTACAGTATAAGGTAGGTAGGGTATCCGTTGGTAAGTGTGGGAACTCTTGAGTGCGAGCCTGCCTGCGAGGGACGGGCCCAGGAGTCGGGTAGAGATGGATGGACAAACTGTCCGTGAGGTAACCGTATGTGTGTAGCAGATTACTACCTAGTGTATCGGTTCATGCCAACTTTCAGGGAAGAGGCAGATGAAGGAAGCATTAGGGCCATTGTTGCTCGCTTCTTCCTGCCCTGTCCCAGACGAGGGTACGGTTGGTCTTGCTGCAGTTCAAGGGTTGTTGTTGCTGTATCGGTATCCGTACATACCTAGGTAGGTATTGTTGGAGACTTGCAGTCGAGTGACCAGTTGCTGCGGTGGACAGTGGAGGTCAAAAAAGAACTGAAGGGCGCTAGATTAACAAGGCAAAGCGCAGATTTCGTTTGACACCAACCCGAGGTAGGCAAGGGCCGCAAGGCCTGTGGTGAGACTCGATGTACTATGCAGGAGATTGTAGAGGTAGGTGCTAGGTGGGTGCACACAACACTCACCTGTTCCTGCCCCCGGCTCCATTACCGACCGGCTACTACTGGCTAGTGTTTCCCGATCAGGCAACCTGGGTATTTCTAAATATAGCCAGATGCAAGGCAACCATCTGACCGGGGGTATCGGGGGAAAGGCCAATCATCTGGCACCTGCCATCCGCTTCCTGACTTTTTTTTTTTTTTTTTTTTTTCAGTCTTCCTTGGTCCTCATTCTCTTCCCTTCCTCGCTTCCAAGAATGCAAGCATGGAAGATTCCTTTCTCAAGACCCCTCTCCCTGACCGCCAGCGGTACCACAAAAAGGTCTGTGAGGTTTCCCCAGCTTTAATTCAAAGAAGAGCGATGGAAAAAAATAAAATAAAAAAGTAGCCACCGGGGCAAGATGGGCTCGGCAAATCGGCTCCTTGCGCTGGGGAACGGCGGAACTAACCTTGTTCAGTCATAGAAGGTACCTTGCAGTGTCTGACCCATCGCTTCCACTGCCCTTGCCTTTCATCAGTATCAGTATCCGTAAAAGTACCTCGAAAAGTACTCCGTTCTCCGTACCTTCCATGAGGTGGCTTGTACCTTCTGTCTGGAGTTCGATCTGGCCGCGCTTACCTTAGCATTGTTTACCGTATGTATGGAAGGAGGAAGCAACAGCAGAAGCGGGAGTGCCTTCCACCTTCCCAATTCCTCACTACCTAGGTACTTGCTATGGAGTTCAGCTACTTTGGTTTGGAAGGCGAGAGGGAACAATTGAGCCTTTTGGTACAGCGTGCTAGCCGAGATACGTTACCTTGAAATTCCCCTCACAAAGTCGGGAAGCCACGCCGCGCGACGGGTAATGCCAAGACTTCGGCGCAACGATCAATCGAGACAATACAGCTGTGTCTTCCCCCGATGGCTTAGGTAGCTGCTAGCGTCCACCGGCAACAGGAGCCCTCCACTGGTTCCTCGGTCCTCCAAAGTCCAAGACTCAAAAGTGCTTGTCGATTTAAGAAACTTCAGCCCAGAGGAAAGAGCAAAGACGTCATCATGGGGCCATGTTCCAAGCAATTCTTACCTAACCTACTCTGAACGTGGTTTGGCCCTCTCACTACTCGACGTTCTCTTTCTCTCTAATGCGTAGGGGTAGGGACTCTCCCTTCACCATCCTGGATGCCTCGGGTCATGAACTTTTGCATTTCTCGGCTTCACTTTACTCTAATCGAGCCCACGCTAGCGGCTGGATCGATGACATGAGACGACAACCTCTCGCTTCACTTGACTTCTCCAGGGAAATCACAAATGTTGAGGCGGTAAAATCCACAAGACCGCACCAAAGTGGCCCGTCTGGAGACTGGCACCGCGCAGACGGACATGATCCTGTCAACATGCACATCATCCGCCTTCAAGACAAGGTCTGCCGTCGGTTAGGCTCATTGTTTCGCTGTATCCCCGCGGATACAGACTACAGACATATGGATACATAGCAGAGTACTACTTTGTCTTCGTACTGTACCTCCCGTCACTGACAGTCGAGACAGTATTCCCAGCTCTGTCGACAGCCGGCCAACCACGTCTGGCCATGAATCCATCATAGTCACCAAGCTTCTTCGCCCACACCCTTCCCACCTTGCTAAACTCCATCTGGTATGAGAGTCGGCCATTCATGGTGCTGCTACGCCCCCCCAGTCTTTGGCCTCCCTTCGACGTTCCTTTCTGCTCCGCTAAGCGGTGGAACTCCGACGCTTCCCCTGCCGATTGTGCCCGGTGTGCCGCTCGAGGCATGGTGGGGAAGGACGGCCCTGCGCATTTTCCAGAAGCCCAGTAGAAATGCCAACAATTTTACAGCAATTAACGATAATAAACGAGAATGACCGCTGCCGCCCACGAACGGTGAACCCACGACGGAGACGGGCGGATCAGTATGAGCGAATTACCCATATCCATATGATATGATACCCCTCGCCTCGCCGCCGATGAAGAGTACGTACCATCTGTCCGTACTCTTTCGTCTGCAGAGTACGGACGGAGACCGGATACACCATGGTCTTGGAAGTTGGGCTTGCAAATTCTCCAAGAGTCCAACCCCCCATCGAATCGACGTCCCACGCTCTGATCAGTCATCATTACCCTCGACTCCAAGCCCCCTCCCCTGGTGGACAGCAACGGCCCCCTTGGAGACCTAGGACCCGGCCGGCAAGGAGAAGCATTGGCAAAGGAAAATCTGCTAGTCACTCGGCCGACGATATGCCATAGATTGACATCTGGCAGCATAGCTGCCCGTTTGAACCCCCGAGCCTAGGGCTGTTATGCTCACCCAGCCGCCCATGCCCTGTCCCCGGCTCGGACTCGCAGCGGATAAACTAGGGCGAGGATATCCTGCCAGCAGCTCCCGCTATTCTGCACCCAAGTGTGGCTGCGGCAGGCCCTGCCTCCGACTACGGAGCCCAGCTACCTATACCTACCTACCTACTTACCTACCTACTTACTTACCTACTTATAACTACTACTTCGTTAACCTCGCCGTCGCTACTACTACTATTATTATTAATTAAAGCTATTCCTAACGTTAATATACTATAAAAAGAGAATAATTATAAAGTTAACGATCCCTTTATTTATTAATATAACTACGTAAAATATAACTACTTATTTTATAACTAGCGCTACCCTATTTAAAGCTAGAGTAGTACTTAACGAAGCTATTTATAAAATAATAATCGTAATTAAAAGTAGTAACGCTTTATAAAGTTAACTTACTTAAATAAATATTATAAATCCTCGACCTCGTCCTAGCTTTTTAAATAAGTTAATTAAGTAGCTAAGTAGTTAAATAGCTAGGTAATTAGGCTAATTAGGCTAATTTAATAAAATTATTAACTTAAGCTAATTCGTTAACTTAGGCTAATTCGTTAACTTAAGCTAATACGTCGACTTAAGCTAACGTATCGATTACTATACTTTTTATTAAAATAATTTAAGTTAATTACCGGCCTCTAATTAGCCTAGCCTATTTAAATACTAACTACGCAGAGCTTAGCTTATATATATACCCGAGACCGGTAGTTGTATAGCGGCCGTAGCTACACTTGGGTGCAGAATAGCGGGAGCTGCTGGCAGGATATCCTCGCCCTAAACTACCTTCATCAGTAAAAGTCCATGGCAGAGTCGCATCTTCTCCGCACCGAAGAGTTCTCGACGCGGAGCAAAGCTTGGAGACCCTGGCCAAGCCCATTGTCGAATGAAGGCCCAGGATAATTGAGGTCATGCGCCATATCAACAAATCACCGCCATCCACTCTGCTGATTGGCATCGCTTGCATGCGTCCAACTCTTGAGTCTCTGCATCTCTGCATCGCTGCATCTCTCTAGGTACCTCTGGCTCTGTGTCTGTGGCTGATCAGTGTGCGTCCACCGACCAACCCACTGATCGGACGGCAACTGCACTCTGCAGTGTGGTACTAGCTCGACATTTTGCCCTTTTCACCGCCTCCTATCCATCGAAAACATGGTTGGCCTGCCTCGCTTGGCTTGCAGCGTCTTCTGCTACAGCCTACCAGCACGCATCCTGATTCCCCTGTGTGGCTTCTGCCAAGGTAGCGCTTGACAAACATGGCGGATCGGGACGGGAGGAAAGCTAGCCCCGAGACTCCGCTAGTTCCGTGGCGACTTCGCAGCTGGACTGGCTATCCACAGATCTTGAGGGAGGCTCACGGTCTCACCGGGCTGCCGGGCTTGTGGATTTTCAGAAGCTACAGAAATACAGCGGGCAGCAGTGTGTGGGAGGACGGGATTACAAAAACACCACTTTCTGTGGGCGCCGTGGCACGAACAGTGTGTTGGGGAGGTAGATCTCTTTCCCTAGCCTCGAGGCTTCCGGGACACCCCATGCGTCTACTCACCGCGCTCGGCCGTCGCGGCTCGCACAACGTCCAACTCACATATGCGGGTCGGTGATGCGCACAGGGTTTCCCTTTGCCCTGTCGGTCAAAGAGCCAATGGTAGCTGGCGGCCGCAATGTTTCCACCATCATACTGCGATCAGCCCGCGCTGTGCCCGCGCGCTGTCTGAAATTTCCCACCATCTCGACGTGACGGCGGCAGTGGGGGCATGTCAAGTCCGCCATCTGCAGGGCCGATTCCGAACCCAACATGGCTCCTTGGAGGACTCTCTAGTTGAGACCTTGACACGTCCCGAGCGCGGGATCGTCTTTGCGCCCAAATCAAGCACGGCGGCGGATGTCGATCACCAACAAGTCTACCGGAGACGGAGCGAACGGCGTGCCCTAAATCGCTGCCTGTCGGCGACTTAACGAGTGAGGTGCCGCCTGTCCCAATGCTATGCATCATCGGCAGACAGCTAGCGTACTATGGAACGTTGCGTCTCTCAGCCCCATCCGACGCATCATACGCATGACATTGCTGATGTTGCCGAATATGGAAAAGACAGAGGAGAGAAAAAATAATTATGTGGCTCCAGATCAGCAAATGCCGTCTCCCAGAGGACCCTGAGAGCTGAAATGCCCCGGTACCCGAGAAGTCTCTCCAATGCACTCGAAAGCCAAAGCACGCGGTGTGAATTTGGCCGAAATCTCGCAGACAACGTGAAAGAAGGTTATTTAAGAATAGAAACCCGCCTTGCCGAATACGGCAAGCACCAGATGCCCTCAACCATGCTTCTGCATGGATATTGGGAGGAGGACACCATATCAGAGCCTCAGGCTACTGGTCACTCTTCGCCAGCCAATCGACTGAGACACACAGTAACTTCGGTCGGAGATGGGGAGGGGGAAAAAATGTGCCATGATGAGGTGCTTTTGTTGCCAGAGGCTCGCTGACGCTCACATCACCGTATGGACCGGATTACGCAGACGGGCCGAGAAGCGTATGTTGATGTCAAGATGATGCAGGTTTCTTTCGACTCTCCTGCACCGCCGACCTCTGAGGCTTTGTACGCTTCTTGTTCCTGCATTTCCTGCATCGTAACTTCGGACGGTCGGTAGGTCACGTCCGGCGGCCGCTCTCCGACCTGCCTTCAACGACTGGAAGCTGGCAAGCTGCCTCCCATTTACCTCGGTTCCTTGGACCCTAAGAGAGAGCGCCCACATCTCCAAGATTCCAACATCCCGCCCAGCAAGGCCAAACCCACTCGTGATGTCTCTTCGGAAGATTATCTCGCTGCTGCTTCACACCGCTGCTGGCCAACAAATGACTGACTCCATATCAATGTTTGGTGTGCTGGTCCTGGTGTGTTCTGTGTCATGAAAGGACATCCCTGACAGTCTGACAGGGTTGACAGGAGAGCCATACGGGGCGGTCAGGCACAAAGAAGCGGACCTCACGCGGGCCCGGCCAGAGACGGGCGACCCTTGACACGCGCGCGCACTCATCGGCCTGTGTGGAAGCTGACTTGCTGGACGGCGTTGAGAACAGCCACCGCCACGACATACGCAGTAAGCGTCACGTCCCCGAGAGCCGGCACAGACAGGTTGACGGTATGTTGCTGGTTGCGCTAAGCGGTGACACCAGGTGCCTCGTGGTTTGTGATGGCTATCTGAGATCTCGTTGACAATTCGGGAAAGTTGCTTATGACGAGCCCCCCGTTCATGTTTCTCATTCCAGGGCTGGAAAAGCAGAGCATGGGTCAGATACCCTAGCAGCGCACGCCAAAAATGGACACGAGAAACTGCTGTTTCAGCCAACCAGAACCAGAAAGACGCCCTGCAACTCCGATCTCCTGGCCCCTTGCAGATTGGTAGAGGCATGTTCAAACAACGACAAGAGACAAGAGCAAGAGATGGAAGCCCTGGGTAGAAGCGACCCGCGCTCAACCCCAGCGCGGCGGAGCAGACATTTGAGGGGGGGGGGGGGCATTCTGAGAAGGCTTCGGAGGAAATGCGACGAGACCTCGGGAGACAGAGATCCCCCAAGGAGATTCATTCTACTTGAGACGGCGCTCCAAAGCATCACGTCTTGTTCTTGCTGGGGAAGGGGGATCGAATTAACGTTTTTTTGTCTTTGAATTAGTCTTCTCCACCGACCTCTCACTCTGACTCGCTGCTACTCGATGCACCCGCCTACACTACGGATACCAAGCAAAAAGGCAAGCTACGCTAGCGAACCCACCGAGGTGAAGCTGGACGCCGAAGTAGAGCGGGGAAACGATCGTGGCACTTTTTTTTTTTTTCTCTTCCCTTCTCGGACCTTCATCTCTAAAACTCTTTCACGCTCATCTCCAAGCCCTTGGCCACAGTGCTCCGGGCGGAGATGCCCAGCAGATGTGACATAATAGCAACGACCTCAAACCTTAGTCCCAAGATCTGCCCGATTCGCCTTCATGATTTGACATTCGGTTGGCTCCGGCAGTCGTCTGAAGTGTATCGGGACACAGCCGAGGGGCACATTGTCAGCCTCCGGAGACGAGAATGGGATCATGGACTGTTTCTCAGACTCGGCAGGGACTTTGGCTACAGACAGGGGATAACCTCAAGGGATCGATGGACACGCGAGTCGGAGAAATAACACAAGGCAGAACACAGGCCCCCAAACGTCGCACCGAGACGGTTGGACGCTGTGTCGTTGCTTCACCAGAGAAGCACAAACCACCAAGCGCTTTTGATGGTTTGTTTTGGCAGCGGCAGCAGCAGATCCATACCATAGTGGACGGTGGGTATAGTTGGTGTTTGCCCATCAACCCCCTGCCACGGCATCGACCCAGGTCCTGGTAGGGGAACTTGTGTGAGTGCTGTGGTTCGAAAGCTCGGACTCGACGGCACAGGCTTGAAACCATGTCTTGAATGACCGTCAGGTTTCTCTGGCTGATGTTACCTGGTAGGTCCTAGGCCGTATCTGGCGTCGCGGAGAGTTGTAGCTTAGCCTAGGAGAGCTTTCAACTCGCCTGATAGTCCTTGGCTGTTCTCTTCAGGACGGTGTCCACCAGCCGGGCGCCTTCATTTTCGTCGCCGCCGCATCGCGCTGGCGCTTCTTTCGGCATAGCATACCACGGGGCAAGGTCCGCATGGGTGACGGGGAGCCCAAGGGGGAAGTATGCACGGATGCCCATGATCCATGACCGCATAACGTTCGTCAGTCGTTCTAGTGGGCTAGAGATGGGAACAGGGTCCTTCCTCTTCCGGTCGGAATGGGAAACGATGCAAGGACACTCTTCCTCGATAGACCAGGACCGGGGCGGGGCTCTAGCTGAGAGTTCGAGCTCCTTATCCTTCAAGGTTGTGGCATGACGGGAGTCGAACTCTCTTGCTTTTTGGACAGTTCTCGCCGCGGCAATGTCAGCTTCCAGAGATGTCGAGACGATGGTGGCAGAGACGCACTCGTCATCTGACTTGGGACGATTGCGTGTGCAACTTCAGAACGCAGAGGCTCTTGCCCTCAAGGACTCGATCAACCACGCAACAGCGAGGCGAGAAAAGCTGTACGAAATCTGGTATGCAGAGTCGCAGACACAGGCGCGCCGCAAGCAATACCTGCCTATACCCATGCCCGCGGAGGCTATTTGTTGGACCCAGTGCTAGGGCCGCCCGATTGGGGTCATAGGGCAGGCGGTAGGTACTCCGTACAAGTTACAACAAATGGGCAATGGGTGTCGTTGGGAATGGAGAGAGAGCCACTCGCTGTGGACGTACACACGGAGAGAACCGCTTCCACTGCTGGCACAGGCCAAGGTGACGGGACCTTTGTGTAGGGTTCTGGCGACGGACGGTACTGCATGTCACCACACCCGGAGCCATAGAAAGGCAAGCAAGTTGAGTCCACATGACGATGTTGGCCGCCTAGTCGGGTTCTGACCGAATACATCATGAAGAGCACCCTCTCAGGCTCTCAGCCCCGGAGAAGACTAGTCGGATGCATACCATGCAAGCCCAAATGGCGAATGCCGAGGGCAATGGATTGTTACTCTGGGCGGTGCTCAACTCAACTTGTCCACGGTCGCCGCCTGCTATTCTCATGCTATAGGCCCCGCAACTCAATTGTCGACGCTATTACCTAAGTCACCTGATTCTGCCAACTGGGTGACGGTGGTCTGCCGAGCCAGGAGATGACTTTGATCACAGCTTGACAGAGAGGCCCAGTATAGAGTGGCCTGCAAAGAGTGAAGAGGTTTCCAGCCGCGAGCCCCAACCATGAGGGCTTTTGGCGGCCATGGGGATGTTGTCCTGGATCGCGGAGTCTGTCTACCCCTTGATTCATCTCTTTTCGTCTTCCTCTCCAAGTCCATAGTTGGGATGGACGAAAAAAGCAGCGAATACTGCTTGCCGCCCGAGCTCCGGTCTGGCGGGCCCCTTTTGGCTTTTGCCCGAGCATTCACATTGCCTAGATTTCCTGCTGAACGGTATCACGAAGAATCAAGGGCGCAGAGCTAAGCTCGCATGAAGCTGAGCCAAGTGGTTGTCTGGGACTGGACGGTGAGCGGTGCTCTCTGTCATCGGCTGAGTGGGCGCGTTGCACGAGCATGTTTGCATGAGCATGAGCGCAAAAGAGGGCGAGAGACCGAAAGATGGGATGAGATGGGATGGATTGAGTTGAGTTGAGTTGGGCTGGGGACGTCGTCCATGACTGGTTCGGCAGCGTCGCAAAGAGTCACCGGCACAGACGCTGGCACAGACAGGCAACGATACAGTACTCGCTGACTGGCGATTGCTTCGCCTCCATCGTGTTGACTAGCTCCCTGCCGACACCTCGCCCGCAGCGTGTCATTGGACTGGATCGGGACAAGATTAGCCCCTGCCCCTATTCTCTGACCTTTGACCTCTAAGACTCATACAGCTTCCCGGCCGGTGGTAGTGAGGTCCAGTCAAGCGAGCATCGAAAATAGAGAGGCTATACGGAGCGATAATGGAACAGCATGGCATGGCATCAGCGGCGCGACGCAGTGATGCGATGATGGGCCGGTAGCAGGGGGCAGCAAAGGTAACGAAGCCATTCCCGAAGGAGACAAGCAGCGAAAGCAGCCGCGAGAGTGAGACCAGCGGCAGAATCGCCCACCGCAGCAACAGCGACGGCGCCAGAGAGGCGAAGGTAACAGAGGCAACGGGGCCCTGTGCCAGCGCGCCCGAGGAGAAACCAGCCACACATTCAGCGGACGGCTAACTGGGAAGGGCATGGCAGAGGAACGCGCTAGAAAGTCTCCAGATGGAACATGGAGATGGTGCGGCTTGTCAACTAGTGCTGGAGAGCATGTTTCCGTCGGCGAACTTTGGGACGTGAAAGCAAAAAGCGAAGCAAAGCAGAAGCAGCAGCTTGAGGCGCAGCAAACCCAAGGGCCGTCTCCCAGTGGTCGGTTCGGTATGGAGGGGGAGTGTGTGTTGCTTGGAGAGAGAGAGGTGCGAAAGGAGGTGGGAATTCGGCATGGACACGATGCGAGCGTGTTGCGAAACCATGATTCCCACAGCTGTTCAGCCCCATTGCGGACTAGAATCATCAGCACGCAGCGTGGGGAGGAGAGAAAGTCTCGAGAGGGTGAGGTGAGAGGCCAAAGTCAGTCAGTCAGTCACTCGCTCACCAACACACGCATTTCCTCTCTGTCTCTCTCGCAGTTTCTCTTACCTTTACCCCCCTCACTCTCAGTTTCTCTCTCTCTCGCTCACTTACTCACCCACCCCTCGGCTTGGTCGGTCAATCATCTGTCTTCTCTTGGATGGACTCGACCCCACCGCTTGTTTTCACTTCTCGGTCCCTCCCACTGGTGGCCCCCAGTCACCAGTGAGTGGCCCTTTCGCCCCGGCCCCCGGCCTCTCCCTCCCTCTGCGTTAGTTCTTTTGCAAGTGAGAATCGCCGCCGCCTTTGGTTGGGGCCCAAGAAGCCGGCTCACCCACGGGAGGAGGGGCCCAAGGTTATTTTTAATTTTGGCTCGTTTTTGGGTCGACCTTTGGCGGGTGAACGGGGAGATTGGCGGTGCGATGGACAAACAGCACATTGCCCAGTACAGCACAAAACTAACATTTCGGGCGTAGTCCTGTATTTACACTCGACACTAGGATCCTACTACGGCCGTCTTTGACAGATACCGACGTTGATAGACACGGTAGACGCGGAATAGCGCCGAGGGTCTGCTCGTCCAAGGAAATCCCAGACTACCTACCTTACGGCTGGTTACCACTACCTTTGACTACGAACGACTACCGAATGCTGGGGCAAGCTGCTCGGGTCCCGTGTCAATACACGCCGGAACATCAAGACATGATGATGGCCGTTGACATCAAGCTCATCAGACATGACAAGGAATCTTTTAGTTAGCACCTATTCATCCATGCCGGCGGCGACTTCGACCCATTATCTCCTGTATTCCTGTACTCCTCTCATTCTTCTTCACCCCCATTTGGCGAGTACGTACTCATCTTCTTCCGCCCTGCCGGATTCTTTTTGTAGTCGTCCCATCCTCGATGAGAGATAACTCTTCTTTACATCTCTCATTCTCATTCTCGTTCATTCGTCTGCTCCCCCCAGTCTCTCCATGCATTAAAGTACATGCACACGCCTGCGTTGCCTTGTGTACGGTCACACACACAGCCAATCCTTACCATCTCCCTCGCCTCGATTCTTTGGCTGACCATAGCCGGGATCCCTGCTATTATTCCCCTTCCCATCTCAGAGTCCCATCTCACCCCAATCCATCCCATCCCTTCATACTGTACCTATCTTGACAGGGCATCGCGATTCACTCCCGCCCCCCTTACGGACGACAACGATACGGAGAGAAGGAAGAAGAAGAATAAGCTCCGCGACGCACCAGTCTTCACCGACACACTCCAAGCCTCTCTGTCCAACAGGCTTAACCCCAGCCGCGGACGACTGTGTCAGAATCCGCGAAAACCCTGTTTCTCGGATCCAGAACCTGTTGGATCTGTCATTACTGAGGCCACTCACTCGGTCTCTGTCACCTTTGGAAAAAGCATACGCAGTTGGAGAGAGAGCGAGGGCAATAGTGTACAAATACGCTGCGTATCCCATCGACTGCTGCAAGGCGACAGTACAATGGTCTCCAGCTTTTCTCCAAATTCTCTGAGATATGAATTTTCTGATTTGCGGATATAGTGGGAATAAATCGGAATAACGCCTGATTGGTTCTTCCCCCGCACTCGGATGTGCTGTCGCCTTGCAGCAGTCGATGGGATACTCTCACGCACCCGACACCCGCGACACCCGCATACATACACACACAAATACATAGATACATCTCGCACATCGCTGAGAGAGAGAGAGAGAGAGAGAGAGAGAGAGAAAGTTAATGACCCGGTACGTACGGATTTCACACTGCCTAGTCCCAGCAACGATCCCAGCACGGACGGCCCCTCCCCTCCACAGTCCACACATGTCCCTGTCCCATCCATTCTCTGTCTCCTCTCATAGCCCTGCACCTTGCACCCGCACCTGAGCCTGGGGTCTGCGCACCTGGACATCTCATTCACATCCACACACACTCGCACTCACACACACACCCACCCTCGCCCAGATGGAGGAGCATCAGCTGCAGCAACCTGCACAGCACAGCTGTTTTTCTCTTTGCTTTCTTTTCCTCTGCCCTTGCTCACAGGTCATGCCCCGTTATTCCCACCCGGTGGTCATGCCTTGCCCCGATTAGGCCGGGACCTGGTGTGGCACTTCTCAACCGTGTGTGCTGCCCTCTTCCTGAGCCAAAAAGCCAGACTGGACGGAGCCTGTGTGTGAGTGGTGTGCATCCATGTGTGTGAGGGTTGTGCTGTGCCTGCTGCGGCCACTGTCTCTCCTCCTCTTGGGGGACGTGAGGGCGAGGTGCCATTATTTAACTGTATCTGTCCCCGGCCCATCTACCACCGCCTTTCCTGTCTCCCCTCCTCTCAGCCTACATCAAACATCAAATCCCATCAGCCTCGTTGAGCTGCTCGCGCTGTCCTCAACCACATTCGCTTTTTCCTAACTCTACTCTTAGGAAGTCCTCGTTGACTCCTGTCATTCGCTTTCGCGTTCTTGTGTTTTTCTTCTTCCGCCAAAATCTCAAAACCGCCCTCCTCCAAACCAACCACCTCCCGCCCTCTTGTTTCAATTATTTCTCTCCCAACAAGATCCTCGGAAGAGAAACAAAACCGAACACAAAAAGGAAAGGAAAAACCTACCTCTCCAACCCGCGCTCAGTCTACCCCAGCAGCCTCAGCCTCAGCCTCGAAGCATTCATCGCCAAATACCCTGGTCTCCAGCCTCAACAACTCCTGGGACTCGCTAGCTTACAACCCCGCCTCTCCCACAACTCGGCTTGCAACCAGCAAATGCTCCATCACTGAACATCGGTCTTCTGATCAACCACACTCGCTTTTTCGGAAACAGAGGACTTGAGATATACAACGGAAATTCGGGAAACTCAGAACCCGCCCACCCACGATCGCTATCAGTATCAGGAACTGGGAACAGGAGAAGGGAAAAGAAAGGGATCAAGGACAGAAAGAGACGCAAGAGGAACCCGCCAAATCGATTATCGAGCAAAGCGGCCTTCTTTACCATTTTTCCTGTCATTTGCCTCACACCGAGCGCCTGACCAACCTGCTGCCAGTCGCTTACACATCCGTGGACGCATTTGCTCCTTTGCATCGCTTGCCCCGGTCCATCGACACTCTCGCGCAGTATTAAAGTCTAAGTCTTGAGACTAAGCCTTACGTTACTTTCCCAGTAACGATCCTCCACTCGCTATCCATACACGGTCGTCTGTCCGTGTATACTCCCATGTGCGTGTTGCGCCTGCCCATCGTTTCCCGATTCACACTGACACGCATAGTTCTTTCGTTTAGTTCATCCCCGCGCTCACAATGGCCGGTCCTGGTGGTGGTCCTCCCCGCCGCAGTCACACCAAGTCCCGCAAGGGCTGTGAGACTTGCAAACGCCGCCACATCAGATGCGATGAGAACTTTCCCCAATGGTAAGTGCTTCCTGCTCTGTTCCTGAACCGGCAACTAATACAACCCAGCCGCAACTGCACCAAGCACAAGATTCGCTGCCCCTACAACGACATGCCAATGCCCGAGGACAGGTCAACAACGCCCGACAAGCCCGGCCTCATGTGGACTCCTGAGGTCGAAGCAGAGATCTCGCAGTGGCAACAGACGGGAATGTTCCCGTTCCCCAACCTCGGCATCTACCCGGCACCGAACCCTCAGTACTTGTCTGTAGAGGATCTCAGATTGATCTATCACGTAGCATCCATCTGCAACGAGTTGGCTACTTTTGATGCCAACGGCTTCACCCTCTGGACACGCCAGATCCCCACGTAAGTAGGAATTCGCCTTTTCTACGTCAAACTGTACTGATTCAAAGTAGTATCATCAAGATCGGAGCGACGAACCCGTATGTCATGCATGCGCTTTTGGCTTTCTCGGCCACGCACATTGCCTTCCTAACCGACTGCCCCCTGGTGGGCAACATGGCGTACGAGCACCGCGGCGTTGCCCTCAAGGGTCTGCAGGAGGCTATTGGCATGTTCGACCGCGAGACGTCGGATGCCGTCTTGGCAGCCTCTCTTGTCCTGTCGTGGCAAGCCACAGATTGGTAGGCAACTGGCAGCAGCCATCCGTTATGCAGTACCGCACTAACGCACAAATTGCAGGCGAAGCTGGACCCAGCTCATGCAAGGAACCTCGTCGGTATGTCGTACACACACAGGAAGCCGCTAGGGTTTGAGAGACGATACTGACTCGCACTCTTTCAGGTCATCGAGGCCATGGACTCCTGGAAGCACGAGTCTCAATTTGGCGACTTCATCGCCGAGAGCTGCACATTCCCAACCGCTCCTGCCTCTCCCAGTCCGGATCACAAGCCGAGCCAGCCACGCAAGGAGGATATTGACGCCTTTAACCGCACCCTGAGCCAGCTCCAAAAGGTCGAGGCCCATCTCAAGCACAACAAGGAGGACACCAAGTCAATCCAGCAGTTGATCAGCTTCCTCAAGGGCGCCCGCAAGGTCAGCCCCACGCTGTCCGTCTCCCAGCAGTTTGAGCGCCTTCGTCCCCTGCGGACGTGGCTCTTCTGGCTGCCAGTCATGTACCTCAAGCAGACGGGCGGCTCGCCCAGCGCACTCACCATCATTGCCTACTACTACACGGTGGCCCTGATCATGGAGCGTCTGTTCACTGAGATTGGTGCCGCCTACTTTGGCAGTCTGTCCATTGGCCCCGTAGAGGAAATCGCCCGCCGCCTCCTGTCTATCAATATCTCGGCCAACCACGACGGCGACCTGCAGACCCCCCTGACGCTCATGGAGTTCCCCATCGACACGGTCAACGAGTTCCGCTCGAGGATGGGTTGGATCCAGCCCGCGAGAACGCCCTCGTTCCCGCAATTCAACCCTCCCAACTTCTACATGAACGAGCCAGTTCCCCTGCCTCCCGTCAGCGACTCGTATCTGCCGTATGGTCACAACCCTGCCTTCAGCTACAGTGCCGAGTCCCTGCAGATGCTCAATGCCGAGTCGGCGCCGCCCAGCAACGTCTCCCCCTTGGTGCTGTCGTCCCCGTACGTCAACTCGCAGTACCTCAACATCCCCAGCCCCAACTACGGCGGCTACAGCCCGGCATCTTCGACATTTGAGGGCTCCGTTGCCTATAGTGACAACGAGGAGTACGGCTCGTACGAGAGCTATGACATGAGCGGCGTGCCTACCCCCATCGTCGGCGGTTCCCACAACTTTGGCGTCGGGTTCGTCTCTCCCACCACCACCCAGCAGCCCCTGTGGATCTAGAAAGGCCCTGCCCCTCTTCCATGGCACCCTCGATAACCACTACGGCTCAGTACAATTGTCGCTTGGAAAGAATGCCGGATTGACCGCCGCTCAGGATGCCCACCACCCCTACCTACCCGCCACCGGAGGATTCCAACGTCCTAGCATCATCTTCGCTCAACACGTTGCCCCCATCCCCGTTCCTCCATCCCGAACTCTTCGGCATGCTACCCCTTCCCGAGTCACCAGTTCCTCGCGGCATGCCTCTCCCACGTCACCGGCACACACCATCCTCCTCCGTCTCCGTCACGGGCGACTCTCCCATGTCGGTCAGCGCACCCTTCCCACCTCGCAACCAACAGCGAGTGCCATCGACACCGACCTTCCAGTTCAACAGCGAGAAGGGCAAGGAGCGCGAGACATGAGTCTCTTCCCTCGCTCCCTGCTTCCAAATTTCCACCCCACCCTCAAGTTCTTTTCCATTACCATCGTTTGGGACCCCCTTTGATTTCGAAACATCTTTAATAATACCTGCTGCATCGACACAATACGCCAATGTACACTACACTCCTTTCGAGAGAGATCAACCGGTTGATCCGGGGCGCCAGACGCCGCCGCATCGCCACGACTATCCTTTTCAACCACCAACTATATACGACCTCAACGGCGACGCTGCCTCACATTAATCTACGACGACACTCCCTTAATTATCGAAGATGATACCCCCGATCCACCACAAAACCATAGACGTTCCCTACTCTCACCGGCATCGGATGATACCCAGTGCATCACACTCCTTTTTATGACTTGACGACGGAAGAAAAGGCATCTCGAATTATAGAGAGACGGGGGAAGAAAGAAAGATACACTCACACACTCCTTATGGATCACATCGGCACCTACAATCCAAACTTGCATAGCGATCTGTTTTCGTGTTTGATGCAAAACACACACACAACCCACACTCGGCGTTACAAAGGAGTTTACAACACACCACAGCACAAGGGAAACACTCGGATGGATGGCTCGAAACCTCCAAACTGCATTGGGCGGAGTCACAAGTTTTGCTTTTTTTTTTTTTTATCTAACTTTTTACTTTGGCCGTTGCCGCGGATAGAGAAGGCTTGCCTCTCGCCGCCAGAATTTTTTTAAACTGTACCGAGGACAAAAAGAGTTTTGGATTTAATGAGTTTTGTTACTGCTTCCTCCATCGGAGAGAAAACAGGGGATGCTTCTTGAGCGTCGGGGATTTTTTTGTAATGAGTTTTTCCATGTGGGTTTAGCTTCAGCTTGAGCTTTGCAGACTTGGCTTTGGGGTCTTTGCTGCCGCCATCTCGTTCTGCTACTGAGCAGGGGATGATAGGGCCTTTTTTCGGTGCGTGGAAGAAATATACAAACCAGTTTGACGACGCGCATTACACTTTTGGGCTTCTCCTTGCACTGTGTCACGCACACACTCTCTCTTTCCGCCCTTCTGCCTCTCTTCCCCTCCTTTGCCCATAAACCATCCTCCGATTTCATTTCATTTATGACATGTCACTAACTGGATCGAGGTAAGATCCAGGTAACCGGGAAATTGAGTGGTTTTTTTTGTTACAGCTACGTTTTCTTTTCCCTTCTTCACGAAGCAAGGCGAGAAAGAAAAAGCCCGGTAGGAGTATGTATCCGTAGGCATGTACGAAGTACTCCGTAGGGGGGGTGTGTAGTGAGTTCAAATGTGATGAGCGTGATGAGTGCGGAATGAGAGTACCGGATCGATCTTTGGTTTAAAATTATGACATGTTACGGCCGACGACGCGGGGGGTGTGTGTGGTTGGCGTGGTTGGGCTTGGGGGAGGAGCAGGAGGAGCAGGAGGAGTGGCGTAGGAGGCGAATGGTGCGAAGTGACCGGGGGAGGGGGATAGGATAGGGATATTTGCTTTTCGTGTTGGCGAGTCTAGCGTTTTTCCCATCGTTGGCGTAAAAAGTTTACATGCGGTGTAGTGTGGCAGCGTGTGTTCACCTTGCGTGCTTGCTGCAGCTGGTGTGCTTTCTTTTCTTGATTTTTTTTTTTCTATTTTCATACAGGCTAGAGCCGTCGGAACCGAACATTTTCTGTAAATTTGTCTCGTCTGCATATCTCCCTATCCCGTACTTTTTTCTCGTCTGATTTAGGAAAGTCGAATGGGGGACGTTGTCTTCCGCTTGGCCATGCATGCTTCTTTTCGGGGAGGGGTGAGGGTTTTTTTGGTTCGATCCGGATGGGATGCTCCCTTTCCCCTGCAGTCCGGCGGGCTGAATGGGGTGACCACGACCAGAATGTGAGCTTCTTTGGGTAGTAGAGGGGGATCGTCGTCAGGGTTATAGATTCCCATGCTCGTGTGGTGTTTCTCTTTCTGTACTCTGTAGTAGTAGCAGTGTCTCTGTATCCGTAGCTCTTTTTCCTTGCCAACGCTTGAGTATCTCGTTGCTTTTCCCTTCTTTCTTTGTCTCGATGAGGGGGGACGGGTTTGAGGATGGTTGGGGGACAAGGTTGGGCGTCCCGGGGTCTGATGTACTATCCTACTTTGTAATTATGTGCGGATGTGAATGGGCTAGCTGGCTACCTGTCCAGATGACTGGGTTGTTAGTCCGCTGGATGGCTGGTTGGCTGGTGGGAGAAGGCGGCGGCGGAGAACTGCATATGATCGGCCAAGAAGTGACCTGACGAAGTAAGGCGAAGCGAGGCGAGGCGAGGCCCAGCTGAAGGGGGACTAGATGGGATAGATAGCGGCGGGTATCGAAACAGGGTCAGTCGGGATTTGACGGCACGACGGCACGGGGGTGGGTTGCTGGTGGATGTGGATCATGGAGTGAAGGGGAGGTGAGTGAATGAGTGGTATACGAGGCTGGAGATTGCGGTAGGACGATAACGGTGGTGATGTCGATGCAAGACATGCAACGGCCGTATAAAGAAGGATGTGGTGATTTGACTAGGCGTGAGAACCATGCCTGCCAGGTAGCAGATAGCATCACCGATGAGGCTGGTCAGTCTCGGCTATTGAAAGGCTTGGGTCTTGGAAGCATCTCGTCTTTCTGAGATTGCTGGTCTACTATACCGTTGAGCTCGTGGGTAGCTACTTTCCAAATCCATAGAGTCCGGTCCTTGTTCTAGGGAGAGGTTCATGGGCAGATTGGTTGGCTGGCCTAGGCAGATTTTCTCCTGGCGCCAGTGCTCGCGAGATTTGGGTGGCAGGTTCGAGTTGTAGAGGACGTACCTCACTAGGCGACGACCTCATCGTTGCCCTTGTCTTCGGTCTCTTTGAGCTGTCTACGTCGGACTAGAGACTTGGTCCTGGCTGGGCATACTTTCGGGACGGAGGAGATTCCAACTTCTACACGCAACGGATGTTCGAGACAGCTCAGAGAATTTGATAAGCGAATCAATCGAGATGGATTCTATCGTTACTTAGCTCTTGGCGATCCCTCCTCGAGATAGGGGCTCTGCTAACTGGCGGATGAGAAGAAAGGAATCGCTTCAGGGGGTTGCTGACTAGCCAGAACTTTCACGTATCCATGCTCATTCCATCAACTGGGTTGGCGAGCGGGATAGACTACACACGGATTGCGTTACTGCCAAGGAGTCAAAATGATGTTCGACTTCGCGTAGTATTGCAACGAAAACCGTGACTTCCATGGCTCAGAGCATGGCGCTTCTCTCGTCCGGCGCTATTCAGCATAGAGTAACGAGCGAACGGGTCACTCCAGATCACCTCGATGGTGAACAGCAAGTCGTTTGACAGTCAAGTACTAGCTGAGGTGACCACTTCATTCGAGTCGAGTTCAGATGTATGGAAGTTGATAGCATCACTGAGTCATCACTCGTGAGGGTGACTACAAACAGCCCTCAAAGCTTTTGAGCTCACCACTGTAACCGGCCACGAGGCAAGATGCTCTGTCTCTTTTGGTGTATCATGGGTTTTCTGGAGGCTGTGGATAGAAGAAGTGACAGCTGTGTCGAGCACGCTACGCTGCGACCTTGCAGTTGATTACAGTCTCTCTTGAATGAACACCCTACCCGGCATGGTAAGTTGATATGATGGTACGTGTATCTACCTACATATTGAATACAAACAAAATCCTCGAGCTTATCGCTCAACTTATGCGTAAGCCCCGACGCGGGATGACTTGTTGATGCTGGGAAGTCTAGAACGATTGATACCGACGATCGAGCTTCCTCATCCTTCATAATCTGCGGCATTCGAAGACATGTCGAACCTTCGATATGACAAAAGTTACAGCGCCTGGCGCTGTATCTTGACGGTTGCCGATGTATTCGCTTCCGATACACTCCAGTCCGGTAGTATTTATAGACACCGAAGTCTGATTTACCTTACTAAATGCTCTTGAGAGTATGGTGAAGACATTTCGCAGCCCTAAATAACCTATGCTGAGATGGCCGAGGAGAAGAGCCGAGGAGAAGATGGACGAGACCTCACGCCTGAAGGCAAGTCTCGGCGGAGGACGAACCAGGTGACACGCTCTACCACCATATCTCACATCTCTAGGTGACGGGAGCTGTATACTCAAGGCACTAGGCCTACGTTGGGCACGAAACGAACTTCAGTTTGACGACTTTGGGGGGGGGGTCCGCATGGATGAAATTCGAATTTGCTTGTGGCGACTGGAGTCGGAGAAGATTGGAGCAAAACGAGACAAGAATTACAAGAATTGCAAGAATTGGAGTGAATACGGCTTTGAGCCTTCGCAGACACGACTTTGGAATTGTCTACAACCGTTGATTGATGCTGTAGTCCATCCCGGGGCGCGCCCTCTTACGACTCAGGAAAGGTTGCTTTTTCTTATCGTTGGCGACTTTCTAAGTTCAATATAAATCACCCGTAGCTTGAGGAATCGAAATTTTTTTCTTCATGCCTGGCCTTTAAGACTTCCATCTCGTCTTCCAGACAGCTCTGGGATCGCTCACTGCCTGATTCGGCAGCGAAGAGGGAGTCACGAAGGCTGAAGTACTCTTGTCTAGCCGGCGGGGACGTAGACAACACCCCCTTCATTGAGCTTCATATCGATAAGTACAATCGAAACTCACCCTTCCAGTGCCAATCGCCCGTCTGGGGGGTATTCAAAACCGAATACCCAAGAAGCCAACATCGAACAAAGAAGGCCCAAACCGTCTTTGGCTCTATGATCGATAAATTGCGTCAAAGTCTTGAAACATCCCGAAAAGAGTTACACCAACGCGGCATACTACTAGGAGAGACTAATGGCGCATCAAGTCATCTGTGTGCGGCGCCGAACAAAATCCCAACGATCGCAGCCTGTCTTTATATACGCCGTTCTGCCCTCCCGCCTGCAACACGAAAGCTATGCGCAGAGCCTGCGATAGGGGTCCTATCCTCGAACCAGCAGTACTCGAGCTCTCGTCAATGCCGAGTACCCATCCATCAAAGGTCGACCTCTTCGCGCAACACACAAGACCGAACGAATGCGGCATTTCATAGACAGCGCTCCTAGTCACCGACGCAGCTGCCTTCAGTGGCCGAGACCGATCACACACTACCTTTCCAACAAGAGAACTGACATCCCAAGTCACCACAATTTAACTCCCATCAAGACTGAAGATACCAAAAACTTGAATTCCGCGCGGCGCGGTGCCCCATGGGGCCAGTCGGGGGTTATAAAAACCCCCTATGCTAAAGCTATCTATCTACCCTATCTACCTATCTACGACGGTTAAAGCCCCATTTGGGTGTGTGTTTTGCATGCATCATGACGCCTTCGCTTCCCATTTCCAATACTGGCAGAGCTGTGTGTGTTTTTCCTTGCGCACGTGTTGGTGTTGTCTTTGTGCGTTCAACCTCCAACCCCTCTCCCCGAGTGTTGGTTCACTTCCAAATGTTGCTTTTGTGAAAACACATAATGAGCTCCTTCCAGCAAGCTTTGAGAGCTTGTCCAGTTCCCCAGGCGCTGCGCCCAGTTACCGAATGTTCCCAACTACCTTGACCCTTCCACCACGAGCCACAAACAAGATAGCTCGTGTACCAAAGAAAAGAAGAGCGTCTCTCGTCTCCAAGTTGCTCTGCCCATAAACACCCCGTCACATGATGCTGGCCCCGTCGGTATGCTGCGTGGAAGAAAAAGATGAAAAATAAACGATCCGTCTCGGCTGCTGCCCCCGATCACTTGTGTCGTAGGAGAAAAGTTGATTGCCAGGTGTGTTTGTATCACTTCGTAACTCCGTCGCATTCTTTCTTTCGACTTGATCTTCTCTTGCGACCCAACTACAAGCCTGTTTTGCTCTCTTGATATGTTTCTTCCTCTGCCTCTCTGTTCTGCTCTCTTTCTTCCAAAAAAGCATCGTCATTACTCATTTGTAAAGGACGCCTCGGTGGTATTTTCCTCCCCAAGTCATATCATGAAAGATCGCTCAATATTGGGCCCTTTTTCTTCGTGTTCAACGTCGTCTTCATACGCAAACGCTCAAACTGCGTCCACATGCTCTCGTCATGTAGAGTAGTACTTGCGGAGTTCTGTCTGATCCTCAGGCCGCATTTGGTTCACAAAGTCGTTGAACTGAGGAATCATTTCCCGGTACATGGTAATAACCTAGGATACGTCAGTAAATATCGCTACGTGTGGGAGGGGGGTTAGAGATGCTGACCTTCTGGAAGTGCTGGTGCAGTTCGGCCTTGATTGGGTTCCTCAAAGCAATGTCCTTGTACCTTGCAATGGCAACGAAGAGCTGGGGAAGCGCCTTCTCCATGGCCTGGGGGTTCTGTCCAACGACCAGGGTAAAGCCCTTGAAGGCAGTGGCCTTCTCTTCCAGGAACTCGACGTGCTCTATAGCCGAGAGGAAGTCCTCGGCAAAAGTTGGCAGTTGAGGGGCCAAGACTTCAGAATTGTGAATGCCGAGGCGACCGAGAGCAATGGCTGCGTTCTCGCTGACGGCGTTCTGAACACCAGGGTTCGAGACGATCTCGACCAAACGCTGCAGGAGTTCGGGGACAAAAGGTGAGATTGCACTGCTGTTGACCATGACGATCTCGCCAGCAGACCAGCATGCATTGTTAACAACGCTGAAGCCACTGTCAATCTCCTCGTCGAGAATGTTGTCGAGATCCAGCTGCTTCAGCAAGATGGGGAAAATTGAGTTCAGGTGCTTCTCAAGCTGGGGAAAGACGTATTTCGCGCAATCTCCCAGCAGAGCGTAAGCTGATTGCCGGACATCGTCCTGGGGATCCTCGAGACAGAAACCGAGAAGCTCGAAATATGTTCCCTCTGAGCCCCTGACTAGCTCCTGCTTCTTGTCCTCCTCTAGAGACTGGATAATAGCACTCAACAGGTCGAGACTGGTGACGAGAAAGTCCTTGTCTGGGGAGTCGAGTGTTGGGTTGTTGGTGGCCTGCAGACTTTGCTCGAGGTTCGTGTGGATAATGTTGACGCATCGTACGAAAATAGGCTGCGCATAAGGGGTGAAGGCAGAGCCCAGCGCCATGGCAACGTAGGAGAGA
The DNA here is from genome assembly GCF_023278565.1 of Colletotrichum lupini. Taxonomy (NCBI): domain Eukaryota; kingdom Fungi; phylum Ascomycota; class Sordariomycetes; order Glomerellales; family Glomerellaceae; genus Colletotrichum; species Colletotrichum lupini. Next base: position 2,136,875 of record NC_064678.1, read on the forward strand.
CACTCTAGCAGGGGGAAGAGCTCCCGCGAATCGTCGCTGACCTTTTGGTAGCGTTCGATCAAGGCCGGCATCAGTAGGCTCATAGCGTCCGGCTGAGCAATAACGGGACCAATGTTCTCCGCCAAGGTCTGGACGCAGTCGTACAGGATGTACATGTTTCTGTCCTTGTACCGGGCAAAACACTGGACGAACTGCTGCAGAATAGGGATGCAGTAGGGCTCGAGAACCTTTCCGGACTTCTCTTCAAGGTTGGCAAAAGCGGATGCCGCAGCTTCTTGGACCTTCTTGTTCTTGTCGAGCATCTTGCGGAGGATGCCTTCCATCATGGGCTCAAAGTAGGTGACCTTTTGGTTCTGGTCGAGGTTCGCGGCCCACTGTGAGTAGCGGCCGAGCGTCCAGCAGGTAATCTGCCTGACAATGGGCTCGTCGTCTCCGAGAAGTGAGAGGAGGTAGGGGACAAGCTCCGGCAGGTGGGGAGTAACGGCGTTGATGGTTCCCTCAGCGACTGCGCCAAGAGCGAGGACAGCAGCCTCTCTGTATTGCCACTCTTCGTGCTTGAGGTTGCTCGTCAGGTACGGGAGAATCGCAGTGAAGACGGGATCGGAAAAGTCACGCGCAAAGACGTCGAGAGCAGCGGCGGAGCACTTGCGGATAGTCCAGCGTTCGTCGGGGTTCTCGTCGCCATCGTCAAGGTCGTCAATCTCGCCCTCTTCCAGATCATCGTCCATGCTAGCCAGCTTCTCGTAGGCATTTCCGTTCTGGGCGGTATCGGCTGAGGCCTCGCCACCCTTACCCCTGGCCGCCGACTTCTTGGCGAATTGAGGCTTGATGTCCTCTTCACGGTCTTCTTCTTCCTCGTCGTCTGATGCACCACCGAGAAGGGCAATATCCTCCCCACTGTAGACCATGCACTCCAGCAACACGGGGATGATCTTGTCGAGGTAGGGCGTCAGGGAGCGCCACAGGTCCTCGTGCTCGCCAACAGCCAGCCAGAATTCGGCGGCTTCGCAGGCCAGATCTTCGTCATCACTCTTCTGTTGGGTGATGATGTAGTCGACGAGGCCGGCAATGTGGGGCTGCAGCTTGTCGGGACGGGTCTCGACCAGCTGGACGAAGGCGTGGCACACCTGGCGGCGCACATCGGGGTGCTGGTCGCCAGCCAGGATGAAGAGGTGGTTGAGGAGGCTGTCGATGTTGTTGAGCATAGCCTGAGACTTGCGCGGGGTGAAGACGTTGATGGCAGTCAGGGCCTTTGCGCGGACCTTGGGCAGCTCGCTCTTAGTAGCCTCGATAAACTTGGGAAGCAAAAAGTTTAGAGGGCGTTGACCATTGTGCTCGCGCTCCAAAACCTTGACGTTGTCCTCGCAAATCTTGGCCATAGCGGACATGGCGCCCTCCTGGCCTTCGTTGGAAACCTGACCGTTCTCGTTGGAAATGAGGCTGAGCAGCTGGGGAAGCAATTCAGGCCAGCTCAAGATACCACCTCTCCTGATGATCTCGGTCGCGATGTTGCCGGCGTAGTTGCGGACTTGGGAGTTCTTGTCTTGGATACCGAGGGGAACGGCCATCTTGATGAGGGCCAAACTGTTCTCGGGGATCTGCTTGTAACTGGTGCGCACGTTGTTCTTCAGCATGATGGCGGCGGCAGAGCGCACGAGGTGGAAGTCTTGGGCTGAGCATTGTACACCCTGGGGAGGATCAGCTCTGGAGAAGAGGTAGGCGAGGTAGTTGTTGAAGTCGGGAGAGGCCTTGGCCTGCGTGAGCATCTGCGCATCAATGGCGGTTAGCAAGGGTCGCAATGGGCGAAGGGAACGAACGGTGGGCAACTCACGATCTCTGCCTGCTTCTGCGCATTCTTGTCGAATCCGCTGAGCGAGTCCTTGAGGCAAGCAGCCAGCTGGCTCAAGGACTCTGGGGTCGGCTGCCAGGCCATGACTGGCGCCTTTCTGGGGGTAGTTTGGAAAAAGAGATGTTAGACCAAAGCTGGCGACTTGTGAGGTGGTCGAGAATCGGGGGAGGATTCGAGCGACAGAGCGATGGTGTGAGGTCGATCGGTCGGGTGGTTGTCGAGCACGGCGGGAGGGTAGAGAGGGGCAGTCGTTGAAGTTGTTCGGCCAGGGCCACGGTCGGTAGTGAGGGCAGTGGGCGTTGACATTGGCGACTGGCAACACACTGACTGGCGAAATGGTGGGGTCGGCCTGTCAGCTTTTTTTCGCGATAACTATGGTGCGGCGGAGTAGCGGGTAATAGGTAAGGTACCTCTGCACGAGACCGCCTCCTAACGGTACCTTGGATATGGTATTTTGAGCGGACGGAGAAGGGCCAATGCGACTCAGGAGAAGGTACCTTGGGCAGAGGTGGGATCAGTGAAGGTCCCCGGTCCAGGAAGCACAGAGTCGCAGCGCTAGTGGTCCGTCGTAGCGCATCTGGGCCCGTACCGTGGACGGTACGCCGTAATAAGGTCAGGTAGTCGTAGCGAGGGCACGCCGCACTGTAGCTTTCATCTCAGTATCATGTTACCTTTACGCAAAGACAGCTAAGGTATCTATACAGTAAGGTAGGTGCGTTGGCCCCCAAATGGCCTGCTTTCTGTGGGCGAGATGACGGGTTTGAGGCGTCTGTTTTCCGTTCGAATGACCTGAGCAGGTGAGGCAGGCAAGGAAGGTGGTCAGGAGGGCAGATGCACATGTGCGAGTGAGAAGTACAGCAAGTACTAATTTTAGCCGTGCCGTGTCGTCTTCTCTCTCTGAGGTCTGTCCATCCCAACAGTCGTGGCGATGAATATACAAAAGTTTAATGTGCTGAGCTGTCATCTGTGTATCAGTGTCGTGTAGAAGAACATGTGTGTATCGATTGCCTGCCCTCTCCTCTCTAACCACGAGCCTCTTTCCTCGTTGTCTCCAGCAATCAGGCAGATATATATATGTCACTGTATGTACGGGTACCTGTTCACCACTCGATAACGGGAAAGCAGGCTGTGAGATTTAAGTTCACAACTTGTTCAGTGGGCATGTGAATGGGGTTGGGGTTTTGGGGCAGAAGCCATAGGAGGAGTCCGATGGGATGAATAGGTGGGAAACGTCTAAAATGGCAGGCAGTTAGAAAACCGGGAAAACGATACGGTAAGGGATGGGAACTCAAGACGGTTGCAAACGGCAAAGTAAATGTGTAAAATGGAGGGTGGCCCGTTCTGCTGGTCGGTCCTTCCGCCGATGTAGGGTGTGTGTCGGTCTCATACTCCGTCCAGTCCAGGTACTTGTGGTCCTTCCACAAGCTGCACTGCTGCCCACCATGAGGAGAAAAAATCTTGAGCTCATGGAACTGTGGACGAATGGAGTTCCGTCTTCCTCTCGCAGACTGCAGTACCTTTACCTTATGGCCCGTGCTCTTTCCTACCCCTCGTTCCTCCTGCGTCGACCAGATGGGGCAGGCACGGCAGGCTCTCCCCCACCACGCCATGTCGATAAAGTCTGTCGTTCCTGCCAGGGTTCACTTTTATCTCAGACAGCACGTGGGTCACGCTTGCTCTTGCCGTTGTGCCTCAGCGCTGGAATTCGAAAGAAAGTTTCCAACATCTTCGATTTGCCGCCTCGTAAGCACGCCAACTCTAGTCCAGCATTGGGGTCGAGTTGAAAGTCTTTAACTAGTGGATGATCTTCTCAGGGTAGAATCTGGGACAACTGACTTGGAACACGCGAAAGAAGAGACCTTGACCGACCCCTGCAACTGTCAATTAACCCCTTGAGAACGAGCACTTGCTTGAATCTTTTCTCTCTTTTTGACGTTGCCAGAAATGCGGTGGGACCCCACAAACGTCGCACAGGCCTCAGAAAACATTAATTCGTGCACACCGCAAGTGACAATATCCTCCCATAGCCATTCGTATACTGTAGACACTTCCTATTCCCTCGACAACTCTAGATCTGTTGAATCCTTAGATGGGGAAAAGGAGGCGAGGATCAAACCCCGAGGGTTCAACCTGAAGTCGCAAGGGGTATTCCGCCCCCTACCCGCCCCCCTTTCTTTGGAAGGTGGACTTTACAATGACAACTCTCTCTCTGCGTCTGGCAGGGCGGGATTCATCAACCCAAAATTCTGAGCCGCACACGTTCCCAGACTTCTTGCCTTCGCGAGTCATCACCATTAAGTCGCCGGCTCAGCGAAGGTGGTTACTTCATCACTCGAGGCCCCCCAGTTCAAGGTATTACGTGCAGATCCTGTGACCCCCGTCAGAGCGCTTCCCGTACCTCAACTCTACGGGAGTGTTCTTCTGTAAGAGAAAGAGAAAGAAGGAGGGAAGAGGTTAAACAAAAAATTTCATGAGCCGAACTTCTACCACGAAACAGGACAAAACAATCTTAAATGAGAACCATGTGGCCGAAATCAACGGACGACTACAAGCTCAGATTGCTCGGGCACGTCTTAGCCACGTTCTAGACTCGGAGAGCGACCACCTTCCAGAGATTCCAGAAGAAGGTCAAAACGTCGAACCACGAGAAGCAGCAATTGTGAGATCAGTTTTCAGAACATTCGTAGGTTCCAGAACGCCATAGTCTCCTACGTCGCATACCAAACTCCATCTAGATCACTTGCATTATTTGCACACACTGTCATAGCGGCCTCGAGCGCAGCCTCGTAAAAGAACTAGAGATGGCGGTCCTTTGTCTATGACGTTGGGTCCATCGCTGTCGTCCCCTTAACATTCGTCGCGCCGTACAAACTTCTCACCGGTTCGTGATGATGCGCTTCTCCCTCCCTCGCCTCTCCCACAGCCAGCCTGGCAACCCCGTATGCGAAGCCGAACGGCCCGAAGCCACATGTGGGACATCACCCCTCGGTCCGCTGCGTCCAGACCCCGAGCCCCCCTCGTGAGCCCGGCACGCCGCATGTCCAACATCCCCAAGCCTTTGTGTGACTGTCACCCAATCCGCTTCAGGAAGTCGCAAGCAGCGAGGGCCTCACCCCTGTTCGCTCCCGCTACCGCTCCCTCCAGAGATCGCAAGTGGCGGCCGATAAAATGCGGTAAACAAAGGGCGGGAGAATTGGAACTGTGTGACGCAAGTCTCTAGACCAGAACCCACCTTACGACAGAATATCGCTACTGAGAGTTGGGTGCGTGTGTGTTCAAGCACCGTTGACCAAGGGCTCTCCCTTGAGTCTTGCCGTGACGACGTCGACGATGGCCCGAAACGCCTCCATCTCCTCCTCCACCGAGAGGCTCATAGCCGCGCCGCCTAGGTTGATAGAGCAGCCTACGTAAACGGGCATGTTGGCCCTCTTGGCTAGCAGCTTGGCCATCCTCGTTGTGAACTCCAGCGTCGACTCCACAGAGTAAATGGCCGTTGAGATGGGCCGAGCCGGCTCAAGTCTCTTTGTTTGTGTGTCAGTGAAAAAAAAGCTTGTATTGGTAGATTTGCCATTTGCTTTGGTGGCATGTGGGAAGGAACATACGTTTGGTAGTGCGTATACGAACGAGCCAAGTGCCGCTGGCCCCGACTGTTCGTCTTGCGTCACTGAGGTCAGAAAGAGGGTTGCCACCTTGGCCTTGGTGCTGAGGTGAATGTGGATGCGGGTGTCGAGAGAGTGGGGCAGCGGAATCGAGAGCTGCGTGACGGTGCCCGTAGAAGCCATTTTGCAAGATTTTAGTGAGGTTGGATTCAGCTGGGTGAGAAATGTTGCTTAAAGTTCATCGAGTGAGGTTGGAGATGTAAACGCCATTGAGTGTGGAGTAGAGGGATTGGTGCCGAAAAGCGCATGCGCACTGTGTTTGTACTGTGATCTCCAACACCATCATGCAAAACCCTGGATATTCGGGATGTTTACTTTGCAACGCCATATTGTGTTCCTAGATGCGTTGGAAACCTTGTTTCAAATGCCTCATTACATTCGTCGTTCATGGAGAAGTAGATAAAATATGTGATCTCTAGTTATTGTGTATTGGATCAGGCCCACGATACACTGAGAGGTCGCAAGTACTCTGATCGCAATATAATCAACTTGGCATCTTCGGACTGTCACATACGACCATACCCATTGGAAAACTCGGGATCCCGTCCGCTCTCCCATAGATAAGCCAATGAGGGCCGGATTAGTAGTTGGGTCGGTGACGACCAGCGAATACCTGGTGTTGTATGTTTTTGTTTTGTTTTGGATGACCTTCTGCTATTGAAGACGGAGGTGAGAACCTAAGGGATCAGCTTGTTTCCGCTAGACGTCCGGATCTCAGTGGGGTGGCCTCTCTTTTTCTCAGGTATACATGTTTGTTGTCCCTATGTGACTCTTCTCTATGGGGTTTATGATGGCGCCTAAACGTACACATCTATAATACAAGTATCCTACAGGAGGAACGGGAAAAGGCGATCTGAACACCTGGGAAGCTCGCCCTCTCCCCCTCCATTGCTTCACCGTTGATGACTCTTCCCTTATGAGCTTGTTGGCGTTTCCTTTTCAAGCAATACCTCAGTCTCGGGGACAGATGTAGTCTCAGAAATAGCTACACCCTCATCCACGCTCTCCTCTAGCTTGGCAGCTGTTGGAGGCAGCTTTGTAAACACCGCAACAAAGCCGCCCCCGACCACTCGCGATCCGACCTTGGGCCGACAAACGATCCCCCTCGCCGCCGCACCCGTCTCGCCCCTCTCAATCGCCTTGCGAATATTCACAACCTTGACGTCCCAGTTCCGACCGCCCGTGCCGTCCTGGAACATGTCATCGCCCGACGTCGACGTCTGCAGCTCTACGACGCGGTCCTGCACCAGCGGTTGCTCCGTGTCCTTGGCCCAGACGACAAAGTCGAGGATCTGCGTGATGGACGGGAAGAAGATGACGACCTTCCCGTCGGGCTGGAGGGCCTTGACGGCCAACTCGGCGTAGTCCTGCGAGGCCGGGAGGTCGAGGATCACGTGCGAGAGGAACGCCTCGCCTCCGTTCTGAGCGAGGCGCCAGGCGAGGTACGATCGGATCGTGCAGACGTGGAAGTCGACGTCGGAGAGGTACAGGCCTCTCTTGAAGTGCCGAACGAGGCCGTGCGCCATCCGGCTCGATGTCGGGTTGACGTCCAAGGTGTGGAGGATCGCCCTGCGACTCGACAGGTGCTCCTTGTACAGCGCCGCGAGTTCCGGGTCTTCGATATCGAGGGCGTGCGGTACTGCCTTGTGTACCTCCTTCTCCCCCTCCTCCTCCGCTGTCTCATCTGACGCGACCTCCTTCCGGAGCGTGTTTCTCGCGTACGGTGCTGTACAAAGTGCGTCACGGAGGCGTGGCGGCAAGGGCGGGTTGGCACCGTGTATCGCGCGCGCGAGATGCAGCGTCAGCGCGCCCATGCCCGTGCCGGCCTCGAAGATCTCGACGGGCGGGCCGGCGTCAAAGTCCGGGTCTTCACCAGGCACGGGAAGATTCAGGTCGAGGAAGGACACAATGAGGTTGGCGTCCTGGGGGTAGATCTAACCCAAGGGTTGCCGCATGGCGCGTTTCAGTCTTTGTCGGCCAATTTGCTTGTTCCTCAATATTTCAGGTCCTGGGAAGAAGTCGTTTCATACCGGAGTCGCCACGCGCGGGGAGTTGGCGACGTATTGCCCGAGCGACGCCTCGAGGAGTCGCACATTGCGGCCGCCGCTGTCCTTGATCGAGTCGAGATAGGACTTGCCAATGATGTCGGAGGCGTTGACTTTGCTACCGTAGGAAAGCTTGATCGCCGCGTTCGTTCGGAGAGGAGGCGAGAGGTGGAATTTGGGCTCTTTGGTCCCTCGTTGGCGTAGGATTACTACATCGTGCTCTACGCAGAGGGTTAGTTGATGTACCCAGGATGGAGTGAAGATGGGGTTTGGAAGGAGGCGCACCTCTGATAGCGTGGCTGGAGCTGTAGGCGCGGCACAACGACGGTTTGGTTCGCCTGAAAAGACTCAATGGCATGCGTCTCGATAGCATGGTGATGAAGATGCTTTCCGCGATCTTCTTATTGTCGGAACGAGCTTGCAGGGGTTTTGGGAAACTCCTGTATCAAATTTGCATTGATGAATATGATTTTCTTGTCGCATAGAGTGGGGCAGATATCTATGTAGCCGTATCTTAATTCGACCTCACTCAACCTCCAGATAGCACCCAAATTATCCATCGCCTTGGTCTTACTTCACCGTGGCCACTGGTTCTGGAAATGCATGCCATTTTGGAACTCCAAATCACTGCCTTTCCCATATATAGAGAGAATATAAGATCTAACCGTCACGACATTCACGTTCGTTATCAACGTCTGACCCAAGGTCCGGATCCCCGTGGTAGAGTTCCTTCACGTTCCATCTCAGCGTTTGCAGCGTCTTATGTCCCAATTCCTCCCTCTCCCGCTTTTTCTATCAGAATCTCGGTCTGGACGGTACTAAATCTACACATTCTAGCTCTGCATCTTCACAGAAGCCGGGCAGGCGTTGACAACGGTCCAAATATCTCAGCCTCGGGAGTGCAACATCCCCTTCTTTGGTCCCACTGGCTATGTGAAGATGAGCGCTGTCATACCCAGCACAGGGAGTCAGATGTATGGTATTGTCTATCGCCAGTGCCCAGAATTGAAGTTGAAGACATGAACCAAATCATGGGCCAAACACTAACATCGAGGTGTTCGCAATGCAATCGGAGATGCCAGGGACGGTAGCTCGTTCACCTTTTAGATGTACATACTCCCTTTTCTCATGTGGCAATTCGACCCCTTCGGCCAAATCCAAGATGCCTGATGGAGATAAAGTCCTCCTATCTTTTATATAGTCAGGTTTTATCCCTGTAGCGCTCCGATTCTCTTACTTCTCATCTAACCCCTTTTTTCATCTTCACTCAATCATTCCATTCTCTTTTCTTGTCTTAACCGGTCAATACATTTACGACGCCATCTACCACTCTAATCCATTACAATGGCCACACAACACAACGCCTGCGTCGACTTCAGAATGGGCAGCCTCCAAAATGCCCTGGCATACACCCCGCAGCCGTCGGGAGACTTTCCGTCTCCCAGGGCTGCGGAAGCGACAGACTGGCTGGCCCACATTCTCTCAGAGAATGAGTCGGGACGGTTCATGAGCCCGGCAACGCGAAACCGCGCTGAGAGACTTCATCACCTCTGTGCCGAGTCCGTCTACTGGCCTCTTTCAGATCTGATGAACCCTGCCCTGGACGCAGTCAAATACGGCCGCCATGAGATTGAGTCCCTCATCCGCATTGACGGACGGCATAAAGCAGCGGGTCTGAAGTGGAAATGCATGGCCAAGGACTACATCGTCACGCGTTACGCCCCATACTCGAACGAGATCGAGAACAAGCACCGGGAGATGGAGAGTCAGACATGGAGACAACTCTTCAACGGCCGCAAATCAGTCGGTCCCATTATCAAGTGTCCCTATGAGACCTCGGCCGTCTTCGCCGTCATGGACTGGGTCGACATTGACCGTATTCTCGACTTTGAGACGCGCGAGAACTCACGATGGACCGAGTATCCGGGCATCTCAACTTTCGTCGACTTCTCGACGAAGATTCCGGGTAGACAGCCCCCGTCGAAGTTGACCAGCTACGTGGAAAACGTAGCCAAGGCGCACGGCGACTTGAATTGGAGAAAGGCGCGGAAGTTCATCAAGACATACATCGCGGAGCAATATCCGGCGTCTCCTAACTTGTACACGGAGACCGATTGGTTCGAAAACAGGTTGCCGTTTTCCGATGTTCCCGACACGCGATACGGGATCCAGAAGAAGGCTTCGAGTCCATCGAGCGGCATGTTCGAGACCTCGGAAGAGGTCCAATGGTAGAGACGCTTCGACGAGGACTCCCCAGCTCTGTCGGAATAGACTCCGAAGTGCTGCTCTGACTATAAGGTTCTGGCGATTCGGGCGATGGCTGCCTTTGAGGCTTGAGTCAATTGGCTATAGACGTCAACTTTAGGTCTGGTCTTCGTTCTGCGGTTCGTTCGGTGTCAAACTTGGAAGACGATTGCAGACTACGAGTTGTGTTTGTGTTGTTCGGGTCATCTTCAAAGTTTCCACTTGAATAATCTGTCACTAAGAGGGCTTAGTTATCTAGTTTTGCCCTTGTCGTTACTGTTGATAGAATTACTTTCGTGAACACTGATCGTACTCTCGACCGCCATTTTCGAAGTTCAACGAGCAGTCAGCCTTACTTTCGACGTGTTGTGCTAACAAGTCGCAACCACATACCCGGTCTCCGATTTGGCGGCCTGGTAGCTTGTCGTCAGCCTTCCCTTACACATTTGTGTTTTCAGCAAGATGAGAAAAGCCTTGGAATGTCATTTTGCGAAGCGGAGTGTAATGATTTCATCCCTTTTGTAGAAAACAAATTTGCGACGTGCGTCAACAGCCCATACCCCTGCGATCCAATTACACATGTGTGGAAGTGGCCGGTCTTCGATCGATTTCACTTCGTCCATGGTAGTTTCTGGTGATTGGTGGCGTGATATGAAGAAGGACATGACAGCGGAGACTAGTTATCTGGACGATGACGTGGACCTTTCGTCTGGTGTCTTACACTTGAGGTGATTCGAGATCGTACGAAGGCCGGCTATTGATAGCAATGCCATCGTTGCACAGTCTCCTCCACCAAAACATAGATGAATAATGGTGCGATGATGGAAATACTTATGATGGAAGCACTCACGATGGGAACACTTATAATGAAATCACTCACGGGGGCGTAATTCATATCGAGTAACAAGGAGCTGGGGGCCAGGGTCAGTGGAAGGCAGGCACCGCCCACAGTCTCCCCCACAGTGGTAGACGCACATGATCAAGTTTGCACAGTTTCAGCTGCGATTCATGGGGATATTCTCATTCGGTTACTACCCTTAGACAACATACCACTGCGTTCATCCACCATGGCCGCGACCAGATTATGAACAAAGTCGATCCTTCCATCCTCCATCCTTCTGCGTGCCATCAGTCATACCCATCCATTTCAACGTAGAATCCAGAGAAAACCAAACCCACCACATCAATCCCATCCAGTGTTGATTGCTAGCCTGCTCTCTTTCTCCAACATCGTGATCGACTTAGTAGTAGCCCATGCCAGGTCCCGGCTGCGCTCCATGATGATGGTGATGGTGCTGAGGCGCAGGGTAGAAGGTGCCCGCGGTACCTCCATGGACGACCGCCTGGCCCATTCCTCCTCCTCCTCCCATCATACAGGCTCCCTGCGAAGCCATCGGGACGAAGGTTCCAGGACCGTGGTTGCCAGTACAGCAACCACCACCACCCTGGGCAGCGAGAGGAGGACCTCCAGGCGCCGCCATGCAGGCGGTCGGCATGTGCGCCTGCTCTCGGATAAGGTAGGTACCAGCGGCGGCAGGAGGAACCGACATCGGGCGGGCAGCGATCGGGGTGGCGGCAGCGGTGGCAGCCGTAGCGATGGCAGCCGGAGCGACGTCCTGGGCGCGGGCGCGCTCGTGCTCGTACTTCTTGAAGTAGAAGGCGTACTGCTTATCCATCAAACCGCGGTCGAAGAAGCGGATCTGGCCGTACGTGTAGTCAAAAGGGTACTTGCGCTCCTCGTGACTGTGAGCCTTGTCTGCGAAGCAGTTCGAATATCAGCAACGGTTTTTCCTCCCTACTTCAACGACTAGACCTCCCTTCCAAAAACAATAATAGGTAGACCTACCCATAAGCTTCCACAAGCCCTCAAGCTTGAGCCAGTCGCTCGCCTCGAGACTGATGCGGACTTTGCCCTGGCCCGCAAAGTGGCGGTAGACGTGCTCCTTGGCCTCCTGCGCCTTGTCGTAGAGCAGGGCGACAGTCGCGTCGGGCCACTTGGCCACAATGTCAGCGAGGACGCGGTCCTCGAGAATATCGTACTCGCCGGGTCCCAGGCCCCATCTGGACAGCACCTCGTCCCGCTGTCCCTCTCTCATCCACCTCTGGAGGTTTCTGTCGAGGTCTCCCACAGAGACCCAAGGCTCGGGGGCGGGGTCGGGGACGGGGGAGCGAACACGTCCCATGGCGAAATCATCGCGAGCGGACCACGGGGCGGGAATGCGATGCGTTCGATCCTGCTGGACACGTCCATTTCCATGGCCACCGCGATCGCGCTGGTCTCGGCCGTTGGCTTGAGCCTTTTTGCCGGTGGGCTGCTCTGATTTGACTCTACCCATCGTTGCAGAGTGTGGATGGGCAGGTAAGTATGGCGGTGTTGAGTGGTGGAAGTGAAAGGTGAGTTGACCTGGAAAGAGCTAGATCAAATAGCCCATCTGGTGGTGAAAGAGGGCTTAATATGTGTTCCATTACGGGGAAGTAGGGTGAAAACAATAGGGTTGTCGAGCCGACCCTGGATGAAGGGTGAAAATAGCAGCTCTCGCTTTCCGGGCCGCTCACCAATGTCGAGGCTAAAAGGACTCGGATAGACGATAGATCGACAGCCTGTCTATGATCAACAAGGCTGCGATAGTGACTTGCTATGTAGCACTAGATAGGGCCGGGGAACAGGCGTGGGCGCGGAGGATGGCAGACAGAGCCTCAACCAACCTCGAGAGGACTGATCCGGGGCGAATTGAACATTTGTTAACAAAGGCGACGGTGCCCACCAAATGTCTGCCGTCAGTCAGCTTTATCAGTACAAACTTATTTTCGCGGAATAATCTGGGGATGGGACACAAAGCAAAGCAACGCAAACGAACCGAACCAAAGAAATGGTCAAGTCGGCTTCCAGGCCAGACTCAAGTTGTGTTCGATGGCTTCATTTCCTATCACGGTCCATAGGTATCTTTCCGAAATGAACCCAAACGTAATCCCGCTTCTATTCATGGTATCATTGACACGTTTAACCGATCATCTCTTCGTCGTCGTCACCGCCGCCACCCATCTTCCGCCTCAATCTCACGGCATCCTCATCTCTCTTCCTCCGCTCGAGGCCCTCCTTGATCCAGGCATCGTATGCCGCATCGCCGCCCTCAACCTTCTGCGCGACAACACCTTTCAGGACCTCGCCAGCGAAGCCAACAAAGTTGTGTCGACGCAGAGCGTTCTCGAATCTCCAGTTGCGGCGCTTCTCGTTTTCTCGCTCCAAGGTCTCGGAATCACCAATCTCCTTGGCGACAATCCTCGGGTCGCGTACCATGGCCAGCACGTTGAACCGAATCTCGGAGCTGGCGTACGTAAGCATGCGGTCCTGGAGGACCTGCGTCACCTTGGTTGGAAACTCTTCGGTCGTGCAGGCGCCGTGAGAGATAGGCGCAGGCTGCAGTCCATCCAGCTCGTACAGCTTGCCATTGATGGGCGTGTAGGCGATAAAGTGGAAGGCATCCTCGGCCTCGCCCGTCTTTTGCGTCTCGTCGACGAAGGGACTGCTCTTGGCGAAGCTGTTGTGTACATCGCGGATCAGCTCAGAGTTGCTGAGTGCCTCCCCGCGGAACTCGGGAGGCAGAACCATGGTGAATTCACGGAATTCGCCAAGCTTCTCGCCAATCTCCACCTCGTTGGTCTTGTTAAGAACGACGCTCAGCAGCGCTTGCGTGCCGCAGGCATTCTGTATCGTCTGCTGGGCGAAGAAGAGGCTCTCGGCGGCATCGCGGTCGTAGGAGTCTGCTGGCCGCGCGGGCAGGCCTTCGGAAGGGTAGCGGAAGAGGAAGATAATGCCGTAGATTGGCTGCAGCGGCGCTAGCTCATCAGGAGAGAGCGTGAGCAGCTCTTCAAACTGAACGCCCTTGACACCGAGGTTCTCGAGCAGGTAGGTGAAAACGCCCTGGACGGTTAGTCTGGTGCTATTTCAATTCGTTAAAGTGACGTACTGCATCGGACTCGACTGCAACGGTTAGCAAGCACAATAGGCTGGAGCTTCTTTCGGGAGCCGCATACTGGTATTCCATCCACCACTCATCTTGGAGGCGGAGGAGGGGTAATTACTGGTGGACTTGGTGGAGGTTGGTCGCTGAGCTTTTTGAGTGTTCTGCAAGACGTCGTAATTGCTAAGTGGTTTGCGTCGCAGTCAAATCGGATTTCGCAATCGGACTGGAATTGGTAAGCTGGAGATTGAAGCTTTCATGTTTGCGGACGGAGCGCTGACCGTTGACGCAAGGTCGGAGCTGTGGTGGGGCGCGGTGGAACGGGACCAGGGTCAAAGATTCGCCGGGGCACCCAACTCTCCAAGCTCAATGCCCCTCAAGGCTTACTTTACTCGCAGACCACCAATGTCACCATTACGGCAGAGGAATTAATTCAAAGCTGGTGTCTCATTGTTGCTATCTACAATCATTGACAGCTGATTCAAGTGATATAGCCAGTAGACCTGGCACAATATTCTCGCAAGAAAATCGCCTCCCCGGTAACAGAAAATGAAGAATCTAACCCTAGACCAAGTACTTTTCTTTAGTGCACGGAACGCGGCGTGACCGCCCGCTGTGGGATCGTCACCATGTGAACACCGTCCTCCTTTTGGTCCGATGAACCCATGCGCGAACCCGGAGCGTAGGAGCTATCGTGGTCGTCCTGCATGTTAAACTGGCGCTTGCTGTCGTTGTCGCCGTTGCTGAAGCAGCTGTTGCGGACAGCACGCACAAACCAAGGCTTCTTGCCAGAGCCTCTCCAGGACCAGTATTCCTTCGCATCGTACTCGCGGGGCTCGATTCTACCCCCAGACAGCCAGACAGTCAAGGCGATCAGGCCGTTAAGAACAGTGTACACGAAAACGCCCCTAGGATGGTCAGCCATGGTCAGAGAGATGTCATGAGAACAACTTACGCGATAAGGCCGTAAGCGACGCTGTACGAGAAGGGAATGAAAGTCATTACGACAAAGGATGGAAGAACATCGCCAATATAGCGCCAGTTGATCTGGGTAATTTGACGAATCATCATGCAGCCGACCTGCGACAGTTAGACCAGGACACCTCTCGAGACCTTTGGGGCCTTTTGGAACTTACCAGAACGAGCGTGCAACCGGTTGCCCAAGGCGGGATAGACGCAAAGATGGGAGCAAAGAAGATGGAGACGAGGAAGCAAAGGCCGGTGGTCATGGATGTCAGTCCGGTGCGGCCACCTTCTGCAATACCCGCACCGCTCTCGATGAAGGCCGTGACTGGAGAACAACCGAACAGCGAGCCGATGGAGATGCATGCCGCGTCGCAGCAATAGGCAATGGTAGAACGAGGGAAATCACCGTCCTTGGGGTCGACAACGCCACAAAAACGGACCATGGAGTACAGCGTGGCTGTGGCGTCAATGATGTCGACGTAGAGGAAGGTGAAGAGAGCCAGGGCGAATTGCGATCCATTCTTTGTGACATCCCAGTCCAGGGCGTTGAGGGTGTGCTGGATTGGATGGAACGTGACGACGTTTTTGAAGAAGTTGAAGCGATTCTCGCCTTCCTCGTTGTAGGGGAAGTAGGTGATGGATGTGTTGCGTCTGAAATAGTCAGCAATATTCGCGTCATGGAGTGCGGATGACTTACGGCCAGGACAAGATGGACACCAGGGCAATACCCATGATGAGAGCATACTTGACCCGGAATGACATCAGATAGGCCGTGACAAGCCCGCCAGCGAAGATTGCCGTCCACATCTTGGGGCTCGACATGATACCTCCAGCACACATCTGGGTGTCCGGGTCGATCATCTCAACAGGGCATCCGGCGATGGCGAGCGGGGTAGACTTCCAGCCTCCAGTAATGGCACCGATTCCGGCCGAATAAGAAAGTCCAATCTCCGTCAAGAAGAAGCCGATACCGACGCCGGTTGCCGTCTTGATAGTGGCGGGGATGAGCTTGACAAGCCACTGGCGCATTCCGGTAAGAGCAAGGACGATGAAGATGAGCCCCTCCACGAAGACTGCTGTCAAGGCGACACGGTAGGGAATGTTGCCTGAGCCGTTGGGGCCGACGACCTGGAAAGCGAAGTATGCGTTGAGGCCCATGCCTGGACTGTTCTGTCTGTCAGTGAATGCCAGATTTGGATACGAGACAAACACTTACGCAAGGGCCACTGGCAGATTGGTGAAGAAACCAAAGATGAAGCTAGCGAGGCCGGCGATGGCAGCAGTCGCAGTGATCAGGTCAAGACGAACATCTAGCAAGGTTAGCCGGGCTCATTGCGTGATCTCGGCCGACTTACTCTCTTTGCAAGCCTTGTAGCTGTCGATGTTGTCGCAGTCGGCTCTGTTTACCAAGTCGCACTCACAAGTTCCGCCTGTCTGCGAAAGAATGATTGCCTAGGCCGATCAGCACATAACCCTCACAGTCAGTCAAGGATATACACTCACATTGACAGCGATGATGTACGCCATGGTCGCAAAGGTGGTCACTCCCGCGCGAATCTCCCTAAAGAATGATGTATCGGGTATCTCCTTAGGCTGTCCGGGGTTAGAGAATTTGGCAACAGAGGCAGGGGGAGAAAACATACATGACCGCTTCCCTCGAGTCTGAAGATTCGTCCAAAGGTGGACGTGGAGATTCGCTTGTCACAGCGATCGACAGCCTTCCACATAGCATGGAATCTGCGGCCGATGGCGGATCGACGAACGGGCGACTCGACGGGCTCCAAACGCTCCATGTTGGAGTGAGTCGACATGTTGCTCATAGCGAGCGATGGAGGAAGGAGAGTCGGTGGACGAGCGTCCAGGCGACTCGGAGAGGTAGGTGGTAGTGAGTGGTAGGGAGGCCCGAGTGGTGAGGAGGTTGTGGTACAGGACTCAGTACAAAGGAAGAAGGTTGAGATGTCTCAGAGTCCTGTACGAGGCGAGGCGGGAGGTGGTTGGCACACAATCGGCGAGGAGGCAGGAGGGAAAAGAATGAGGAAAGCCGCAGGAGAACCTGGAAGTGAGGTCCGGCGGGTGTTGGAACCGAGATGGGAAGGATTGAGTGGAAGAAAGGAATGTAAAGTGAGGTGACGAGAACCTAAGGCAAGTCCAATATTCGGAACTTGGAAGAGGTGGTACCCGGAACGGCCTGGCAACGAGACCGAATCCTGCGGGAAGGATCGATAAAAGAGCTGTCTTGGAAAAGGAGAAGAAAGGGAAGGCAGATGCACCGTTGGAGAAGAAAGTGAAGGTGCGTTAATGGTCAATGGAATGCCTAGAGAAGGGAAGAACCTGGAAGTGGAAGGGGCGAAAGTGGCAGGATGAATTATATCCTTGCTCGCTCCTGCCCATGTCTACTGCACGCCTGCACACCTGCAAACGACCCCATCGTAGGTACCTACATACCGATACCTTACCAGACTTGCCTACCTTACCTACCTCAAGCTTGCTCAAGCCTCGAGGTACATGCATCTCCTGCATCCCCTGGGCGACATCCAATGTCTCTTCTTCCCCCCTCTTCCGAGAAGGATACCTTTCCTCACCGAGTTGACCCTGCTTTAGTCTGCCACTTTCTGAGGTACGCCAGTGAAAGAGGGTGTACCAGTCTTTCTTTTCCTCAGCAAAACCTATACTGCGCCAATGCCGCGTGGAGGTGGGGAACGTCTTGCGGGAAGTCCACATCGCGGGTTTAGCCTCCAGGCCTGAGGAGGAGAGAAGTTCCAGGCCGCCACTATCAGCCGCAGCTTGTCTCTTCCCACGTTGACGCGAGGCGCTAGCCTCATGGGAGATCTACACTCGCCAACCGGGACGTGGAGGTGCTCGTGCTAATCTGCCATCAAAGGACATTGCGAGAGAGCTCCTCCTAAACCGGCCATTTCTCGACGCCACGAATGTTCAAAAAGCTTGAGCCCCCAAAGCCGGACGACGACGCCTTTTTTTTTTTTCAACGATAAACGCCATATCCATTGATTCACCACAAGGCCTCGCCGACGGGCTTCGAGCCGGCCCTCATCATCAATGCCTACGCACCAGACTTTCAAGCCACGACTGATATCGAGTCCACGCTCTCGTACGAGCTGATAGACTTTCGGGAGAGCAACGATACCATCCATCACGTTAGCTCGAATATCCCAAGAAACGAACTCCATCTGTGCGCAACGCCTCACGAACCTACGACCCAGCTGTCAGGTTAGGCGCGTCTTAGTCTTGCTCTTCAACCGCTCGGACTGCCGAAGAACTACGCCATTGTCCGAACGAGGCATTGGAGTCGCCTGCTTCCTGGCCTTATCGTCGATGTCGGACCCCGTCGCGATAGCTTCAACATCGGAGACCGCCCAATCGGCCTTGAACTCAAGCCCTCCATCGCCCAGGCCTATCCAAAAACGTTCGCCATCGTGACTCTGTCCCCTATAATCGATCAAGCCGCAGCCAATGGCCTACTTGACTATCCCTTTCTTCATCTGGCCGCTCAGCTTTGCCGTCTTTCCAGATGATAAACCAATTACAACGGGAAACCCAGCCATGAGGCAATTTCTTGCCTGCAGGCGGCCGCTGCAGTGTATACCTTGGCAAGCGAGACATGTCTCGAAGCTCCTTGATAGGACCACCAAGGTCGGTGACCGGTGCTTTGCATCATATGCGGGAAATTCGTCCTTGTACCGAGATTGAGCTTGTGACAATGTTCTGCTCTCGCATCAGCCCCTGCTGACCATTGCCTAGCTATCACCTGTTTGCTCTTTTGCGGCTGACCTTGCGTGTGCTACAGCCGTCATCAGTCTGACTTGAAGCCCTCCTCACTGGCCAGTTCTCCGGAAGACTCAGACATACGCACGTCGTACCTTGCCTACGCATTATGCACTGCTACAAAAGGCCGCTATTTTCCTCGCTCGCTCGCTTCTTTATCGTCCAGCACTACGGAGAGTTTAACGTCGGTCCTAGACCACGCCCGATGCGTCGTGGCCAAAATGTCAAACTATGTGGGAGAGGTGCTCCGTGCTTGTTGGGATGGAGCTATCGTGATCCGATCTTCCTCCGGTATTCAGCGGTAGGCCGTTAGGAGATGCTGGAACATGTTTGTGGCCAGGCCCGTTGGCAATTTCGAGTTGGTCGCAGGTGATGGTTGGCAAACTGGGCCCTTTGGGGGTAAGGTATGCCGCATCTAGAAAGGGCTCGAGAGTCAAGACACTCTTCTGGATGGCACAAACGGGAAGTGGAAAGACCACAAAGGCCCTCTGACTCTGGCTGGAATTGAGCTGGGACCTGCTTGAGACCTCGTTGGATTGGGTCTTTGTTGGAATAAGCAAAGGGCAAGAATGTTTGCTCTCCATTGTCGTTGGTTGGCAAACTCGCTTAAAGTGGCCAAGTGAGCCGCCAAAAGGATAGTGGAGGGTGGCATGGATCGCTCCGCGGCGCACCTGGGCGTATTGGGCTTGGCCGGACGATGCCATCGCTGAGTCGTGAGTGGTCCCTGGGCTACTAAGGTGCCTTAGAGTAGGCTTGCCAGCAGTTACGGCCGCCAGGACGTGCCCCGCAGACTGCAAAGTCCCCTGACACGGGCCCCCTAGCGGCGCCGCTGCAGTGGGAAGCTGGAACCTGACCACTCACGAACCACCTTGTCCCCCAAGACGGTTTAGATCTGGCAGACCTCAGGGGTGGCCCTGCCCCGGATTGCCGTCTCCCTGCAGATCCACCCGCGCCCTGAATCCAATCTGTGATCCCGACTCTTCCACCTTGCAGACGACATCCCAGTGGCCCTCGTTCCCTGCCTTGCACTCCATCTCGCTCTTGCCTTAGCCTTTGGGTTGAGTCTTGCGAGTCTTCCAACGCCAACACCAAACATCGGACTACGATGCCACCGCCGTGGCTTCGCAGCTAGCCACTTATCAGCCCCTGCTCAAGTGTTGACGTTTGCCCAGACCAGTGGCCCCCTGGACCCCTTCACAAACACATCCACGACGTCTCATCGTCTGCTCTCTGCTCCCAACAAGCGGTCTGCCGGTCCGAGTCTCTGGAATCCGCTTCGAGCGGGTACTGTGTAGGCTGCAATGCCACCATATCGCCCGGATCGTCACTTTCTCGCCGGGGTCATGGACATCCCCGGACGACTTGACCGGATGCCTTCCGCAAGACGGTCTGCCGGGACCTACAGAGCCACCAGACTGCAGAGTTGACAGCTGAAGACGGCACGACCGCGTCTGTCATGGACTCATGGAGAGATTCTGTACGACGGCTTCCCCGCCGGTCTTGCCGCTTCGCTGCGGATCGAGAGGAGCACCGCCTTGAGTCGAGAAGGCAGCTTGCAGCTGTCTTCAATGGTGCGAGGGCACTTTGCAAAAACGGAAGCAAACACGGCCCCGATGCTTCCCCATCGCATGTCTAGCTCACTTTCGTCCAGCACGAATGGTGTGCACCAGGCAATTTGGATTCCAAAGATGCGGCTAGTTTCCACAAAGACGCAGCTCGACGCGCGAACTTGTCGATAGTCCACAGCCCCCAAAGATAGCAATGGGTTTTGCCATGTGGTCGGCAACGTAAGCTTCGCACCGTCCCTTTCGCTGAAAGCTTTCATGGGCGCCGTCTTGGAGTGTTCGAGGCAGTGGCAGTAAGGCAGGACACAATGAGCATGTCCTGGTCTGCCTGCCCTTTTGCGTTCCATTCTGGCCAAGAATGAGGGTCGCAACGTGCCTGGAGTCAAGGGAGGCCGGGCAATGGAATTCTGCTGTTTGACAATGCGAAACCCGTTGACGGTTCGGAACGGTTCGTGAAGAAGAGCATTCATCTCAATATTTCCTCCACCAATGTGGCACGGCGCGTTGCGTCCCGTTGACGTTGGCTGCCACAAGTCGCCGCTGTTGTGCCTGGTGCAACTGGCAGTTCGGGCGTACAGTCACTTCTTGTCTGTGAGCGAGGGCAAAGTTGACGATGCCGGCTGGGACGCCCTTGTCTGGTGGTGGTGGAATAAGCAACGCGGGAGGAGGACGGATTGAGACAATGAAAAACACTTGCCGATCAATGTCCAATGATTCTAAACCAGCACGACCAGATGGATGGGGGGCCCAAGGGCCATGACCGGCAGGACGCCACAAAATCTCAGATGACTGCATGGGCTATCGGCGAGATTGAGAGGGGAGCCAAGACCAAGGGGGTTCAAGGAAAGCCGGTTGTGTTAGTCCCAATTCGATATATGGACAAGCCGGGGAGCACAAATTCATACTGGAGCTTGATCGACCGCCGACTCGGCTTGCGAACCAACCTGCTTGCCCAACAGTATCAACTGGTGTCCTGGTCCTATCCATAGCACGGTACATAATCAGACGGACACGTACGATCACACACTGTCGAACCTGGTTCCTGTTGGAAGAGAGAAAGTAATTACCTATTTGTACAAATACAAATCTCTCGGAACGGGCCACTCACTCTCTTCTGACGCACTCTTCCCGCTCTTGTGTCATTTGTTTCTATTCTTCATCAAGTACCGAGAGGCTGGCCCGTTTGTAGGTTGCGCACTTCATACTCCCAAATCCATAGGTTGTTGTCGTCGGCCGCACCGGATCTCGACCTGGAGTTATCATCCCTCACGTTGCATTTCGCATCTGCGGCGCGTGTCGAATCTCCTGCAGCTGCCGCACAAGCACGACGACAACCGGAAGCGACGCTCGTGCACGTCAACTGTCAACTGCCATCTATCTGCAGTTTCGCATACCGCATCTTTGCATCCGCGTCCGCGTCCGCGTCCTCGCCCTCATCCTCGTCTTCCCTCGGTCCTTCCTTCCCCCGGCTTCCATTCTATACCTGACGTCTCCTGCCTTCCCGATTGATACAGGTTTCGCGTGGTCCTCCTGATACACTAGCGCCCTTCTCAATCAGAACTGCACCTGCCTCTGCCACATCGTGACTGCCCTTTCTTCTCCTGCCATCTTTTCTCGGAATTGGCCAACCAACACATTCAACTTCCTCCGTACACCACCTGCCGACGTCGGCTTCCCATTTTCACTTTGTCGAATCTTCCCTCCCTTCGAGACGGCACTCTCGTCAATCCGATTTCTTGCATCTCCCCCCTATTCAACCTTCGCCGGCTCTCCTCCATGGTCCAGGCTGTCGGTCATCGCAGCTTTTCAACCTTTCACCCCTGCGACTTCCTACTGCCGACCGCAAGTGTATCTTAACTTCATCCTCACTCACTTCTACGACGCGAATCATCGGACGGATTACGACCTCAGCCTCCACAGGGCCCAAACGTTCAGCAACACGCCGTTTTCCGAACTTCGGGCATGCGATTGATTGGCCGGTTCAAGCTCACAATTTGGCGTCTCAATCAGCATCAAAGCCGCCTGGCCGTGTATTCACAGCATCCCTAACACCTCACCTGGCCACTCGGATCGTTATTGCAACACACGTCTCTCGTTTGGACCGACGAGAAACGACTCGCAATGTGGGAAGTCGTGTGGACGGACCCCGACAGGGAGTCTAGGAAGGAGCACCGCGAGAGGAAAGCAGTTGAGCGGGAGCACAAGGATAAGACCAGAGTATCTAGGAGTTCCATGTCCACTCGCAGCTCTTCATCGTCCGACAACAAACCGTTCAGCTTCTTCGGATCTAGGAGTCTTAAGAGGACACTGACACCATCGAGCACCAAAACATCCACCACACACGCTCTCAAAGCCCCGAGCATCGATAGCACATTCAGAGGCTCGCTATTGTCAGCTGTCTCGGAGCCACCGCCACTACCCACGGAGCTCCCATGTAGCCCCGTCACCACGGTCGACCGCACTTACATGCCGCAAGAGCAGCATTCTGTCGAGTCACAGCAGAGCTCACCAATCTCATCCAACAGAGGTAGACAAGCCCAATTCCACAAGCTTGCCACAGCTCACTGATATTCAGGATTCCTAGACTCTGTTTTCTCTAAGTGGACAGACACCTCTATGGGTGGTCCGACATCCCCATGCAATACATCGGTCGCCGAGTCGACGTCGGCAAAGAGGGAACATTACGTGCAGACCCTCGGCCCAACCTCATTTATCACCAAAAGCACAGAGGTCACCATCCTGCCTCGTACGATAGAAAACGATATCTCAGGCATGATCTCTCATATAACCATCACAGCTGAGCCAGTCAAGGAGGAGCCCCCAACACCTCCACGTTCTCCAGCGGCGCAGTAAGTACCTCGCAATCCCCTTACAGCATCGTCACTGACAAGATATAGGCCGGCGGTAACAGCCATGATATCACCGGCCATGCTCGACTCGCCTGTCAACCTTTTTCCTGGACATTCTAGTCCGCAGCGTTCATTACGGCGAGTTCCTTCATGGTCCATGGCCTTCAAGCCCAACAACCCAGACTCCTGGAGACCACCAGATGCCTGGGACTGTGGTCCACCTCCGGAAGTGCGAACGCCAATGATTGAGGCGGTCATTGAAGAGACACCAGAGCTCGATGCCGCATGTGCCATGTCCATGGATCTTAATGGGATGCAGCGTGAGATCAGGCGAATGGCCGCTGCAAGCCATAGCATTCGCCTCTTGCGGTTGAAAGAGGTTTGGGGCGAGACCACCGATGCTAGCCTCTACAAGGAGCTTGAGATGGAAAAGAAGAGATGGATGCTTTCTTCTTTGCACAACATGGACAAGCCAGTGGAGGTGGACCAAGCGAAGGCTCATCCCAACAAAATTACTCCTGCCAAGGCGAAGAAGGTCCTCGCGCTTTACGAGACTCAGGGTAAGTAGGGGCAAAACTCAACTTTTCGTCACTCCGACTAACTTGCACAGCAACAACCTCATACCTGGCCGCCATCCACTTCAATAAGCAAGTGTACCATCTGGCTTCATCGCCGCTGTCTCACACACTCTTTCCAAATATCCACCCGGTTAATGTACCTGCCATTTCGCCATCGGCCTTCCCAGTGGCCCCGTCTCTGTTCGGCATAGTCTACTCGTTGGCACTACCGGCGCTTCTGCCATCGCCTGAAGTTCCCAGTCTTCTCAAAAATGTTCACCGGTGCCTCGCTGCCGGTGGTGCCTTTCACCTTACGTTGATCGACCCCCTTCCCGTCACGAGTACGTTGGGTCCTCTGATGCGTTCGTGGATTGAGGAAAACCTCATCTTCAACCTCGAGAAGAACTTCCGCTGCATGAACCCAAGCAAACTCTTCCCTCTGTGGTTAGCAGATGCTTCCCTCCGTGCTGAAGGCAGTACCATCACCACTGTGAGGTTTTCCGCCATACCACCAACAGACAGACCAGACACGGCCACGACCGATGCCGAGGTGCTTGCAGATAAGGCTGTCAAGCAAGAGCTCCGCAGTATCGTCGGCCGCATGCTGTGGAGGGAAGTATGGGGACAGTACATTACTGCAGATCAGTGGTGGTGGGAGAACCCCAGAATTGTGGAAGAGTGTGAGCAGCTCAAAACAGCGTGGGAGTACAGCATCATCGAGGCGGTCAAAGAAGCGTGATGATAGTCGCTCTGTCTCAAACTGGTTGGTTCTCTCGCGAACCAAAAACGAACGGATGGAATGTTTTTGTCACTTTGAGGGAGCAGAGGTGTTTCCCTCGGTACGGCGTTGGAGGCCAGATTTCTTTCACAATACCCCCCCTGGATGGCCGACAGAGCCACTTGCTTTACATATCGGCTTGGGAAACGGATCCAACGGGACACGGTGTGGTTTTCTATGTATGCCGCTGTGCTCTCATTTATCAGGCTTCTTGGGAACTTCTGAGAGGCCGGGTGGGCCCGCAGCATTACGGAAGAAGGCGCTGCCACTATACGTTGGAATCAGCTGTATTTATTACTTTGCAAGAGTACCCAATGTCGGCAGCAGAATTATACAGACTGGAACCACGTATCATTGCGGTGAAGTCTATGTCAGTCGGTGGATGTCGCTCGTGGAACAGACTTGCCAACCTTTGAGTGTGAAACGTATCCGGCGAGGTTCCCGAAGCTTGTGCTTGACATTTGACCGTATGACTCGAATATTTAATGATGTGTCTGAATTTGACAGGTCGAAAGAGAAGAGCAGCAGGCAGATTTGTTTGGTTTTCATTTCGGCTATGAAGGCAACCCCAGATGAGTTCGGATTTACCGGGCAGAGTGTTTCCCAGCATCCCCCCCGCACATCAAGTT
Organism: Colletotrichum lupini; assembly: GCF_023278565.1. Taxonomy (NCBI): domain Eukaryota; kingdom Fungi; phylum Ascomycota; class Sordariomycetes; order Glomerellales; family Glomerellaceae; genus Colletotrichum; species Colletotrichum lupini. The sequence goes on from NC_064678.1 coordinate 2,161,761, forward strand.
CAGGAATCGATCTCCATCTTTAGAGGGCTCCACGATGATGGGACCCTGGTGTTGAGACGAACCGTCGCTTGAGGGCTCATCCTGGCCCCGTCTTCCCCGCATTATCCACTTCGTTTCTTACATCGCGGGAAACTTTTGGAGAGTTTGATTCTGGTATACAGTGGAGGGTCGGGACCACAGAGTTGGTGTCTTATGCTAGGCGTCGGAGGCCGTACTCTGCCGGCTGAATGATGTCAAGATGAGAATTTGGAGGTGCGCGTAGGTAGTGGCTCATGGGGCCGGAGGAAGGACAGTCGACACACTTGAAACACGAAAGAAATGAACGTAAGTTTGCCTAGTTCTGAAGGCACTGTGATCTGCTCGTCTTCTATCCATCCCACCCTGCTTTCTTATCAACGGAAAGATGAGAGATATTAACTGACGCGAAGAGGTTTAATGATGAACAACATGCTTATTGCTGACCGACTTGTTTTGGATTCAACGCATTTCTTCTCGTCATTTCCTGTCCGCTCAATATCTCCACTCTCCTTCCGAAAGTGAGCTTTGATAATCTCTATACTCGTAGGTATCCTCAGAATAGTATTCATCCCGTCTCATGGTCGTAATCTTTTTTCTTTAATGTTAGCGCAAAGGGCTCTTATCAAGCTTGAGTAACACAAGAAAGGGGTCGGGGGTTCGTAGTACCTCAGGGCTGAAATCTTCTCTTCTCTTCTCGTCAAGTACCTCGTTCTCATCTTCTCTCTTCCCGAGGAGTTCCTCAATTTTCTCCTCCTGTTTGGAGGTTTGCATCTCGTTGTTATCGCAGATGATTATTGTGGCGAAACCCGCTGTGTAGAGGCTGACTAGGGAGACGGCTAGGAAAGTTGCGAAGAGCGGCATCATGGAGGGGAGTGATGGAGGTATACTTTTGAAGAGGGTAGGTGTATTCGAAGTTGGGGTGGGATGAAAGCTGGTGGGATGATGTCTGTCGCAGTTGATATTGGAAGAGGAAGTTGATGTTGTCTGATATTTTGTAAATGCGATGTGTATGTGTTGGGTTTGATGGTTTCCCTTCATGTCACGAGTATATCAAAGATATGGAAGGAAAAGTCTGCATCTCCTCAAGGTCTCTGTCTGTAATAACCATACCCCATCGTGAACAGCGACGGCTGCTCAACCTTTGCGGGCTGAAGCGGTTTGCCAACCTTGAGTTACTATTCGCGGCACATGGTGTCACTTGGGGGCAGATATTACCCATTAATACACATGCAAAGGTTTCGAAAACGGAGTTGACGATAAGTTTTCCACGATGATATCCACGTTGAACAAGGTTATCGAGTTCCTCGACTTAAAATGCTTCTATAAAGACTACATCGCGTGGAAGTCTGGATGGAAGATATGAAGCTAAGCAATCTACACCTCACTCCGACAGAGGGAAAATGAGCATTAGAGCGAAATGTAGTACTAGAGTCGGCCTTGGGCAAGAATATCGGTTTGCAGGATATCAGCATCTTCTCAAATCCGACCTCGCTCCGTCACACTCGTGCCATCTCCTCAAAGGACATTAGCAAACGTATCTACCTACGAGAAGGGCGAGTGTACAGCCCGATTCTTCCGTTGTATAGCCAAACCGCACCAGGGCAATACAGTGATTACGGATAGCCACAGAGATGAAAGAAAAAGAAAAAAAGCAGTCATACGATTTGTAAGGCACATACACGTGTTGCGTCCCCAAACCTGCGGTACTTCTTGCGCTTTGACGTACCTCTGGTAAGAAAGTCCCAAAAAAAAACAGGGCTTGCTAGGAGCAGCCACTGCCGTTGAAGAACGCCCTAGATCTTCATCACCGTTGAGAGAGACTGAGAAAAAGTCGGCGGGCAAGGGGTGGGCTGACTTGGACTCGACCGTACCGGCATTCATTGGCATGTGGGTGTATCTGGCATTGTTGTTGTTCTTTTTTTTTTTTTGCCTCGGGACTCGGGCAGACGGTATTCATCCCGCCACTACTTCGTTATCTCTGAAGTTGGGGGGATGTTAATCTTGTGATTGTAATTATTATTATGTAGTGATCCGCGGCCCGCGCGATGCTTTTGCTGCAGGTACGCTGCAGGGCGAACATATCCATACATATTGCATCGGGCCGTCTGGGAACCGTCATTGCTTTATCTGAGTTTGTGTCTCGGGTCTGGTGGCTCGTTAACTCGTTGAATGCTCGAGTCACATCGTCATCGACGAAAAAGAAGAAACGACGGATGTCAAATGAGGTACGGCCATATGACGGCCACAGGAGATGCAAGGGCACCATCATCCTGCGTGCCCACACAAGTTATCACGATGAATGCAAGCGCGCGCGGGTTCACTTTACGTCCGGATCCTCGGCCTCCACCAGCACGCGGGAAGAAAAATCAGCCACGTAAAAACGAAAATTTCCAAAGCTGGGCCCGTCCCACCGTAGCTTAGACATGCATTTCGGAAATCGTGTAATCCAGACCCCCCAGAAAGCAACCGTGACGGCAGATGAAACGGGATCGTCGGGAGTGGTTTACCATTCGAGAGAGCAAGTGCCGTGGTACCGTGGTATCGTCAAATGTTGCTTCGTCGGGACTCGGGGAATTTTGACTGCTACAGTGCTACTGTCTGCATGCCTGCATCGTCTTGCATGCGACTTCTTACACTAGAGAATGGATATCAATAGTCCCGTTTCTCGATGAGGATCAGATCTTCGACCGCGGCATTTCTTGTCGTTTGGTACACTAAATTGGTGGAAGCTGCCATTTGTCTTGATGGTTCCTCCACGGGCCAGGAACCGTCCTGAGCCCGCGGTGTCTATCATGTACGTATAGAGTAATAGTGTGATGTTGGGGGTGTAGGGCGACAAGGATTGAAATGCTTGTCAAACCGTCAGAGCAGAGCAGAGAAGAGCAGGTGAAGGAGGGGTTCCAATAGCAAGGGCAGTCACTTCTAAACTATGTTGGCGGGAATATTGCGAATCGGCGAGATGAAGCAACCCGCCCAGTTCAACACTCCAAAACCAACATCACCTCTAGCTTCGAGACCATGGTGATTAATACAGCATCATTCTAGCCAACGCAAGCAAACAAACCAGTGGAGATGCAACGGAAGAGCACGGCGAGCTCGAGGTGATCCCTTGCATCGAAGCCAAGATTCGGGGAAGCAAATCCGCCCGAGAAGGCATCGCCAAGTTACCAACTTCCCCCACGCTCTTCCATCGTTCTCTGTTATTCCCGCAGCCATTATCCGAGGACGAGGTGCGCGATTGTCAATCAGGTCGACTTTCAAAAGTACATGCGGTAATGAACACCCCTGTATGCCCCTGCATGCGGGCCGCCAAGGTTCCCCTCCAACTTGGCTTTGTGGGATTGCGTGGGATCTTTTTTCTCCAGAAACCCACTGGGCTGGGAAAGTGGGTTTGCGTGGGAATTGGGAATGGAATGGTACTCGGGCAATCTACTCTATCTTCTCTAGTGAACACAGGTAAACTGACCTATGGGGGGGGGGGGGTTAGCTAACTACCCCACATATTTTCAACTTTTTATTCGTATACTATAGGTTAGGTTACGGGCTATATATTAAAATAAAATTTTTTTAACTTCTCCTCTTATATACCTTAGATAGAAATTATAATTATACTAAAATAGTTCTCAATCGGTTTAGGACCGATTCGGAACCTATTTAGAATAGCTTTAATAAATTCGCTAAATAATATAGGTATTTTCCCCGAACTTAAATTATTAATACTACTTTTTAATTCTTATTATCTTAATTAATAAGTACGAAATAATCTTAATATATTCTAAGAATTTTCTAAAAATAGTAGTCTATTTAAATAAGAAGAGGTAAGACTTTTCTTAAACTATTTCTAAACTTATTTTAAATAGGTTTAGAACCTTTTTAATAAAACTTTTAAAATACTACTTATTTTAATCTTTACTAAAGCTACTATAAGTAGGTACTAAAACTAACGAAATAATTACTAAATTATAGTATAAAAATTATATATTATAATTAATTAATACGGTATTTAGAAATAAGTAAAAAAGGTATTATATACTATATTAATATACGTAATTTATATTTAAAAGATATTAAAGTATTATAAGGAACGGTATATAATACTTTCTAAAGTCGTTCTAAACTATTTCTAAACTAATTCCGAATGTTACGGCAGTGGGCACTAGGGCCCTGTGGGCCCTGTGGCTTAGCCTTAGGCTGCGAGGCTAAGCTCCTAGTAGTTACGTAACGAGCTAGACCGCTAGGCCCAAAGGGCCAGCCTACTAGCTTCTGCTTACTATTTTGTTTTTTCCCTCTTTACGTTAAGTCTTTAGTTAATTAGGTTAATATAGTAGCGTTCTGACCTACCTCGAGTTCCCTTTTATAATACTACTTAACGTTACTTAATTAACTATTCTCTAAAAATAGAACGATAATATTTTAATTAATTAATTACTAACTACCCCTATTAAAAAAGCGTATAAGAGAGCCGAGTAATAGCCGGTTAAATTAATTACGTATAAGTAGCGTAATCGATACTTCCTAAATATATACCCCCTTTATTAGATATAATAGTTAAAGAACATAGCTAGGGAGGCTAGGTCTCCTTTCGTATTAATAGCTTCTAATAGAGCTGCCGCCTCTACGAGTCCTAATAAAGCGTCGTAGGCCCTAATAAAAGCGCTAAGCTCTTAGTTATTAACCTAGAGGTCGCGCTATTTAACTAACTAATAGAGCGCTTTTTACCCTCTACTACCTAGGCCGATCGCCTAGCGTACCTTAGTAACGTAGCTAACTAGCTTACCTTACTTATTTATATCCGCAACGATATCCTTTTTAAAAAAAATACTAAGTAGTATATCGACCTCGACCTTATTTAAGAGCTATATTTTAAAAACGATAGAAAGACCTTACTTAAGTAGATCGAATAGTAGCTAAAAATACGTATTACTTAGTACTAATTAGAGCAGGTCCTAGCGTCCGCTATTAGCTAGCTAAGTAATAGTATTAAGTACCTATACGTAATAACTTATAAAAACCTCGACCTTATGTATATTATTATTATAGAGCTCCGTATTATAAAAGAAGCCCTTACCTAAGCCTATATTAATAATATAACTATAGTTAAAAGGCTAGAGTAATTAAAGAACGGCTTTTAGGCTAGCTTTATTTAGAATACCGCTACCCTTAGCGCGCTAAAGTAGCGGCTAGTACGCTTAAAAATATAGGGTAGCTATAAAACTACTCTAGCCTCGTCCTATCCTATTACCTACGGCTCTTAGAAAATACCTAACGTACCTACCTTTATAAATAATAATACTAGCTTTAAGTTCGACTACTAGCTCTAGTATATTATAAAGCGCTTAGAGAACGCTAATTATAGTATAGATAAGTACTACTTAGAGTATATTATTAATAAGATTAGAGGTAGCGCTACGGAGTTTATATATTTATTACTAACCTCTAACGAGATTACTACGGCCGAGTAGTTACTCTACGAGCTTAAGTCGGCTTATACTAACCTAACTACTATAAATAACGCTAGCTATAAGCTAGACGTACTTACGATTATACTTAAAAACGTCTACTAAAAGCGCTCTATATTCGCTAAGCTTGTGCGTATTAATAAGCTTTTAAAGTCCTAATAAAAGCGCCGTTTTTATAATAAGCTACTTATATATCTTTATAACTAAGCTATATTAAAGTACTTAAATAACACGGCTACTTTCTAAAAGTATACTAAGTACGTTACTTAGCTAATTAACGTAATATAGCCCCCTTTTATAAAGGACCGCGCGGTTAAGGCTTTTAATTAAACTCGCTAGACCTTAGGTAAAAGTAATAAAAATAATAAAAATAATAAAAATAATAAAAATAATAGAGGTACTAAAAGTACTAAATAGGACCGAGGTCGTACTTCTACTTACGAGACGATCCCTAAAGCCCTATATTAAAAGCTTAAGGATAGTAGCGCTTATTTCGTTTATAATAATACTAAATATATCTTTAAAGACTATTTTAAAAAGCCGAAGACTACTATAGCCGCTATTAACGCTACCGCGGGCCTTATTAAAATAGAGTCGGGTTTAGAAAACTAGACCCCTTAATAAAAGTAAACTCCTAACTAGGGGATACGTATAAAAAGGATAGAAAATTAGTAATTAATTTAGTAAACTTATAGGATCTCGTAGGGGGTTAGCCCCTAGAAATAGAGCTTATACTAATATTTAATAAATATAGAATTCGCCTAAAAGCCTTACTTAATATGGGAGCTAATAAGTACGGATTTATAAATAACTACGTAACCCCTTTATTATAGCGGTTCTGCACAGCCCTATCCCGTAAATTACTATACCTAATCCCTACTGCTAGGTTTAATAAAGAGCGATTAGATAATACTAGTATAATATAGACCGCTAACTTATATATTAATTAACAGGTCCTTTTAAAAACACCCCTCTTTTAGCTTAATACGGGCCGCTACGACCTAATCCTAGGGCAGAAGTAGTTCGAATACTACGGGGTAAACCCTAATATTTATTACTAACGGCTAATATAGCCTAAGGACCTACCGCTATAAGAGACGCCCTCTATTATTATTAAGGATATCGAGGACCTATATACCCTAGAAGTTATCGACGTATAATACTAAATCGACGCCGACCGCTAATAAAACTTATTTAAAATAGATATAACTTACTATAACTAAAAGCTTTAGTAATAACGGGTAAAGGGCACGCTAATTAGGATATTACTACGCTCGCTAAAAACAATAGCCCGTTAGATATAGCGGTTAAATAAGGCTAAGGATACGAAAAAAATAAAACGCGCCCTTAATAGCACTACTATTACCCCTATAAAAAGGGTTAGATAATAGAAACTATACCTAGTAGCGTTATAAATAAATATTACCTTTATTAGTACTCTTATATTTAAAAAGAACTTAAAATAAAACGACGTTAAAATAGGCTCTATATTACTTTATAAACTAGACCGTATTATAGAAAATAAAAAGGAGGAGGCGGACCCCTTATATAACGACGACTAAGTTACTTGCGACTTTATAATAATTAACTTATTAAAGTACTTACGGCCCTAGACCGACGTCTTTAGTAAAGCGGCTAGTAATATACTTACGCTTTATAAGCTATATAATTATAAAATCGAGCTCCTAAATAGCAATAGAGAGAAGCTAACCTATTACCCTCTATATAAATAGTTAGTACCGGAGCTAGAGGTTATAAAAGCCTATTTACTAAAGCACTTATAAAAGGGATTTATTAAGCTAAGTAATACTCTTTTTACGTCGCCGACGCTATTTATAAAAAAGCACGATAGTAGTTTACGCTTCTACGTTAACTTTTATAAGCTAAATAAGGTTATAAAAAAAGACCGCTACTTATTACTATTTATTAATAAGACCCTCGCGCGGCTAAGTAGGGTAAAAGTATTTATTAAACTAAATATTAAGTAGGCCTTTTACCGCATTCGCCTCGACCTAGCTTCTAAGGACTTAACGACGTTTAGAACCCGCTACGGGGTATATAAATATAAAATAGTACCCTTCGGGCTCTATAACGGGCCTACTACGTATTAATAATATATAAACGAGATACTAATAGAGTACTTAAACGACTTCTATATAGTATATATAAATAATATCCTAATCTTCTTAAATAACCCCCTCTAGTACTAAGAGCACGTTATTAAAGTACTAGACTACTTATAGAAAGTAGGCTTATAAGCGGATATTAAAAAGTATAAATTTAGTATTACTTTTATAAAGTACCTAGGCTTTATAGTTTCTATAAAAAGTATATAACTTAATAAGGAGAAAGTCTTTATAATTAGAGACTAGAAGCTACTTATATTACTTAAGGGTATTTAGTTTTTCCTCGGGTTTTATAATTTTTATAAGAGATTTATAAGAGATTATAGCTACTTAGCTAGGCCCCTTATAAAACTAATAAATAAAGGAGTTCTTTTTAACTTTAATATTAACTACGAGACGGCTTTTAAAACTATAAAGCTAGCGCTAATATCGGTACTAATCCTTTACTATTTTAAGTTAGAGCTATTAACGCGGCTAGAAACTAATACCTCTAACTTAGTATATACCGGAGCACTACTATAATAATAAGAGGATAACGGGTTATAGTACTTAGTAGCTTTTTATTTAAAAACGATAAGCGGCGTAAAGCTTAACTACGCTATTTATAATAAGGAAATACTAATAATAGTACTATACTTAGAAAAATAGCGCGCAAAGCTTATAAACTACGAGTATAAGTTTAACGTTATTATAGACTATTAGCTACTACTATTCTTTATAACTAAGCGCTTATTTAACTTATAATAAGCCCGCTAAGCTAATACGCTAGCGGATTTTAATTTTTAAATCTATTACTACCTAAGGAAGGAGAACGTACTAGCTAACGCCCTATTATAAAAAATAGAGGACATCCGCACTTAATAAGTACTAAAAGAGGCTAATAGGACCTAAGTCCTCTTATTACTAGGACTATTATCCCCTAATATCGTAGCGGAGCTACGGGCGTTATTAAGCGCTATAATTAGTTAACTATAGCTTATAGTTAGCTCGCTCTTACTAAAAAACGAGCTCTAGGGGTATTTACTAATAAAGAAGATTTTAAAGCTTAATAAAGACCTTATTATAGCGTCCCTTGCGCTAATACGAGCGCTAGCGGCCGAAGGGCGCGAGCGCTAGTCTATTTAAAATAATAAATTATTAATAATAAACGGGAAGCTTATAGTACTTAAAAAAGAGAACCTTCGTATTATAATTATCCGCGAGGTCTATAAATAAAAGCTCCTCGCCTACTTAGGGCGTAATAAAGTTATAAAAATAATTAAATAGTAATATTACTAGCCGGGCCTAACGGCGGATACTTATTAATACGTATAGAACTATTATACTTATTACTAATTATAAAAGCCGCGTAATAAGCCCCTAAGAGAGCTAAGGTTACTTCCGGTACCCGACTACCCATAATAATATATTTCTACTAACTTTATAATTATCCTTACTAATTAAAAAGGATTCGATAATATTTAAGTAGTAATAGACTACTTAGGTAAGAGGGCGATATCTATTCCTTATTATAAAACTATTATAGTAAAAAATATAAGCTAAATATTTTATAAATAGGTGCTACTTATCTTCGGCCTATTAAAGACTATTATATTAAACTAAGGCCCCTAATTTATCTCTAACTTTTAAAGGGAACTTTATAAAATCTATAGGGTTAAGCTATAGCTATTAACGGCCGATTACCCTTAGATAGACGGCTAAATAGAGGTACTAAACTAATATATCTTATAGTAATTAAGATTACTAATTAACTAATACTAAGATAACTAGAGCGATATACTACCCGTAGTCGACTTTATTTATATTACCTAGCTTAGTAAGACTATAGGGCTATTATTATACGAAATAGAATTTAGTTATTAGCTACGGCTCTTTTTTAATTAGTCTAAACAAACCCGCTAATTTAGCTCTATAAAAAAAAAGCTAAACCGTACTAATACGTAGCGTATAGCCTAGGGGATATACGAGGCCTAGGAGACTACTAGGGGTAATATAAAGGTTGTTTAGGTATAATATAAAAAATATACTAACCGCTACTAACGCCCGGACGACCTAAAGCTAGGAGACCGGGTCTTTATTAATACTTTATATTAAAAGTCCGCTAATATAAATAAACTATAATAGCTATAGGCCGGGCTATAGCCTATTATTAATACTAAATAGGGGGGTATATAGATTATAAAACTATTAATAAGTAGCCGGGTATACTTAGTCTTTTACTTAAATAAGCTAAAAAAGGCTACTAACGACCTACTACCCGGGTAGAACTAAGACCCGCTACTACTAATTATTAATAATAATAGCGAACCGGAGTACGAGGTCTCGGAGGTCGTTAAATTACGTTTATATAAGGGAAAACTATAATACTAAGTAGATTAAAAGGGGTACGATACGGATTTAATTTAGTATAACGTAAAGAGCTTTAAATATATACTAGCGGCGCTCTAGGCGTTTTATTACTAATACTTAATTACTAAGGGCCCGCTACGGAACTTAAATATATAAATAAAAGCCGCCGTAGCTAGCAATTCGCTATTACTAAGAGAGGACGATAATATAATAATAATAATTATAGCTATAAATTCGCTAAAATAAAAGGTAATTTAGAGGTTTATTTTTTTAGTACTACGGATAGCGCCCTTTAGTATAGAGGGGGGGGTAATATTATAATAATAAGTACTAGGGCCCTATAGGCCCTATAACTTAGCCTTAGGCTACGAGGCTAAGCTCTTAGTAGTTACGTAACGAGCTAGACCGCTAGGCTTAAAGGGCTAGCCTACTAGCTTCTACTTACTATTCTATTTTTTCCCTTTTTACGTTAAGTCTTTAGTTAATTAGGTTAATATAGTAGCGTTCCGACCTGCCTCGAGTTCCCTTTCGTAACACGAACTTAATAGCTTTAATATAATAATACTCGTTTAGTATTTTTAAAAACTATTATATCTACTTTTTTATAAAATTAAGTTTATAAACACTTTATGTATTATTATATTAATAATAAAGCGTATTTATATTTTAACTAAACTTTACTTTATTAGAACTATACTCGAGTTATAAAAAATATAGCTAAGGATATTACCTTTATATATAAACGTATTTATAAGATATTACTAAAAAGAAAAGTAATTATATAAGTCTTCTAAATCGATTCTAAACTAATTTAAAAGTAGTCTTTATTAATTATTTTTATAAATAAGTAAAGGCATAGCTTAAATAATTCGAAATAAGTACTTCTTATACCCTATTCTATAAAGATTATAGTATAGAGGTTATTAATAACTAATATAGTATATATATATTATTTTAAACCGATTCGTAACTTATTTAAAACTAATTCTAAATCTTTTTAGTATATTCCTAGTACTTAATTACTTACTATATAGTATATTTATGAGAATTTATATAGTAATAGCGAAAACTATTATATTAGATTTCCTTTAATTAAATACTAAGCTTATATAAGAGATTAGGCTATAAGTACTTAACTAGCGAGGCTATAATATAGGTATAAGTATATTATAAGACTAAAGCTTATAAAGTCCTTCGTAAGGGCTCTGCTTCTTAGAAAGTTCTTTCGTAATACGATCCGTGCACCGGTCGCTAAGTCATCGGCGTCCTGTCGCCGGCCGCATCCCGAATCCATTATAGCTTATTTACTTTTAATACGCTCTATATTATAAAGAGAAGAGGTTAATATAATAAGAGGAGATAAGTATTACCTTTTTATAAATAATAAGTAGAAATTACGATATTATAATAAGCTAGTTCTAAATCTATTCTAAATATATTCCGAAGTAATTTTAATATAATTTAGATATAAATTATGTTGTCTCAGAAGAAATTCTCTAAATATTATATTTAGTAAAATAGAATTATTAGGTACTAGTTAATATTATTATAAGACTAATAATTATTTTAACTTTTTATAATACTTATAAGCACCCCCCTCCACCGCCTACTTAAATACCTAAAAGTATTTATTTAGAATTTTAGAATATTATTAAAAAGATTAGTTAATTAAGAAGCGAATTAAATAAAAAAAACGTTCTGAATATATTTAGAATTAGTTCTTAACTACTTTTAGATATATTCTTATAATTAAAAGAGCTTACTAAGCTTCATAATAAATTCTATAGTCGGACTATTATAGAAATTTGCGGTGCCTTTAGTAATACTAATTAGCTTATAAATATTATATAAATATAAAAAGCTCTTTATTTTCTAACTAGGTTATTTTGCTTGGTTATATAGAACGAGTATTAATATATATAAGCCCGTTATTATATTAACGTAAGTATTTTATAAAGCGTTAAGAACTATTTCCGAATTAACTCCGAATCTATTCTAACTTCTTTTTAGTATATTTAATATTTTAATAATAATAAGTATAATTATATTTATATTACTTTTTATCTAAAGTAAGCTAAACTTTAAAAAAAGAATGCCTTTTTAACTTTTTAATTAAATACGAATTATAAGCATATTAAGGGCTATAATAAAGTTAAGGTTATTTAGGGCTAGTATAACGAAGTTTTCTAAAAAGGTTCTAAAGCGATTCTAAATCTATTTTAAAATATTTCTAAACTATTTATTAACTTTTTAAATAGCTATTCTACTCCTCTAAGTTTTTATAAATATAAAGAGTACTAAGATATACTAAAGGATATACTAACTCGTTTTTTAAATTCTTAAAGAGCGTTTTAAGTATATTATTTAATAAAAATATCTTTTTAAACATAACTAGGGGTTATTAAGTATTACTATTAACTAAGATTATAAGAACTTAATAAGTAAGTTTATAAAATCCTTTTATATAAGGTTTAGAATCGGTTTAAAACTAATTTAAAAAGGGTTTAGTTAATATTTATCTCTTAATTACGATCTATAATATTGCCCCTAGGAATAGTAAGTTAAAAAATATATTTAATTTTACTTAGTTTATTTCTACTATAATATTAAGAAACACGTTTTAAAAAATCGCTCCCTAAATTTAAAATAGAATTAAATAAGGGGTATTTTACTTTATTAATTAAAAAAGGACTACTTTTTATTATATAATTAACTACGAGGTAAAATAATTCGGAACTTATTTAAAAGAGGTTTATAACTAATTTAGAATCGATACTAAGTAATCTATCGATCTTACTTTAAGCTTAATATAAATCTTAAAAAAAATTATAACTAAACTTAACTAGACCTATTTATAAATACTTTTTAAAGATTAAGATAAGTTTTATACTTATATTAATACTATAGAAGCCCTCTATTAAGCTTCGTATATATAGAATAATCGTTTTGTCTTATTATTAATTTATATTTAAAAATAGATTAGAATCTTTTTAAAATTAATTTAAAACTAATTACTATATTTAGATCTAAGGAATATAATAAATACTTTTTTAAGTAAAATACCCTTTTTTTAGAATTAAGTATTCGCTTTATTTAGTAAGATATATTTATTATTAAAAAATATCGTACTTTAGTTAGTTATTTAAGTATTAACCACTTAGAACTATTTATAATTAAATTTAGAATTAATTCTAAACTATTTTAAGAGCAAAACGTTAACGTCGTTTAAAATAACGAGAACTAGCTCTATATAAATAAGATATAGGGGCTTATTAGTAATTTATTAAATTATTACTTCGTAATTCTTTAAGCCTAGTACTTTTTAATATAAGTTTACGTAGCTAGTTAAGGTTTTAGAATTAGTTATAGTTATAATAAAGGGTATAAAATCTATCCTTAAGCCCTTTAGAACTCTTTTTAAATAGATTACGAGGTCTTTCTTAAGTAACTTTTTCTAATATTATTCGTTAAGATTTACGTTATATATTTATAATAAATTTACAAAGCGAGGTTATTTAAAGTTAAAATAAGGATATTACTAAGCGTTATACTTTATTAAATATTTAAAAAAGGGAGCTACGTTTAGAAATAAGCTAATTAGAGCTTAAGGAAAAGAGATTACGATTATAAAAACTATAATAAAGACTTTAAAAATAGTTTAGAATCGATTCCGAATTACTTTAGACCCTATTCCTCCTTATTTTATAATAATTCTTAATAATAATGTAATATAAAACCTAAAAACTAAAGTTTAAATATATAATATATATATTATATATATTATATATATTATATAGTAGTTTTTTCCGGCTTTATAGGCGTAAAAAGTCGACCTTAACGGGATTACGTTTTTAAGGGAAATTATATAATATAGTATACTTTTTAATTATATAATACGCATAATATACCCTAAGCACGCGCTTAACGTAATATAATAATTTTAATATAAAAACTATTATATAATTCGGGATAAGTAAGCTACCTTCTTCGTTACGTAGCGGTACTAATCAAAAAAGTGGATAGTAGAAGTTAGCCGTAATAATTAACTATAATAGTCGGCCGTAATAATTAGAGGCGGCCTTCTTCAACTATAGAAGTTCTAAACTTTAATAACGACGTAGAGGTTTCTAAAAAAAGGGCTAAATAGGCTAATATTTATTACTTATACTAAAGCTCGTAAAGATTCTTTTTATTCTTATCGCTTTTAATATTACCTAAAGCTCTATTTAAACTAAATAAATTTATTAAATAAATTTACTAAATAAACCTATTAATATATAAACTACTACTTAAATAGCTAGTTAAATAACTAGTTAAGAAGTTAGCTAGTTAAAATACTACCTCGACGAGAACCTAAAGATACTTATTAATAAGTCTACCCTTTTTAGGCTAGGCGCCCTCGGCTAGCTCGATATTATAGTTATTATAGCTAACGTAAGTATACTTAAGGATTAGTAAAGTACTTTTTAATAATACGGAATTTAGCTAAGTAATAGTACGAACGCTATAAATGGCCGGGCTAATATAGACATTAAGATTTAGTATATTAATACCGGCTTAGAAATTATATTTTATAGAGCTAGAAATCTTTTTAATATAGGCTATATTATAAATATAAGGGAATATATAAAGGGCCCCTTAATTTTTAATAAAAAAGAGTATATAATACGGGATTTAACTACTTACGTAGGCTAGTATTAAGAGGTTTTATATATATTAAAATAGGTATAGCTTACTTTTTAAACGGGCGGGGGAAGGTTAGGAGTTATTAATAAAAAGAAAATAACGGTCGAGTCGGTTAACTATTTTAATTAGTAATTAGGTATAGAGCGTAATATACCTAGTTTTCTTTAATATATAATATACGGTACGGCCCCGGCGGATTGCTCTATCGGGGGGATTATATATATTATATATATTATATATATTATATATATTATATATATTTAATAAAGTTATAGTTATTTAATAATATAATATATTTTATAATTATATATTAAATATTTCGCTTATAATACTTTTTATTAATATACTTAATAAAGATAATTAAGTAATAATATAATATGATATAATTATTACTTTAGTCATGTTTTTAAGTTTTAAATAATTTAATATTATTTTAATATATATTAGATTTAGTATTTAGTATACGTATTACGATTCAAATAATATTCTAATATTATTATTTAAAACTATTTAGTTTATAATATTATAAAGAAATTAAGACCTATATATTATTATATTTTTATTTCTATTATTTTAATTACTTATATTATTAAGTATTATTTAATATAAAGTAAACAGTATTATATAAATAATATATAATTACTTATAATAATAAATAGGTTTTATAATAATAATAAAGATAGATCAATATATATATATATATAACTATATATATTAATACTATATAATTAATATTAAGACCTGCCCGAGTAGTTAGTAAAAGCAGTATATATATATAAATATATATAATAATAAAAATATAAATAATAACGTATATAATAAGCGAGCTGCCCAGATAAGCGAGCTGCCCACCCGATCGTAACTACATTATATTCGTAACTAAAAAATAGCACTTAGAAAAGTAATTTAATTAAAACTATTTAATATCCTCTTCTTTAAACATTTCTTTAGTAATTTAATATATTTACGTATTATAACTAGTATTTTTATAGATATTATATCGTTATTAACCCGTTTTAATCCTTAGTTAACGACTATTATTTTAACGCGTTTCTTTTTTAATTTAGGTTATTACCTCTTTTTATAACTAAAGGTCTTCCCTATTAGCTACTATAAGACTTCCTCCTTATTTAAGACATATTTTCTTAGCCCTCTTACGTTAGCTAAGTAAGTTATTCTCTTCTTAAAGGATTTAGTACTCCGACTTTAATAAGGTAATTTAATATATAAATCCTCGCACCCCCTTTAATAAATACTTAATAACTTTAATAATTAAAGTTAGGGAGCTATTTTAATAATAAGTAATTCGAGTTTTAATAAGTTATAACTATAATAATACTTTTATTAAGTTATTTAATATTTAAAAAGTCTAAGTTAATAATATTATTAAGAGGGATCCTAGAGGCGTTAAAGTATATAACTTTATATTAAGCTTAAATAGTACACTCTTTATATTTAAAAATATAAGCCCGGCTCCTCTAAATCCTCTCTAGATATTTTTTTCCGTAATCGCTTACGTAAATACCCTATAAAATATAAAAAAAAAGTCCTCCTTTGTAATATAAGTATTACTCTATTATATTTTTTCCTTAATTTCTTAGCTATATACCGTTTTTAAAAGCTTAAAATATTTAATATCTAAGGGCTATAGTAAATAAGACGAATAAGCTAGTATATAAAAAGTAATAATATTATTCTTTTTATAATATAACTTAAAATCCGTAAAGTAATAACTTTCGTATTCGTTAATAATAAGGAGGTAATATTCTAGCACGTATAGCTTTAACGAGGTAATGCGGGATATTCTTATAAAGAATATAAAAAGTGAATATTCATATAGAAGCAAGAATATATGAAGATAGGGGAAATAAGCGTATATAAAAGAGGTTTTTGTAGTAAAGAGAGTAATATAGTTAAATTACTATATGAGAAGTTGCTTGCTTAACGAAAGGTCTAGGTAGGTAAATACACGCCTATATATAGGCATAAAAACCTCCTACTAGAATATTCCATTGCTTATTAATTATAATATAATTAATAAGCGTATACGTAAGTGAATGCGTAATCGTAGTACGTAATTCCGCCTCGAGTAAATTCCAGATTATTCAGTTACCTTCCAGTACTTTCCATTGCTCACGTAAGCTTATATAAGCAGTATTGCTTACATAATCAATACCTATAATAATCTACAGAAATCGTAGATTAATATGGTATATAGTTTGCTTACGTAATATTGATAATAAGGCGAATAATAAGGTAAACAAAGTTACCTTCGTAACAATATTACTTATTATTAAAATATTCTTTATTATATTAGTCTTATTTTAAAACTTAGTTAATTAAAATAAAGATTATAAATATATATATTATATATAAAGTTTATATTTTAATTAAGGTAAAATAGAAAGTAAACTAATATTAGTTATATATTAAAACTTTAATTTTATAATATAATAATAAAATATAGAAGTAGTTTTAAATCCGTTCTATATTAGTTCTAAATTAATACTAAGAAACTACTTATAATAGGTATTTTTTAAAAGGACGAAAGTATAAACTACTAAACTAATTCCGAACTATTTCTAAAATAATACCGAACTAGTTCTAAATTACTTATTATTATTATTATTATTATTTTTAATATTACTTTTAATCTTAATATTTTCCGTATTATTATTATTATTTTTATTTATAGTATTATTAAAATTAATTATAATAGGATTTTCCTAAGTAGAGATATTTTTTTAAAAAAAAGTAATAACCTCCTCTTTTTTTACCTCCTCCTTAACTTAAGAGAACTTTTATTAAAGTTAGTAAAAACTATTAAGCTAAGAGGGGGGATAGGCTAGATAGTTTAGAATTAGTTTATAATTAGTTTTAAACTAGTTTTAAAATAACTTATATTTTTTTTAAAAACTATAAGAAGTATATTTAAACTTAATATTTATATTAATAATATAACGTATAATAGCTATATTAAACTAAGTAAAAAGTAAGAATTAGTTTAAAATAGGCTAAGAATTATTTTAGAATTATTTATAACTTCCTTACTTCCCTTATTATATATAAAAACTTTTAAAAAGAGAGTAAGAGATCTAGCCTTTTTTTTTTAAAATAAAATAAAAAGGGGGCCGCGGACTTTATAGTTCTTATAAACCTTCTCTAGCTTATTATAAAAAGCTAAATAAATAATTAGTTAATTAATTCTAAATTAATTCTTAATTAGTTCCGAAATAGTCCTAAACTACTTATTTAAAGCTTTATTATTTATATTAACTAAGTTAATATTTATTTTATAACTCTTAATATATATTAGGATATTATTAACCTTATATTTATAAATATAAATATAAAAATTACCTTTAAAATAAATTAAGTTTCTTAGAAGTTTAGAATTAGTTTAGGATTAGTTCTAAATTACTTAGGAATTACTTATAGTTATATAAGTAACCTTTTTATTATTAACTAAGAATTTATAATATATTTTACTAAGTATAAGCTTAATTTTATTATTTTAAATAATTTTAAATTAGTTCTAAACTAGTCCTAAATTAGTTCTTAATTATATACTTTATTATATTTAAAAAGAGGTAAGTTCTTATAGTAAATAAGATTACCCTTAGGGCTAGAAATACCTAAATAGTAATCCTAATACGCTTCTTATCTAAAATTAGTTCCGAACTAGTTTAGAAATAATTCTAAAATACTTCTAAAAAATATAACTTATTAAATACTTATAAAAGATTATAATAAATAGAATTAATTCGGAACCGGTTATAAATTAATTAGGGAGCGAAAAAGTAAATTAATAACCCTTTTTATAAAGGGTTTAATATAAATAAATAATAAATAAAATACGAAGCTAATAAGGGTATAATAGGGGCTATTTATATAGTAAAATAAGAGGTATATAATTAATAATATAAGTTATAATTAATAAAAATAGTCTATACTTAGCTAAGGATTTTCTAACTAATTAAAAATCCGCTTAGCTAGTCCTATAGTAATTAAACTAGCTAATTAGAAAATTAGTTAGGTCACGTCCTTTTTCCTATAGTTAGGTTAAGTAACCGGGGGGGCCACAGGTCAGTTTACCTATGTTCACTCTTCTCTATAACCCCCAAGTCTAGCGCAGACCTCGTCCCAGAGGATAGGGGGGCGGTGTATCCGTAATTCTTTCTCTCTCTCTTTCTCTCGAGTAAAGATTGACTAAAATCTTCATCAGCGTCAAGCAATGCAAAACTTAAAAAATTTGGTCTGCACAAATTTTCGTCAGTCCTGACTAAAGACTTCTTTCCTAGTACACTGCGTACCTGCTCAGTGACATGGCTCCCAGCTAGGATTTAGACGAGTGTCCCCTGAGAAGAGATCAGCCAGCCACAGAAACACCGACGGCAGGTCAAGACGGGAGGCTGTAACACGAAGCCCGACACTCAAGAGACGAAAGGAATGGAGGGCAGCGAAGCAAGGCAGGAAGAAAGAGAAAAAAAGGACACAGACAACCCCCGCGTCCCAACAGCCGTCTGCATACCAAAAGACAAACGTGAGGTGCCGGCAGCTTGGCACCCTGGAAAGGGACCACGAGTTCGTTTGCTCAGCTTTGCTCGTGCAGCTGTCTTCGCAGAACACGCACCGCCCCGAGAAACGTGCGTTTGGAACAATTTCTGAGCTCACGGACCGTTGGGAGTGTCGATCCATTACGTTCTCTGCAATTAGAAAGAGAAAAAAGGGTCCAAGCACTACCCGCAACATACATACACACTTACGTGCTCTGCTTACACGGCACGGCTCCTGCGCGCGCGTAGTGCCCTGAGACGAGACCAGACGAGACCAAGACGAGACGAAAAACCCAAGTCCAGACTTAGACTACCCGAGGAGGAGGAGCGCGCCGTTGGAAAAATGCAGGAACCCATCTTAGTCTTTGGGGCCGACGGCACGTGGAAGCTGAATGCGCTTTCTCTCCTCTCAAGTTACCTCGTCTGGTCGTAAGCGCCAGTCTCAACGGCGTCTTTTTCATGGCGTTGTGGGCAAAATACATTTACTAGAGACCAAGAGTTCGTCAAGAGACGTTACATCAAGGAGACTTCACAAGGCGAAAATGTTGAAGTTCTGCAGAGTGACAAATGAACAGTAAATGATGTGTTATCTACAACCAACAGATTTTACAGACAAGATCGTTATGAATATTCAGCTGGGGCATGCCAACGCAACGAATGCCCCCCAAAAGCAACAAACTCAAACCTGCTTCCGCGGCAGGGCCTCCCAAAACAACAACATGGCTTCGGGGTATCATCCACAAGAAATTGTTTCGCTATCGTGACAAGGGCACATCTCCTTCAAACACTACGACCGCGATGGCTGCTCATTCGAAGCCGGTCGACTATTCGTAAGCTCCGTTATGCTTTCACTCTCGTAGTTTTTTGTCCTGCGGTTCTGGCTCGGGATTTTGAACTGGTCGCTGTGCCTGAAACTACCCACAATTTCCGTCACATCTGGCCGTCGAGACGAATATTTAATATCGGTCCATAGTGTCTTGCAGGCCTTCCATGAAGTCACCACATAGATGAGCGCATTCCAGAAGCCCTGAAGCGGGAGAACAAAGGCACTCATAAACTCTAGCGGCGTCGAAGACTCCTTGGTGTGTATGACCGAGTAGACGCGGTTGGCGCTCGACGGGACCCAAGTGATCAGAATGACTGTAAAGAATAGGATCGAACACTTGGTGTAAGACCAAGCCGCGTTGTTGAGCTCGTAGTTGCGTCGACGAGCAGAGTTCATCGGCCGCTGGGCGGAAGTATCCGCCGTGTTACTTTCGGTAGGCGGGATAGCCGCTTCGGCTTGTGATTCATTGCGGCTATAGCGATTGGCAGAAATGCTGACAGAGTAAGCAGCGTTGGGTAGTCGTGGGACTGGCCCGGCTTCCGAGCCACGTCTTCCCACTGTGGCAAGACCAATAGAACCCTGAGGCTGATCCATCGCTTCCGAGGTGACGTAGACTTCGGTCGTCTTCATCGAGGTTAGAACGTCGTGGAACGAGTTCATTTGGTCGTGGTCCGAGGAGCTAAAATGGTGAAGCTGCTTTCGCTTTTGGTAGATTTCTCGGCCCGCGCGGATGTAGATGAAGAAAGTGATCAAAATTGCAATCCTGTAACAATTAGCAAAGCCCAATTGAAGCGACAAATAAACCTACCAAACGGGTCCGTAGAATGTGAGAATGCGCCAGATCTCCCACTCAGGTCGAATCCAGCACCATAATGTCGCGTTGCCATAGACCCTCAATCCATCGCCGTTCCTGACAAAGACATAGACCAGGGCTGGGATAAAGGGAATTCCATAACAGCAGACGAGATACGGTATCTCCATTCTCCGTAGTCTTTCGGCGTCGAACTTGTAGTAGAATGTCAAGTAGACGTTGATAGCCATAGTAAGCGTCCAAAATGCATCAGCCGGCATGAACCTGCAGTGTGTTAGTCGCGAACCAGTAGCGGGGCCGATATACCAACATTTGAACCAGGAACGCCTGAAGCTGGCAGCCTGGCGAGTCCGGAGAACCAATGTAGGACCTTGCCATGAGCGTTCCAACGTTCGTCATCATATTTCCAAAGGAAGCGAAGAATACAAGCCGATTGATGGGTTTGTGGAACGCTCTAGACGAGCAAAATGTGACAATGATGAATACACATCCCAGCAGCGAGAAGACCGAGCAGGTTCTTTCTATGATACTGAGAAGGTCGAGGTCTCCTTTGTCCAAGTTGGCCTTCTCTTGGGGTGTGTCCATTTTGTCGATGGTAGTATACGGAACCGGCAAAGGCCCTTTTGTGTGGCCGGGTCGATTTACACGATACGAAACAACGTCAGACTGGTGTCTGTGTTGACGGCAACCAGTGGTGTTTTGAACAAGTGGTAGTGATTGTCGACGGCTTTGGTCGTGGGCCTTGCTCGAAATGTTGTAAATCGGTTTCGTGAAATGGTGGATGGCCAACCGTTCAAGTACGCTGACCTCCCTCACTGAAAGGTCCCAGCCAACGAAAGTAGCGACAACTCCGACGAGCAACGGGTTGTAAAGGTGTTGCCCAACCCAATAGGGGCAGTCCAATATGTCAACTTCCTATCAAGATTCTATGCGAACTCCTGACCAGGATGGTCTGCAGGAGAGCACAAGCGGATGTGCTGAGCCAGAATCCAGGAACCGAATTGTCGAGAAACGAGAACCAACATGGTCCGGAGAGGGCGTAGAAGACGGGATCAAAGATGATGGCAACGACGGTAAAATGTAAGAAAAGAGGAAAGGAGCCAGTCATCAACTCATCGAGGCGCCGCAGGCCCTGGGCCTTCGCATGGCGTGTAGCAGGGGCTGTGTAGGGCCGGATTGGCCAGTATGCTGTCGAGACCATGTTCCATGTTGGGACGGGGCGTGTAAGTACGTGAGTACCCTCCTGGACACCCTCTTGTGCAGAGAACCACGGGAGAGAAGACACTACAGATACCTGGCAATTGCTGGAGATTTGGTGTGGTCGCCATGTCCGCGTGAAGAGAAGTGTGAGGGCACTAGGGAGTTAGAGGATGGATGTTGTGGAAGCTGGAACAGGCCAAGTGAAGGACTTAGCTCGCCGCATCCGGATCCACTGGAACCAGCTTGGCGCGGGGTCGGACGAACCTGGGGACGCCAGGGACCCCTGGTCGATTCCCTCTAGCAGCACCGTTACAAGGCCCCCCTGGCCCTGGGCCAAAGTTCTTCGTTAGGTGGGTGAGCTGTCGAGCTGCATATCCGTAGGTATTCTGCAGTGCCCGTATTCGTTGAACAAAATTGCCTTCAGTTTCTGAACTCCCTGAGTGATGGCCGTCGCCATCCTCCCTCACCGCGTGGCCTCCTCATGGTGATCGGATACCCCTGAGCTGGCATTATGATGGGAGCTTGTCATCCTACCCAAGCCAACCCTGTACTTACTTCAGGCGGAAATATCATGTTTTCTCGCGGAGCTTGGACGTGCAAACCTTGGTCAAGGCGGCGGGATGGTCAGCGGAAGGGTACCACGGTTCCAAACCCCAAACTGTCTGGCACTCAGGCGCCTCCTGGCCGATGCCTTTCTCGACTTCCATCCTCCTAGTGAAACCCTTGTCAAGCCACCGCAAACCAGGGATCGAGGGCTGTAATTTGGATGTGTCGTCGTTGGACCAAAGGGAGCTCGTGTTTGCTGACCCCATGAAGAAGACTAGCAGGGTAGTTGCGATAAAAAAAATCGGGATCACGACTCGAGGAAATTGGGAGTTTTCCATAGACTGTAGGGCTAGTTGGCCTTGCTTTCAACGAAATGCTTAAGCCGTAGAAGGGTCTCATTCTGCAACCCTCTGATGGTGCTGTTGGAGACGGGCCGTGGGCGCTGACGTTCTGCTGCAAAGTTCCGTACAGCACCATCCAATCTAATAGGGCATTGCCACGCTGTAGAAGGCGGCAGCTAGCGAAGACTGACGTCCGCATTGCTTTCACCGTATCATCCGGTGTGCTGGTGACAAAGCCATGGTGAATCAGGTATGAACAAAGACTGATCTCTGACCTCTCAAGATAGGGAGCCTTTCCGTTTCGGGACGCAACGGTCAGTGTGCAGTCGTTGGTTCGCGCAGGGCCTTACGAAGAATTCGTCATTGAGATGGAAATAGGTACCTAGCTTGACGGCCAGCCACAATGACTCGAAATGCCGTCGATTTTGCTGGCTAGCTGCTGCTTTGTCCCAACATCTCTCAGACCGGCTGACGGCACGGTGGTAGCTTCGCCCACGTGGAGAGCGCCACGATCGACGATGTCTCCGAGCTGGTAGTGAACGGGTGCTCGTAGGATGGAATCAAAACTGAGACGAAGTCGACGGCGGCGTGATGTCGTCTGGAGTGTGGTCTCCTATGGGTTTGAGATGGGACGGGGCGATACTTTCCAGCGCCGCGCCGTCTGCGTAATCCGTGGTTCCGACTGCTCGGTGCCAAGCCACACGCCAGAGACGACTCTATGGAAGATGGCTGTTGGAATGAATTGTTGGACTGGACGAGACCACGCGGTGATGAGAGACCTAGCTAAACCTCGGCGACGAAGCTCAGATGGATTTTGACCGACCCCAGTTTTAGACAGCCACCTTACAATTAGGCACAAGCTGTGCCGTCGTTTGAAGACCCAGACGGGATAATACGGCCGTACCGAGGTGTCTGTTGGAGGATCTGGATGAACGCTGATTAGCTACCAGGCCTGCCAAAGCCCGGAGGATGGGAGGCGTAGAAGCCTAGAAGGGTTAAAATGCATAATGAAGGCAAAGTCTGGGGGAGGAGACTCGTGAATCTGCAGTGCTGCGGTGCATGCTCCGAGATGAACTTGGTTGGGTGCGGTCGACCGGAGCGAAGCAGCAGGTGCCAGGAGCCTACGAATAGGAGGTCGGGACCTAAAGAGAAGGAGGCCACAGGGCGGGAGGTTTCTGGTGGTGACAACGAAGGCACGAAGAGTGACATTGAAAATGGGGAATTTACCCACATTTACCCCAAAACTGCACCACTCATTCCCCAGGACCCAGGTGCCTGTTCCTGCCTATCCCAAGCGGGGGAAAGTGGGGCTCTCTTCCGAGCATCGGTACGTACCGCACAGATATCCGTATCTCTTCTGGGAATCGGCAACCACCAAGCTTTTCGAGTCAAACACGCCGGCCTTCCAAGAGTCCAACCATGGCAAAGCCAACACGCGGGTCCCATCCATAGGGCCTAGCCCAAGCTGGAAAACGGATGGACTGTTTGTCTTCATTCATCAGCTTAATTTACCGGCTTATGCCGTGCCTCCGCGACTCTGGTTGCCTACTTCGCCTTTCTTTGAGCTCTTCGTTGTCGTTGGCCAGCCTCGATCCTCGGTGCTGACCTTATTTTTTTCTTTTTTTTCTTTGTGCCGCGGCGGATCATAACCTCGATCATCCTGTTATCATATTCCAGCGGTGAAGAAGCTTGGTATGGAATCCGGACAAGAGGGTTGCCTCCGAGGCTGGTTGCCACTGACGGCATCAAATCATGTTACCTTTGCCTCCAACAGATCCGAGGTCTTGGTGCCGGCGGTCCATTGCCTCTGAAGGGGGTCAAATTGTGTTTCATCGATCGCAGCGTTCCAAGACTGCTACCTTGGACGGACTTGAGGGCGTTTTCCCGGCTGACCATGGCCTCGGGAGTGGCTCTTCCTCTAAATGCCCAGAGGTTCCTCGACCAGGTCTCTCGTCTTGGCTTCTCGTGGGCAGGTACTATACGGTCGAACTCTAACATATTGTCGGTATACGACCCTCCGCCACAGAGCGACAGATCTATGGATCTGGATGACTCAACAAAGTAAAGGTGGGCAGATTGCGGAGAAACACAAAGAGGCCTAGCGAATTGGTGACATGGAGAGAGTCCTATCCCAACTTTTTTCACTAATGCCTTTATCAAAAACCCTCACTTATCCATATAGTCTACGGGATACAGACAACTACAGCAGTTCCAGACCACACTAGTCACAAAATGTCGACAGTCAACCACACCTGCTCTCTTACCCCAGACTTGCCTGCTTCAAGGGTCTGCCCTTGATGCGCAATATGCGTGATCGAAGGAGCTGAACCTGGCCATCCATGCGGGGTTCTCGTCCGTGCGTTCCTGTCAGAATTAACATGAGCCGCCACAACGCCGCGGAGGAGAACTTTCCCCTGTCGACTCGGCCAGGGCGGTGGTGTCGATGCCCTTTTCAGCCATAAAATTCGAGCAGATACCTTACGCACTCTGATATAGTCCTCTCTGCTGGCCAGCGGGGTGGTGACGACTTTGTCCGACCTTCTTGTGGCTGGCTTTGCCTGCTCTGGTGGTCTCGTCGACTGGGGCGGCCTAGGCATTACACAAAAAATATGAACGAAAGGAAGGAGGGGAATACTGACCTTGTAATTCACGCCCCTGTCCGGACTCGAACAGCGCGCCCCTCAGTCAACCCGAACTCTGACTTCATGGGAGTATTTGTTTATTTGACCATTCGACCACCTCGCACACAGCTTGACCTGACCTCGCCGACCTAGACGGGCGCTGCTGTGCTGGTAACGGGAATGAGATTGAGGGGGGGTATATACTCCTGGTCCGACTCGGTAACGTAGATTGAGGAAGGAGGGACGTAGGGGTGGGAAGGAACGGCTGAGCGAGGCCTGGATGGTAAATGCTCAAGATCGTGACCCATAGGGCCGCATCTACCTAGGTAGCTTCTTCGCTCGTCGCAGCCGCCTTCACATCCTTGTCCACAAATCACTACAGACCCAGACAAAGGTTGATGAAGAGCGAGAAGGAGAAGTCATCGCTCCGTATCCTGGTTTCTAGGCCAAGAAAAGCCTCGTCCAAGTTTGAGAGTGGCCAGAGCCACTTTGGTGGCAGGAAACAGATATAGGCAACAGAGAACCCCCCTCGCTCAACTTTCATCTATGCAGTCTCTTGTCTTGTAATTCAGCCACCACGAGAAGATGGGACACACACGAGCCAACTGCCTCATTGGGTGGCTGGTCTAATCAACGTGCCGCTTTCTTGACAGCGCTAGCGTCTGGGGTAATACGTAGACCCGAACGGTTCTTTTCGGGAAAGGAGGGCGATGGCTCCTATCAGGGGTGCGTACGCCACCACGGCGACATTCGCGAAATTTGAGCATTTCCTCCGAGGACGCTTTGACGGATGTAAGCTGAATCGGTGATATTCTCTGGGGGTTGCAATTCAATGTTCCCCTCTGTCTGGTCCAGCCACGCGGGATAGACAGGAAGACCATAGTCAGTTACTGAAGGAGGCTAGAGGTAGCATGGGCTTGCTTGAAGGGATCGAAAGGAAGCCGAGAGAAGCCCGGGTGGGCAGAGCTGTCGTCACATTTCACATTGCGGCGAAGTACATCTACTTCCCAGGTGTATTTGGCCATGGCGAGTCCGCAGCTTTCAACATACTCTTGTATCCAGGCCTGTTTTTCTGTAAGTCTCTTCGGCTTGACGTCCCGTCATGCCCAGCTGCCGGGGGAACGCAACTTGGCGTTCGAACAGAAACCACTGATCTGTGGCCAAGGTAGAGAGGCACGGCTCGGTTGTTTAAACTGTTCTGGGCAGGAGGACGAGGCAGACTACTCCAGTCGATTTGTGAAGATGTGAATCGCCGAGGCCAAGCAAGCAGTCTGACTTTCCACTCGAGACTTACTCGTCGTCGGTCGGTTGACCGTTGATCTACACTCTACCCTAGCACTATCTGGGTCTTCTGGATTCTAGACCAGCCGCAAGCCAACTTCTGAGTGAATTTTAGCGCTCAGTGAAGGTCGGTCTCTCTTTCGGCGAATCTAAGCCAGGTTCAGTATGGTCGAAGCAGTGGCGTCGCGATAGTCGGATTATGCCTTAGTCGTAGTATTGCGATCGTTGTTCAATCTTGAGGTCAGTCTTTCTATCGAAGGAAAGTCGAACGGGAGATGGCTTGCCAGAAGCAAACTGATCTATTGATTTTCCGTATCATGCAGTAAAGTAAGGTAAGTTGGGATCGAACATTTTCAAGCTCACAATTGAGGTACGAGATGGATAGTATTGCCGATCATCCTTTCGACTGACATCGTCAGTCTTTAGCCCTCATCTGGAATCCAAGGTCGACTTATGCCTGCCAGAGTTCATTAGAAAGCAATAGCTGTTCAAGGTTTTGGCTAAACTTGTGGCTTTCGCGATTCGAAATACTGAAGTAGGCTTTGTCCCATGTCTCATCCAAGGCCATCGAAGCGGCAGGTACCGCTTCTTTGGAGCATTCTCCTGGAAGAGGACAGAAACGACATGTCATCTCGAGAAGTCACAACGGCAGAGGAGCCTGCTTCATCACTGTTGAGTCTTTGTGGGATTCGGCATCGTCTCATTGTTCGGTTTCGAGGTTGAACGAGGGCGGCTTCCATGGACACCTTCTAGTTGCTTGTTCGTCGCACCAGGGAGTCTTTGCTTGTTGGCTTCTAGAAACCTACCCTTCCATCGATGGAGAATAAGATCTGGGCCATTCCAGCTTTGTTGAAACTTCACGTATGTGGAAGGCCAGAAGATGCGCGAGCAAGCTTTGTAGGTACAGCCAAGTTGAAAATAAGAAGACTTCATCAACAAACAGCCTCAGATGAAACTCATAATTTCCAAGTTTTCAGAGCATGAGCAATCTTGATCTTGAATCCTGTCAAATGGCGGATAATCACGCAACTTAGTATCCTCGTCACACCCCTCCCAGATAATATCTGAACTCTCCACGAGGAACGGCACAATGCCACGAGGCCACAGAATGTCGAAACGCGCGTCCAAACGCAGACACGCAAGCCCAGAACCGGACTTGAGTCTCACAGAAGGGATCCCCATCATCAAGGCCCGTCGATACCCCCCGCGAAAAGACGTCGAATATCACGTAACAGGAAGACACCGGTCGTTGTATGAACACCATCCTCCCCCTCGTTCCCCCAAACGCCACCGACACAATCACCACATCGAAGCCAACTCGAACACAGATGGCGATCTGAAGATGATCCCCATGCCACCAGATTCGCCCTCGACAGCCCTCGTTCTCAGGACATCAAGAACACCGGGCCATAAGAAAGACAACCGAAAGAACGACGACGACAGCTACCTGGACATCGTGAGACGCCGCCGAAAACCTAAGCATAAGCCCGGCCTCGAGCTGAATCTCGAGCCGGTGATCCACAGAGCCTCGAAACGTCGCCGCAGCATCATAGACGATACCGGACGCGAGATACATGAGCAGCAACAGTGCAGCGACCTCGTCGTCGACAACTACCGCTTCCGTAATCGCATCCTGTCCCTCCTGGACGAGCAACGCTCATCGGTCGAGTCGTGGGCCCGCAGCGTCGGCGCGGGAGGCCCGGCTGAGCCGATGGACTGGCAGCCGGAGCAGGAGCGGGTCGTGTACATTGCCCGCGACCTCGTGGAGTACGGGTGCTACGAGGACCGGTGGAGAATCGGGGGTGGGCAGGAGGAGCAACCGCGGCAGCAGCAGGAGGGCAGGCCGACGGCCCAGCTCTCGTCGGAATTAGTGTCGTGGGCCGATCAGGGAGAGGATGGGTCGGACATGTGTGGGGCGCCGGTACTTGGCTTAAGTCTTGTGGATGTGATTGAGTGAAGCGGGGGTTGGGCTGCATGAAGT
This sequence comes from Colletotrichum lupini, assembly GCF_023278565.1. Lineage (NCBI taxonomy): Eukaryota > Fungi > Ascomycota > Sordariomycetes > Glomerellales > Glomerellaceae > Colletotrichum > Colletotrichum lupini. The sequence goes on from NC_064678.1 coordinate 2,190,562, forward strand.
CTAGACGTACATGATGGGGATAGGGGTTCGTGAGCTTCTACTGACATTCGATAATGGAGGTAATCGGAGCCAGACGGAGTGTGAATGATCGCATATCAGGATGGATGCTAGTCACTGCGAGAGCCAGTCACCACGAGGGGGAACAATATGAGGCAGCAAAAAGCGCAACGAACTACTACTCCTATTCAAGTCTATAAGCCCATTAAACATGTCATTTTCACCGCGAGGGACTTTTTGAATACCTATATGGGTTAACATGCAAGTTTTGAACTAGACCAGTCCTAAATTCCTAACGCCTGTCCAGATGAAGTCCGACCGACCGTACCCATTGAAGCAAAAGTCAAATCTCGTGGGAATCTCGCAAATGTACAGATTCAACCGCTCACCCACCACTCTTCTTTACGCAACGCATACAATACTTTTTTCTCCCATTTCTTTTTCACATTTATTTCGCGTAGCGCGAGTACTCGGCAGCGACGAGGCAGTGATCACGCTCGAAGGGCTCTGTGATAATGTGTTAGTCATGGGGGGGTTTCCACTTCCAGAGAGGAAAAAGGGGGTTACGAACCTAGCGTAAGCTGCTCCTTGGGAGTGATGCGCTCTCCTCTCAGCTTCTCGACCTCCATGGCGAAGACCTTGTGAGCGGGGGCGGTACTGTCGATACAGTTGGCCTTGATAGAGATGAGGATACCACCGCCGACCTTGAGGAACTGGTGGGCGTTCATGGCGACGATACGGGCCTGGTCGGGCTGAGCAACATCGGCGAAGATGCAGTCGACCATGGGCATGAGCATGCGGTACTTGAGGGGTTGACGGGCGTCCTCGACAATGGGGACGACGTTGGTGCGCTTGGCGGCCATGCCGATCAGATCACGGCCGGAACGGGGGGAGAACTCGACAGCGTAGACGAAGCCGGTAGGACCGACAATATCGGCGACGTGGGAGACTGAGGTACCGGAGGCACCACCGAGGTAGAGAACCTTGGAGCCGGGGCCGAAGTAGAGCTTCTCGAGACCACCGATGACGGCGGCGGCCAACTTGGAGCGGAAGGGGTTCCACACGCGGTACTCGATCTTGGTGGTTGTGGTGGTGCCGTCCTCGTTCTGGGTTTGGTTGTCGACAGAGACGCGCTTCTCGCCGTAGACGGACTCGCCGGGGACAATGTTGCGGGTTGCGATGGCGTCCTCCTTGCCACGGACAACGAAGACACCCTCGTGACGGTGGGGCTCCTGCGATCTTTTGTTAATGGACAAATCCTTACCACGAGAAGAAAACCCTTGAGTTGTGACATACCACGATGACCTTCTGACCTCCCTTCTGACCGCCAGCAGCACCACCACGGCCGCCTCTGCCGCCCTTGGAGACACCTCCACGGCCACGGCCACCGCCAGGACCACCGCGACCACCGCCTGCAGGATCATGTTAGCATACTCATTCTTTCGCACTCGACATCGCGAAAAGCAGATTCTCTCAAGACTCACCACGACCACCGCCGCGTCCACCGAAACCGCCGCGGCCACGGTCACCACCGAAGCCTCCACGGCCACCACCACGGCCGCCGAAGCCACCGCGGTCACCACCACCACGTCCACCGCCGAAACCACCACGACCGCCGCCACGAGGAGTGAAGGGAGCCATTGTCTTTTAAATGTGTGTCGGGTAGTCGGAAAAGACTAGTTGTTGCAAAAAGAAAGAGCACAAGACTGGCAGTTCCCAAGTTGCGAAAGAAGAGTCGAATTGGGGGTGAGAGGCGCAGATAATGCTAATCCTCTTGGTGGCGGGTTGGGACAACTGGATACTGGGCTGGGTGTTTGAAATTTTTCGTCGGACTTTTTTTCTGAGAGCTTCAAGAGTACGCACGGGCCAAACTGACAGAAAGATTGTGGGGTCATCAAGGTGATTGGACAATGCGGAATTTCAGAGGAGCCGCCTTCCGGCAAGTTTTTTTTTACGATTAGATAAGGAGGGACACAGGGTCCACCTGCAAAGTGGGGTCTCAGATTCGGGGAGAGGCAGGAGCGTCAGAAACCAGGTGGTGGTGTCCAGTACCTGGCTTGCAACGGAATTGAAGAACACCTCAAAATATCATCCTTTCCATTTGTCCCAACTCCCCAAGCCGCAATCTCATTCCAGAAAAACCAAACGAAACACCAGACTGTTCATCAGTTCATCGGAATAATCGTGAGTATCATCAGATTTCCCATTGCGATTTTTTCCCCGGCCAAAGCTGGAAGAAATCGCCCATTTACCCCATAGGGTTGCGGAACCCTAAGGCCGACCCCCCTGCCGTTTCCCGATCCGCAAGCGAGCCAACCCGGCGCAGGAGGGCTAGGGTCAACGAAAGTTGTGAATTTCTTCTAACCTCACTCTGACAGCCAGCCCACGACCGACCACCGACCGACCACCGAAACCATCACCACACCCAACGATTAAGATGGTAAGTCGCACCGCCGCTCGCTTTGCCTGTGTTCCGCGTCGACGAGGAAGAGGAGGAAATCTGTGCAATCGACGAAATTTCGACCCTGTTTGCAGCCGCCGAGACGATTCCCTTGCCCCTCGTCGAAAGAGGGTCGAAATTTCACGATGTCAAAGGAAGAGAAAAAACTGGACTTGTGACTGAATTATGTCACTCATGATGGTCGACCAAGAGGAGGAATAAGGAACATGCGGAACACATGGCGACATACAATGCTCGTTATATCCCAGAACCCAAAAGACTGACCCTTATCGTCACAAATTCAGGTTCGCTACGCCGCTCAAGAGATCGCCCCCGCGAAGTCGGCCCGCGCGCGCGGTGCCTACCTCCGTGTGTCCTTCAAGAACACCCGTGAGACCGCCCAGGCCATCAACGGCTGGAAGCTCCAGCGCGCCGTTACCTTCCTCGAGAACGTCTCCGAGAAGAAGGAGGCCGTCCCCTTCCGCCGCTACGCCGGCTCCATCGGCCGCACCGCCCAGGGCAAGGCCTTCGGCGTCACCAAGGCCCGCTGGCCCGTCAAGTCCGCCGAGTTCCTCCTCGGCCTCCTCAAGAACGCCGAGTCCAACGCCGACGCCAAGGGCCTCGACACCGGCAACCTCGTCGTCAAGCACATCCAGGTCAACCAGGCCCCCAAGCAACGGAGACGCACATACCGTGCCCACGGTCGCGTATGTTTTATCACCCGAGTCTATCCTCTTAGAAGGAGAAGGATAGAGACCAGCAGCAGAAAGTGGACGAACTAACCCATGCCACAGATTAACCCCTACATGTCCAACCCCTGCCACATCGAGCTCATCCTCACCGAGGGCGAGGAGGTCGTCCAGAAGTCCGAGGCTGTCGCCGGTCGCGAGGACGTCCGCCTCAACTCCCGCCAGCGCGGTGCCCGCACCCGCCAGGCCATCACCGCCGCATAAACGAACTTTCCAACTCTTTAATCTTTTAAGAAACGGATCTTCGATTTTTGTGGCGTGTGTGCGGTTCATGACGTGAGCAAAAAGGGTCGGCGCGAAGTGTGGACAAGCGCGGTACACCACAACAACCCCCCTGGGATGGATTTGGTCTTTGGGTCGTGGATGGATGCGTGGATTCAAATACAAAAAAGAACTTTGCGGCTTTTCATATGCTGGTGTACAGGAAGGCCATGGTCTCATGGCATTTAGGGATTGGCATGCGAATTCACACGCGCAACGGTCTGCATGGGCCACCAATAAACAAACATGCAACAATGATTCCCCCATGGCGGTCCCTAGTTTACCATGATCGGCATCGGCATCGGCGTCAAACGGTTACGAGGAAATGCATTCAATTTTGGCTTGCTTCTGCATCAAATTACTACAATGTCGCGCCCTCTGTGATCAGTATGGAGTATTACGCTGCCCAACTCTTCGAGTCTTGAGGTTGTAATTCCTCCTATGGTCGGCCTAAAGAACAGTCATGTTCCCTGAATGCAACGTAAGAGACGCATTTCAGCCCGGCTTACAGGTAATGATGACGATGATTGTGTTATCAACTTTTGATGTCTTCCTACTATAAGGTAAGGTGACTACGGAGTTATGGGTCCCTCATCCAGTCATTATCCCGCCCGCCTTTCCGTCCCAATTTTGAGCCCGTGGTATCTTTTGCCAAAAACGCAGAAAAATCAAAAGACTCCCGCAGCCCACCCAAATCCCAATCATTATACAGTTTTCACCGTAATCAAGCGGTGCAGCTCAAACCTGCTCAGCCATCTTGGTAATCATGCCCGTGATTCGTCCTCTTCCAGGGTGAACAATCCCATCCCTCTTTGCAGCTTCAATAACCTCCTCGTCGTACACACCGGTCCACTCCGTGTCCATACCAAAGGCGGTCGAGAGGTTGAAGTGCTCCTGGTTGCTGATATAATTGGTGATCTTAGCCGCCAGCCTGTCGCCGCAAGACTGCATGAAGGGCATGAGCTCCCGCCGACGCGCAGTCACTTCCGCAGGCTCTTGCCACGGAGACGTGGTTGGCATGATGCTATGATTGTCAACCATCGGGATGTCCAGGACCACGTAGCCGCAGGACTTGAGCGAGATGTGGTGGATACTGAGCAGCTCCTTCTCCCTGACGAGACTGTGCGGCCGCGGCAAGAGCGAGAATCCGTCATCTTTCCGTACAATATCGTCCACCCAATCCTCTTCGTCATCCTGGAAACCTTGACCGACCATGATCTCTTGAATCGGTGGAGTCGGTGCGAGACGTTCAATGATGCCAGCCCAAGACAGCAGTCGAGGCTGTCTTAGTCGCATCCTACCCCAGCCGGCCATTGGATCAGGTGGAGGCGGAGGCGGCACCGCGTTGTTCGCCACATTGGCGATTTGCGGAAGAGGTTGCTGCATCATCATGCCAGCCAGATGCGCCGGCAAGATGCCAGGAGCATGCAGCGGGCCCTGAGGGATCACCACTCCGGCCGGAACCCCTGGCGCACCCCCGAAGCCCGGGTTGGCTTGCGGTTGAAGAGGTGCCGGCGGCAACGGAGGCGCCTGATTCTGACCCGCGGCTTGCGCACCTTGAGCCTGGCCATGTCCGTGAAGTACAATGCCTGGACCATGTGCCGGGCCAATAACGAGTGCAGGTCCAAAGGCATTCTCGGCACCAGGATTTCTCGTAGGCGCGCCCGTGAGAGAGACACTTTCGAGTTCCAACTTCTCCAGAGACTGCGATCCCATTGTTCGTAGAACCTGTAGAAAGACGTGAGGCGCCGAGTAGCAGTTCTTGAGCGACAGGTGTCTGATGTGCGGTAGAGTGAGCAAGGCGTCTGGCGACTTGGCACCTTCAGGATGAACCATCTGCATCGGGTCGCAGAACGGAGCGGGAAGCACGTATTGATTCCGCTGGGTGATGCCGGGTGCGAACTCGCCACCGCAAATCCACTCAAAATGGAGGAATTTGATGTTGAACTGTGCCGCGATGTGGTCCTGAATCAAACGGTGGACCTTGGTCACCGCCTTGACAGGCGAGACGAAGTCGTCCTCGACGCAACCAGGGGCGACTTTAGAAACCTGGCGCCAATCGGCTACAACAGCAAGGGCAACGTTGGTTAGGTTGGGCAGACTCTGCCAGAAATCCGACCTCTGGAACATGTAGACGTGGCTACTTGGAATCTTGGCGATCGTGAGGGTCGTCAAAGCATTAAAGCTATTCATTCGGGCGTTGTCGATGAGGGCGAGGACATAAGATTGAATGAGAGCCCTGTGGGCCCATTCCAGCTCCAGCAGCATCTCCTTCTGAGCTCTAGTCAGATTCCTGGGCTGCAGTGGATGGCCAGCCGTGAGCTCATTAAGCACAGTGGCCGCCGCTCTCGCCTCAGCGTTTGCCTCGGCAATCTCATCATCATGGTCGGGAGGATCGAAATCAGCCGCATTGAAGAACGGAGCAGGTTGACCCTGGGCGATGAGTTGGGCAATGTTGGCAAGGTTGTGCTGGTTGGCGTGAGCAGCTACGTTGGCGCGAGCATCTGCGGTGGTCTGGGCTGCTTGGGCGGCCGCATGGGCAGCGGCGGCAGCAGCAGCGGCGGTACGTTCGTCAAAGTCAATGTTAGTGAGTGACACGTTCTCGGTGCTCAAGAGTATAGCAATCGCGTCCTTAGCCTGCGCCTGCGTGTACCCGGCATTCGTGACCATGGCCTCCAGCACCGTGTACTTGAAATCTCGAGGACTCTCGAAGGCGAGCTTTCGGGCGTTCATAGAGTCCGAGTCGGCTCGCGCTAGGCGTCGCTGCAGGTTTCGGTATCGCAGATTGCGAAGGCCAAAGACCGGGTGAGGCAGAGGAGGGCTCTCCAACTGTTGGTCGGGTCCGAGAAGGTAGCCCAGCCCGGCATCGCAACACAGCCCAAGCTCCTGAACCTGAACCAGGCACTTCAAGGCCTCTGTCATGGACGCTGTCTCATCGGCAGTCTGCTCAAGCCCCTCAAGCTCCGCATATCGGTTATACGACTCATGAGGCCAGCGGTAGATACCCCAGTACGAGGTAACGGCTTGCTGGGTCGGCTTGATGGGAGGGTAGGCGAGGCTCTCCTCATCCAGCTCAAGCGACAAGGCAAATCGAAGAATATGCTCGCCGAAAGACTGGAAAATGCGCATGCCACTGGAGAAGAGGGTGTCCTTTCCAAGTTGAGGCTGGCCTTGACCTCCATCGTCCAGGTACTTCTGCTTTCTCGCCTTGTACATCTCCGATCGGAAAGGAACCACAACGTTGCGGAAGTACTTGGATGAAATCATCTTGTCAAACTCGTGGTTGACCAAGCGGAGGTTCTTAACATCCGGTCGCGAAAGGTAGGTGGTGATTTCGTCAAAGATCTCAACTGGGACCCGGCCAATGGGCCAGGTGAGCTGGGGAGGGTCTGAAGCCATGGCACTCTGTCCTCGTATCCGCCGGCGTTTGCGGGGCATTTCCGAAGAAGCAGGTGCCCTTCTGTTCATTTCGACCATGAATTAACCAAGCATGGGTGAGCTTGGCTGGCTGGACTCGGGGTCGGTTGTCGAGGCTTAGTGAGGGAGTCGGAGGAGCTCGGTATTCATCGGTCGCTCGGCAGTGGGCTGTCGGGTCGGACGATTCGGACAATGGAATGGGAGACTGTAGGAATATTATGCTTGACAGTGGCCTATCCCAAAGTCGAGGGAATATTGGCTATTGATACCAATGAGTGGTTCGCTGGATAATTGTGCTTCGTGGCTGCAGGAGCGCTTGATCGGATGCAAAAATCGATCAAAGAACGAGTTGCGGGCGATCGAGCAATCGTCAAAAGGATCACAATCGTCTTGGCTAGGAAGTTAGCAATAATGCATTATGATGAAAGATTTATTTGCTGTTTGCGTACCTGGCTATTGACGATGCGCAACAAATAATGTGAGCAATCGGCTCAAAGAGATATTTGGTTGAAGCGGGATGTTGAAGCAATGAATTGGACAAAAAAATCACAGTGGAGAGGTGACAGTCCACGAAAGTTCTTTGCAAAGCGCAGCCAGCAGGAGCCGAGAAAAGTGAAGTCACTGGTGGCAGGTGCCCAGGTCGGAGGTTTGTGAGACCACTTTTTAGCGTCACCTCAGACAAAAGAAGCTAAGTCATTGGCTGTTCGGATCAGCGTGTGGCCCTAAGGTGGGACGCTTTCCTAGGGATCAGCGAGTACCTTACCTCAGCCCTTTCAGGTGTTCAACATGGGATTGTTTGGCAGTCGCGATCCGCTGTGCTTTTGGCGGGGTGCTTCTGGCAAGGACCGGGGCGGGGCTACCGAGGTGGTGGACCCAGTCAGGGTCTACCTGAGGCTGAGTCTAGACTTGCTCCGAGTGACACTGATTCTTCCTTCTACTTATCTCATCCACCTCATTGATCGATTGTTTTCATTCCCTTGGGGGCCTTGACTGATTCGTTACATTGCAGTTTGCTTATCCTACGAATGCGGCAGGCACTTCTCATGAGTTTGGCCTCTAAATTGACAAAGTATGACGAAAGGGAGGCTTGTTGAGTTCACGCCGTTTACGGATTCGAACATCTTCACCCTGTTGGTCTCCCTGCCTGTGAACATCAGAACAAACATTCACTCCTGCATTAACACAAACCCCTCGATGGGCTCCACAAGACTCAACAGACGACCATTCCATTACGAGTGTTATCTAGCGGCTTCAGTCTACTGGCCGACCTAATTTCCAGCCACAGCACAACAGTTCATCAATAGGATGATGACCCATATAATTGCCGTGGGAATACATGATGGTATATCGAATAAGAACAAACTATGACATATTTCTGCGGAACCCAAAAAACACCTCCAACGCCTTTCGAATCAGAACAATTGTTTCTCTGTCGTAGAACTGGTGCTAATCAAGCGGGTACGGTCTCATTGGGCGGGCCCAGAAAAGAACCAATATCTAAAGTTTCTTGTAAGTCAAATTGATCCATACAATCTCGACCAGGGATGATTTCGACATACTGTGTAGCGTACTGGACTTCAATATTAGCAGCCTGGCCCTGGCACGAAGCCGGCGCGCTGCCGCCGACGGTGTGTATCCTGTACACCTCCTGGACGTCTCCGGTGCTGGGCTCGACGGTACGCAGCCGGAGCCAGGGAACTGCCGCCTCGCCGTGCTGGCCGGACTGAGCCGTGAGGGGCGCGGGCATGGACGCGTTTTTTGCGCAGTACGAGTCGCCGACAGACGCGCCGTCGTTCTCGAGCATGAAGAGCGGGACGCCCTTTCCGGTGAAGAGGTGGTGGCCCGAAATGGCGAGGTTGCTCGGCCCCAGGCGGCGGTTCGTCTCCTCCTCGGTGAGGTTGAAGTCCATGGCTACGACGGGCAGCTTGTCGAGCAGGTCCGGGTACAGGGAGCCGACGCAGCTGGCGTTGAAGAGGGTCGCGACGGCGCCGGTGGCGACGGGGACGGCTGTCGAGTTGCTGGTGTCGCAGGTGTAGTTCTGGGTGCCACGGCCGATGGCGATGTGCATGAGAGTGAGGCCGTCTCTAGGCTTGCCGAGAGTCTGGGTTGCGGCTGGGCATGTGGTGTTAGTGTATGCAGATCTTTCTGGTTCTTACCAGGCCGCGGGATCTCTCAACTCACCTTCAGGTAGCTTAGCCGTGGAGAGGTCGCAGACTGGTGCGGTTGACAGATACTTGGTGGCCTGAACCTTGGTCGCCAGCATGTTGAAGTACTCGGAGATTTGCTCGATGCTACCCGGCAACGCGGCCTGGAGGTTAAGCGTGGGGTAGGTTGGCGCAGCAAGGGCAAGGGATGCTAGAGCCGGCACCAACAGTGTTGAGCAACGCATATTGGTTATATATAATTGCGTGAATTGGTTAGGTGTGATAATGTGGAGTAGAATAGGGCGGATGTCAATGTATTCGATGATGTTCGGTTGTTGGTTGTTGGTGTTGGTGATTATGCTTCGTTCCCCAGAAGAGTGGAAATATCGAACCAGAATTTCAAGCAAGTAAAAGCCCAAACGAAACCAATGAAATACGAGACTAGGAAATAATGAAAAAACCCAAGAAAAACCGAAGCAGATTCGTCGCTCGATATATGAGATGAACCGTGGTAGATGGAAGGGGTGGGCTACACAAGTTCCGTTGTGCAAGCGGGCAGCCGTTTCTAATATACCACGACATACTCAAATCGCTTACCTCCTCCCACCCCGGCGGCAAAGAAACGGCCACCAATGCATCTCATTAGGGCCCTAGGTTCCTGACCTGCCCAGAATGGCATGGTATCAATGGAGGGTTACAAAAAAAGATGGCGGGGGGGGGAGGGGAAGGATAGCCGGGGGAGGGGGGAAGAGTCTGCCGCCGTGGTGTGCGAGGCAACGGCTCGGTATTCGCAGCGGCTGCCATGGTTCAAGACTGGCAGCCGCCATGCCATGCAACCGTACGACGGGCGGGAAGAGGGCATGAGGGACGAGGATGGGAGCGAGGACGAATGAGTGGAATGGCAGAGATGCAAGTAATACCAGCGGGGTGTGTGGATGCCAGGCGATCTTCGCCGGGGTCAGGGGAGGTGCAAGCGCCCGGCCCGCTTCAAACGGCCTCGTTGTGTGGTGACAAGTAGCGACGCGCTCCACGTTTTTGAAGGTGGTGTCGTGCTGCTCGCTGCTCAGGACTCGAGGATTCGAGGTCGCGGCCGTGTAGTTCTGTCTTTTTCTATGGACTCCAGTTGAGATTGGGTTACTTACCTAAGGTATTTGAGATACTACGGCGATATCGTTTTGGACAAGAGGACTATCTATGCGAGTAAAGATGCCTTAGTGAAGACGACTCGACGTGTCATCTTCTGGCCGCTGTATACCCTACCTAGGTATTACATACCTTTCAGTCCGCCTTTGTCCTTCTTGATCCGTCTGTTCATTTGCATCAGAATGGTGAGTATCGATGAAAGACGAGGCCTGCCTCATCTGGACTTTGACCGAGTATGTATCTCTCTCTGTGTGCATACCCATGTGGGTGTCCTTCGAAATAACGAACCACGGCGGCTAGAAACCTGAAATAGCAACAAGAGAGATCGCGTCAACCCTCACATCTGATAGGCCAAACCACCTGAGATTACCCATGGACGGTACCACCTTCGTGCACCTTGCCAAAAAAAAAAAAGTTGTACCCGTCTCTGGCCCGGCGACGCGCCCACGTTGCATGTACCCGCTCTTGTACATTTCCCAAGGTCAGGTTTGCTTTCTTTTGCCGCGCTCCCAACCAGGGCCGCGACAACCTCTCATTGGTTCCAAGGTCCATGTCCCCACCCGGGCCGCGCAGACGGGCCAGCGTCAAACGGGAATCTCTCGTCGAATGGGAATCGTCGCTGGTCTTTTGGGACATTTGGGTGGCAGCTCGGGACTGGAGAAAGCCTTCCACCCTACCTTAGGTTGAAGCGGGAAGGAAAACCTAGAATAGAACATCGCGGTGGACCGGTGGGGAGCCACGCTTTCCCACGCTGCTTGACGCCATCTAAGGTAAGGTATGATCTCGACCAGATGATCTCGGATAATGCAACAAAGTTCCCGTTCATCCCCGGTAGCTAAAATTCAAAGTAATCTGGAATCTGTGTTCTGACAAGATCCCTCACTAAGCCAAGTTAAAGTACTGCCGCGGTTCATACCACATGTCCTAACGCCCAATCGTACAGTTGTCGGTGAAAACAAGTTTTATGCATACAGTTTTCGCCCACATAGAGTCGTTCGTCGCTGGCTTAATCGACATCCATCACGTTTCCCTCCCTCTCGGCGTCACTTTAAGTAGACACCTTACTGACTAACGTCTAGTGCCCACTGAACCCCTCCTCTTGCCAGTCGCCGTGGCCGTTTCCGGCCCCTCCCTTGAGGCCCCCGGCGCCCGCGGCGGCGGCTCCTGCTACCGACTTGCCAAGGTTGCTGGCGTGCTGCTCCACGTCCACCGTGCCGAGCCAGTATAGCGAGCAGAAGACGAGTAAATGCAACGCGACACAGTATGCCGCAAATAGATTTCTACTAGTCCGAGAGGCCAGCACCATCCGCGTCACTGAGTATACCACTCGTTCGGGGAAGCTCATTCGCTTGTAGGCCCTAGCAGACTCCCGCCCTCGGAAAGCGGCAAATGGCGAAATATTCGATTCGTATGCCTTTTTGTATCTGTCCATTGTAATTCCCGGGTTGCCGCTGCCTCCAATGGAGACCGTGGAAGGGTTCGGGTTAGATGAGAATGCCGCTGAAGACGACGTTGCTGAAGGTCCGGCCCGATTGTATGTCGAGACGTACCTCGTCTTCTCGTAAAGACTGAGATTGTCCTTTTGAAGAGCTGATACTTCTTGTCTCAGCTGGGAGACGGTGCGATGCGTGTCCGACAACTCGCTTTCTAGTTCGGCAATTCGCTTTTTGAAACGGTCACGTTGGGCTGTGATCATTGGCAGAATGCCAGAGCCGCCGCCCATGGGCTCTCCTCCACCACCCATACGTGGGTCAATTCCGCTGATGATGGACGATGTTGGCGAAACTCTTCCACCACCACCACCTCCTCCCCTTCGTCCCGGGGCAATTGATGGGGCGTAGCGGTTGAATGTTCCTGCCACCGACGCGCCGGAAGGGAATGCGTTGGACGACTCTGACTGCAGCGTCGCGAGGTCGTTCTCGAGTCGCTCGTTTAGTTTCTGCGACTTTTCGAGGTCCATATTCGTTCGCGACATTTCCTCCTGGAGGTCAGAGAGCTTAGTCTGTAAGTCTTGGTGGGAAACGCGCAGGATCGTCAGCTCGTCACCGAGCTTCTTGTTCCGTGCCAAGAGGAGCTTCTCCAAAGTGTCACTTTGGCCCTTGGACTCTGTGGCACTTTCGACCACATCCTTCAAATCATCATCGTCGCCTGTGGAAAACTCGATGCTCTTGAGTACCTCAAGCTCCTGCTTCACGTCGTCGTAGTCACTCCACTTCTGCACCTTGGACTTGAGGTTGTCCCTTTCTTCCTTTAGCAGGCCAACCTCTCTCTCCAAGCTGCGCAGCCTGGAATCCAGATCACGCTTCAGCCCCTCCTTCTCAACCCTGCTAGCATCGAGTTTCCGGATGAGTGATGAGTTTTCCGACCGCATGCGCATGTAAGCAGGGTCGTCTTCCAAGGATGTGGGCGTCTGAGTGGTGGCGGATGACTTTGCCTGTGCCAGTTCCAGTCGCAGTTGCTCGTTCCGGGCCTCGATCTCGGCCAGCCGCTGACTGGTCCGGTCAAGGTCTGAGTGAAGCATCTCGATTTCGGCACTGGTGACGTGGCCTGCCTGGCCTTCCGCATCCCCATCGTCTGTCTTTCCGAGGCGCTGGTTGACTTCGTAGCTCGCCTTGATCTCGGTGAGCAGACGCTCCTGGTTCTCAACCTTTTCTTCCAACGTCTTCTCCTTCGCGGCCCAGTTGTCCTTCTTTTCGTCGAGCACTGCCACCCACGAAGCCTCCACCTCCTTTACCTTGCTATCCAGATTGTTTTCGAGCTCCCTCTTCGCGGCAGATTCTGTCTGCAGCTTGCTCTCGGTATCCTCCAGCTGGGTCGTCAGCTTAGCGACGGACTTTTGCAGGTGCTGATTTTCCTCAGTCAGCTTCGGAAGAGTGTCTTCAGACACGAGCATGGAGTCGACCGACGCTTCAAGAAGCGGGTATGGATCAGGCGCATCGGATAAGGATGTGTAAGTCTGGAGGAAGGCCGAGTTGATTGACTTTGAGTGGTTCGTAAGGAGATCGATGAAGGTTTGGTACGCTTTTCGTTTAGTAAGAGCAACACTTCGGCAATGAAGACGCCGTACCTTTCAACAGGCCTTTGATCTCGCCCAGCTTTGTTGCATCATCGAGCTTCCTGAAGTCCTTTGTTTTCTGGGCTAGTTCCTTTCTCTGGACGGTCGAGTCTCGCTGGTATGTGACAATCTCGGAGGCGGTGTTGTCGAGGTTTGCGACGAGGTTCGTGTAGTCGATAGCTAGCTCGGTCAGACTATGTTTTCAAAGTTATAGCCAATGGGTTCCCTCACTTCTCCAGGCCGAGATGGCATGCTGGAATTTGTTGCCGCCCTCGGGCAGGTTGGGAGTGTCCGAAGGTGCCTCTGGCTGCGGCGCGTTGGCATTGGCCGCCAGGACGGATTCTACGTCTGCCATGTTGAGTCGGTTTTCTCGGTCGCAATTTGAATAATGATCACTTCATCACCGGGAGACCATGGAACTCCAAGAAGTCGAGGTTGACGGCGGGGTTGAAGAGTTGTTTCAATCCGCCAGTGTCCGTTGTAGCTGTTGTCGTTCGGTACAGATCGAAAGTGTTTCGACTGAGCTCGCTGGTTCGGGGAACGTGTTCCCTTTCCGGGCAGCAAGTTGATTGGCTGCGCACGGCATGCAGGGGTTCAGAGGCAGCAACAGCTCGTCGTTTCCGTCCCTACGGGGCCGCCCCAGGCACATGCCTGCGCCAGTACCTTTAGCACAGCGACCCGGTTATCCAGGATAGGTGGGCTACGTAATCCGCCTATGGTTAGGTTAGCTGTAGGTACCTAAGGTGATGGATGTACCTACACTACTCCGTACCTCTGGACCATGTCATCAGATTACCAGCCCAGCTTCGGAGCTTCCCAGCTGCATCATATTCCCAGCAGAACGACCCTTTCACGCCTCGAGACGACCGTCGCATGAGCTCGACAATGGCATTACGGCACTCATGATAGTACGACTGATTTAACATGGCATCCGAGGATCCAGACGACCAGACCTCCTCTGCGTCCGGGAGCTCCAATGCGATCGCCCGCAATGACGGGCCCTTTATCCTGCGCACATTGTTGGAGGATGTGCCGTTGTCGGCAGATGGCGCTGACGAGGGGACCAAGATCAATTGTGTTGAATACCTAGGTAGGTAGATGTGACCTCTCCGATGGCTCATCACGGTGCTGATCATCTTCCCACCAGACCACAACCTATACATCGGCACGAGCGCATCCGAATTGCTTCATTTTGTCCAGATCCCAGCCGACCCCGCCGATCCGGCCGGACGACCATCTTTTATACTTGCCTCCCGTCTGCGGCCGGCCTTTGCCGAGAACAGCAACGCCCTCCCAGGCATTCAACAGATTCTCCTTCTGCCCAAGGTCGGAAAGGCTTGTGTGCTTTGCAACCAGACCGTCACCTTCTACTCTCTGCCTGAATTCAGCCCCGTATTCGGAACTACGCAGGTGAAGAACTGCAATTGGGTTGGCGGAGTGGACTTGAACGATCCCCAAGATGATGTTGACGAATCCGCTGCAGGGGTATTCATCCTCCTATCGCTGATGCGAAGGATTCAGGTTGTGAGGATCGGGGAGGTTGCAAGAGCAGTCAAGGTACGCAATGCCTCGTCCTATAAGCAATGAATGACTAACGGCTGTTTAGAATATTGACGTACCCGGGACTACAATATCGATTCGTCGCGACTCCATTGCGTGTGTTGCTGATTCACGAAGTTACTCCTTGCTCGATGTTGGCAGGCAGCTTAGAATTCCGCTCATGACCATATCCTCCTTGGACGACTCACAACCTGCGGGTGAAATAGGTCAGGCTCAAGATATCGCAGGCAGTGTAGATGGCGGTATCTTGAGAAGTGCATCGGCCGCCCATAACCGACCGCTCCTCTCCGCTGGTGACCCTCACGGCCATGCTAGAAGCACGAGCCTGGGCGGTCTGCTCAGCGGTGGACGGAGGGACCTCAGCCCTCGAGGAGCCGACGAAAGCGCACGGCAAGGATCTTCACCACCGACTCCATCTGCCAGTCCAAGACCTTCGGGCGAAGGCCCCTTGCCGCCGCCATTAACAGACAAGCCCTTGCCAGCGGCGCCTGCAACTGCTCGCGCGGAGACGTCTCCAACAAAGTCGGCTCCCGTCTTCCTCAAACCCCACATTGTTTCGCCAACAGCTGAAGAATTCCTACTTGTCACTGGCACTGGACCCTTGGACCCGGGCATCGGGATGTTTGTGAACCTTGACGGAGACCCAACGAGACCGACTGTCGAGTTTGACAGATACCCGCGGGAAGTGGTGGTTGACGGTGGGGCATCTAACCAGGCATCGTCCAGGATGGCACTGGAGCAGGATGAGGAGGGATACGTCATTGCATCCATGACGAAGGACTCGGAAGCAGGGCTGCGTCACGGACTGGAAATTCAAAGATGGGATTCGGACGGGACGGACCCAGAAACTTCTAAATGGTGGTTGGAGACGGAAACATCAGGAGAAGATGAAACGACACCTTTGGGGATTCGCTCGCTGATGGGTACCGACGAGACCCATTTCGAAGAGATTGTCGAAAGACTTTGTCAGGGGAAGTTTTCCCCGTTTCCTGGAGGCCTTGCCGAAAACCCGATATTCTCACCGAGAAGCGCAGACTCTCGCACCGCATCATCTCTAGAGCAGATGACGAAAGAGCGAGAACTGTTCGAGCGTGATGTAGACTCCCAGGAAGAAGACGCATTACCCGAAGGGTGGGAAGAAAACAGAAACGCTGAAGAGAGTGAGTTTGCAAGGCGACTGGCAAATGCCAACTCCAGGATAGCAGTATGGGCAAAGGATCATATTTGGTGGGCAATTCGGAACCCGACGTTGCTGCGGCTGGAAGCCCGACTAGAAGCTGCATGCGAGCAAGACGGGACCTCAGACCCATCCAAACTCAACCGACGTGCAATTTTCACGGTACTCAACTCGTTTAGAGGGCAGGATGCCAAATCAGAGCTGGAGTTTGTGACATTCAGTTACCTGCGCCAGCGTGCTGGTGTCCTTCTTCTTACCAACTTATTGCATGCGACAGAGACGCCTTTCACAGATGCTGAGTTGAAAGCCTTGGAGGAAGTTTTGGTGGAGAGTAGTCTGGATCCTCGCGTTGTTTTGTCTTTGATACCCGGCCTACGGAATGAGATTGTGGAGAGCCGAAGAGGCATCTGGATCTTTGGCGGCGTCAAGAGAACAACAGAGAACTACTTGGAAAGCGAGCATTTTCATAAAGACAGTCACTCAATAGGGGACCTCGACGGCAAAGTCGTGCAATTTCTGCGGCGGTTCCTAGCCGCGTGGAGAAAGAAGAAGGGATTCGGCAGCGTTGCAGACGAGAGCGAGGTGTTCCGGACTGTCGATGCCGCGTTGTTGCTGGTCCTCCTCGAGCTCGACCAGACTTCGCCCGCAGGCCTGGCGAGGAAGAGCTCGTCGGTCCGATCAGAGTTATATGACGTTGTCGACAAGGGCGTAGATTGCTTCGATCGAGCTGCCTCCCTTTTAGAGTCATACCACCGCCTCTTCGTACTCAGTCGACTATACCAAAGCCGCAAGATGGCGGGCGACGTTCTCGCGACCTGGCGGCGTATCGTCGAGGGTGAGGCCGACTATGGAGGCGAGCTGCAGGATGGAGAGCAGCGCGTCCGTGAGTATCTCACGAAGATTAGCAGCCAGGCCCTCGTGAGGGAATATGGTGTCTGGCTCGCGAGTCGCAATCCGAAGCTCGGCGTACAAATCTTTGCAGAAGATAAGGGCAAGGCGCCCGGCTTCGAGCCAGCGGAAGTTGTGGCCATCCTTCGTGAAGAGGCTCCCGACGCAGTCAAATACTACCTGGAGCATCTTGTTTTTGGCAAGGGGCACACTGGTTATGTCAACGACCTCATCGCCTACTACTTGGACATTGTTCTCAGCGATCTAGAGACGTCGCAAGAGAGCCGAGACGCGTTCGCCGGCACATACACATCATACAGAGCATTACAGGCTCCGAAACCGACATATCGACAGTTCCTCACGGATAACGCTCCCGAAGATGACGAGGTCTGGCAGAGCCGGCTGCGGCTATTGCAGTTGCTGGGTGGTGCACACCAGTACGACGCCGCCGCCATCAGGGAGCGCATATCCTCGCTGCCGGACGAGCTTCTCGTCCCCGAGACCATCATCCTCGACGGCCGCGAAAGACGCCACGAGGATGCCATCCGGCTTCTCGTACACAAGCTGGGCGACTACGACACGGCTGTCTCGTACTGCCTGCGCGGCGGTTCGAGCATCTACACGCGCCCGGACGGCAGGCGGGAGAGCACGCCGACGCACGACATGCAAGCGCGGCTGTTCCGGGCTGTCCTCGGCGAGTTCCTCGCCATACAGGACGTCAGCGACCAGATTGAGCAGACGGGCGCGCTGCTGGAGCGTTTCGGGGGCTGGTTCGACGTCGAGGATGTGCTGGCGCTGATTCCCGACCAGTGGTCCGTCGAGGTCGTGGCTGGGTTCTTGATGACGGCGCTGCGGCGTATCACGCAGGAGAGGCACGAGACGACGGTCACCAAGGCTCTCAGCTCGGCGGAGAATTTGAGAGTGAACCACGACTTGATTCTCAAGGTGGATGAGAAGGGACCGTCGATTGAGGCGCCTAATTAGTCGGCTGTGTAGCCATGATTGGTGTCTTGGAGATTGGAGGAAGGGTCATGTTTTGATGTAGAGTAGATTTGGTCCGTAGAGGACAAACATAGCAAGGCGGGAGAAAGCACGATAATGATGATGCCCTCATAGACTTTGCTCCTCATATCCGGTGGCACCAATGCAGGTGAGGTGAGAGGAGCTGCTGGATTTCTTGACAATATAGGCACTAGGGATTGCAACACTCTGATGATCAACCATTGCTGTCGTAAACCGGGACGTGCTTCACAAACCATCAAGTCTCCCTGAATAAGCCGCTGCCTCTGCATTTCAAGAAAAGCTATTCAGGCCCCCCAGCCATCGCAGACGGGGGGGGACAAGGTCCGAGTAAGTGGAGGTGTCGACGAATAGGAAACGGAAAGCAGCTCTTGTTTCCTTTTGCTATCACGAAGCCGCTGCATCCGGTCACGGGAAGGAGGATCCCACCCGTCGTTTACCACTCCCTACGGCCGGTTGAAATCATGGAAAGCGCCAAGATTGACGCAAAGAGACGGGAGACTTCGCTGCTGTTGCTGTTGGCGTGGTACTTACCCGCCTGCCTGCCTGCCACTTACGTATCTACCTCAGCTCCTGGGGGGGTGCTCTCGCGAACCCGAATGCGAATGCGTCTGGTCGGAGGCATGTGAGGTATCTCTATCCAGCCACCCAGCTGAGTTTTCATTCTTTCCCATGGGCAGAACCCCAATATGAACAGATGATCATAACCGATGACTGCATGTGGTGTCGAATAAAAGATTGCCGATCAAAACTTTGGTGTTTTTGTCTCATATGGAAAAGCCTTGGGAATGAGGAACACGGAAACATACTCAGCTAGACCTAGGTAAAAGACGGGGGGGTTGATGTGAAGGGCGGGAGAGAAGAATGCACAATGGACGGACGCTTCGACGGGCTGGGTCTTGGAGAGGGAAAGCTGGTTGTGGTGAAAGAGTTGATTATGATGCTGCGAATAGGCGAGGAAGTACGGATGCTCCGTAGGACAAAATGATGGGACAAGAATTCGATAATTGATGTAGGTAGATTCAATGCTGGCGCGTGGATAGCTTCAAAGGGGGCTCAAGTTCTATTGACAGGCCGGGCCCCCCCTTTCGGACCAAACTCCGTCCCTAGCTCTGGTTCTGGTTCTAGTAGGATTCCCCTCCGGGTCCTCGTCCTACGATTCTCCCACTCATAACCCTTCTCCCGGCCATTGACTGTGGACAGAAAACTCAAATACTGCATCTAGCCAGGTCGGCCAACGCCCGAAGGAGTTTACCCCATCAACAGAAGTCTGGCTGTCCAGGGAAGGAAAACTCAGCAGGAGAACGGCAACGACGACGACGGTTTCAATGATTCCAAAGCGCCGTGCCTCGAAACCAAAAGTTCCTCCCCCAGCAAAGATCTAGGGCCCAGCCACAATGTCTAAGATCGAACCAATCAAGAGTCGTAGATCAGGCTCAGCTCAGCTGGAATACCTAGGAGAGAACCCGTAGCTTGAGTTTTCAGCCGCACCGGGCCTGGTACCCGGGCATAGCAAAGGTACTCCTCTTCTTCTTCTTCCTCCTGTTTCCCTGCTTTCTGCTCCTGCTCCTGCTCCTCTGTTGTTCATGCCATGAGCACGTAAACAGCTGATTGCGGGCGAAACAAATTCATCGCCATCATCTTCCTCCCGGGCGCTAACTCTACCCCCTTCAGCCACCTTTCTCAGGGGAGATGAGAGTACCCAAGTGAGCTGTCGAGGGAAAGCAAAAGGGCAAAAGTTCCCCCGGAGAATGGAGCGGGACCTCGGATGGGGCCTAGAGCCTAGAGCCCAAGAGCCTAGAGCTGAATCGAGAAATGATGTCGTTGAATGTCTCAGCATCGAGAGAGACGGAGCGGAGTGTCAAGGTCCGCACCAATAGTCCTTATAAGTCAAAACCCCACCCATGTCGTGGTTCTTGTTGTCCACTGACCGTGACCGCTTGTCTGTGGCCACCGTACTATGTATATTTTATTCTTTTTGTTCTTCTTTCCTTTCACGCGGCAGCCTTGCGTTTAAGCACCGCAATAGTCAACCACCTCTTCCGGATCGTCACGTCCTCGATACCGCGGTCCCAAGCCCACTCCCGCTCCTCGCCGTCGCAGTCCCGCTCCCAAATGGACTCGACCTCGAGCCCGGCGTCCGCCAGGCTCGCCTCCTCGAAGAAGCCGCGCATCTTGGGCCGTCCCGTGTGAAATCCGGCCACGACCCAGCACCGGGACTCGGAGCCTTCTCGCATGAACCAGGCAATGGACTTTTGCAAGTTGGCGTGCTGCCAGGGCATCCAGAGGCAGTCTGCGACGAACAGCCGTTCGAAAGCGTGCTTGTTGGCGATGGAAAACGGATCGTCGAGCTCGCCCCACGAGTGTCCCTCGACCAGGACCTCGCGGGCCGTGAGGGCGCCCGTGGGGGAGACGGCGGGGACGATGTTGCGCGTGGCGTTGAGGCGGAGGGACTTCATGACGGCCGGGGCGGGGTAATCCGTCAGCACGGTGCGTTCCGCGCCGAGGAGGGCGGACATGATGCTCGGCAGGGCGGTGCCGGCGCCCAACTCGAGGGTTGTCTTGCCGCGGACGTCAAAGTGCGATAGTGGGGGCCCGAGACGGACGGGCACGGCGGTGTCGATACCCAAGGTGCCGGCCTCGACGAACTCGCCGAGCTGGAGGCTCGAGTTCCAGAGGTAGTGGCTGAAGAGCTTGCGGTCGTCGGCGGCGTCGGGCTCGGCGAGCTCAAAGGTCAGGGGACGGCGGAGGTGCGGGGAGGTGTATTCGATGCCGTTTACGGCGTCGCCGTGTTGGTTTGTGACGTCGTCGGGGAAGATTACGCCGAGGGAGGACATGAGGTAGTCCTCGGGGGACTCGGCGGGCGGGCCGGTCAGGGAGATGCGGGATGTGAGCGCCATTATTGACGGATAGGAACGGAGAAAGAGCGCCGGGGGGCCGGGATGTCGAAGGAGGAGGAGGAGGAGGAGGAGGGTGGGCAGTCGAGATGCCGGGGATCCAAGGACGGCGAGACACCGAAGCGAACGAAAGCGAGTACGACGACGACGACGAGGTCGAGTTTGACAACGAGGTACCTGCCGCGAGTAGAGTGCTGTCGTCGAAGCGCAGTGGCGTTAGGGTATGCGTAATGCAAAAAAAAAGACTTGGGTAAACGGGGGAAAATTGTCGTCTTTTTCGGTGTGTGCGCGCGCAAGGTCAGGAGGAGGTCAAACGGCGCATGGCGGGGTAGTCGAATTGCCCCGCCATCCACCGAGTTGCGCTACGGACACCTACCTAACAACGTACACCTTCCCTCAGTCACTGGTCAGGCGGCATCGTGCACAGCGAGTCCGAATCAGCGAACAACCCCCAACGACAGAAAAAAACTAAAAAAGACCGGGAACGACACCACCATGAAACAGGGAACACGTCGGTTTTCGAAAGATGGGACGAAAGAGATGTGGCGTCTGTCAATGCCGAAAAGATGTCCTCGCGGTGGCACCGACAGGAGGAGGAAGAAGAAGAAGAAGGGGTACGCATACACTACACAGGACGCACAGCCATCAGAGCCGCAAGGAACCGCACTCGCGTCCGCGTCCGCGTCCGCGTCTGATATCAGTGATGTGGGATGAGAAAAAAAAAGGTGTTGAGCCTCACGACGCCACGGCATGAAAGACTGCAAGAGATGGGACGGGGGGAGGCGTAGAGGGACGTGGACGCGCACCACGGCACAGGGGCACCGCTGCCCATTAGGAGTTGGCATAACCTGCCCATGAGGTGGTTTCTTATGTAAGTTTGTAAGGTAAGGTAAATGTGTTCATAGTTGGATGGCAGGGTTGATCGTGAGAGTGGGAGCTTCCCTGGAGAGAACCATCAGGATCATCCAGGTCGGTGATAATAGTGCACCTATACACTACTACTCCGTACCCGTATAGTGGTATCCTTACGCAGTAAGCGTGTACGTGGCATGGTACGCTACTTTACTTCAAACCTCATCTCTGGGATGCTCTGCAAGGTACGAACCTGGAGCTTGGAGCCTGGAATCCCCGGGGACTTGGCCCCCGGGGGGAAAACAATTACCACGGCGCGGATGCTGCCGCGACACAGCCACACTGGCCACGATGTTTTTTCCTCCATGTACTATGGTAGCTTTCCCGCCTGGGCTGTCCCTCGGTCGGTGCGTCGGGGGCCTCTTCAGGGACCACAGCGCCGGAGAAAATCGTCGTCAGCGGGGTCCCTTTTTCTGTGTCTCCGTCCTTTCTTCCAGTGGACCGTAGGTATCAGTGGAGGGAACCTAAGCGCAGGTGGCTGTGCAAACAAATCGCTGCAGACTGCAGAGTGGTCCCCCCCCCGTAGCCGAAGCTTAGCACTGCTAGTGGGCTCGCAGGAACCCGCATCCCGACAACAGTTTTCCGCTCCACCCCTCCTCTGGGCTCCCTCTCCCTCTCCGTCATCACCACCACCACCACCACTACCGCCAGGGAACCTCCCACTAACAGAGGAGACCAAAAAAAAAAAAAGATAGAGGTGGTGCAGTGCAGTGGCTGTGCCGCCCTGTGCCGTCCACTCGCACCCGCATCCGCAAACCAGATCCCTTCTCTGCCCCAGATCCAACCATACACACACTCTCTCTTTCGTCCATTGAGTTTTCCAAAGTTACTCTCTCCAATGTGCAAAATGCTTGTAATTAGTAGTACAACCACACACACACACCGACAATAGGTAGACTGCGGCCACAACATGCGCATGCCACTCATGCATGGCTATTTTGATCCTCCCTCGGGGTCATCCTCCTCCTCCTCCATCATACCTCCCCACCACAGCATATCATGCTTACTTACCTAGGTACCCTGACACGAACAAACGTAATCCGTACCTTACATTTTTCGTCCCATCGTCATCAACCATCCGTCCATCCACCACCCTCGATCCCGAATCCCGTCAGCATGGCCCCCCCCCTTTCTCTGGCCAGCCACAGGTACGGGTACGGGCTACCCAAACAGGCCGACCACCGGCCACCGGCCACCAGTATCCTCATCCTCATCGGCTCATCCTCCGTCGCTCGCGGCAGAGCGCGGAACTCGGAACCCCCCACCCCTCCGGCCCCCCCTGCCGGGGGGGGGCCGCCCACCCACCCGCGCCGCCCCCCCCCCCCCCCCCCCGCCCCACCCCCTCCCCCTCGTCCCCCCCCCGCGCGCCCCCGGGGGGCGCGGGAAGCCCGACCCCCCCCCCCCCCCCGGATTGGGGTTTTTTTTGCGGGGGTGCCCGCGGGGGTTGGGGGGGGGGGGGGGGGGGGGGGGGGGGGAAGCAGCTAGTTAGACTAGCTGATGAGGTCGCACAAGAACCAAGGCACCCACCCCATCGTGATTCGTGATAAATCTGGCAGTCTGACACGCCTGATAGGGGATCTTAGGGCCAAAGAACAAAACCCCCTTCACCATCCCCGATCCGGTAACACCGCTGCGAGTCTTCGGCACGACTATCCATCCCATACAACTACAGCCCGTCCACACTCCCTTGCTTGACACTATTGCTGCCGATCTTTGCTGCCAATCGCTGACCCTGTCGCGCTGTCAAAACCGTCAGTCCTGTTCCTGTTCCGTCATCCCTTGTTTCCGAGGAACAATCAGATAGGGATTCGTTATCCAAATCGCATCATTCCCCATCTATACCCGAGGCATCACGGTTGTAACTCATCACGGCAGGTGAGAAGAGCGGGAATAGTGACAGTGAAAGTGAGAGTTGACAAGTGTCTCTTGTTTTATACCATCGAGCCTTAGGCTATCATATAGTATAGGGTATCAATCAAATGCTCCTTTTTCTTCAAGGGGCAAACAACATGGAACTTATGCTGTCCAATCATGAACCTCATGTCCATCCCGTCCTCGTAAGCCAGTCGTTGTAGTCCCGTACAAGTCTGCGCCAAACCATGCAACACCAAAATGTAGTGTAGAGATTTTTTTTTTCCGCTCGTCAAAATCGCTCCCGCCCAAAAAAAAATGAATGAAAAAGAAACCAATGAAGCATCCCGATGATATTGTCCTCCGCCGCCTTCCATTACTGAGCCGCCTGGCAGCTCTCAAGCATCGCCTGCATCTCCCGCAGCTGCTCCTCAGTCGGATCGTCAGAGATCCAGGGTCCCTTCTCCTCATCCGTCGCACCAAGGAAGCCCTCGGCACGCTTCAGCGTCTGCACGTCCAGGTCTGTCACGTAGTTGTTGCCGTCCGTGAGCTTGATGCGCACCTCGTGATCCGTCGACAGCATCATGTCGTCCTTGGCCAGTCGCCGAGGACCATCAAACACTGCCATCACCCGCTTCTTCATCGTCATCTGGCCCTTGTCGAAGCCCCAGGAAGAAGGGTAGTCGCGTCTGTTCTTGCGACCCTTGGCCTTGACAGGCATAGGGCCGCCTCCACGGGAGTGCGTGAGGCCGCGCGACTTTTGAACACCGTTGACCGGGTTGCCCTTCCTCTTGGGCGATGCGCTGACGCGCTGCTTGCTGTCTTCCTCGTCATCGTCCTCCATCATCTCCTCGTCGTCCTCCTCCTCGTTCGAGGGCATCTGCGTCTGCGTGGGCAGATGGTTCTTCTCCAATGTCTGGTGCACTTCCTTGTCGTTCTCAACCTCGGCCAGGCGCTGAGCGTTGATGGCCTCAGAAGGGTCCTCCTGCTGCACAATGCGCAGCACACAGTCGTCCAAGTGCTCGTAAAAGTCCTGAGCGTTGGAGAAGGTCTGCGAGCAAGTGGAACACTTGCCAGTGGCATCGGGAGGGTATCCCGCGAGCTTCTTGCCGCTGTTGGCGCTGCTGCTCTTCTTGCGACTGTTGGGTGGTGTCTGCTCGACGCCGTGGACGGCTGTCAAGTGACGCTTGAAGACATCGGCGCGGTTGAACGACTTCTCAGCCGCTGAACCGGAGCCGGGGCAGAAACCGCACACCATGGTTCCCTTGTAGTGCGTCAGGGTGTGGCGGTTCTTGTCGTACTTGCGAGCGAAACCCTTGACGTGGTAGTCGCAAGTCACAATCGGGCACTTTTCCGGCCGCTCAGTCTGGTGAGTGAGCATGTGCGCCTTGAGGTCTTTGAAGACCTTGCCGCATTCGGGATGGGGGCATCTCTGCTTCTCCTTGCCCTCATCGCCGCTGTAGTTGTTGCCATCAGAGTAGGTTGAGGGGAATGAGTGAAGGCTGGGGCGGCGGGCGTCACCGGGAGTAGCGTAAGGGCTGAATTGCTGCTGCTGCTGTTGGAAACCGCTGTGGAGGAAGGGCGATTGACTGCCGTTGCGAACCATTGACATTGACTGTGATGAGGGCGAGAGGGCAGGCGAGGTGGGATACTGGTTGGGGTTCTGGAAGTTGGCCATCATGGGGCGGCTGATGTCGGGGTGGATCAAAGAAGGGTCTGGAGCGGAGAGGTGGTCAGCGGGCAATGTGCGATAAGGAGGATGATGCTGCTGCTTGACAGAGGAAAACCAACAAGAAGAACCAAGAGGAGCGACGAAATGGCCGCTGCTCTGAGAAAAGAAAGTAGAGACTCGAGGAGTCTTTGGCGAGTGGCCCCAGACGGGCGCCGGAGGAGAAGAGAAGGAAGTAGAGCTAGGAGAGACAAAGGACAAGCTTGACTTGCGCGATGCGGGCGTGACAGGGGATGAGGAGGACGAGTGAGTATCCAGCACCGGGCCCGAGTCGCGCACGCGCACAGCTGAAGCTATAGCTGTGTTGGAAGAATGAGAGCCAATTGACTCGTGTGAAGGAGAAGGAAAAGAAGAAAGCGCGCGAGATGAGGGCGCAAGAGTGGTTCTAGAAGCGTTTGGCAACTCACCCACGAAACCCGGGGGCTTGGTGTTTGCAAATTCAAAAGTTGCAAAGTCTTCCATACCTGGGCCGGCGTAGGTCGAGTACTCTGTACCGGCGGTGTTGTAGTAGTCGTGGGGCACGATGCCCGGGGTCACAGCGATGCCGGGGTGCGCCCAGTCGAGGATTGGCGCCGGCTGGTCGTTGTGTGATTGGGGCGAGCCCACGTTGGAGGAGGCCGCCGATGGTGCTGATGCGGTAGAAAGGTTGGAAGAAGGCAGTTGGAACTCGGCGTCCTCGTAGAGGCCAGGTGATGTGCGTCCTTGGTACATAAAGTTGTTGTCGTAGAGGGCGGGCTGGTGATCCATTGCCATGGAGGTTGGGAACAAGTAAGAGGCGTCGGCAGGGATGCTCATCTCCATGGGTGCTGTGCTGAAGACTCCCTGTGGTGGCTCAGGGTAAAGAATGTAGTCGTCGTGGTGCTGGGGGCTCAAGTGCCTGGGGAGCATGGTATATGACTGGTCTATCGAAGCCATTTTGTAGGAGGTAGATGTGTGTGTGTGTGTATGGTAATGTGGTGAAAGAGAGAGGTAAAGGGTGATGATCTGTGGAAGGCCTCTCGGTCAAATCCGAGTTGCGAAGTCGCAGAGTTGATGTTATATGGTTGGTTGGTTGGTTGGTTTGCTGTAGCTGTCGCTCAGTCCGAAGCAAAGCCACACAGTTGCCTTGTATTATGCCGTCACTGCTATTCTTCCCACTGCTGTCAGTCGTCTGTACTATTTGACCTGCTAAAAGCTGCTGCGCTGTGCTGCGCCTGCTTTGGATGTGGGGCTGGTGAAGCGCACCTGCAGCGATGTTCATGCCCGCGGCGTTTCCGCGTTGTGAGGTACCGGGCCGTTAAATGATTGGCGAATGCTTTCTCTCTGTCTGTCTTTCTCTGAGCTTTACTTTGCGCGCGGTAGTATGCCTCCGAGGATATGGTTCCTGAATAGTTGCCGCGTTAAGGAACCAAGTGTAGTAAGAAGAGAGTTGTTGCTGGCGAGAGTGAAGTAAGAGACGGTTTGGGTGGAGGATGTCTTTCTTGAAAACGTGTGAAAGACTACTAGGTGATGGACCGTCGTCTTGGTGTCGTGGGTATCCGGAGATCTGGGTCTGATAGATAGATGTAGAGACTGATGGGGGCGAGAAACAAATCACCAAGAGCCTTGGGGGCTTCACGACTGATATAGACCGGCTGCGAGCTACGCTCTTGTCGAGAGAGAGAGAGAGAGAGAGACAGACGCAGAGACAAGAGACCACCACATCTTGCAGACCGGGGGCACATGGGTTCGGCGGCCGTGGCTTGCTTGCTGTTGGCACTTGGGGGCCCGGTGGACGACGCGGATCAGTCTCCTCCAGATGGTGAACCCCCAAAGATGACAGGGGACCAAACGCCCAGGGGGCGGAGGTCGTAGGGCAGAGCAACAAGCAAAAGCGACGAGAGCGAGCAAGCGGCAGCGGCAGCAGCAACGCCAGAGTGAGAGGCGGTACCGTACCGTACGCCGACCTTGCGGCAGGGGTCAGGGGTGCGTCGAGCGGAAAGGGGGCGTGGTGGGGAGGAGGGTGGTTGCTGGAGACCTCGACTTGGGTGTGTGGTGGGCGTGAGCCTTGTTCATGGGGTGTGTGGGTGGTGTGCGTGCATAGACCAGACGAGAGGCGGCTTCTTCTTCTTCCCTCGTTCTTGTTGCTCCTCCTCCTCCTCCTCCTCCTCGCCTGTCTGCACCATCCCCTCTTGTCCCCTCTGCTTCCGTGGATACCTCATTTAGCGCAAGATACGCACCCAAACGAACTAGCCTTGCTTGACCTGGCTGGAGGGGCTCGGCCTGAGGGCGCCGGGTAGTAGAGCCACGAAACAGCGCCCATTCCAGACTCGGTTTTTCGACCTTCGACTGCGAGCCTTCTCGACACTTTCAAGAGACTCAGAGAGAGGGGGGTGTGAGTCCTGCTTCGTTGTCTCTGCCCACCGATGCGGGATGCCAAGATCTGTCTCTGAAATGGTCTCTCATTTCCATCCGTTGTGCTCTCTGAGCCGTCTGCCGCGGTGGTGTGCCACAGAGACAGACATTCATTAGCTTTGGAGCGAAAAGGAACCATCTGTCGTCGTCTACAACACACCTCGACAACTTCTGTACGCCGTATGTGTTGATGGAGACGGGTATCTGGGAACGAGATGGTGACGGCCGGCCATACTGCGTAGGTAGTCGCAATGGGTACTTGATAGCTCTGGTACTCAGTACTTTGTTGGCTAAGCTGGTGGCCTCCGACAACCAGACCTCACACCCACTGCCGCGCTACAGAATGGCAGCCAGCACCCCCTTGGGCCAGTGCTGACCAGGGCCGCCAGACCCTCAACAGCTTGGGCCTTGGTACATCCCTGGCATCGAGAAGTACGGTAGATAATACTTCTCGCATGTACAGTCGTCCTGCGGAGCAGGGTCAAATTGTGTCCACTGGTGCAGACCCTGGTATCTGGCTAAACCCCCCTTGAGCGTTCGAGTGCTCTCGGGTCCTGTCCCAGTAGGTAGACGCGAGAGGCCTGACAGGGGCCCCAAATGAGACAGGCAGCGAAGGTGCAGAAGCTGTACGAAGCACTCCCAGATAGTAACTTGTCAGGCCCAAGAGCCTAGTTGGGAGTCCCCGTCTGCAGCTGTAACTATCTCACTTCGTAGTCTGGTAGCCTGTTGGCAGCGTACGAAAAGGCAGAGCCGTTCCCCCGCCAGTCAGGTGTGGTGCTGGGGGCGTCGCTCTCCGCCGCCGCGGGATGCCGTCGGTATGATTTGGATCTATTGATCCGTCTGCTGTGGGAGGTGTCGACGTCGCCGCAACCGGGTTGCAAAGCACTGCACCAAGTGCCTACTCCGTAGGGCTCAATCATCCGTTTCCGCTCTGCTGCCGACCATGCGTCCAGCGTCCCTTGGTTCGTCCTCCATGAACAAGGAGATATATTGGATCGCCAGTGTACATGCAGCTCATGTCGCGAGCCCGGTCTGCACAATGACAAAAGTATTCGTACGTCTCTGGGTCTATGCAAAACTTTCTTCTTCCTGTACCACTCTCCCATCAACTCTCACATCGAAAATGGCGTCGCAACTTTCGACCGTGTTGTAAATTCAAGGACCTGGAAACAGCAAGCGGTATATGCAAGGTCCTGCATATGCTGACGGACGTAAAGCAACGTGAGGGTTCGAAAAAAAAGAAAGTTGACTTGGAAATAGTGTGCATG
Source organism: Colletotrichum lupini (assembly GCF_023278565.1). Taxonomy (NCBI): domain Eukaryota; kingdom Fungi; phylum Ascomycota; class Sordariomycetes; order Glomerellales; family Glomerellaceae; genus Colletotrichum; species Colletotrichum lupini. The sequence continues at coordinate 2,219,443 of NC_064678.1, forward strand.
GAGCACGTCCAACAGCCACAGCCCCCTTTCGCCAACCTCAGAGCCAAATGTGGATAGCAATAGCCAAAGTTGTATCTCGAGGCGACAACAACTCGCCAGTGTGCGTCAGATGCGTCAGTAACAGCTTGGCCACTCCGCATGTTGGCCTCAAAATGGCATAACTTGACTCCAAAACGGGCTTCATCGTCAGTGAGGGGGGAGCGGGTTATTGTGGAGGCACTGGCGGGAGGTGCTGCTGCGGTGTACTTTCTCCCACACTCTACGTGTCTGTCTGTATTTGTGCTCTGTGTCTGTAGGTCGCGCCGGTACACATATGGTGTTGCGTTGCTTACTGTAGGTAAGGTGTCGACGTGGTTGAGGGGCGGGATATTTTTACTCACTGCACACTGCGGGTGCTCGTGCTGTGCTGAACAAGCCTCCTTCATCCCAGGCCCAGGGATCTCTCTCATTGCGATTTTGTACATGAGCGTGGGAGTTGGCCCAATGAACGGCGTCGCGCCTCTCTCCACGCTTGCAGCCCGTGGCAGCACTTTGGTGTGCGAGCCGGGCCCGCCTTCGACTTGTTGGTGTGCACAGCCCGGCCTTATCCGTCCCTCTAAGTTATTAGTCGAAGCCTTTAGAGGTTGGACATGACATTGGATGTCCTGCAGTCACCCCATATCGCGCTGTTCCAGGCGGTGCCTGGAGTGTGGGTAGCACTGTTGACTGGATATAGCGACCTCGAACCATACGACGGCGCCTGTGCCTCCTCAAAGGTAATGGGATCATGTACGGGCCGCGGAGAGAATCTGTACCGATCCATGTCTTCGTGACGGCCACTAATGTTGCTATTCCTCCCGCCCTTCCTTGGGACGACGATGCGTGTCAGCATCTTGTTCGCGGCATCGTGTCCCAAAACGGCATCGGGGCAGCTCAATCTTGTCAAGCCTCCAAGTTCCAGTGTGCGGGACAGCTTGCATCCTACATGTTCGACTGGCAGAGACAACAAGGTGGGCTGGTGGTTCAAAGTCTTCGTTGAGAACAGCCGTCCGACCACCGGCCACGACACGCGGCAAAAACATCGAGTTTCGAAGAATCGGGACGGCCCAAATAGAGTTCCACGACCCAAGCGGCGTGACTGAGTCTCTTGTCTGTGATGCCATGCCAATCCGGGCTGGCGGGTTTGTTGGCTGGTCCAAGGGTTCAGACGTTGGAAGGGTTCCAGAGCCGTTCGGTCATAGTCATCGCACGCTAGAGGCACCACGTCGCGGCACCGCTCTCTAGAGGCGTATTCCATCCAGTCGATGGCCAGAGTTCGAAATGGCCCAGCCCGAGACTTGATCTTGGTGCAACCGGCCCCTTGGGAAATGTATGTGCGGCAGGTGGAGACCAAAGTTCTGGTGGTTAGATGCCTCTTTTCGTCCTCAGTCCTCATGCCACCAAGCACCGGGCCACGATGAGACAAAAGACTAGTGCCGACCTCTGGAAAGATTCACGTTGTTGCCATTCAACGCCTCGTCTCCATTGTGGCAGGCAAGCCAGTGTTCCTAGATAGCCTTTCACGCTTCGTTGCTTTGGCGTTGCCTCGCGACGACTTGCCACGGCGGTCTCAAGCCTCTGCACAGAGTACGACACGTCGAGCTCCTGGATAACTATGTGCGTCGCATCGGGTTGGTGAATTCGAGACGTGAAGCCGGACCATTGGAACATCATCGTCCGCCGGCGTACCAAACAATGCCTTCTTGCTAGCGCGCAGGAGTGTGATGGAAATTGAAGTAATTCGCTAGTCTGCGTGGGATTACGGCCGTTGCCGCACGGGCTGAGCAAGGGCAATCTCACGCTCTCCCAATCTTGTATCCGTACTTGTAGAGTTCGCTAAATATTGACGATGTTGCTTCTTGAGTTGTCGCTAATGCCCTGGAGAGTAACATTGACCAAAGCATAGTTCGCAATACCAGTCGCATTCAGACGTACACGCATAGGGTGGTTTCGCTTGGCGAGATTCGATGCGCTACTGACCAAAGCATTCCGCATCATGGGTCGCCGGCCGGGGCAGCTCACACGAGGCACCCATGGAAGCCATGGGGAACTCGAATTGTCTCCGCACTGCGAAAAAAACCGTACTGTGGTAGAGAGCCAACGTGGGATAACATCGTCCATCGAGACATGTCGCCCGATTAGGTGTAGCGGTGGCTCATCTGCCCGAGACCCTGGTTGGAAGCCTCTGATTGGCGCTTTTACGGCTCCCGCTATCCTTGCCGTGTAGATAGTCAAAATCTTTAAAAAGAAATCCAGGAGGCGGTGCAACCTTGCCGTCGTTCACCAGCCCCGATGAACCCCAACCTTGCCAAGGGCTGCCACCCAGATGCTAGGACGGGTGAGGGCAGTGTTCAGTGACTTGAGCATCCACCAATGTTTCATGCTCGTGGTACGTAGTGGTACCTTGCACTGGCCGGCTTGATTCCATCCCGTTTTCCTGGGAACATGGATGCGCCTTACCGACCCGGATTTGTTGTCCCTCAGAAACCCTGCAGTCATCAAACGTGGAAGCATGTCGATAATTGGCATCTAATATTGCCTGGCTCGCGGGACAGAGGATGATGCATGTACGAATATCTGTAGGTGGCATCCTTTGCACGGCGTATTCCTTCCGTCATCTCGTGTTTATGGCGACGTCATGTGTGCTCCTTGCGACCCGTACAACGCTATCGGTTGATCAAATCTATCTACGGAATTCTGACTTTGACGGTCGGCTCTCTTGGTCACCGAGGATGCGTAGGTTCGTTCCGAGCAACGCAGGTAGGGATGTCGTGTCGACTTGGATGTGGTGCTCGCCGAGACTCGAAGATTCTCGCCGGAGCTTATGGTGTTAGCCTGGTGTCTCTGATTTCGAAAAACGTTTGGTCAGAAGGGCTTGTATGCCGGCCGGGACTTGCAATGCTCCAAGAACCAGCCAAACGGAATCTGCCATGCTCTCCTTCTCCTTGGCGCACCTGTGCTGATGCGGGTTGCAAGCGTCATCTCGTCTTTGGACCCGCGTGCCATTGCTTCAAATGAAGCAGCCCGTAAGTGAGACTCGACCAAGGTGGTTGATAGCACGGGGCAGAGAAGCCCCCAAGCCCCTTGTTCTACGAGCGCACACATTGCATGCTTTCGTTTGGTGGCTTGCTGAAGCTCAAGGGTCTTCGTGTGGAGCCAGCGGACGGGAGCGATCCCGCCATTTTGAGGTATAACCAGCCGGCCGGCGTTGGGTAAAGAGGCATGCAGCACGCAAGCCGCTCCTGTGCCGCCCAGTCCTTTCCTGTAATCCGCGCGTCGGGTTCTTTCGACGCCGCCATGCATCTTGTCAAGGAAACCGAGCCTGCGCCTAGAGAAGTCGACGACGGTCAGCCTTACCGAATCAACAGCACGCCCCAAAGAAGAAGAAAAACAAAACATCGATTAAGGCTTCGTCGGATGTCCCAATGATCATTGCAACTCGCAAAGTCTCCGTTTACGCTCCTCCTGCTCGTAGTCAGGGGGCTGTTATGCATTCATCGTGCGGAAAGTTTGTCGCAAAATCTTTACGTAGACGCTTAAATTTGCAGTCGAACGCAGGGAGATGGCACGTTAGAGGGTGATGGCGCCGGGCACCAACTTGGTGCTTTCATTGGTTCAAACGACTCGATGTGTCCCCTCGCCGGAGACTTTAGCGTCCGTTGCACTGGCTCAATGTTGGATGATTGCGGCCATCCATGCCGCCGCGGGCCGGTCATATCATTGGTTGTGTCTGAGGTAGAATCTGAATCTGTAGTAAATAGGGGTCTCTTGCTCAACTGGTCGTTGATGATGTGGAGTACGTGCGAAGACAACGAGGACCGTCGCTTGGATCGTGCTGACCGGGTAAGCCAGGACCAAGGGGTGAGGAAACGAGCGAATGGGAGGCATAGGCGTGGGCTCCCGAGGGATGCGCAGCAGTGAAGCATGGGTCGGGATAGTGACGATTGCGGCAACCAGAGAGAGACGTCGAAATCAGTGGGTGAGATTTGCGCATGTAGGTGTGCGGAATCGTGGCCTCGTCTGCAATGGCATTGGCCACATCCGACTGTGCCGCCTGGTCGGTGCATAACCATGGCTATGCGGGGGGTCGTATTCTATTGAAAATCAGGTTCATAAGTGATCTCATGACTGACCGACAACGTGCAAGGCAAGGCAAGACGGCAAGCTTGGCGAGGGTGCAAGAAATGCTGCAGGGTGGAATGGGCCGAAGGGATGAGACGATCATAGTGACTTTGACCAGACGTACAATGCAATGGCAGGTGCCGTGAAATGGTACTTTGGAGCAAAGCGACTGTCGGCGGGATCGATAATACGACTTTGGCAATGGCTGGCGATAAACTCTAGAGTCTAGACCAGTCCGTAAAGTGAGCGATCCCACACAAGACGACGACGATGGTCCACTGACCCAAGAGATTGGGCTGCATCCGAGTCGAAGTCTGGTACGCGCAGATGGCGATTCAGGCGAGCCGGGACAATGCTTGTCTGGGACAGGGTACATGGTGCCGAAAATCCATCATGTTGGCGGTGGGTTCAAGGCCATGAACGAACAGTGGATTGTAAAATGAAGTTTCATTCTTCTTCTGGCAAAGGTAGACGAAGGCGAGCCGCGACGGGGCAGAGCACATGGGAGATTGGCGTCAAGGGCGGCATGGCATCGCATCTTTTGTCGTATGTTTCTGGCTGACCCCAGAATGTTGCATCGGCAGTAGGATTTGGATTATGGACGATGGATCACGACCATGGAGATGGCCTCGTAGTGCCATGCCCATGTCGGCGTTGAAGCCCAACTATGGATGCTTTTGTGTATCCGAACCGCCGGGTCCCTTGCCGTGTACGCCAGCGCCATTGCGACTCTTGGGATGCTTCGTTTTTCTGATTTTGTCGTTGTGGCCTCCCCAGGAGCAGGCTACAATGTAACACAGTAGCATTGATGGATGCACATGTGTGGCTGATGACACTAGGGAATCTGGGAGACTGGCAAGCCGCAAGACTGGGTATCGGGATGGACTTGGGAGGTGCGAGGTGGGAGCATCCATAGGGCTGAGTCTGCCAGCCACCGCCGGGCTGGCAAACTCTCAAGTGCAGCAGGCAGTCGCAGTCGCAGTTGCAGTTGCATTTGCAGTTGCAGTTGCAGTTACGGTCGGGTTGCAATTGCAGGGAGGATGAGATCAGGGGGAAGGCGCCGTCTGCGTCGTTCCCAAGGTACCGTACTCCCTCCGCAGTCACTGCCCTCCGTTGTGCAATTGCTGAGGTAATGGAAGGAACTACGGAGTACCTAGGTACCTTAGGCACGGAACGTACCTACCTAGAAACCTTGCCTTCCATTTGTAAACATCGCGGGAAGGTCCCGGCATCTGGCGTGTGTCTTTCTTTCCTCGCCTCAGATATTGTCATACCTGGTATTTAAACGCATACGAATGTCTACTTGGACATGGAAGTTCTCAACCACTCAGCGAAGAGGGGAGGAGTATCCGTAATTAGCTCCTGCTCTCGTTGCGATTGGCTTCTCCACGAAACCGCTTGTCCTGTCGGAGCACGGGGGGTGGTAGATTTTACTGCCACTGCGCAGTCTATGGCAGAGACAAGTGTCGCGAGCGTCAGATGTGGACACGGGGCGATCCTGCATCATCTTCCATGTCGTTGCAGTTGTTTGCTCGAATCACTGGCCGACTAGCCAAGATGCGGAGGTGAGGCACAAACGGAAGCACAGGGTTGGGCCACAGCATGCAGATGCTCGAGACACCGACACCCATCATCCGAATGCTTGGGACGAGACGGACGGGACGACAGGCAGGCAGGTGCAGGGACGAACAGCGCAAGGGTCGTCGGTACCACGGTGGAGACATTGGAAGGGAGGGGTGCTTCGCACGGACCAGAGCATTTCCTAATTCGGCAAGCTGTGCGATAGCCTCACCCTCGACTTTCCTCCACTGACTGGCAGGCCGTAGATACGGCAGGTACGGACAACTTCACCATGAACTGAGGTGTACAGATTGGAGATCCGACTGGTGATTTCCACAATGCTACCTTACTCCGTCCGTACGGGCTTTACTTTGCCATGCAACACAGAACTCCGTACGCAATTACCAGAGTCTCTCCAGTCTGCCGTGGACATAGTAGTTGGAAATTGACTGAACACCCATGGCCAATGGGAGTCGAGACCAAACATGACGGGAATGCGGGTTCAGTCAGTTTGATACCTGCTCAGAAGTTAGCACGGCCTGAGCCCCAACCTTTCGATTATCAGACTGAACCCCTTCCCCGGCCCAAGGTAAGGTAGGTTGTCTTATGCCAAAAGACACAAGACCCCAAACGTCGGTCGACTGTGAGAATTTGCGCACACCTGAGTACCGAGGCCACGCAGACGGAAGAAGTGCTCCATGGCCCTCACACAAGACTCCAAGACCTTCTCAGAAGCATCGTCATTGTTGCCAGCATTCTTCAATGGCTCTGGGTTACATCTCGCATTCTGCGGGGCGGCAGTACGGTGGATTCCCTGTCGTGATTTCCATTGCAGCGTCACTCGCCTGGCGGTGACGGCGGTGACGGCGGAACGCGGGAAGAGAACAGCGTTTCTTATTGGACCTTGCAATGGACAGTTTTCATTGGTTGATGAAGCGACGATCGATGATTAAGGTTCCTGGGATCGGCGTCGCCGAACAGAATAGCAGCAGGTGGTGTCCATACCTCATAGACCTATCAGAGACCTCTCACAGACCTCACACAGAGAAATATCTCGGATACGTACTGTCTGTCTCCATTATAAATGGGGACGAACGAATCAGAAGACGCCAATGTAGTTCCGTTTCCCCAATACCGCGGAATGAGATACCCATCCACCGTCATTCCGTGTCCTACGGAGTCAAATTCCTCATCCTCAAGCCTCAACCTGTTCACTGCTCAGTCAATAATCAGTCACCATACACTATGAAGTACCTAGCCCAACAGTGCTCTCCTAGGGTCATAGGGTGGAACTCCACGATCCACGATGCCACCGACAACCGTTGAAGCTTGTGTGGTTCTCGAATGTCGACGACGTTGGCTAGACTGGCGACTGCCTCATCGGATGGCTGAGACTTGGGCCCGCAGAGATTCGGTCGTTGGTTGCCATTTCAGATATCCATGCCAACGTTTCAAATACCCATCTTTCACTTGCTAAACCCGACCTTTTCTAGGAACTGAGGCGTTTCAATTGAGTCGGTTGTCGTTGTCGTCGTCACGTCGAGTCGTTACACCCAAGTCAAAAGCTCCAACATTGTCCACGGCCCGGGGCAACACTGCATACCTGGCCGCTGCCGGCCAATGGCTCGCATCCGATGGGATATCGACTCGGATTGGCGGGTTCGCATTCTTCGAGCAGAAGCATTGGCAGACAAAGAAAGGTTGGGTGTCTCGTTTCCCGACAAAATCAAACAAAAGTAACTCCGTACTCCATATTCCATACTGATACCTACCGCAGGGTTGGACGCATCCCTCATGCCTGTCTATCCGTATACGAACTATGAACTGCCGTCGCGGCACCTCATGACTGAAGAAAAGACGATTGCAGGCATGTCTCGATTCTCAACTCCTCGTCGACTTTCAGTCTCTTGTCACTGTCATGATCCACACGGGTCATGCGGATGTCATAAACGCGGGCGGGGTCACGAGCTGCCAGGGCCCAGAGCCGGCCTTGATGTCTCTCAAGGCAGCAGCATTTCGACCGTGGTTGCTTTTCTGTGTCGAATACACGAGATGCAGGCTTTGTACAGCAAAATTACGCTAGCCAGGGGCCCAAGTTGCCTGCCCTGGGGATCATTTTTACCCATGTTTTCTTTTCCACCCACGCTGCACCCACCCAGACGTGCGAGACAAGAGGGGGGAAGATGAACACCAGGGCTTTGGGCAGCAAATCGAGCCGTGTGTTTGCAGGACCCGTTTCTCTGGATTCCGCAGATCTCATATTGCAGGGTTTGGCCTTACCAAATCGATGCTGAGGACGCTTGCGACGAATACAGTAATAGTAAACGAGAATGACAAGGGAGCCCAGGCCCAAAACGGCTTGGGGCGGGCTGTCTTGGTGCGTCGGGGAAGTGTGGGAAGGGAAGCGGGCACGGCGGGGCGGGAGGATGCTAGCGATTTGAAGACTCGAGCCAAGCATCGACCCGTGGGCCTTGTCTTCTGCCCCCAAGGGCCCAAGACTGTTACACAGACCATCACCACGCCTGAGCAGGTTGCGACGTCGGCCAAGTCTAGTCTGGGCCTCTACTGGGCTAGGGCGACGACGGCGCGATACTGCGTGATGGTCTTGGGGGTTTGCTAGTGTATGGCAAAATCAACGGTTTTGCCCGTGCCGCAATGGCTTGTGGCGGACTGGCGGCATCTGCCTCCAGGCTTACGGTTTGCCAGGCCTGCCAGAGTAGACGGGCACCAGGTTGGCATAGCCTGTAGCGTGATGGACCAGACTCCTGGGACGACGATTCAACTCTGGGGTGTGAGAGTCGGTTGTTGACAGACTACAGACAACAGTACCTGCGTGCAGAGCCGTGTCCTGTAGGCATTCCTTTGAAGCACGATGCGCTTGCCACCACCAACTCGCTGTGAGTTGGCCGTTGTTTCTTCCATTTGGGGGCCAGGACCAGACCACACGCGGAGGCTTTCGCCTCAAAGCTTCGCTAGAGGGCCCAAGGCCATGGATATGAGGGGAGAGCTGGGAGACCCTGTTATGAATGTGTCTGGCTAATCTATGAAGAACTGCCAGGATATCAAGCCATAGACGTCTAGCTCAGGACCGAAGCCGTTCCCAGACCGATCATGTCCTTGATGTTTCATGGCCCTTGCAGAGAGATGGAGAGGAGTAATTAGCAGTATTTGCTAAGACAGGCACGGCATCTCTGCCCATACTCCCTTCCATAACAAGTTAACAATCTAGTGCCCACTTGTTCGGTGCCACTAACAAGAGCAAGAGGAGAAAAGACATAGAAATGAAAGGAGTGGGGCTTGTGAGAGTGCAAGTTGTGGATCATGGTCGGGGCGGGGAGAGAGAAAAGGGGGGGTGTGGAAGACGAAGAAGCGGTGCGGAACACGTGAGAGACAGTGGTACGTACTGCTTCGCGGGCAAGTGGAGATGGAACAAGACTGCGAGATTGTGACTCGGTACGTACTGACTTGGATGAGGCAGCAAGAAAGAATGAAAGAAACGTCCCCACCACGCGTCAAATCAAGGTTTCTATCTTTAACCCCAAATGAGATAAACTCCGAACACACGCAGCACAAGCGTCTTCCCTGCCGTCCACAGATGCCTTACACAGTTCACTACGCAAGAAAAGAGCGGGGACCGCAAGGCACACATTCCCCCGCTGCTTCATGCTCTCCCAGAGAAAGCCTCGCCTACTGCACCACATACATTGCATCTTGACCGACCTCCATCACAGTACCACACTACACTACGACAGCGGACAGTGGTGATCCAGGCAAGCCAGGTTGTCCTCTACATACAATGGATCTGGATATACCCCTAGGCGCTATGGCACTTGAAGCCGCTTGCTAACGAGACCCGGACAGACCATGCATGCCTATGCCTTGCCCGCCCAGAGTTCTGAAAACCAAGGTAAGGTTGTCAGTCCCTTGGCCCTTCACACTCCACTACCAGGTGCGGCATCTACGCAGTAAAGGACCCCTCCCACTAACCGTCGTATACCGAATCCGGTTTGGCCTGAAATTCACTGAACCTCTTGGCTTGGGCTTCGTTCACATGGAGAGCGGATCCCTTTTTTCTCCTTCCCCTCGGCCTTACTACGACTACACTACCAAATGGACGAACCTACGGCACTGTTGTACAGGCTTCAACCCCGTTCCAAACCTTCCGCGGAATGCCCCCAGTTCCCTGCCAAGCGTGCCTTGGCCATTGCAAAGTCTCGCCCATCTTCATTTATTCCACAGTACTTGGAGTACGAGATCATGGGCATGCATAGCTTGACGAAAGTGGGCGCGCGAGCATGCACATACAGTACGGATACTCCAGTCTCCGTGGAGGAAAAAGAAAAGAAATATGATCGGTGCCCACGGCTTCTGTGATCTCAATCTCGGGGCGGGGGGGGGGGGGGGGGGACACAGCGGGGAGAGGGCCTGGCCTGGACCGTCGAATAGACGTCAAATGGCTACCTGACGATTTTATGCCCTGACAGACAGGGGAAGCAAAAAGATGATGGAGTGTCGTTGAAGACAATTACGCGCTACCTGCGATTGGCTCCTCCATCAGGTCTCACCCGTTGTGAAAAAGCATGTAATTGGGATACGTTCGGCCAAAACGTCCACGCTCGCAAGCACCCCTCGCAAATTCATCCAAACATGTACCTACTTACTCGGCATTGGACGATTCGTTATCGTCCCATCACTCAGGATGAATGGAGAGAGTATCACAATCCCGCAAAGGGAACTGCATTCAGTCGTCCGCTGCTCCTCTTTCGGACCACTATCTCGGAGAGCCAGCAGTATCAGGTAAGGGATGGGAGATGTGGAAAGAAACCAAAGGGGAAGAAATTCGCATCTCTTACCAATCGGCGCTACCCCCGTTTGCAAAAACAACCCTTTCCGACTCCCAGGGTTGGAAAAAATACTACTAGTATTTAGTATTAGTCTAGTCTAGTACTAGTAAGTCTAGTATTAGTCCACCCTTTGAAATACTAGACTAGTATTAGTATAGCTAGTACTAGACTAGACTAGTATTAGTATACTAATAGTATACTAATTAGTATAAAATATACTATTTATAGTAATTTTATTACTATTTTTAGAAATTTAAATATTAGTTTTAATTTATTTTAAAAAAATTCTAAAAAATGTAATAAAAATTATTTCTATAATAAATATAAGTAAAACTATATAATTAAAAAAAATATATAATTTGATTTTTAAATTCTTAAAAATAATAATAAAAAACTGATATTTTAAGCATATTTTATTTAAATAATAGTATTTAAGCTTTTAAAACTATATAAAACAAGTTTTTTATAGTTTTATATTAATATATATAAGTATTTATAGCTAATTATTAATTATAAATTTATAAATAATTTTTCTAAATATATACTAATTAGTATACTAATACTAGTCTAGTATAGTATTAGTCCAGGCCGTACTATACTAATCTAGTATTAGTCCAGGCCGTACTAGACTAGCCTAGTATTAGTCCAGGCCATACTAGACTAGACTAGACTAATTTCCAACCCTGCCGACTCCCGACTTTCGTCTGCCCTTTTTTTTTTTGCTCATCGTGATAGGTTGACCGGCGGGAGATTGTCCTAGTACCAGTATGCAGGCTTTCCAAAATGGGTTTGGCGTATCGACGTGTGGAGAGCTGAGGACGGGGGGACAAGACAGGCCCATGGGCTCATCAGTCACTCTTTCCCTCCCCCCCCTGGCCCTGGAAGTATTATACCGAATTTTTCGCAGTACGGATACTGAATCCCCTCCCCAATCCCCGTCGCCATCGTCTACTCCGTACTCCGTCACGTCCGTACGTACGGTCGGCGGCCTGCGGTCTGCGGCAGGTTTCCCCCTGTCCTATCCACTGATGAGGAATTATGGCTACCCGTCTTGTAGATCCGGTGCTACGTCAAAGGTGAGCCGTCACCCGTGGGACTTCTCTGGGAGGTCAATAATGATCGACATATCAAACATGATGTGCCAAATCCCGGTCTCTTCTCTCAGTCTGCGTGCCTGCGAGGGGGGAAGGGGGAGGGGCTTGGGGGGTCCGGAAGACAGATGACAGAGAGTGATCCACGAGATCCAGTGCTTCCATCATCCATGCGTGCCATGATCTCACTGAGAAAATGCAGAAGGGATAGGCAATGATACCTGGTAACTCCGTAGGTAATCCGTAGGCAACTACATAGGTCTCTCGACGGGAACGAAACGATGTCACGATCTGGCAGGACAGACGGAATTACGCAATGACACAAGCCTCACCTTTCTGTATTCGCTACTCTTACTCTATTTTCCAAGGTTCCTCTCTCTTGGATTCTCGCGCATTCGTTCTTCCTTCTCTCTCCGGGTCTCCCTGCAGCGTAGATCCTGCGCCAGTCCCAGGAACCCCAGGGCTGCTCTCCTTATTCTTTCTTTTCTTCGTTTCCCAGACCGCCGCTTGAATGCGAAGTCGTGCTCAGGCACTCTGGGTCCACCAGCACCAGCAGCAGCTGGGCCCAGGTGTTTTTTTCACCGTTACATCGGAGACGAGAAAGAAGGTTTGATTCTCCAGTGGTATCCGTATTACACAGTACACACTACCGCAACCACATGGAGGCTTGTCTGGCTGGAGGCAGAATCTTTTTCTGTTCGGTCTTGTCCGCGGGCCGGGGGTTCCATGCTTCACGATGAGCCGGGGGCCGCAGAATAACTGAAGCCTTTTCGACAACCACCAAGTAGTCGTGATGCGAGTCTTTTTTTTTGTGGGAAAGAATTTCCCTTGGGAGGCAGCCCAATCTTTGACTACCGTGGCTACGTAGTTCTTGTCACTGTTGAGCTGGTTTTCCGTCCAATACTCTCTCCCATAGAGGCGCTCCAGATTCTCAAGCGTGGACACCCCCTCCCCCTACCTACTTCTCCATGATATCGCGCCTACTATCGTTCGTCCCTTGAGTTTGATGTATGTACGTGTATGCGTTATTCCCCGATGGGAGGATGGGAGGGGGCGTCCAAGGGTCACCACATCATATACACACTCACTCTCCCCTCCCAGGCCGTCCAGACGCCGTCCCCGTGCCACGAAAATGAGATGTGTGTGTGTGTGTGTAAGGCGGGAAGCAAGCCCAGTCCTAGCCCAGTCCAGGCCAGCCCAGACGCCGTGATACCTGCGTCTACTGTCTGCCGGCAGCGGGCGGGTGTTGGTGATGGAGCAACCCGCCCGGACCCCTATTTCGGGGAGTTTCTTTCCTCTCTCCGGTTTTCGCAGATGAGGAAGGGAATAATATCTCCGTAGCGCCTGCAAGAGTGAGATGGAGGCGCCGCGGGCAGGCAGCCGGGACCTCGCGGTGACCATGGTGATATCTTGGGTTATTGGTTGCGTTTGTTTTTGTCTGCAAATAGAGTCCGCTGTTACACAATATCGGACTGTAATCCATATCTGCCGTATTACCCTTATCACAGAAACAGGAACACGCGAAAAAGCCCCTTCATGGTGATGTTGCTGCCGTACGTTGAGTCTCACACTCAACGACTGAAGTTTTCCCAACAGTCCGGTTCGAGAGGCGCTTCCCGCGAGAGGAAAATCCTTGCTGGTCGGAACCAACGCAGCCCAACCATCCTAGCTTAACAAGGCGAGAAATCACTAACAAAGTAAACCACCATCGAAAACACCAAAAGGGTCGCACTCACACGCGCACACACACCACCACCAGATCCTGCCGTGCCTTGGTTCCCCTCCAACGGGCCGGGGAGGAAAGATGGACGATGAGCCTAAGTCTTTAGAGACAACCATCTTCTTTTCTTCCCGGGTGCCACGATTGGTCCAGCCCGGAGTTGCGGTCTTGCACGGCTAGGTATTGCTATTCTTTCCGTCTTCAGCCATGAAGGAGAGTCCGAAGACTGGCATAAGATGGTATGAGACTATCGAGATATAAGACCGGCTTGAAAATGTGCTCTTTCTTTTTTTGGTAGCCCACTGGGCTTGAGCTTCAGAAAAAGAATCTTCACGCTTGACAACAGCGTCACATGAAGGACAGCTTATCTCGGAGTGAGAGAGGGGTAGCGGAACAGTCGTTTGGTACAACACTGTTTACATGCCAAAAACAAAGTCTGGCCTGGCCTTTCCACCTTGCGATAAAACCGCACCAGTATTCTAGACCATCAATGCCTTGCCACGAGGGACTGGAAGTCGAGGTCTTTGACCGGCCAGGTTTCTCTACACGACGTGGCGCGTGGTCTCTGCCGTCAACTTTGCAAACGCCCCGGCCTTGCAGGTGTCTCACTCCGCTCGAGCGCTCTATACCGCCCCAGCTTTTCCGCGGTCCTTGAACCAAAGAAAGAGTGGCCGGCCACTTGGCTGGGTTGTTTTTTTGGCGCCGTGCTAAACGTTGCAGAATATGATAGCGGTTTTGCGAAGTGTGATGGGATAGACTGGCAAGTGGGCGCCTTGATGGTAACATCGGGGATCTCTACTTGCAGTAGGGACGAAGCACAATGGCTTGTGACAGGGTAACAAACGAGGAGTTTTTACTAGTGTCCAACAAACGCCTTTGAGATACCGGCGTTGTCGGACTTTGCTTCTTTATGAGGTGGTTCCTCGTGGCGTCGTCCCATATCGCACCACCCCCTCTTCTCTGCGATGCATAGCAACGGCGGGAAAAACCGAAGAAAACATCAAAGTATCTCTCGGCACGTCTAGAGAATACAGGATTACTCGACCGTCGACCGAGAGCACGGGTGGACCCTGGCTTCAGATGAGACTGCCGTCCTTGCTCGCCGCGTGTAACTTCGGGGACTACGCAGTAGATCGTACGTGCGAGATGAAAAGTGACCACAAACAGCAACAGTGCCGGGAGGTTCTGTCCGACCCCAGCGTTTGAGCGAAGGCGAAATAAGGCAAAGCTACCCGTGATGGTATCCATCTGCCATTACCGCAGTCTTGGGTCCGGAAGCACCCAGACTCTCGGGACTAACACATGCATCCCAGCAAAAAGAGGCGTCACGCCGGCTTCTGCTAAGGGGACGAAAAAAGGCCACTAAGCCAGCGTAAGGGTAGTCCCCCCAAACGCGAGTCGCCTCTCCTCTCCCTCTCACTAATCCCTCGAACAATGGGCTTAGGTACGATACCGTTGAAAGGGGTGGAGGGAAATAGGTCTAGACCCGAGGGGAGACGCGGGCTTTGACTAGTCCTTGGACGCACACACGCCCGAGAGGTCGGGTCAGCACAGTGACAATGAGCAAAACGTCGAAGTCTTCTTCTGCCTCCCCCGTCCCCTTGCTTTCCCTTTGCCATCTGTGCCTGTGCTAGGCTAGTCTGTGGGCTAGAGGGGGCCAGTAGAGTTTAGATGAAGAAAAGGAACGCATCGTGGCTATACGGCATCTAGATTCTAGACACTTGAGGCAAAAAACGCCAGGAGAGATTGAGTTGGAACCTTGGGAGATGGGGCTGGGTTTATTCTGCCCGCCCCTCTGTGCAGAGATCAAAAACAAAGAAGCCGCAGTGTGAAGAGGCAATGAACGGGCGTTGGAAAACCAATCAACGCAAAATTCGCAAACGAGTCTCACAACCCCCCAAGTGTGTAGGACCCGAAGCAACGGGTTCTGACCGGCGCCACGCCCGCCTCCCGACGATTTCGAAGGGTTGCAACTTGCGGGCGGGATAAGGCTTTTTTTTCACCCCCCGAAGGGGGTCTGCTGCCGTGGCCGCGAGGCTAGACGACGAAATGCCACACGAGACGGATCAAAGTTGCCTCAAAGGCCCTAGGCTCGTCCAAAACCACGTGTGGATGATTGCGCAGGGGTCGCCTTTGTAGGCGAGCGCGGGAAGAAGCTTGGAGCACACGATGGCGGGCTTCGCGTAGAGTATTCGGGTCTAGCTTGTTAGCTCTGAGAGGAAAGCCCGGCGTGGTCATTGAATCAGTTGTGAATCTAGACGAGTCTGTCCATCCCCCGGACCCTCCTTCGCTCGCGATACCCTCGCTGCTGCGGGGATGGGAAAGGTGCGGCGTGGGATGTTCTGCAAAGACTACACCGACGGCGAGGCGAGGCAGGCCGAGGCTTGTACGGGCGATTATGCAGGAGTCGGGGTCGGAGGCGGAAGCGGAGAGGCACGTGAGAGGTGGGAACTTGGGTTGGAAGTGTGACGGGTTGACATGGCCGGTAGATGGATGAGGAAACCTGGAGTCCTGGGCAGTCGTGACCAGACCAAATCGATAGTCTCAATCCTTCGCGCTCCACTGCCGAAGAACAGCATCATGAATGAGTAGGTGGCGGGTAGATTACCAGCGAGCAGCCGGCGGCGAACCGGGGCGGCCAAGTATTTTGACATTATCACATTTCACCGGCGATGAGCATCATTTCGCGGCTCCCTTGAATGATCAAAATCGTATTAAATCCGGCGCTACAGATGACTTGTTGTCTAAGTACCTTGTTATCGAAGAAGATGACTTGTTGTCGTTGAGAGACTTGGTAGCTAAAGATCGGAATCGGAGTCGGAGTCCAAGACAGACAAGGGCATGGGTGACAGGGGAGCAGGCATGGAGATGATGTTCACGTTCTCGGACGAAAAGCCATCCGAGATTAGTCGCTGCAAGGTGAGGTGGAAGATGGTCGCCGACCACTCTTGCACATCTTCTCCCGAGCGAATCGCTGCCCCCTCTGTTGTCGAGACTCCAAAGGTGTGGTTGAAATAACAGACAGAGGCGTGACAGCAGGGAAATGGGAAATACCTAGAGAAAGAGAGGTCGGTAAGTTGGTATTCGTACGGATACAATGTCGATCCTTGAACCTCGCGCGGAGGGGTGCTCCCTGGGCAGGGAAAAGACTGAAAAGATCGACACGCCAATTCTGTCATTGTTTCTTCTTCCCTTAACCGCGGGGGGGTGCCAGTGCCACGGTGCCTGGCAAGCCGCAAATGCAGACTCAAGAGAACCAGGTCCCCCCCCGTCGCCTTTGGCTTGCCTGAGCAGCCCTGCCTTCCTCACAACTCTCCACCCGAGTGGTAGCCAAGCAGAAGCCACGGACAGACAGAAATGCAGGGGCTCTAGGGGTGCCATTCTCAAGAGGGAAAATGCCTGGGATGATGGTGCTGTTGCATCCAGTGGCCGTATCCGGCTTGGGGCGCGAATCTTGGTGTGTGTATCGATCGCACTCCTCGGACTTCGGCGTCGGAGCTGCTGGTGATGCCCTCAACTCCTCTCATGGGTGTGTGTACACTATGCGTGTGGTTGGTGTTCATGGGTAGAGTTAGCTTGACAGCCCACCATCCCGGTCAAGCTACGACCTTCCCTACAGAGTATGCTGCTGTACGCGATGTACTGATCTCCACGGCGCGAACCCATTGTGTGGCCCGGAAACCCAGCGCCAATCTTTGGGGATGGGGGAGGGTTGCACGACATAGGGAGCCCGTAGCAGATAGGTATCTCTTCCCCATGCTGACAGCTGGTTCGCTTGAGGAGGGACAAGGCTCTATACAACGGGTTTCAATATCCATGAGAACCCCCCCAGTCCGTACCCAAGAAGCTTGCCTACGGCCGTATGTGAGTATGTACATATGGGTGATGTACGTATGCAACGCGGGCAGGGCCACCGTCCACGACTTACCCCCATGCCCTGCAGCGCGGCAGCTGGCTCCGTTCGTACCACGGTCTATCATATCACGGGAACACAAATATCATAACTCAACTCGGACACTTGGGTGCCAGCGTTTGTGGGCCAGTCAACCTTCGCCGTGCTCTCGTCGCTAAGTGTATCGCTTCCGGCCTCGTCTATTGCGGAATTGTGACCGCGGCGGAACCTCTTGATTGCCCGCCGAGCCTCGTCCCCAGTATCGTGATGTGTGCTGTATTGCAGGAAGCATATCATTCTGCCTACCACGAGGCTTTCCTCGGTGCTGAGAAGCCTCGTGAGGGCTTTCTTACCGTCACACGCTGTCACTTGATGTGACTTAGCCACTCCAAAGTCTCTATATCGAGATAGTCTTCACTACCATACCGTCGCCCCGTCTATCTCGCCCTGTAGCATACATAGCCATCATACAGTTGCAACCTCGCTTCGCCAGCCCCATCCACCAGGTACACCGTCACCGAGTTGGTTCATGCCTGAAGCTTTGCATATGTCCATGACGATGCCTCTCACAGCCCTCACCTCCTCGGCAGATGCGCCACCGTTGAGAGCGCCTTTGAGATGACCCTTCAGCTGAGGATTCACATCCTGCGGTATCAACCCCGCAATGAGAACGTAGGATGTCTCTACTGGAGACAGAACGTTGGTATTGCTGAGTATGTACCCATACATCAGCCGAGCGGTTAAACCGAGGTCTTCCGTGCCCGAGCGGTCCATCTGACTCATTACCCGTCTCGATATTTTGCCGTAGATGTTATCCCAGAAGCCCTGGCCGCGCTGCAAGATCTTGGAAGAGGGAGTGTGGTGTATGTCCACATGCCGTGCAGTCGGCGATGAAGAAAGCGTATCATTCGCACCTTGCGGCTCATCTAGTAGGTGCTCCGGTGTCACTTTCTTCAACTCCATGAGAGAATTGATGGTCTACTTCATGTCAGTGACTGTTTCCAAGTAGAGAAGTACAGTACGAAACCGGTACCTTGGGCAGGCCTCCAACTGCAGAAGCCTTGACGAGTGCTTCACGTAGCTTCCTCAAGATTGTGAGGTGTTCCTCCGGGCCCGGCTTCACATCATCAGGACCGAGGCCGTGTTTCATGACATGATTGTAGACTTGCGGTATCTCATCTGGCCGATTCAGTATGGTCAAAGTCGTGGCAGCAATGAAATACCAAGCATGCTTGGGAACATGTGGTTGATTCTTTAGCGATGTGAGGAGCGCTGGAGTAGCAATGGGCATCAATCCAGCTGTCATCGTGGCCATGGATGAAGCACGAGGGAGGTAGAAAAGTGAGCTTTTACGACCAAGTTATCATTGTCGCATTTACCGAGGCAGACAGATGACTTTCCAAAATACCACTTCAACTTCCTCAGCAGGGAGATGGGAAACGACTACGGCGTCTCCTTTGGCAAAAGCTATCCGTTCTCAAGCGGACATGAGGAGAGCGCCGTCCAACTCATCGCGGAAGACGAACGCTGTCATCCTTATCGGGGGCTCAGTGACCAAGATAAGGAACGGCAAGGCCGGCCTGTCGTTTGAATCGTGGCCGGAGTCGGCTTAATGTAGCCCCGATTTAGTCACCTTGTGTAACGAACCATCACGTGCTCCACCTCCAACCTTCCCGCGCTACCGCGTTGAGGTAGTTGGATACTGTGGCGTCACTGCTCTGCTCAGGTAATCCACCGCAGCAAGTGGATGCTTGTCATTAACGTGGCATCAACTACGGCCTCCGAAAGAGACGTACTACCACGCCAACACCGCGCATCCGGACTTTCTTTGGCCTGCATCAACAACATGGGCACTTGAGGGCTTCCCTCACTCCACATCACCAATTCCCGTGCTAACAGCCCATCAAAAGTCAAGATGAGGCTCGCGTGGTACGCAGGGGTAAGTGACGCTGTTGGAGCTATCGAACAAGCTCCGTTCGCATAGCTCCGTCTCCGCCAGACACACCTGGCCATCTCGGAGCTGTAACTTGCTGACCCAGAGACATAGGTTTCCACGGCCCTGGCGGCCTCGGTCGTCGTATCGGCCTTCCACCAACGAGCCAACTTTTACTCGGCCATGGTCTACCTCGCGCAGAGCAACTTCTGCTTATTGGTGCGTTATCTGGTCTTCCTCGTGGTCCCGCTGCAACCGAAGCTGATGAGTGCTTCCAGGTCCTGGTCAACTTCATTTACCTCATCTACGGTACCCTGATATACGGCCTGCAACGACTCCTGTATGGCCCGCTGCGACAAGTTGAAGTCGAGCAACTTTCCGAAAAAGCCTGGTTCGCTATTACCGAAACATGCCTCGCGATGACAATATTCCGGGAGGAGATTGGCGCGTGGTTCCTCGTCATGTTTACCGCACTGGTGACAGGCAAGGTCTGGGGCTGGATTGGCGATGGCCGCGTTGAGGTTCTCGAGCAACAGCCTCCTGCGAACCCGGGTCTCTTCCACACTAGGCTCAGCTTGTCACTCCTCTTAAGCTTGGTATACGACACTTGGCTCCTTCGATACACTGTCTCTACAGTTATCCAACAAGCACGTCCTAACATGATGGTCATGTTCCTCTTCGAATTCGCTGTTTTGGCAACATGCTCAGCACGAACCGGAATTCGGTACTTGGTGTCAGTGATGGAGCAGAACATTGTCAAGACGCAAACGAGATTGCGCCTGGAGGAGCGACGAAGACAAGTTCGCGAGGAGCGCGAGGAACTCATTCGACAGCGCGAACAAAACGGTGCGGGTGAGGATCAGCCCGAATTGCCTCGTGAGGAGGACATTGATGAAATGGACATTGAGGTTCCTGGATGGGAGGCAAAGGGTCAGTGGATACTGATCCTGGACCTTTTCGCTGGTAAGTTACACCGAAACTCTGCGGCCGTGGCCATTCTTTGACAGTATCCAGATTGTGTGAAACTGGCCATCTACCTGGTATTCTTCGGCATCTTGCTCACATTCTACGGCTTGCCGATTCACATCATGCGTGACCTTTTCATGACAGCCAGATCTGTCATTAAGAGGGGTTCAGCACTGTGGCGCTACCGCAAGGCTGTCGAAGACATGAACAAGTATCCTGACGCTACCGAGGAGGATTTGGGACGAGAGGATACATGTATCATCTGCCGAGAGGAGATGCGTCCCTGGGACCCAAGCAACGGGGCCGTCGAACGTGTGCGACCTAAAAAGCTTCCGTGTGGACATATTCTACACTTTGGATGCCTCAAGAGTTGGCTTGAGCGTCAACAAGTCTGTCCTACCTGCCGAAGCCCTGTTGTCATTACGAACAACAACAATAATGGCGCCGTACCGCAGAATCGGGACGCAATGTTCGCTAGAATTGGTCTCGGCGGGCTCGGAGCTGCGCCTGCTGTCCCACCTGGCCAGCAACCGCCTGCGAACCATGCACCGGGCGCCGCTCCCGGCGGCCAGCCAGCTCAGCAACCGCCCCGAAACGGTGCAGCGCGAGTCTTCCAGCTTGGCCCTCTCCGCCTCGGTTTCGCCCAGGGCGAGAACATGCAGCAGTTGGCACAGCAAATGGGTGTTCCCCAGGAGGCCATCCCTACACCCTTCGCTCAGGGCGGTCCCGCTGGCCCTTTTACGCCCGCTGCACAAACGCCAGGCGGTAACAACATGCCAGCTATCCGGCAGCAGATTCAACAGCTCGAGCAGATGATACAACGTGAGGTGTCAACCCTTCAGAGCATGCACCAGGAACTGCAGACACTACATCTTCTTACAGCAGAGCTGAGCCGTATTCGCCAGCTGCAGCAGCTTACAGAACAGGCCCAAAATGTACCCCAGAATCCTGGACCGACCCCGCCGGTGTTCAACCTGGGCCAGCCACAGCAGATGCCACTTCCGGCAATGTCGTTATCGCAAGTGCCCATCCATCATACCCTGCGTGTGAACGGCCCAGTAGTGACACGGCATGGAGCCGCAAACCACTCCAACGCAATTCCGGCCGGCAGCTCTGAGCTCCCAGAAGGCGTAGTGATCCCACCTGGATGGTCACTTCTTCCTCTTCAGCGGATAGAAGGCGCCCCCGGATCTCAGCCCTTCCCCGAAAGGCCGTTGTCGGCGTCGGGCGAGACAGCTCAGCCTTCGGAGGCACCTGTCCCGCAAGCTCCAGTCGCTGGCGTGACCCAGGATGCCGACTCAACTCACCCTGCTACGAATGACTTCTCAACGCGCTCTACCGTCCACGAGCAAAGACAGGAGCCCGTTGGCTCTGGTCATGATGTCTCCACGAATCAGACGGACCCGCCGCCGGTCCTTGCCCCGAACCCGGTGCTACCTAACTGGGGCGGTGCGAACCAGCTTTTCGGCAACGGACGTGGTTTGCCGGGATTGGGCAACAACGCCCCATCGGAGACGTCTATCGATGAACCCCCGAGATACGATGAGGACGCGCCTAGAAGTTCGCCAGAGAAGACGTCCGCCACGGCCCCCGCGGTGGCCGAGGGAAGTGCCGAGGAGGAAGGCGGTAGTAGTAGCAAGGGCAAAGCCAAGGCCAAGGCCGTCACGGTCGAGGAAGCCGTTGACGACGACGAATAAATACGGCCAAGGAGCAGGCATTACGTGGCGTTTGGGGCGGTATTCTTTTGGTTGAAGTGTAAAAATCATACCAATTTTCTGTAGGATTACTAGCGAATATTAAGTACGCGAGATAAGCGCTCTTCGAGGAACCGTCTTCTATCCATCGTATCAGGCATAATGACTGAGTATGTCACGCGTGTGCTGGCTTCAAACAACTTGATAATGAAGATGCCCATTTGTCCAAGGTAATGCGTACACCTGACGACCACGAATCGACATGAGACCACTACATGATTGATGTTTGAGATCTGATAGAATTTCCCGAAGCTTTTCCCTCGAAGACCGAAATAATGGACATGGGGGAAACAACATGTCTAGATGCAATCCTTGAATTGGTGAGATGATAAACCATATTGCCTACACAAGCAGGGTTATTGACAAGATATGTATATATACCAATTCATTGAATCCGACTCGCCATTCTTCGTCCCGCATTATGACCTTCACGCCCCCCATCCGCACTGGACGGCACCTCGGAAACATCGCCACCAATATGATACAATGAAGCTCCCCATTTCCTTGCCATATGCCACCAATTCCATCCTTCGTGAGCCTAAAATATTGCTGCTGTATGATGTAATTATTAGACACGAGTCCCACACTTCATTACCCATTATGTGTCGAGCACATCGCGCTGCTCCTCCATAGGAAGTGCAGGCGTCTCCCACAACGGGGCACCCTCCCCCCTCTCCCAGGCGGTACCCGGACCTTGATACGCCGGCTCTTGGATCTGTGCCTGCTCACCACCCAGATTGCGCAAAACACTCGTAGTCGCGCTGCCTTTCACCGGCTGCGGACTGAGTACCACTCCTTTAGACGACTGCGCAACATAAGTAGGTGGAAACACTCTCTCCGAGCCGAACGGCAAGGAACGTTTCGGGATCTCTCGACTCACACCCTCAGGTCCACCTTCACCACCACCGAGCTTCTTCAACAAAGCCTCTGACTGCTGCTTAGCCAATTCCTGAAGCTGTGCAGAAGGGTCCTTGGGGCGCAAGGGCAGGTTAGTATATTCGCAAAGACAGTCTGCGGGAGTCCACCGAATTCCATGCACACATACCCAGTCAGTCTGCGGCGGCACGCCCTGGGCGACCGGCAGTTCCTCATCATCCTCTCCGTCGCCAGGTTTGGGGCCACCGCCCCAGAACTTTGGCCGACGGATAGGTGCAGGAGTGACTGGAAGACTAGGTCTGTCGACTACGCTAGGGAAGTCTGTGAGCTTGAGCCCATGCTCCTTTGCTGTCTTTCCATCAGAGGTTCCCACCGAGCCCTGGCTCTTCCCACGACGATGCTTCTGGAGACCCTCGACGTAACGTTCGATTTCGGGTACTTCGTCCCAGGCATTCGTACGTGTAAAAGCGGTCCAAGGGTCCGACGGGCTGACTTTGATAGTTGGAGTGGCTGGGGTGCTGGGCTCGCTCTTTTGACCAGTCGTCGATGATCCTAAAAGAGACGGCTCAGCGGGAGCCTGGGATGTGGAAGACGCCGTGAAAGACGCCGCGTGCTCACCAGTCGGCGTGCTCGAAGATTCTTCGGCTTCCGGCTCGGCCAAATCCGCAGTGAAGACTCTGGTCGGCTTGGGTTGGTTGATCTCCCATGGGAAGAGGTGACGAGGCTTCTGCGTTGGCTTGTCCTTCGGAACCTCATACCACATGTTTCTTGGGGGACTCGGGTATCGTTGGGGGGGCACAAATGGAGCGGGGTCCTGAGACATCTCATACGTCTGTGAAGGGAAGTTGAGTGCCTCTGGTCTTGAATCTGCCGGTGGGGGTTGTCTGGTATAAAGTTAGTATCAGAAGAAAGAGCTAGTGGGCCATATCATTGACGAACCTCTGAGCGTCCCATGCTGGCGGAGGAGTTGGCTCTCTTGGTTGCTCCACTGGTACTGATTCACCCCGCCCCTCATGTGCTGAAATCTGCTCTGATCGAGCCTCAGCTTGCGTTCCAGCAAAAGCACCAAATGAATCGCTCGAAGGGGGTAACGAATGGCCAGCCTGGTACGCGATCTCAGGCTGGGACCCTTGACCATGATGGGGCTGTTCGTGATGAACACATGACTGGGAAGAGCCAGCATCGTGAGCATCATGGTGGGAAGGGCCATGAGCCGGATGACCCGAGGAAGAGGGCGCCGTCTGGTAGTGTGTGCCACCGTGGCTACGGGGCGTTTCCGCCCCGTGGAAATGCTCACCCGTTGATGCTGCTTGCGCAGCTTGCGGCTGGAATTCTCCTTTAGTAAAATACTGTACAATCTCAGGAACCTGCTGTTCCTGATGTGTCTGCTGCTGCTGGACAGGAGTATGCTCCCCCTGAACCTGTGGCTGCTGCTCTTGTGGCGGAGCAGATGCTGTTTCCTATGGAGACGTAAGCTCTTGTTCTGCCCGAAAGGAAACGACGTTGGGAGACACACGGCAACTCTGTAATGCCGGTCGTAAACGGCCCACCATCTTCCAATCATGTCTTCGAATGGTGAATCTCCTTTGCTCGCTTGTCGACCTGGGAACCACGGCTTGTCGGGGCCAATAAAATGCACCATGTTGATGCTGGACTGGAAGTGTCGGTACGCAGGCACGTACTGGTAATGTGCCGAGGGTGTGACATTGTAGGTGAAGCTGATGCGATTGTACGTATTCTTGAAGTGCATGTTGAGGAGACCTTGGTCGGCACCATCGAAAGAAATGCCCCTCTCCGCCATCGCCATGAGAGCATAGTAGTCTCCCATGTTGGGGCTCAGAACCATTACACCAGTATTGAAAAGATCCGGCCATCCGATATCGGGTGCGGCAGAGAAGGGCGCGGCAATGTCGAATAGTTCGTCAGGAGCTCGATAGGCGACGACATCGGCATCGATGTAGACAATTTTGGAAAATTGAGTCTGGCGCCAAAGGTTGACTTTGGTGAAGGCTGAGTGGAGATCAGGCCGGTTCATGAGGTACAAGTTCGCTGGTCGAGCATTCCGAATGCGCGGCACGGGGATGACATGATCGTAGACAGCCTGCACCGGGGAGGCATCAGTACATTGTACGGAGAGATCAATTGGCGCCAAGGTTGTCGCGAGCTCACCTTGAGTTCTGTGATAACCTCGGCAGATACGGTATCGAGCGTGACGAGCACGACCAGCTGTTTCGAAGTGCCGGCATCGCGGAGAGAATGAGCAAGAACCAATGCGCCTGGTTACAATTTGGTCAGAAAAGCTTTGAAAAGTAGATCGAGGGCCAGAAACTAACCTGGAAGGTATGTGTCGTTCAACAGAAGCTATGCGAAAGTGGCTGTTAGCTCTTTGTTTACTTTTTTTTTTCCCCTGTGCTCGCTGGGCTTTGCGATGGCGGTTGGGGATACGAACCGTCGCATAGACCTGTTCTCCTCCACGAAGCGGCGCCATTGTGTGTGTATGGCGTTGCGAGACACAAAACTAAAGAGCAGGATCAACGATACAACGACACAGGATCTGTTTTTTCAGCGAGTGGCCATGAACAGTATATTACAGGTGTTCTCGTAGGAGGTTGGAAGTGTTGAGTGGCACGACAAAAGTTGTTTGCGAAGTGACGGACAGCGGATGGGCGTGGCGGGGATGAGGAGCCGTGCGCCCACGTTCAAGTCGAGGCCCGGTCCAGGTTCAGTCCAGGTGCAAGCTGGTGCGGAGAGAGAGGGAGGCGTGGAGGTGGAGGGCAGCTCTGAAGTGGGTTCGCTGCAGATGTCGGCCAGGGTACCTTGGCTATGCGAGAAGTAAGTAAGTATCCGCGGAGGAGCCTGACAATATGATGTGGTTCTCCTTCGTATTCCGCCATGTATCCGGACCTACCTGGGAGACGACGATGCGGGAGAGAAGAGGTAGACGAACGGTGGGGAAACGGGAGGAAGGAGAGCAAACCCGGAAAGGGACGTCACCGGCACTGGTTTATCAGAGTGAGGAGAGTGAATCAATGTCAACGCCTGTCGCGAAGAGGCATGCGCAAAATGGGACGTAGAGGGTCTAGACAGCCAAGCGGTTGGTCTGTGGCTCGTAATCATGTCATTAGCGGGAAATCGTTGTTAGTCGCGATGCCTGTCATTTTCCGTCCTGTACGAAGACCAAGAGCTTCGGGTCCTCGTGCAGCAAAGCTGGAGTCGCACAACCTGATGGGGACGTACCGGTAAGAAACGAAGACGGGCTAGCAGCAGCTTGAGTTCAACGCTTCAGGTATCTCTACCTCTACCTGAGTGGAAAGAGAGCAGAGCTACGGAGTATTGGTATCGTACTCCGTAGCGAGGTCGATGATGCGTGACTGGGGACCCAGGTAGAGCTTCGCGGCCTAGGACAGGACGGAAAGGGCGGCGTGGGTCGTTGGGAAGCTGCACAAGCAAGGCCGTTGCAGCTACGGAAATTGCAACTGAGCAAATACAGCTGGGATATTATAAGGTAACTGCCATTCTAGCTGCAAATGAACGAGGGCCAAAGGAAGAAAGAACCTTTTTGTTCCAGGTAAGCTGTTCGAAGCAAAATATTCCAAGGTACGGAGTAGGCACGCGTGTATTCTTTTTGGCAGATGGAAGGATGGGCGCAACGAAAAGAAGGAAGCGGAAGCAGGAGCTTCGACTACCTAAGGTACCCAAAGTATCTACGTACCTGAGGTACGAAACGTAGGTACCTAAGGTAAGTAAGGAGCATCTGACGTCTGTGAAGATACCTTAATGCGCAAGCTTCTGAGGTACTTGAACACTTGAATTGCGCCGTTCCAGCGGGTCTTTGCATGCTGAGGTACCTTTACCTAGTCCCGGCGTGTTTGGGAGCAACCCACCCTGAAGGTTCGCGCGCTGAAAAGCAATGGACTCGAACGGCTGCCAAGGAAGGTCAGAGCTTGTGCACCTTTTCGGACTGTGCCCCGGCCTGGTCATACCTCACCTCACTTGTCGCGGGCGTGAAATTTTCCTCATCACAAAGGCCTTCTTTCCTGTGTTTGTTCGTGTTCCTCAATCCATTCCCCTACTATATGAGAATTCCAGAGGTAGAAATGAAGGCTCAACGGCCACACGCGACTCAGATATTTCAGGCCATTCTTGCCGAGGCTCGACACTCGTTCCTTCAACCTTGTCTTATTACTGCGTAGGTTCTTCAGGAACGTCCCATATAAATATGTCACTCGCCCTTGGGTCCCACAACTTGCAGCACGGTAGCGGAACTGGAGGCACGAGACATTGCTGCAGCTTCTGCTAGCCCGGCACAAGGTTTCTCAAGGAAGAAAAAAACAGTCCAGCTCCTATGATGAAGAAGCTTACTTGAGGGTAACAATGAGGCAAAGCAGAAGACTATCAGAGTAGGTAAGAGAACTGAGAGCTGTTGAAAATTACTAGAGAGTGAAACTCCTTGAAATTGAAACATGGGCAGAGTACTCCGTAGAAGAAAAAGATTGGCAAGGCTGGCACGCAGACCCCTTTCTTCTCCCAGACTTTGGACCTCCCTGTCCATTTCTGGTGCCTTCAAGCCCCCAAATCACTCGATATTTCTCTTCAGCTTTCGTGACGCATTTTCTAGACGTCTCGGAGCTTCTTGCCATTTCTCAAGGGATATGCCTCTCAACTTCTTGCTCGTCTCAACAGCAATTTCCCTCCATTACTGGGCCTTCAATGGGCATTTCAGTTGAGCAATTTCATCTTCATGCTCACAGAGGCCAAGTATCAAACCGTCTGATGTATTTCCTCGGACATCCTTACCATGGAGCCCCTCGTGAGATGATCTAGGTTCTTACGTGCATAACCATTGCTAGCCGCCACAGTCATCCTGGTTCATCACTCAATCCCTTTCTTGCTCCGATAATGGGCATTACACTTTGACCATCTCATGACGGCGATCCCACCCAGCACGCTCAGGTAGTGTACAAAGGTTTCCGGAGGCGGAAAACTGCCCGTGGGCAGAGGTCACCAACCCCTCCTTCCCCACCCTTCAAGCTATCGAAGCTGTCAGCCTGAAGCTGGGAAAGTCTGCGTACCATGTCCGTAGTTCCTCCATCTCATAGGTAGTGGTCTAAGGTAGTTGTTGAATGGAGGGCGGGTAGTTTCATGATATGAACGCAGCTTCCCCGCATCTACCGGCTGCCTTCCTTTACCCCCCTCCGAGGCCCAGACTCGCATCGCCTGCCGTTGGGAAGCTGCGAGGTTGGAAAAAAAAAGGATTATCAGGAGAAGGAAATGACGTGAGGTGAACTCGGGAAGCTCCTTGCACCTCCCCTCCCGCATGTCTTGCCCACGGCTCCTGGACCTATCGTGCTGTCCAATCTAGGTAGTGATCCGGGACATGGGGGCTTCCTCGATCGGAGAAAGATGCTTCCCATCAGGAAAAAGACAAAGGACCCATGGAAAGGCGAACCGAGCCATGCGCCGGATTAATTTACACAAACTCTCCATCACCTCTCGTCGGGCCCTCTCTCACCTCATCCGTCCACCGGCACCTTTTCCTCTCAATCTTCGCCCCGCCTTACTACTGCATACCACTGCATGCCTGACGTCCCTCCCCAGCTCGCCTAATCCCCCGTCAGTTCTAGGTATGCTGCAGACAGACTGCTGCATCATACTCGTCATCCGCAATGGAAGGTCCTGGTGCTCATGACCACCACCAATACGCTATTGACGAGGTCATCTACCCGCCCAGTCCTGGTTGGTCAATGTCAGAGCCAGAACTACAGACGCAAGCCGTCATTGTGAGTCTGCATCTGATCTTCTGTCCATCACCGAGTTCCGTTTCTGGATTCCACCATGGTTGCGGCAGGATGCCGGAAGACGTTGGACACGAGTGTGGACCATCTGGAGATATCCATCCTCTGCACTATGGAGTAGCATGGCACTACCCATGCCTACTCACTCACCCCAACACTTTACACAAACGTCACATGAGCTGAGGGATGCATTGAGGTGGGCAAAGCAAGAAGGACCCTGTGGACCACCTCCGCATCTCGGTGCGGGGATCCAACAGCTCTCGCAGCTCAAGCTGATGATCTGCATCAAGGGTCTACCCGGCACGGCACTTTCAATCCTGCAGTCACTGGACCGGTCGTCTTACTGTGTACAGACTCGGAGCCTGTTACCTATTTACCTACCTATCAGAATAGGGCCTCACAGCATTTTGCATGTTCAAAGCCCTGTCCGTCTTCTCGTTGAAGCGATCCTTGCTGGAACCAATCTCAATTATAATGCTTAAGCACACTCACTTCTTATAGCCATTACAGCCAATCACCGTGGAGCCTCGCCCGCGCCGCCTAGACTTTTTCAGTCTCCCTTACGAGCTCCGCCTAGACATCTACGAGCTCCTACTCCTCAACCCGGAGCCCATTATCGTGTCGAGCAGCCGCCGCCAGCTCCACGTCAAAGTTGAGCCGCCGGAGCACCAAGTCGCCTACCTACGGGCTCCCCGCCCGAGACCTCGCGTCGTATCGCTGACCCATAGGAAACCTCACGTCGAGGTCCTACGGACATGCAGGCAGATCGAACAAGAAGCCACCCCGATACTCTATGGCCGCAATGACTTCGTTGTCGGATTGAGGCTACGGGCGACGCAGAGCCACCGGATGGACCCCTTTATCCAATATCTGCGTTCATCGACACTGCTTCAGCTCCGCTCAGTCACATTTCGGCCGGGCTGTTGTTGTGATCAGTGGCTCAAGTCTCTTGGTAGCGGCCAGAATGTCGCAAGCATGATAAGCCGTATGCAGCTCATTGAGCAGAGAGATCACCAGCAAGTATTTTGGGACATCGAGACAGCCCTGTGGCAGAGTGCGTAACCCCCATTTGCTTAGGACAGCCTTGGGATGCTAACGTCAAGTGAATCCAGATGTTGTGGGCAAGAGCAGAGTCTGTGCCTTTTGCCATACCACTACTGGGGAGCGGATGTTCATATAAACCGTACAGAGTATGTCCACAGAGGCTGGCCTTCACGTCATACTGGTGTCAAAACCTTAATGAGCCGAAAAAGGGGTTGTTATATGATTATGAAAAGCTCTTGTCACTCGAGTCAGCCCCAGAAGGAACATTGGGAGCCATCAGTGTTCTGTTGCGGTGTAACTGTCATAATAATGCTCTTCAATGTTTCTTGTGAAAGCTTTGCTATCAACTATTTGGCGTATACTATTACACATCTTTACAGGTCCTTCTTGAACGCATGCTCCGGCTTGTGTGTAGTCTCATAGTCGATATGTACGTAGGCCCGCTCCACATCCGGTAGACTCTCCAACTTGACTTGCAGCGCCTCTGCCACATCGTGCGTCTGGGCTAGTGTATTGGCGGGGTCCATGACGATGTCCACCTCGGCGATGAGCCGTGGGCCCGAGTGATAGACACGCACCGTGTCGATGCCCTGAATGGCAGGGGAGTGCGTCAAGCAGACGTAGGTGATGAGCTGCTGGGTCTCGATCGAGGCGGTTACACCAACGAGTAGCAAAAACTCGGCGATGGCGGTTCGCAACCAGATGCCGGATACGATCAGTGACAATATTATGGCGCCAGTTGGGTCGATATACCACTTAAGTTTTGAACCGCCAACAGATGTGAGGATACCGAAGCCGTTCACCAGCAAGTCGTTGCGGTGGTCGGACCAGAGGATGCGAACCTGGGAATATCGGTTTCGCAGGGAAAAGCAGTACAGGAAGAGTACAAACTTGGTTGTAAAGGCGCAACAGACGGCAACGATTGGCTCAATGCGGAAAGCCTTCGTCTCGTTGGCCGACTCCCTCTCGGTAGCTAGCTCGCGCGCAGCGAAGGCAATGATGATGAGCGAAACTGAGATCATGAGGAAGCAGAAGACGATGTTTCCGACAGTCTCAAGGCGGGCCTTGCCAGCGGGGAAGCGGCGCGGGTTCACCCTTTTGATGGCGCGGCCGGCCAGGATAAGGGTCAGATTGCTCATGGGGTCAAAGATGGCGTCGGCCATTGTGGTGATGAGCGACAGGGAGCCAGTGCTGATGGCCGCGTACAGCTGTAGAGCTGTGAGGAGGATGTTTGCGGCGAAGGAGCCCCAGACGGCGATCCGGAACTGCAGCTGGTCGTCGCCGGCTTCCTGGCGAGCCTCAGCAACATGCTCGTCGACGGACTTCAGCATGCGCTCGATAGCAGCGTTCTGCGTTTCGTAGAACTTTTGGACCCTGTGGCCCTGACGCCAGGAGCCGTTTGGCGAAGTTCTACCACTGGGTTTGTCGGTGGCGGGTTGACTGTCCCGTTTGCGCGAGGTGTTGGCTCTGATCTGGGCGAGGTCCTCCGGCGTCTTGAAGGCCGCGGAGAGACCGTAAGGATCCGAATCGGATCGCAAATGGGGCTGACCTTCGACATCGGTAGCGGCAGAAGAGTGTCGGGCGATGGGCTCGTGTTTCTCACCGTGCGAAGCGGGATGATGAGTTGCGGCCTCTATGGCCGTACTAGAGGCGTTGGCTGCGGCATCCTCGCTGGAGAGTTGCATCGAGCCTCTGCGGGAGGTGTTTGCTAGATGGGATGGCGTGTGCAGCCGGAAGGGGTGCGGATGCATGGTGATGCTCATGGAGAGATCGGGCTCCATGGTGGCGGCGGGCGTCAGATTTATGAACCGTAAGTTATGCGCAGTAAAGGATACAAGTTGATAATACGACGTTTGTCAAATGCCTTGTTTCCAGTGAATCGATGTAAGTCAGGCTAACGGGCTGTGAGATAAGAAGGAGGGTGGCGAAGGAGACGTGTGGAGGGTGATGCAAAATGGAGGTTCGGTGTCTGGGCCATGTCGCCTATGGTATTTCAAAGAGCTTCGAAACCTGTGTTGTTACCCGACAAACAAAGCCTACACCTTCTCGCCCCTCTCAAAGCGGGCTTATGGGAAAGGCATCTTGTTTGGTACGGAGAATTGCAAGCTCCTGGGGCAGGATCGCTGCAGGATGTGCGGGGATAGCGGGTGCAACGGGATGCGTTGTCGTCGAGCTGCTGCCGTGTGAGGCGCGCTTCTTCCCCGCTGGCGCTGGCGTCTCTTGCTTATTCTGCCGTGTCGTTGATTAGCTGGCCAAAAGTGCCGGGGAGGTGGAGGTTAGATAGGGAAAGAGAGAACATGTTCATGAGGGAAAATGATTGTGGGCCAATCATTTGCCCACGGGGAGGAGGAAGACTATCGCCTCGAGCGACACAATTGAGATGGCGGACAGGTCTAGACTTAGTTGCATCAGCATATTGTAGGCTCGAAATGGTAAGAATGATATTGCATAACGAAAGAAAAGGTCGGCGAACTTTCCCTCGACATAGGTGGGGAACTGCCTTCGCTTCGTCCTAACGTTGTTAGTGACCAATGTTGAAGGGAAAGCATAGGAGACAGAGTACTCCGTATGTGACGCCCATCTAGACAGGGCACTGTTTGAGCGCTGGAAAATGTGGTACATAATCTAGTGTTGGATGCCACGCCAGACAGTCCAATGCCTGTGTTCTGTACGTGGGCTGGCGATCTCGATGACTTCATCGATCAGACTCGTCCCCTTTCTGAGGCTTTCGAGCCGACTTGTGAGACAAATGAAGAGATTTGAAAGCAGATAGTAGAAGCAACTTGCTTTCTGGTTCTTCCAATCGCTAGGGATAGAAAGTGAGAGCGGACTTTGACGGTCAGCACTCAGTAGAGAGGTGGAGAAATGCAGCATTGTCTCACACACTCCGGAAGCAGGAGCCCAAACAACCCCATCCACGATCCGCAGCTGAATAGGGTACAGAAATGAATGAGATGAAGTTGAAAATCCCGGGGATGCCGGTCGACTTTATGTTTCGAAACAAGCCGTTACTTGGAAGGCTCCCCCGGGGACCGAGACCTGCCGGGACTGGGGCGCCATTGGATTCGGGTCCCCCGTTTCTCATGTGCTTCGGGCACAACCGGAACCGGGTCAGATCCCACCCGCTCGGCAACCTTGGCATCGATGTACACGAGTACACCTTATCTCAATTGGCTTGTAAAGAAGAACACCAAAAGGATGATTTGATATGTATTCGGCCCATGGGTGGGAGATGCTGCTGAATGAGAGTAGAAAAAACAAATAACTTAGGTCATATTGATATACTGCTCAAAAGGAACTCATATATTGATCCTGCGAAATAGCGGCAACGTGCATGCCAACGGGATCCTCTCAGCTCTGGTACTTCATAGAGACTGGCGTGGGAGCAGGTATAACCTGCACCTTTCCAAGCACAGCCATATATCACAATCCACATGTCAAGACGCAAATACCGGTTCCATGGATGAGAGGCAGAGGCAGAGATCCCGCGGGCCCGTCCAGTCTCCTACAACTTCGACTCAGGCTTCGCTGCCGCAGGCTCTCCAGCCCTCTCGAGGATCCAATCCCCAACATCTTTGAAGAACTCGTCCTTGCACAGGTCCGCGTGCAGCTGGTGATACGCCCCCTCGTATGGCTTGTGGTGCCCGTCCTCAATCGTCGTCTGCGCACCGAACCACTTCTTGCTGGCGTTGAAGCATGTCGTCTTGTCCTCGGTGCCGTGGCCCAGCCAGAGACTCTTGACGTTGCCGCTCAGCGTCAGCTTGTTCTGCGCCAGCTGGTCCGTCCGCTCCAGCATGCCCGCCAGCCCCTCGAGCGTGCCCGTGTTGTGCATGAGGTCGTCGTCGCGGATGCTCTGCTGCGCCGCTTTATCGCGCGTGAGGTGTTCGGCGGGGATCTCGTTGACGAGCTGCTGCTTAGGTAGAACCTTACTCGCGAGCTTGCCGAAGAAGACCTTGAGGAAGCTCGGCTCCTCGCCGGGCGTGAAGGCGATAAAGGGGCTCTCGAGGAGCCAGCCGCGCACCTGACCGACGAGGTCGTGATACTGCGGGTCGCTGGCCAGCGCGAGGACCTGACCGCCGCCCATGGAGTGGCCCATGACAAAGAGCGGCGCGTCCGTAGGTGGCGACGGGATCTTGGATTTGATAAAGGCGGCCACGTCGGCGAGAACGCGCGACGTCGGGCCCGTGAGGCCCCGATCGGACTTGGTCGCAGCGCTGCGGCCCCATCCGCGCTGGTCCCAGCTAAAGACCTGGATGCCGCGGCCGGCGAGGTTGGGGAAGAGCTCATCGTACCGTCCCACGTGGTCGCTGAAGCCGTGTACGAAGACGAGCTTGGCCTTGATGGGGCCCTCGGGCTGATGGTGCAGCGTCAGCGATGCCCGGGTGTTTGTTCATCATGGGATAACCCCAGGGATCGAGTGAGTGGGTGAATGAGTCTACACTTACCGTCCATGTTGTGCTGTGAAGCTTGTGGCCGTCCACCTCAAAGGTGCCCTCGGTCTGCGTGGCCATAATGACGACGATGATGCTGTGAGATTGGTTGACGGGTTGCACGCAAGACTCTATGATTGCAGATATAAGTATATAGCGGAATTATCACGATGAACCACGGGTTATGAGAAGTGATGAGGTGAGATGAAATTCACGTGTTATTGTTGGGGTTCGGATTCAAGACATCCAAGGTGTGTAGTGGTGGTGGCGCTGTGGCCATGGGCCATGGCACTCAAAGAGCTGAGCTCCGCTTGCAGACATGGGGAGCTTGGAGCTTACTGCAAACTCCAACTTCTCCAATGAAACCTTCCGGTCACCGTCCGTTTCTGGCTCAGCGACACAGGTACTCGCACGCCGACCTGCCGTTTGGAACGGCGTCAGGTTGAACAATGAAGAATTCTGAACTAGACTTTCCTAGTTGGCAAGGTGTCAGGAGCCGTGCTACTCCAAGATAGACAACTAGAGGATCTCATACCTTAATCCTCGCAAGCCTAAGAGTACCTCACACATCATATTCATATTCTGACAACAAGCGATCAAACGCTTTCAAAGTATTGAATTTGGAGCACTCCATCAAGATCGAGCGGAGTTATTCTATGATGCTGTGTAACCGATGAATAGTTTGTAGTACACAAGACGGCAGCACGGTGTGAGCTGCGCCATAGTAGGAAGTGATTCGCCGTTGCTGCCGAACGGCTGCTTCATATTTGAGCAGCCGTTTTTTGATATAAAACACAAGAAAATCACACATTTACCCCCTTCAAAGCAATCCTACTCTTGTCCAGAGATCAAGTGGAATATGCTTTTTTCAGCGCCGTGCCTCCTTCTCCCTCGTCTCCTCCTGCAACTGCTCCTCAACCTCCTCTTCACCCTCCTCCCGCTCTAGGTCGGATTCGATTTCTTCCTCTTCTGTAATATGAGCTCTATCACTAGAGCGAGGGTCGGGAACGTCGCCGCCGCTCATCTGCCACTCCATGAGCTTGCTAAAGGCGCTGTCCTTGTCGGCAGAAAGCTCCGTGTACTTGCCAATTTCGGCAACTCCGCCGTTGTTGGAAAGGACAATGATCAGGTCAGACCGCTTAATAGTTGACAGTCGGTGAGCAATAGAAATGGTCGTGTTTCTGCCTCTGAGAAGCGAGGTAAGGGCGGCGTTGACAAGCGTTTCAGACTCGGCGTCCAAGGCAGAGGTAGCCTCGTCGAGGATAAGAATATCGGGGTCCTTGATCAACGCTCGCGCAATGGCGATGCGCTGCTTCTGACCTCCCGACAATTGTGAGCCTCTGGCTCCCACCTGCGTGTCCAATCCAGAGGGAAGGTCGCTGATAAAGTTGCAGTTCGCCTTCCGCGCAGCTGCGATAATTTCAGCTCGGGTGGCGTTGGGCTTGCCATAGGAGATGTTGTCGGCAATCGAGCCAGAGAACAAGACAGGTTCCTGCGCAACCATGCCAATGCGGCGTCGCAGTGACTTAACATTCATCTTGGAAATGTCAACGCCATTGATAGTAATAGAGCCAGAGATAGGATTGTAGAATCGCAGCAGCAGGCCGGCAACGGTCGATTTACCACCACCGGAAGGCCCCACAACACAGACATTGCTGCCCGAAGGAATTTCAAAGTTGAGATCGTTGAAAATATTGACGGCAGGTCGTGTAGGGTAGGCAAATGAAACGTTTGAGAACCGAATCGGGCCCTGTGCCGACTTCACCTTGAGCCCGACTGTCTGCGAGATGCCCGGCTTTCGGTCTTGCAGCTCGAAGAGGCGGCTGGCAGCACCCACTCCTTTCATCAGCTCTGAATAGAAAGACGAAAGGCCAAACAGACTAGATCCTGCAAAAGCCGTGTACATCATGAAAGATGTCAGATCTCCCAGCGTCATGGCGCCGTCGCGGACAAAGTTACCGCCAACAATGAGCATGGCAAGGATGGTCATGTTACCAGCCCAGCCCGTCGAGGCGAAGAAAGTGGCAGCGATTGTAGATTCCTTCTTGCCCAAGGCAAAGATCTTCTTGACCTGGCGGTTGTAGCGGCCAACTTCTTGGACCTCTCCAACAAATGCCTGGCTCGTTTTCACGTTGCCGAGGCGTTCTTCAGCGATCTTCGTCAAGGTACCGAGATTCTTCTGGATTCCCTTGCTCACGTTTCTGATTGCGCGTCCGTAGAAGAAGGCTCCGACTGCGACGGGCGGCAACATGATTAGGAGAAGTCCAGTCAACTTGGGACTAAGCCAGACCATGACACAGAAACCGGCTCCTCCGCTGAAGAGAGCCCGCAGACCATCGCTGATGTTCTGGGTGATTGATTTGCCGACAATGACGGTATCGGAACTGAGTCGCGAAATGAGGTCTCCAACTCGGTTTGCATCGAAAAACTCGGCATCCTGTACATACGTTCGCCGATAGAGGGACGATCGCAGACGGGCGACGACCCGTTCGCCAACGATACGCAGGAGAATTACGCGTCCAAAGTTGGCCATGGCTCCGACGGTCAAGATGACACCCAAGGCTGTGAAAAACTGCGGCATGGTCAGGCCAAACAGGCGCGCGTCCTCAGCAGGGTCTTTGGTAGCCATGTCGAGGATTCTGCCGACGGAAAATGGGATGGACATGGTGACTCCGGATGAGATGACGAGGAAGATCATGGCGATTCCCAGCCACCGCAGCTCCGGCCGCGCAATCTTGATCAATCGCCAAATCTCGGAAAATCCGGCCTTGCCGCCTTGCGACTTGCCCTCCTTTGACAACTTGGCACTGAGGTTGACCTGAGCAGCCTTAGCAGCCCGCTCGCTCTTTTGGAAGTCATCAGGTTGTTCGGGATCTTGTGACGTGGGTTCGGTCTGGTTCGCGTCCCTGCCACCGTCTCGCGTAGCCGGTGTTTGCGTTGCAGCCTGGGAGTCTCGTTGCTTGGAAAATCCATTCGAGAAATAGCGCAAGGTCGTGATCGGACCGGGCAGTTGAGGCTTTTGGGAGAGGGGAACGGGTCGCTGTAGCGAAGATCGGTGGATGGCAGCAGAGCGCACTGCAGGTAATGATTGAACGGGCTTCGAGCTGAAGCTTCTAATCTGTGAGAGGAGAGGATGTTGTAGTACTGGCGGTGTCGAGGTATTGCGCAGGCTGGGGAGGGTTGTCATCAGCGATGCCAATGTCGTCGGGCAGCTCCCGGCGCGGTGCGGGAGCAACACCGCGGATCGCACTACTCCCATAGCCATGGTGGAATCGAAGAAGAATTTATCTCATGGGAGGCGCATAGTCAGAAAGCGATGAAGGAGGGTGCACCATTATACGAAGAAGCTCGACGACGGGTTGCGCATGAATACAGCCACGACCTAGGTAGTTTAACGAAAGGACCGGAGAGATTCCGTCATCGGTTCGCACTCGAAATTTACAGCGCTCGATGCATGGCCCGTACCTTACCCGGAGGAATGCTGACAGCTGACGGGTCGCTGCTGCCCGCTACTTACCTGACCTGAGCAGGGCCCCTCGGTGATAGTCGGCCCGGGCATGTCTTTTCGCCGACCTGGATGCTGCCGTCACTCCGCAGCAGCCGAGGATCTAAAGGAACAGCACTAATAAGCAAATAAGCTACTTGCGGCAAAAAAGTGATTTAGATGCGGTTCGCCATTCCTTCTGGTCCAGATGCAAATCCTTGCATTGCTTCACCATCATCAAGAAACCGAATCGGCTCAACTAATTGCTTGTCCTGTTTTGTTGTGATTCCTAGCTTCTTGGTTTCTTACATACTATAAAAACATGAGCTGGCGATTGGCTTCAACTCTTCTGATTTCCACCTCAAACCATGTCCTCAAGGATGGCCAGTCCCTAGAAGGTTGTTTCCTGCTTCGAATTAGGACTCAGAGTACAACTGTCGAGGTTCCGTCTCACAGAGATCCCTCGGGTGTTCGACTAATCTTCGTAGCTGGTCGCGAAAACTAATGACGCCTGCTGTGTGCTCTCTAGTATAATACTACATGCCCATGTCTGCCCATGTCTGCCCATGTCTGCCCAAAACCTCTCAATGCCGTATCTGTGGCACAACGAGTAGTCGGAGCGGCGCAGTCTCTAACACACTGGTTATTCACGCGCTGCCATTGCTTTCCTTACGCAGCATTTCTGCTACATCGGCATCAATTCCATCGTCACCTCCGAGGTCAGGGAACTCGTCTCCGTCGATTCGGCGTCTCTTCTTCGCGCCGTTTGCTGAGACAGGGATAGATTGGTACTGCGAGGCAAGGGCTGACAGCATCTCAATGCCCGAAGCTGCTGGAGGCTGGAAACCCTGGCTCGATGCTGAGCGGGCACGATCCTCTTCTGCATGGTGAGGAACAGGCGGCTCATCATGGACAGGGGGAGGGGTGAGCGCCTCTACAGACGGCGGTGTGAAGGCCTCCACGGGGGGAGGTGTAAGCGCCTCGACTTCTGGTCTCTCAGGTTCAGGGGTCTTGGATGCTCCGTTACCAGGGGATTGCGAAGCCTCGTGAGTCGGCAGTCCCCGCATAATGGCTTGCTCAATCTCACGTCTCTTCTCCTCTGTCTCTGCCTTACGTGACATCAGGTCGGCATGCTGCCTCTCGTCGTTCGCGAGTGCCTCCTGACTTGCGCTGAGCATCTTCTCCAATTCGCCAATGAGGCCCTTTCGGGCCTTAACGCATTCTGCCACAGCGCCCTCAGCACTCGCCAAACTCTTCAAGAGACCATTAAGTCTTGCCGCGTAGACGGGAGCCGATGGGACAGGTGTCGAGGGGTCGGTAACCTTTTCAAAATCCTGGTTGGCGGTGCTCACAGCCGTCTTAGTGGGCAGGTTGAGCTTCGATACATTCGTATAGGAGGTGACGAGCGGAGTAAGCTCTGCGGGAACGGAAGGACCACCACCGCCAATTCCGGGACTAGCGAAGTTTGCCTTGGCGGTTCCGCGAGCCTTATCGAGTTCTAAAGCATCATCAGTATATGTTGCTGTCGTATTTGGGGAAAACGTCTACCATCAATGCCACGTTCGATGGCCTGTTGAACCGGCGGCTCGAAAATGAAGCGGTCTTTCCAGACGTCGATGACCCTTCTGAGCTTGTTCTGGATCTCAGCTGGCGCTCCCTTGTAGGCCAAAGCTGTCGCCTCAGCGATGACTGGAGAAAAGGCAACAAGGAAGTCGTCCTTGTGCCGAGCCTTTGATTGCTGGGTGACCTCTGTGAATGTGTAAGAATCATTCTTTTTATATATACATGAGTTCTCATCAGGAAGACAGGGGTTTTGCAATGCTTGAAGGCTCTTACCATTTGCAAGATAGACCAAGCTTAGTCTCTTGGTGCTTGATGAGTCTCGAAGACGCTGCATCCATAGGGCAACTGTGCGATCTGCATGTCTCCTGTGAAGAGGCCAAAGTCAGTTTGCACTGAAGTGAGAACGGTATGAGTATCGGAACTCATCGGCTTAGCTTACTTATGGAACATGATCCACTGCGCAGCAGTCGCAATGCTGTCATGGCTCTCATTGAGGGCCGATAGCTTTGCCAGCACAGCATCGTCGTTGTACGCCATTTTAGTATGGGTGCTGTAGATATGTAGGAAGTGGTCTCTGCGACGGTGTCGGTAGTGGGAAGGCACCCAGTTGCTTTACTTGAAGCAAACACGATCTGAGGACGGATGTGTTTCCTTGCCCTTTCCTTTGATAAAAAAAAGCAAACCCGAGCCGAAATTGAATTTTGGGTAGCTAAGGTTGATGTGAAGATGGCTTAAAGAACTTCTGTCGAAGTTGAAAAAAAAAAGAACCCTCTCCGAAATGGAGTGCTTGAAAAAGTTTCAAACGATATTAGACCAGCGAGGTGGTGAGGTAGACCAGGTAGGCGAGAGAGCGAAAGGAAGCAAGGCAGTGAAAGAATGAGTGGGACAGAGTGAGGGAAAGAAGGATGGGAAGGTATTCAATCAGTCAGTCAATGGAATCTCTAGGCTTGAAATCCTAGTAGCAAACACCTGACCTCCCAAAGCTGCTTCCGCAAAGCGTCCAGATCAATGCATCTAGCAGCCCTCCTGTATAGATGGCCAACCAGTAAGACAGATGGATTGGAGACCCAGAATCACGACACTTCTGGTCAGTGAGATGGAATGGTGGACTTTGCTGGTGACGAGAGAGATGGCGATATGGAAGTCAGTTAACGGAGGTCAACCAGAATCAAAACAACGCTGATGGCTCAGACGTGGTCGCTCCTGCTCTCTCTATAGTAATGCATTAAGTAGAGATTCGCCTCGCAGTATCCAGTATATGCATATATCCATAGAGTTCCCTCACCCTGGAATCCCTAGCCATAGGGGGCTGCTCGGACCACATGGGTGACACTTCAGAAGAGGCGCATTCAACTAACCGATGGGAACAGCTTCAAAGTGGATACCTGTTACTACACACTGCACACGGCAAGCACCACGAGACATCCCATTCAAGGTAACCTCCCGTTGTCCCTATCACATATCAAAGGTACCTTACATTCCATACTTCACCTCAACTTATTTCTGCAAGCCTACAGCCGCGATTGCATTCAAGTGTCTCCAGGAAGAAAATTCCGTTATTGACAACCACGCTGTACAGCTTTATTTCTGGGTGGATTCTATTCCAATCGGCTCCTTGGCATCTGATCCCCAGCAGCCACGTCGACAACCTGCCCATCTTTCCTATTCTTCAACAACCCACAATCCAGACATCAAAATGGCCGACAGATTCCCTTCGCTAGAGGATTTCGATTCGGGTGGTAGGTAGTCTTAGCGCAAATGTGCTTCCTCAGGCTGACAGATCGCATTCAGCCCAAACCGACATCAAGGACACCGGCGCCGAACCATCTACCGACGACTTCCTTGCCCGCGAGAAGGCGCTTCTTGGTGACGATGCCGATCAGTTTGCTACCGGTGATGATGCCATCGCCTTTGGAGCGGGTGACGATGATCTCCTTGGAGGTGGAGGTAGCGGAAACGTCATCAGCGAGGAGTCGACATTCGAGTCGCAATTCCCAGACCTTGCCCAGAACGAGGTTCGTCATTCCACAGTTTCGCCGCACGAACCATCTAACAGATGAATACATAGGCCATCACTGGCGAGATTCCCGGCGCTGGCATCACCGCTGCTCCTAGCGTAAACTACAACTCTGGCTACAATGCCTTCGTCGAGGAGGAAGAGGAGCCCGCGGTCATCCGTGAGTGGCGCGAGAAGAGAGATGCGCAGAACGAGAAGCGGGCACAGCAATTCGCCCAGCAGCGTGAGGAGACGATTAAGGAAGCCAGAGAGAACATTGACGATTTCTATAACAACTACAACGCCAAGAAGGAGAAGGGCATTGCCCAGACGCAAAAGGATGCTGAGAAGTTCCTCGCCAGCCGTGAGGATACTGTCTCTGGCGGCACGAGCTGGGAGAGAATCGCGAAGCTGGTCGATGTCAGCGGAAAGGGCTCTAAGGGTGGCGCCTCCGGCTCCGGCAAGGAGCGCTTCCGCGAGCTCCTCATCAGTCTGAAGAAGGACGAGAAGGCACCTGGAGCCAGCGGCTACTAGATGCTGCGAATGAAAGATGTATGAGAGGAGCGGCTGTAGCTGTCCAAGAGGGTTGGGTGACGCTCAAGCACTAGATTTTGACGTTACTTACGGTGCCGATGCGCATG
This sequence comes from Colletotrichum lupini, assembly GCF_023278565.1. Lineage (NCBI taxonomy): Eukaryota > Fungi > Ascomycota > Sordariomycetes > Glomerellales > Glomerellaceae > Colletotrichum > Colletotrichum lupini. The sequence goes on from NC_064678.1 coordinate 2,261,172, forward strand.
TGTATTCTAGATGACCTTTTCTGCCTAATGAACGGAGCGGGAAAAGGTTGGCCATTTGATTATTTTGACAGGCATAGTCAAAAAAGAGAACTCCCACGATCGACGTCATTACGTTTCTCGGTTTTTGTCAACATGTCACTAAGGAAGAATGGCCTAGTGAAGTCCATTTGGTCTATTGGTCGCCCTACGAATCATACAGTCCGGTCCCGAGCCTCTCGCTACGGGGTGGTATCCATCGCGAGCAGCGTCTATTCCTTGCCGAAGTAAGTATTGTAGCCGAGGACCTTGCGGCCCATGCCGTAGAAGGAGACTGCTGGATGTGAGTATTCGTCCTTATGAGTTTTCGAGCAAGTAACAAACATACCACCAAGAGATCCCCACAGAAGGGTAACGTAGGGGATCATGTACCAGCGGGAGCGAGGGTTCTGCGATTATCGAGTCAGCGTCCGTCCGTCGGTGCAGGCGCCAATTGCGCATATCCAGAGTCAATTCGACATACAATCTTCCAGACACGGGTGTGGTCCTTGTAGGCGGCCTGGTAGAACTTCTGGAGGTCGGGGACCTTGTTCTTCGCGTCGACGATACTGTGTGGACGTCAGAAATGCCCTCGTATGATAATTGTTCTCGACTTCGACATGGACGGCGATTGACGGCGACAGCGTTCCGTCGACCGCCGGTCGGTCGCTCGTCTACTTAAAAGGCACGTACCCCATTTTGATCGATTCAATTGCGATTGACTTCGGATTTGTGGTGGTTTACAGCTTCGAAGGCTTTCTCGTATGTCGGCTTTGAAGGACGGACGGAGCAATCAGGAAGATGGGCTCATGCCTTGCGTGGGCCGAAAGGCTCCCGACTGACTCAGCAGGACCCGCTTTCTAGGTACACACCGACGAATGGCGCGGAGCTCAATTCGGTTGACGGATGGATATTGCTTGGGAACTTTTTGGCCCAGATCTGAATTTCCTCCAAGCTTGCAATTTTTAGATCCCTCCTGCAGATTCAGCCTCGCGATGCAGCCCGCCACCGAACCTTAGCTTTCGTTCAATGTGCCAGCTGCTATGCTTAATGCCCCGTCTCGACGCAATTGTGCTTTGCTGGTTCTTCACGCGGGGCAATGCAATTGGCCTCGCAATGCCTCTGTCACTTGAATAGAGCAGCATGCCTCGGCCGGCGGCAATCACATCAAGGACTCGGCGCGATTCGACAAACAGTCCCAGCGTTACTGAGAAATTCACGCAGAAGCTTCGCTACCTCGAAACACTCGTTACGCGCTCCCAATCTTGACCCGCGCGCATCTAGTCTTCCAAGATGTAGCCCAACTTCACTGCACCCAGTCGTCAATGCCCGCGACTTGAGCAGCACGACCAACAACACGGACAGTCCGCCGAAACCTTCAGATAGTCTGCATTTGGGATCGAGACCAGGCATTCTTCAACCTCGAACCATTCGAGGTCGTCTCATACAACGAGAACCCGATTCCGGCACCTACATCGATCCAGAAGGAGGCATCTGGCTTTCCGATAAATCCGATGTTGAACTCGGCGGAATACCGGAGAACGAGGATGACCCTTCACTCTGGCTCAGCGTACTTGTTGCCGCAAAGCAAAAACAGGGGAGAGGCGGCGTCCTTGCTGTTTGGGAGGCTGTGAAACGGCGCAGGTCATGGAGGGACGTGACGAGCGAAGAAGCAAAATCATTATGGGGCATCATTCTGGAAAACGTCCTCCACGACGAGGACAGGCTCAAGGACGTTGCGTTATTCGCAGAGCGTCTCCTTCATGATAACTCTGCCCAATGGCCATCGTTATACCTGACCACAGTCTCGTACTGTCTCCGGAAGGGCCAGTACCGGCGAGCACTGCAGTGGCACATGCGTCTGATGCCGAACTTTGACCCCGGACAGGAAGCCTTCGGTGCCTTATTACGAGAATTCGCGGCTACCAGCGACCCCGACATGCAACAGATATTACAAGCTCTGTATCTGACAGCCATACACCGCGGGTTATACAATGAGATCATCCCCCTCCTCTACGAACGCGGCCTTTCTCAACAATGCGCCGGATGGCGTCATGCGTTCATACACCACGACGATCTACCCCCACCGAATATCGAGTCACAGCCGTATTTGAGGTTTCTTGCCCGTTACTACCCAACCATCACCCTTGAACTAGAGGAACAGGTCGTCATTGGCTTGAACTCCAAGGCCTACTGGGACGCCCAGGACGACTCATTGTGGGATGCCATTCATGACACACATGGCGATGAGAGTGGGCCTCCGGGAAGACAGCACAGTGATAAACTTGGAGCGCGGTGGTTTGCAAGTTCTTGGGTGCCTCTTGACTTTGCAATTCATGCTGTTCATGCCCTCGGGGTGCACCACATCGGCCCTCTGTCACTCCAGTCGATTGCCTTGCGCGAACCGACAGCCAAAGGGGTCTTGATCCGGATCGAACAGCTACGGGCAGTCAATATTGGCATTGGACACTCAGCTTACGCGTGGGTGCTGAAACGATTCGCCGAGAATAACGAGGACGAGCTGCTCGCGGAATTGCTGCATACCGACATACACCCAGACGTCTTCGACGACCCTGCGATGCTTGCCAGCATCCGTGACAAGGCCTTTGATGAGGGAGACTGGAAGACACACCGGCTCTTGCTGTCCGTCCAGCCCGCAATGGTGGAAGATTCGGTCGACTCCACGTCGAACGTCTTGTTGCACCATCTCGTCGACGAAGGGAGGTTCAAACAAGCTTTGGCTTTGCTGGATGAAATGCGAACGATGGACATCGGGGTCCACGCATCAACGATGCAGCACATCTGCGCGAGTCTTGTCGATCCCTTGCCGTGGAATCCAAAAACGACGACATCCAACCAGGAGGCGTTTTCCACGGCCATCGCCTTCCTTACACGCCTGACGCTGTTGCAAAAGCCTCTACATTCGCGCTACTGGCAGAAGGTACTCTTCGGACTCGGCAAATTTGGTCGCTTCGACGTGTTGGAGGACATCAGCCTTGGCATATTGGACACGCACCGGCATCTTTGCATCTCCAATGCCGGACTGCTTCCGGTCCATCCGCTGGATGCACCGCCTCTGTGTGTAGAGAGCTCGACTAGAAACGTTTTTGTCCCGACAGACTTGCCCATATCCCATGAGCAGCACCCGATGCGCCGAATCTTTGATAACCCTGCTCTACACGCCGCCATTGCCCGTTGGGGATTCAAGGCCGGCGGGTTGCGATGCCTCGATCCTGCGGGGGATTTCCCCGCGAATAAGGAGGTACCAGGCGGTGGGTTCTCCCTCGCTCGGGGCGTGCGATTGCTCGCGGCACTGAATGATCGAGGCATTCCGTTCCGAACGTCTGTTGCCCAGGAGGAGGTCGTCAAGTGCCTGGCTCGGACGTACCTAGCCCAAGCCAACGGCGCGCCCAGGGTGCAGGCGCGATTGCCCCCGTTGAACAGCATTCGGGAGCTTTTCAACAAGGCGGCTAGACGTAGGCTTTTGCCAGACGTTGCAGAATTACAAGACCTTATGATGGAGGCACGGGGGAAGCAAAGGAGAGGACAATGACTGCTGCCGCGAGAGCAGTTCGCCTGTTGTAACACCATGTAATAAATAACACCCATGCCCAAGACACAGCGACGCTGGATGATCTTAATCATCATTGCAGATCGATGATGGATTCCATAATCGCTAGACATTTGTTCTAAAATAAGAAAATTCATACATTTAGCTTACACCAACTTCTTCGTCTCTTCATTGAAGTGCCCATTTGGATTTCTTCACTCGTCGTCACCGCCTCCGCGTTTCTTGGGTTTGATGACCAACAGGATGATCATACCCGCGATAATGAGGAGGAGAAGCAGGATAATCTTGCGCTTGGTCGTCTTCTTCTGGTACGTGTCGGCGATGACGAGCTCCTTCTCGGCCCCCTTTACGTCGGTAGTCATCCGTTCCACGTTGTAGTCTATCCTGTCCAGCATGGTGCCCTGGTCAATGACCATGTTCTGCAGGTCGCGGAATATGTCGGCGAGCTCGATAATGCCCTGTGCAATGTCCTCGATTTCGCGCTCGCGTTGGATGATGGCCGCGTCGTTGGACTGCAGGAGCTTTTGCTGCGTTGCTTGGAGCGTCGATTGTGAGAAGGACCTGTCGGCGTCCGACTCGACCATGGACGGGTCGAGGTACGAGTTGGAGGGCTGAGGTGTTGATCCCCTTTCGCCTGGCACGCCTACGCCGCCTGTGCTGAGACCGCTCATCCCGCGTAGTTCTACGCATATTGTTAGCGTACCATTTTCTCCTTTTATATCCCGCGGTACTGACTTTTCAAGTATGCGCTTTGCTTCTTTCTGAAGAGCGCGCTGGCTTCCTGCACCCGCGAAGCCAGGGATATCTGGATGTTCTTTGCCATGGTCTCCTCCGCGCTGGTAATCGTTCCAGAATGCTTCGAGTCCCTCACCATCTGCTCAACCCGTTGAATGCAACCATGGCAGTCGTGAAACCCCTTTGTGATCTGCTGCGTGAGCCTCTCAATTTCCCGCTCCTCGGCCTTTTTCGCATCCTCATCGTTGAACCCCGGCAGTACGTGTTTCTGGTGCAGGCGCTCGAGGGCCTGGCTCCTGGTAGCAATATCGGCGAGGAGGTCGGTGATCTCGTCGGATATGTCGGCCCAGCGTGGGGGTAGGAGGTCCATCTCTATGACGGCGTCGCCATCATCTTCGAAGGCGCCGGCCGAGAGAAGGCCGCGCGTGTCGTCGTTGCCGCTGGCATAGCTGGTGTTCCCCGGGAAGCTATCGCCGAAGCCATTCCCACCGGCCGCGCTACCGCTGTACTTTGTCCGTTTTGTCGGGTGGTGCGCGTACGACTGCCGATAGGAAATGTAGCTGGAGGTCGGAATGCGTTGTTAGCAAATCAGTAATCGATCTTGGTTTCCGTCCAGCAAGCTGAAGGCAGAGTAGCCCAGGTGAAGACGATGCGGGTATTGTGAGAGCGAACAAGGGCGACTAAACGTACAGATTCGTGCGGTCTCGCCACATAGCGGACGCCAGAGTAGGCCGCAATGGCGCTGCTCAGCCTGGTGTCCTTTGTCGCTCGCTGCGCGGGCCGCTCAGGGTCGCCGTCATGAACGAGAGGTCTCAATTACGGAACAGGACACCATTGGCGTTGGTCGAGCACAAGGTTGCGGCGACGTGGATGTTGTGTGGTCGAGGGAGTCTTTTGGGAAATGTACGTCAGATTAGATGATTTAGTTGTGCCAAGGGCGGAATTGGTTCAGCTCTCTAATACCGGTAAAGATCCCAGGTCTGGCCGGCTTTCAGCTTCGGGTCGCAATTATTAATTAGCAGAAAGCGATTGATTTGTGGTTAATTTGGAAGATAGCCAAGTCAAGCCCTCAACAAAAGACAAGCACGGATACGTAGGGAAGCTCTTGGATCACAAGTCAAGGTGATAGGATAAAAAGGTAAAGTGAGTTGAAGTACGTGGTGGTAGTGGTGGTGTTGGTTGATTATGCCACCCTGTGTAGAGATGCGCCGACAAGCTTGCATTAACTCGCTGATGAAATGGACAGGTATCGCATGCCAGGATGGGAGCCTTTGGCAATGGGGACGGATTGCGTCAGGTCCACGGGTCTTATTCAGTTGTCTGCGGATTGAGCCGCGTGTGGGCCGGGCCAAATTCCAATGGCTCCGTACCGTCGAGGCAACCTGCCTCTAAGAGGGACTCTGTAAGGAACCTTCAGGTACCTACCCAGCTAGGTACCTTGCCTTAGGTACCTTACCTACCTTCGGTTGGCGACGCGGCACTGCTCGACGTCAATTGGTGTGCTGTTCTTTATGCATCCGCCGCTTCAGGGTGTCTTATGTCAGCTTTTTCTTCCACTCTGTACTCAATTTAGGTGAAGATGGAATGCAATGGATGAGAAATAGGTAGGTACGGAGTACAAGTGGGCCAGACAGTGGGCGTAATGGGACGCCTGGACACCTGGCACCTTCCAGACCGTCCGTCCAAACCGTCATCCTTTCATTCAGGGGCCTTTCTCTACTATGTAGGTAGGTACTCCGTAGCTTAGGTTCGGTGACACCGCCAAGTGCACAGCGACCCCTGGCGCCATACTGTATAGATTGGCCCATCAGGCTGGGAGACGCGGTGACTTGACACGCTGAGAGATGAAGCTACCGTCCTGGAAAGACGCCCGCTGCCCAATGGTCAAGGCAACCTATGGCTGTCCCGGTCAGCCACAGACTGAGCAGGCGGCCCGTCAGCTTCGACCCTTCGACGCCCGCGGCCCCCCTATCGCCCGACGTTCTCCCCCGGTCTGCCCCATCTCTCCCCACGAGCTGCACACTACAGAAAAGCTCGACCCCCCAAAGGCATCCAGTAGCATCTAATCTGGCCAAGGCTTCCGAATACTTTCGTGAACATCTTCCAACTCCATACCATACGGCCCCATTCGACGTAGACCGCTTCCAGAACCAGTCCCGTATTCTCACAACAAACCATCGTCAACATTCGCCATGGTCAGTTGTCCAAACTCCGAGCTCCGTCCTCTATGCCGCCTTTATGCTACCTCTCGTGAGGTGACCCCGCGACTGAGGGGCTACCGACGCTATTTTCGGCGAGCTGAACTGACACGGCTACCCTCAATCTAGGCTGACTCCCTCACCGAAGAGCAAGTTTCCGAGTTCAAGGAGGCCTTCTCCCTCTTTGTAAGTCACTCCGAGTTCGTTCCGGACGAAGTTCCTTTTCCTCAAAAGGTATTTTCGGATGTGAGCTGACCCATTCATACAGGACAAGGACGGCGATGGTCAGTACCTGGTCCCCCCCTTTCCCTTTCTCTCGACCCCGCGCCAGTACAATTTCGACTCCCGCGACCGCTTCGATACCAGATCAGCATTGGGACATTGTCGAGATTTGATCATGTGGATTTCAGGGCACGGAGCTAAAGAATACGGACAGGACAAATTACAACCAAGGAGCTCGGCACCGTCATGCGCTCCCTGGGACAGAACCCCTCCGAGTCTGAGCTTCAGGACATGATCAACGAGGTTGACGCCGACAACAACGGAACGATCGACTTCCCTGGTAGGTCTACACAATAACCACTGGCAATCACGCACACGAAAGCGACTCGCTGACGAATAATCTGGCAGAGTTCCTCACCATGATGGCCCGCAAGATGAAGGACACCGACTCCGAGGAGGAGATTCGTGAAGCCTTCAAGGTGAGACGAGCTAGTGCAACCCGCACGTAGACAACGCTGACCAGAGAAAGGTCTTTGACCGCGATAACAACGGCTTCATATCCGCCGCCGAGCTTCGCCACGTCATGACTTCAATCGGCGAGAAGCTCACCGACGATGAGGTTGATGAGATGATTCGCGAGGCTGACCAGGACGGCGATGGACGCATTGACTGTAAGAACGCGACATCCGTGTTCACGCTGCTCATTGCTCACGTTGCTAACACACGTTCCCAGACAACGAGTTCGTCCAACTCATGATGCAGAAGTAAGGCGTCAAGTTGGTCGAGCGGCTGTAGGTCGAACCTATTCACGGTGACATTGGCCGCGCAGCATTTGTTCCTTGCGAGAAACGACACGAACGGTCTTCAAAGGGCCAGGCTGGTCAGAAGGTATTCTTTTAGACCGTGGGAGTTGGCATACGAGAATAACCAGCGAAAGGACGAGTTTGATATTCGGACGGTTGAGGGGGGCTCTATGCATTCGTCTCGCTGCCAGCACGCTTGCCTGTTTCATTCCCGTTCTATCACGATGCTTATTTAACGAACACACTCTCCTACACCTACACCGACACAGACACAAGACACATTCTGAATGACACGGGAGTTACGCTTAGAAGGGGGTCTCCTCCAGGGCGGCGAATGCAAAAGTCAATCAACCCGGCGATTCCATCAAGTGCAATTGCGAAGCTTGACGATGCTTGTGATTTGGTACCAGGCGCATGAATGCTGCCATGGCTTCTCCGCGGCGAGCATCACATGCTGAAATATGACGCCAATGACCGCGTTGAGCACTCGCTGGGTGGGCAAAGTAGTCTGTTGCACCCAGGCTGATAATGACAGCGGGCAACAGAGGCACTGTGTAAGCTTGTTCATCAAAGGACGGAGTCATGAAGATGGATAGACGATCACGTTGTGCCACGCGTATTATCCATGACCTGGTACATGCTGAGCCAGAGAGCTAGGCCGGCAGAGCAATCTAGCTTGGCAGGGCTGCAGGCACCGCCCCGATCGGCCCCTCTAGATGTTCCAAGTGTGCGTATCGTATAGTGAAGCAAACCTTGAACTGCCATCCGTTGTCGTGACTATCTGCTGCTTGGATGGTCTGGACTATCTTGGTATAGTGCAGGTGAGGTTGACAACAAGCTGCACGACGCATCGTCAATGCTGCTTCTAGGGAATTGATATTCAGAGTCTAAGTTGGGACTATGGACTGAATAAATGTGAACCGGATGTAGCAAGGGAAAGACCGGGTTGGAAGCTCTTCAGGTCTTACAAGACTCGGGAACATGAGGTGTTATCTTGGTGGTGAAGCCCAGGCACACAAGCCAAGATCCCATTAGCTTAGAAACACGGATGCCAGCTAAGCACCTTAAGGTACAGTATCCGTAAGGTAAGGTACTACACGACACGCTGAAGGACCCCTAAAGCCCCCTATCAAAGGTCAATGGCCTTTGAAGTACCACACAATTCATTTGCGCCTGAAATGTAGGGCCAAGTCCACACGTCGGCCCCACACCTGTGACGGCGCTGCACGGTGCACCTCCAATGCCAGGCCACGGATGCATGTCGCTCAACCCGCCGGGCCTGACATCCTTGGCCCCGTCTATCTGGTCTATTCGTCGGTCCTTAGCAAGTCTACCGGAACACGACCCTCAAAGACCTCCTCGATAATCGCGACTCGCCCTTTCGAGAGCTCTCGACGAGCTTGCAACCCCCTCCGTGCAATTCTCTCCTCCAGGCCCCAGCTACCTGTCCAAGGCCCTCCGCGGGCCCATTCCCCCGGTCGCCCAACATGAGTTCTTGTATGATGAAGCCCCTCTGTACCTGTGACGGTGGCCTGGAGCTGACCTAGGTGACACTCCAGTGAAGCAGTTCATCCGCAACGTTCGCGCCGCCAAGACCATCGCCGACGAACGAGCCGTTATTCAGAAAGAGAGCGCCTCCATCCGAGCAAGCTTCAGAGAAGAGAGCGGCGACCACAGCGTGAGGTGCGCAATGGATTATGACCCCGAAAGAAAACCCACCACGGATCGGGGCTGACGTTTAATCACTAGGCGGAACAATGTCGCCAAGCTCCTATACCTTTTTACCCTCGGTGAGAGAACACATTTTGGTCAGATCGAATGTCTGAAGCTGCTGGCCTCTCCACGATTTGCCGACAAGCGACTGGGACATCTCGCTACCAGCTTGCTGCTTGACGAAAACCAGGAGGTCTTGACGCTTGTGACAAACTCACTACAGAAGTAAGGCCCGGCAACACATCTTGGCCATTGACACCATAGCTGATATGGAATAGTGATCTCGCCCACTCGAATCAGTATGTCGTCGGTCTGGCCCTTTGCACCCTGGGTAACATCGCCTCCATTGAGATGTCGCGAGACCTGTTCCAGCAAGTCGAAGCCTGCGTCAACACATCGAACCCGTATATTCGAAGGAAGGCGGCGCTCTGTGCCATGCGGATATGTCGCAAGGTCCCAGACTTGAAAGAGCACTTCGTCGACAAAGTCAGCAACCTGCTGGCCGACCGAAACCACGGCGTCCAGCTGTGTGGCTTAACCCTGGCAACCAGCTTCTGCGAGGCCGACGAAGAAGAAGATGCGGATGGTGATGAGGACATTGTCGAGAAGTTCAAGATCTTTGTACCGAACCTGGTCAAGACACTGAAGGCTCTCGCAACCTCTGGATATGCTCCCGAGCATGACGTCACAGGTATCAGCGATCCGTTTGTGCAAGTCAAGATCCTCCGCTTCTTGAGGGCCTTGGCTACGGGCGACGCACATGTCAGTGAGCAGATCAACGATATTCTGGCACAGGTTGCGACAAATACGGACTCCTCCAAGAACGTCGGAAACTCCATCTTATATGAGGCCGTCCTCACGATCCTCGATATCGAGGCGGATTCTGGTCTTCGCGTACTCGGTGTCAATATTCTGGGCAAGTTCCTGTCCAACCGCGATAACAACATCCGTTACGTTGCGCTCAACACTCTTATCAAGGTGGTCGCCATCGAGCCAAACGCTGTCCAGAGACATCGCAACACCATTTTGGAGTGCTTGAGAGACCCGGATATCAGCATCAGGAGGCGAGCGCTCGAACTCAGCTTTACGCTCATCAACGAGAGCAACGTGCGGGTCCTCATTCGGGAGTTGCTTGCATTCTTGGAGGTCGCCGACAATGAGTTCAAGCCTACCATGACCAGTCAAATAGGCATTGCTGCCGACAAATTTGCACCGAACAAGCGCTGGCACGTCGACACAATGTTGCGAGTGTTGACGCTCGCCGGCAATTATGTTAAGGAGCCTATCATGTCATCATTTATCCGACTGGTGGCCACTACCCCTGAACTGCAGACCTACGCCGTTCAGAAGCTTTATATCAACTTGAAGAAGGATATTACGCAGGAGAGTCTTACACAAGCTGGAGCGTGGTGTATCGGCGAGTACGGCGATGCCCTATTGAGAGGTGGGCAATATGAAGAGGAAGAACTGGTTCGTGAGGTTAAGCAGCACGAACTCATCGACTTGTTCACGACTATCCTCAACAGCAACCACGCAACCCAAGTTTCGACCGAGTACATCGTGACGGCGCTCGTTAAGCTCACGACGAGATTGTCGGATCCTGCGCAACTGGATCGCATCCGCCGGCTGCTTGAAGTCCACCAGACAAGTTTGGATGTTGAGGTTCAGCAAAGAGCTGTTGAGTACACCAACTTGTTCTCGTACGACCAAATCCGCTCTGGCGTTCTTGAGAAGATGCCGCCTCCTCAAATCAAGGAGGAATCCCGCGTACTGGGCGCGGCGACCACCACAAAGAAGGCCAAGGCCGCCAACAGGAAATCGAGGGTCGTCAAGCCAACCGAGCAGGATCTCCTATTCGACCTTATGGACACCCCTCCAACAACTACTCCTGCCGCCGGTGGCGCCTCTAACACCGACCTTCTCGCCGACATTCTGGGCGGTACCTCATCGCCCCCTACATCGACATCTCCTGGCCCGCAACAATCCCAGGCAGCCTCTATCATGGACCTCTTCTCCCAAGGTCCTGCCCAGCCCGTGGGCTCTCCTGTACCAGTTATGGGTGGCTCGAACATGGACCTGATGTCTTCCATGTCCGCCGTGGCAACCCCTCCGCCCCAGGCGCAGGCCGCCCCGCAGGCACCCGCAGGCCTTCCTGTCTACGACAACAATGGTCTCAACGTCAGCTTCCAGATCCAGCGCAATGCCGAGGGTCTTGTTCAGGTTATCGGTCGCTTCAGAAACTCAGGCCCCGGTCCTTTGTCGAACGTGGGATTACAAGCAGCTGTTCCCAAGACCCAGAAGCTGCAGCTCATGGCCATTTCGAGCACGGATGTTGGTCCTGGCGCCGAAGCCACCCAGAGAATGATTGTGTCTGGAGCCAAGGGAGTATGTTTCTTCCCCCTCTTTGCTTTTGTACTTTTTTATCAGATTGCTAACTTTCTCGCAGCCGCTGCGACTGCGTCTGAGGATTGGGTACGGGCATTCGTCTGCCGGAGAAGTGATGGACCAGGTGAACTGGACCGAGCCGTCCTGATTTGGCGCATGTTCTCTTCGGGCGGTGGCGTGGACTTGTATGCTTACGATGACAAGGCAAGCGTATTGAAAAATAGAAAGATCTGCGAGGATGAAAGATTGGGGGCAATTAAAAGCACACCGTCGTTGAAACCACCTGCTTCTTACTGAATTTGACCCGTGATGACATAACATATATAGCTCTGGTGTCGACGTAGCAATTTCTACCTATGCGTCGTTGTCGTTGTGTTGTAGTGCTTGGCCAAGTGCGGGACAATGGAATGTACACACTTCACCAAGCTCACCGACCTCGGTGCAGGCATCCACCCATCCACCCATCCATCACACCTACCTCTGATAGCGGGGCCAACATCAATTCCAGAAATCAGATGTATCAACCGCGTACAAGCTTCCTCGCCATCAAACATAGTCGTTTCCTCATTCACCCTCCTCAAGCTCGTGCATATACCTACACTCTTCAAAATATGGGCAAGGAGGTGGGGGAAACGTCGACGTCGCATACCGAGCGCACGGCGGCTCAACCCCGGGATTCTGTAGGAAGCCGCCCACCTCCAAGCTGTCATGCTGTCAGCAGTACCTATGTGCTCATGAAGAAAGACAGACATTGCACAGCGTTACACTTGTCAGAGTCAATGCCGTAAACGAAGAAATCCGTCTCTTCCGGCTTGGGGTAAAGGAGGGGTCGAGGATTGAGGTACGTTCGGCATCCACAATTTCCTGCCGCCTTCAAAGGATGGGGTTTACATACGCGACTTACATTGCGCGGAAATGTCCCCGTCTCTGGCCGTGGCTCCCGGGTTGCCTCTCACTTGGCCAAGCTCTTGATCCGATGTGACTTACTCATTGCGGGAAAACAGTTCCTCCCAGGCCAATGGCTGGACACCTACGTCCCCGGCGTGCCCAAGGCAGGGGGCTTCACCCTCACCAGCCCGCCGTCCAAGGCCGTCCTACCAAGATCCGCGTACCTCGAGCTCGCGGTGCAGAAGTCGCCGACGAACCCGGCCGCCGCTTGGCTCTGGGAACAACCTGTCGACGACGAGAATGAAGACCCCTCCCAGGTAGAGAAGAAACCAGAGATTCAGGTCCGCGTCGGCGGGTCCTTTGTCTGGCCGCCCCCGGGAATTGCTGACTTGGCCTCCCTGCGGCGAATCGTCTTCATTGCAGGCGGCGTCGGTGTGAATCCGCTGATGAGTATCGTGAGTCACCTGGCTGAAGGGGTTGAAGGGAAGGGCGGCTGCCCGTACGATGTCCAATTCATGTACTCGACAAAGGTGCCGTCGTCGGCGTCGCCGCCAGAAGAGTCTGGCGAGGACAGCCTCCTCGATTCCGAAAAGATCCTCTTCATGGAGCGGCTGGCGGCTATTTTCGGCCGGGAAAAAGTCCGTGGCCAGATGAGGTTGTTCCTCACCGGCCTCGGTCCCGGGATCGCATCCGGTGAGCCCGTTCTACATTGCAACGAGATGGACGTCCCGTTCAAGAGGCGCCGTATGGGCCTCGAAGACGTGGCGGAAGCCTTGGGGCCCGAAGCGGAACGCGGTGATGCATTGGTGTACGTCTGCGGGATCCCGTCCATGACTGATGAGTTGGTCGAGAGCCTCACATCGAAAAGCGGGTTGAATCTCAGACCTGAACGGGTTCTGTGTGAGAAGTGGTGGTGATGTAGAGCCTTCGGGAGCTGTCGACACCTTACGAGATTAGCTTGTTCCTCCTCAGGCCTAAATGATAAGGTATAGCTCTGAGGAGGGTACAGGTTCTACTTGTGATGTGTGAAATCGGAATTCTTGCGCGAATGCTTTGGATAACTCAGAATCACCAGTGCAAATACACTGCTCATAGAGGACCTTGGAGTAACTGGTAAGCAGAGGGGAAAGTGACAACGACTTTCTGCAGTGTTTGATTTGAGCGTGTTTAGATTTCACGAAGGAAGTCGCTGGTTTCCGTCTTCGTCAACGCCACTGATAAGGTCGCATGGTCTTTACTCCGACCAGGCTCGTCGACATCTATTAAAATCAGAAGCAACATTCTACCTCAATGGAAGATTTATAACGCAATAATCCTGTTTAAACACTTCCGCGTTAGTGGCAACGTATTCAATAATGTTTACCTTGTGACAGACGCATAGTAGCTAGGATAAGACTATTCAATGTCTATGTATATCTGTCTCATCAAGTCAGCATCAAGAAGCCCCTAAACTATATAGAACAAAATAATATTACCATTACATCGATCCTTAGAGCTTGTTTTCCGGTGAGTTATCGCATTTTCCAGTGCACCAATAACGGTTCACTTCCGTTTCGGTTCCTTGTTCAGCAAAGCTGTGAATTTCCGTCTACTGAACATAGTGATGTGAGCCTCTCAGTTTTCATGGCTGGGAGCTTCCAACATGTCTTAGAAACATACAGGCCTCTTCTGAATATGATCAGTGAATTGGCCACTGAAGTGCTCCGTTCCTTTCAGCAAACTCGTGCCTATGATCAAAATAGTCCTACAGATAACCCGAATTTGTCTTCTTGAACCCGGAAGTCTCATTGGTCTTCATTCCTCCCTCGAACACTTCACTTGTTGAGATTCAATCTGCCATGCCTGCGACGCAAAGGCGAAGGACTCCGCTTGAGCCATTCTCCTTCCGAGACGCTCACGTTGTCAAAGTTATCGACAGTTGACGCCATGCCGGGGTTAGAACCGAGGCGCCTGGGATCTCGAATGGAATAGTCTGAGAAACTCAGACTGCTGATAGACGAACCTCGCAGCCTCATGGCGCTCGCACGCGCTGCTGCAATATAATCTTGCCTCCCAACCCTGTTAAATACCTCCAAGCCACCCGTAGAAGGAGGGCTCATGTCATAGTCGGATGAAGACGCTGAAAGTCCTAGGGGCGGAGATGGGAGAGGACGGCGAGGATGTATCTTAGGGAGCTCTTGAGATAGAGAGGGCAGCGTCACCTGTCTGGCAACTCCAAGCTCAATCTCGTCACAACCACTCGACTCGTCAATGTACGGTAAGAGCGATGGTGTGACTGAAGGTGCCCTCGTCGATTCTAGTGATTGCCTGCTGATCGATGGTTCAAAGTCAGGAAGCATTGGCAGAGGTCGAAGAGGGTCTGACACCTTCCGAATCTCTCGCGCTAGCTTGCTGGGTTGAGGCATCCTGGTCGTTTTCAGGGCCGGAGGAGCGAGCTTGGGTGGTGTTTCAAGGTAGAAGTCTCTCTCGGCAGGCGAATTCTGCCTCTCTCTAATCTTGTTCCGACCTTTGTTACTGTCCTCAAAGACTAGACCGTCAAGGGATTCGAGGCCAAATGGTCTCGGGTGGGTTCGAATATAGCTTCCAGTCTCATTGTGGTTTGGCGTCTTTGGTCTGTCAGGCAAATGTCCACTCTGTGCATCCGAGGCCATCAGTTCCTCATAATGCGCTTCTGAGACCAAGTTCAGCGCCTTCAAGTTTCCCCAAGTGCGGTAGAAGAAGCGGAAAGCGGCGAATGGAGAGTCAACAGGGTCGATAAGGGCCCAGTCGTAGAATGTGAGATCTTGAGGTAACTCCACGAGGCCGCCGGTTGGTGATCTATGTCATGGATCAATTTAGTCGAAGTGTTGGAGTGGATTGTGAAAAGGAAATCTTACGTGATCCCGTATTGATCTTGACTGCGAAAGTCATCAAGTTGAGGCGCCCTCCTCCTTCGTCCGTAGGATCGGAAAATCTGAAGGTCGATGAGGCCGCCATCCATGGCAGCGGAGGTCTCGGAGCGCGGTGTGAAGTGAAAGAAACGTTTCTCAATGCCTTCACGCTTATAAGTGACGCCGCACTCTCGATAATGCCACTTGGTATCGGGCTCGTACAGAGCATGACTAACGATCTGGCTCTGGGTGGCTTGCGACTTGATACCCCAAGAAACTACTTGACGACCGTTCATGGTCATTCTGAAGTACAGGAATTTGCTATCCGTGGGAGGTTTGTTGATTGAGTATCTCAAGTGGAACTGGGATCCTGTATAACCTACGTCAATTCTGGCCAATTGGTGTAATGCGCTGAGGAAGCAAGCTAAAGTGGTGACAGACCTGGCGACGAGGGAATGTAGACGGATGTCGTCGGTCTGCACTTCTCTGGCGTTGACGTGAAGCTGGAAGTCGTGGTCGACATCGGGCTTGCTGCATGATGACCCCGAAGTCGGACAGAGGAGGACTCGGGGTGAGGGAGCTCGGGCAACCCCTCCATGTTGGGACCGGGCACGATCGAGACGTCGATGCCCCTGAAGCTAGGCATTGTGTCTGTGTTGCTGACGATTGGTTATGCTTGGGCGAACGAGTTCGACGAGGTCTCCCATGGAACTAGCCAAGTTTGCAGAACAACACTTGAGGGAAAGGAAGGGAATGGTGATTAGTGGTAGCTATGAGGGTAGTCGAGGGGACGTGGAAGCAGTAGTTTGATCGGGTTGGTATTTTGGGAATATACGTCTGGAAACTGGTAGGTGAGGTAGGAGTGAAGCGTATTGAAAGTTTGGACTGAGTGCGAATCGTCGACTGCGTCGGTTTTTCTTCAGGGCAGGTGCGGCTCCTGGTGAATTGTAGTCTGCACCTTCCCTCAGTACGTATACAAGCTACCTTGCTCTGGCCGCCTGCTCCTGCCGCCGTTCTTCGCAAATTTCGCCGATAAGGTTAAGCTCCATACTTAGGTACGTTGGCGATTGCTTCCCTTTCGTTTACCTACATACGCAGACTTCTCAGATGGCGTATGGGAAGCCCACCGCTTTGAGGTTAGTAACAACATAACACCGCCACAACCACCACAACCATACATATGTTCGGTGACTCCTCAACGCATTCAAATCTTCTAATGCAGGAGATGTGTCTCGTCTCAGGTGAGACTGGCACCTCTCTAGATCCCCGAACAGCACGCAAGCGATCCACCTCCATGCACTGAAAAGAAAACTAGTGTTGATCATTTGGTGCTTGCAAAAGCTACCTATTCGGTTCGCGCCATGTACATGTTTGTCTCGCCCCTCTCGAGCCCGGCTCTAACTTTATCTCGTTCAACTCGACCCCGTTACGACCTTCGTGTCGTCCTCCTTGCCGAGTAGCCCTAGGTTGCGTATTTGCCCCGCGCTCGGTGCGTTGTCTCGTGCACTGGCAGACTCAGCCTTTCGGTAGGCAGCCTGGAGCGCTCTCGTTCTCGCAGCCTATATGTGTTCGTGTCACTGGTTAGTGATCGGTCCTCTGGTGATAGGTATGCCGGGGTTGAGGGCTCGAGGGATTGAGGGATCGAGGGGTCTGACAGACCTCCTTCTTGTGGTGCAGGCACTCGTAGTAGTCCTCCAGAGCCAATCCGCACTTCTTCTTCTCTGAGTGATCCTCGCCGTTGGTGTTGACGACATAGCAGCCAAGAAGCTCCTGCCAGTAGGGGAAGCACCGCGATGGGCCTAGCCGGCGTCACAGAATCAGTACGGCATCAATGGCGACGGGAATGGGCAATTACCTCCGTGAAGTCCGTATCCAGAGGCCATTGTGGATATACAAGCGCCGATTGGTGGGTTGGTGAAGCTTCAAGTCGTCGGGTACTGTCGTGGAGACGCAATCGCGAAGTCGAAAGTCTGGAAGGTGGTTGTGCCAATGGAAGAGTCCGCGGCTGTCTGGCAAATATTGTCCTATCAGAAGGTACTTGATTCCAATAGCACTTCCGCCGGGACCGTGAGTTCTCGGGGCTAGCGCGCGTCTATTCCTCCCTGGATTGACCCGCTTGCTTGCCAATCAGAGCACCTGGCACTCAATCCACTCAGCACCTCAGGCAAGGTACCTTCTTTGGTATCTGATGACGAAAGCTAAGTGCATGCACCCCAAGTCCCCAACTGAACACGCTTCGGGGAGTTGGACCTTGATGCCCGTGCCTGTGCCCACTTGCACTTGCGCTTGCACCTGTCGACTTGTCCAGCGCTCCGATATACCGACATCGGTTCGCGATAGCTCCTCTGACCAGCTGAGTCCAGCGCTTCATGGTCAGCTCGCAGTAAAAGTTCCCGACAACACACTAGACTGGATATGCCTCGGACCCTTGCAGAATGAGCCTCGTCCTGTCCCCGCCGAAGCTTGTGCTTTTGGCTGTCCACTTAGCCATCCACGCCGATATTGAAAGCCTGGCCTTTCTTGCCTCTCGACATGCTACTGTCCTACGCAAGGACCTCGTTCTGCGCGTCCTCTTGACCTATCTGCCCGAGACAGTTAGTTCTACCGATTACCTTTCCTTTTTGGAGGAGCTTTCGACTGGCGAATTCATCGACCGCGAAGCTGAGAACATCGACCACTCTATCGTCGAGAACTTGTCGGACGAAGACGCTGCGAGAAAGGTTCGCAAACTCCACTTGCTACCGTTAGCTAGGAAGGATATCACGGTCGAAACCGACGACGATCCATTGACTTTATTCCTCCTCCACCGAGCACACCGTGTCGACGAAGAGGCCGGCCTGCTCAACCAGCTTCCCGAATTACTTGGCCCTTTTATACAATATGCTCCAGGTATCCGGGTCTGGATGGTCTCAACCTTGTTGCCACTGCTAAGGAGGAATTACGAATACTACCCGACGGAAAGCGTGCCCTATACGTTGGCCGAGTTTCAGAGTCTCCCAGATGGCGCCGCCGTTGATGCTCTTTTGTCCCAGACGGGCGCGCAGCCAAAGGATTATAATTTGATCGGGAGAGATCTCAGAGGCATGCTTGTGCCCTGGTTGCATGACGACGCGCGGTGGAAACGCTTAGACAAGACTGAATCGACAGAGGAGGGCATTTACAGTGCGGGATGGGAACGTTTCCTCGAATGGCTTCTTTCCAAGAGCTCGAGCTCCTGGAGAGTGGCTGTTGCTGCCGTTGAGCAATGGGGAGGTGCTGTAGACGTAGATCTGGGAGAGCATGATGTTGTGTGGCTCAGTGAGCAGCAACAGCAGCATCTCGATCGCCGCTATGCACGAGGAATCATGGCGTGCGCTTATCTGGTACCAGAGGCCAGCGTAGAAGCGCTCGAAGGAGCACACCAAATGTTGAGGAAGGTCATGGACCTGCTAGGTCAGGATGATATGATGTCACTTCGCGAGGGTACAGATACGTTATCTGCTGTTGCGTATCTGGAAGGTGATGGGATCCTGAACCACAAGAACACTGCCTTTATGCGAGACGACCTGCTCAAGGATTCGAACCCTCTCACCAAGCCGTCTCGAAAGTCAACACACCTTCTCCATGGCCTGATCCTCAGCGCATTCATACTGACGCAATGTGGACTACCTTGCACTATTAAGAGAGCTGGAGACTTGGCGTTCATCCAAGATGAAAGAGACCAGAAGGCCGAGGTGGTTCAGCTGATACATACATTAGCAGAGAACGCTCCTAAGAACGACGAAACATATTGGGTCAAGAGACGAAAGGAAGTTCTCTGGCTCCGAGACTGGGGCATTGCCCCCACGCCAGAGGGCAAGGTGATGGGAATATTCGCCAAGGTCAAGCCGGAAGTTATCGAGACTGAGATCTTGAGAGCACTCCTGTCCAGTACACGTATGTGTACCATACACAATCCATGACTCTACTTTACTAACCATGGCCAGGATATTCGCTCGCAAGGTCCCTATACGAGGACGCCACCGACAAGCCGCTGTCGCCGCAAATAGTGCAGGAGACCGTCGTAGCTGCTGCGCTCAACGCGTACGACAATGCGTCGAACCCAAGCCGCGCGAGGGGCGGCCTCAAGAAATGTGACGAGATGTGAGTAGGAAAACCCATATCACGACGGACTCCCGCTAATAATTTCACAGTATCAATGCCTTCCCTCAAACGATTCACAAGTCCCTCCCTGAGCGGCGCCGTATCGACTCCTTGCTGAAAGCAACGCATGCCCTCAGCGAATACCGGCTGGTCCTGAGGCAAGGCGAACCCTTCAGTCCCATCGTGTTGCGTGTTCACTCAGATCCCGTTTCCATCATTGGTAAGGTTCTAGAGCAGAACCCGAAGAGCTACACTCGCATTCATGACCTCTTGGACGTGGGCACCAACATGGTTCGCGCCGGACTCGTGGACCGCAATAACAAGGTCGCCGCAGCTACAGCTCAAGCCGAAGAGAATGGGCAGCAAATCGATGCTGCGACACAACGCATCACAGCCATGTGTATCGAAGCAGCCTTGAAAGAAGACGACTTTGAGACGGCGTACTCATATATCGTCAACCGGCTCAGCGGCGGAGTGGACGCATCAATGGGTTCCACGGTAAAAGTCGACGACGACTGGTCCTGGAGGGCTGCTCTGCAGGCCGGGCAGTACATCAGGAGTGCCCGAACAGTACGCCCGACACACCTGGGCAACGCCAGCGGGAATCCCGACATCAGGCACCTAGAACAGCGCATCGACTGCCTCGCCACGGCCCTGAGGATTGCGCCTCCCTCGCAGCTACAGGAGATCCTCAAAACCTTCCGCCGCTGCGAGGAGCAGCTTGACTCAGCCATCAAGGAAGACGCTGCTCGCGAAGAGGACCTGGGCACTGCCGAGCACTCTGTCATGCCCGGCGGCTTCGACGCAGCCCCCGCGGCGGTGCGATCTCACCGGTCGTCAGGCGAACGGCAGGTCCACCCATCAGCCGCGGTTGCGAGCAAGGCCGGAGATGACGCCCCCATGTCGCTGTTCGACCTCTCGCGTGCAACGGCCCGCGCGGCGACTCGCAACTTCACTGCGCTCTCGACTCTACAGCAATCTGCCGGTGGTGGCGCCGCTGCTGCCGCCGCTGCGGCTCCTGCGCCGGGTTCATCAGGCTCGGCGCCTGACGGCGAATGGGATGGGCATGATGACCACCCCAGGGCGAGGAAGCGCGATCAGCTACGCGAGGCGGCCATGGGCACGTTAACGTCAGGCGTTGGCTGGCTTATTGGTGCGCCTGCGCCTGCGCCCAATCAGTCACAGGCACCAAGAAACGACTGAGGCTGAGTACCCGAGTTGAAGATCATGTGTTCGCAGCAGTAGTCACGACTAAATGATGAATGATTCCCCAAACTTCTGGACGACTGGTGGAGCGCCATGGACTGTACAGTTCCTTTTGATGACTTTGTGTTATATTATGTACCAAGCTATGATACTGCCTATCTGGTTTGTGCTGTTAATTACCATTCGGGTGCAAGTTGTGTAGCAATTATTCTTCCCAGCGGGATGACGTGAAAGACCGGGCAACCCCTTGGGAGTTCCACATTATTAGAGAGGTGAGAGACTCTCAACGATTTGCCTGGTCCAAGTAAATTATGCTCGTGCCTCTTACGTCCGACGTTGAACGCTATTTTGAGGCAGATGACGAAGGCCTCGGATCTCTGTTCGCCGCAGGCTGTCAGATACAGCAGACCTCATCAAAGGTTGAGCCACGATGCGTTTGAGCAACTTCTTTGCGGCAGTAGGGAAAGCCCTGCCAGAAGCCGTGTGGGAAATGGAGAAAATATTTCCAAACCAACACGCGAAAGGCAAACCCCGCGCCGTGACTGAGACAGCAGACAACTAGATGGGGTAGGCCTAAAAGTTGGGCTGCACCGCGCGTTGGAACTTAGGCTGGTCGCCCGCGCAAAATCGGAAAAGCTGGCGGAAAAAGGAAGTAGAGTAAGTGGCGAAGCAAACGTGGGAGATGGACGCCAAGGCTATGTCAGGCATCCACATTCCAAGCGGAACGAATTTTCACTGTGAAAGCGATGTGTTTGCTAAAGCGTCAGTTTAGTTCAGTGCATTTGGGGGGAGATACCTTTGAAACAAATCTTGTGCTTTGTTATCACATATGCCATGTGACGCTCTAAACACGGCCAAGAAGCGCTGGAGGTGGGTGATCAGAATAACGCGGCGAAGCAAGGGCCACGACTTCGTTGAATCCCGTACCACTGATTTGTGCTGACATGACGATGAAATGAACAATAAAGGGTGTGGATGGCGGGAAAAGAGGCGTTTCATTTACGATATGAGGGTTGAATTTGAATAGTGGCGTTCAGGCGGCACAGTTACGTTTTAGTTGAATTAAGAGACGTGGTTGTCATTCATGTTGCATTGCTGGTCAACATCTTATCATGCTGAAAATTGCATCGAAAGAGCCATGTCGGATTTGCGAAGCCGTCTCAAACTCGACTGAACCCCGATGTGGGACGCGATAGATAATGGTACAAGGTGGAAAGTGCTGCGTAGAAACAATCGTGGACCGCCGCAGGCCCACGATGTGGTGTAACGAAAGTGCTGGTCCACGAGGGGGAAGTGACTGTCACTCTGGCCAAAGCCTGTCGATGCCTGCCGTTTTTTTGCCGTGTTGATTGTTTGCCATAGCTACCATAGAGACCGCCAAACATTCGTCGACTGCAGAGACCGAGTTAAGAAACAGCACCCAAATAAAAGGCAGCTGGTTCTCGCCTACAGTCATTGTTACCGAGAAACCGAGGTTAAGAAGCCGTGAACCACGCAGGCCGAAAAATCCCCATTTTGTGATCCATCCCATACTAGTTGTAGTGCACAAGAACTTCATGAGACGCAAATTTTGGGATATCCGCCGTAATCGATCGAACTAGGAAAGAGGAAAGGGATGATCCGTCAGTCGCCATCAAACCGGGCGTATTGACGACTCCGGAAGAGAGCGTTAAGAAATTAGCGAGAGCCTAGACACGTTAGCGTTGAGACCACAGCGAATTCACTGGGTTGGGATTTCCAACCTCCATAGGCCTCACGACCCTCGGAGCGGGCAGGGGCGTCAGCGTAAGCCGCACCTCCGGCGGGAGCATCGCGAGGAGGACGGTCACGGCTGCTGCTGTAGGTATCATCACCACCGCGCTCGCGTCTCTCGTAGCCGGCAGCACCACCGCCGCGGCGGTCATCGCCACCACGAGCATAGCGGTCGCCACGGTCCTCACGTCCGCCACCGCCGCCGCCGTAGCGATCGACACGGCCACTGCTGCTGTAAGTATCGTCACCACCACGCTCGCGTCTCTCGTAGCCGCCGGAGCCACCAGCGCCGCCCCGATCCTCACGGTAGCTGCGGTCGTAGCCACGGTCCTCACGGTAGCCACGGTCGTAGCCACCGCCACCGCCGCGGTCTTCGTAGCCTCCACGGCGCTCGTATCCGCGGTAGCGGTAGGGGTCATCACGGCCACCTCCGTAGCCACCACCTCCATAGCCGCCACCGCCGTAACCTCCGCGACGACGGTCGTCGTAACGGTCGTTGAATCGGCCTCCACGGCCACCTCCGCCGCCACCGCCCTCTGTTGAACGTCGCATTAGTGACTCCTCCTAAAGTGATCGTGTTGACAGAGCAGATGCTTACCACGCTTGGGGGGGCCGAAGTATTTGCCAGGGGTGGGAGTGCGAGGGCGAGCACGACGAGCCTTCTCGATGCTCAAGGTGCGTCCCTCAATCTGCTCTCCCTGCAGACCCTCCTTAGCGGCGTCGGCCTGGTCAGAAGTGACCATCTTGACGAAGCCAAATCCACGAGACTCCTTGGTGTGGGGGTCGCGCATGATCTGGCACTTCTCAACATCACCGTACTTCTCGAACATGCGAGTGACCTCCTGCTCGGTCAAACGGGGGTGGATGCCAGTGACGAAGAGGTTGGAGCCAGGGTTGATAGCGCCGTCGTCGTCACGGTCGCCACCGCGGGAGCCAGTCTCATCCTTGGCGCCACTGGAAAGGAAAACAGTACGTGTCAGCAATCGAACATTGTTTGGACAAAAGCGGATTCATCGAAATTTTGTGTTTGCTTACCGGTCGCGGTCGCGGTCACCGTTGCCAGAGGGCGAAGCAGAGCGACGACGTCCAGAGTCTCCGTCATCACGCGCAGGGCGAGGGGAGGCGCTGCGGTTGTCGCGCTCGTAACGAGGAGCCTCGTCTGTGTCGCGTTTGTCTGTCAGCGCCTCGTCGTGCTTTGGGGGGCGGTCTGTATCGAGAAAGAACGAACCATCGTAGCGGTCGCCGTTGGCGGCCTCGTAATCCATAGCGGTGGAAGCCATAATGATCTAGTGAACAAACGAGTTGTTGTTCGTTGACAGTGTTTGATGTTGGTTGTGGGTAGAATTGGCCAACGACGCGAAAGCCGGTGACGCAGACTCTTCTGTTGCGGCGATTGGTCAGAAGGGAGGATGCGAAGCGGATCGGACCCAACAAGAAGGGGAACCTTGGGGAAGTAAGGAAGGGGATGCGTACGTGGGAGAGAGAAAAAAGAGACTGGACGAAGATAGGAAATTTTTTGGTACAATCGTCGATGTAGTAATTATACGACGAAAGACATCAATTGAGGAAGCGACGAGGCCTTGAGATGCCGATTGTGGGAGGGAGGGAAAGGTGAAGAAAGCGAGGTGAAGGAAGGGACGTTTGTGGTCGAGGCGCAGAGAGAGGTAGAGAGGGAGAGAAAGACGGTCCACGGGGTCAATGGGTGAGGTGTGCGTGTGTCGGGTGTATGGGCGCGCCTGCCTTGCCTGTCTTTGCAGCTAGGTAGTCAAAGCACTAAGCATTGCCTGTCCTACCTAAAGGTACTTACCTTAAGACCGTGATACCACTTTTCACAGCAGCAGCGGCAGGTACACCCCAGGTCCGGTGAATGTACCTACCTTACCTAGCTTGTGACGGAAGTGGAAGGCGCAGGGTTGGTGCAGCCAGCACCTGAATGGTCAGCTTTCTGGGCGAATTCAAGACTGGAACATGAGCAAGGCGGACAAAATGCAGCTTTTGCAGCAGGCTACCAACGTTATGCAACCTATGTATGGTACTCTCAATGGCTCGACCATCTCTTCGCTGTTGGTGAGAAGGCAGGGCGAACGAAGGAATGGGCCAGAAGGAAAACGCACCCAATGCCTACTGCTGGACACCAGGATGGTGGGTGGTGATGGGTGGTGGGATACCTACATACAAGCAAGGCACGCACCTTTACCATCCGTGAATCGATTCCATGAGTTGATTGATTGATTGACTACCTGCCTGCCAGTGCCTGTGCTGGGGCAGGAATTGTGGATGTTCGGTGACAGGCACTTCCTGGACCGTGGGTGAGCACCAGCAGCAAGGGAAAAAACACAGCCAGTTGACTGCAATAGGTACGGTTACATCTCCCTGTCGCCAGTTGGCCAAAGCGCGGACCTTTTCTGAATTTTCAATCCAATGAGACTTCCCGCGCGAGCGATGACCATACCGACCCCATGCACAATGGGCATTCCTTGAATTGGATATTGACATGCATGTTACTTTATCACATTCAGATTTTCCGGGCCCATGGTCTGGTATTTTCTTTCATCGAGAAGCTATATTTGGCCAAGAAAGTTAATACTTGACTGCCGTGCTGTTTACCAAACTACCTCGCTACACTGCAGGTCCCTCGCCTAGCTGAGGTCCAAAAGTTTCAATATGGGGATAGGTGCCAATGAACAATATCTTGAATCCACAAAGGGGCATTTTGCCATGGCCACAACATGAGAGGGAGGTCCAGAGACTCTCAAACATTCTGAATCAAAGAACAAAGACAAGACAATCCCCTGACCGGCGCAACGTAGTGTCTGTCGTCTATTCGAAAATATTTTTCATCTCGACTGCAATGACGGAGCATGTTGCAGCATGTCGAATAATCGAGACTTGGGTAGATGCGTTTAGTCGTCAGTATACAGTATACTACGACTATGATGGTACGACCACCTTGCTAGATAGTCTTGATCGATAGTCTTGATCAAATGCCATGTTGAAATATGGAGAACGGCATCTAGAGCATTCATGCCAAAAGGCTCACGTCTTACAGATCCTCCATGACTACCTGCTGCTCTGCGCCCAGAACACCTCCGCTCACCATCTCAGCCTCCAGCGCCTTTCCGACATTCACCTCCGCAAACGATGCAGGCTCGTCCAAGAAGCTCAGTCCCTCGACAGCCTTGCCCCCGCAAGCTCTCTCCAGTGCCAGAAAGGCGAAATGGCCTCCAACGACCGGTCTAGCCATGAAGTGAGGGCCGGGCCAGCCACCAGTTCCTTCTGTTTCGTAGAGATCGGTGAAGGGTCGGTCTTTTGTCACATCATGGTCAGCAAACAACATGTCGTCCAAGGTAGGAAAAAGTGACAGGTTCAAGTCTCCGACTTACCTGTTGTGGTCTCATTGACCCATGTCGCGACGCTCTGGAGAATCTCCATCCGGGTCTTCTTGCTCGACACCGCAGCGGCGAAGAACTGCCAGTCACTCTTCGTGTAGAGGTGGCGACTGTCGAGCGGGAGCCCGTAGTGCTGCAATACGGCATGGTACCAGTTGCTCTGCATACTGTACACCTTATCCGGAACAAACGTCGCCTGCTTCTCGACGCCAATGGCCTTTTGGATCCACTGCGTCACTCGTCCTCCGAGGGTCGACTTCTTCTCCTCGGGCAAGTGGAAGCAGAGCAGCGAGTCCGCAAAGAGATTATAGATGGTCGTCCAAGAACCGTACCAGGTGTACGCCAGCTTGGCATGGGTGCCGTCTCTGGAGATGCCAAAGCCTTGCCACTGGTCAATATAGTCGGCTGCAATGTCCGCGTAGTACTTTGAATCGTCCGTCTTGCCAAGAATATTGGAGATCTCGGCCATCGCCTTGATTCCAATGATACCCTTGAGGGCCAGGTTCGTCTGGTTCGATAGCCATCCAGCAAAGTCGTCCGTGCAGAGTTGGTTGGCCGGGATCAGTGATTCGCGAACGAGATAACCCGTCCACTTCGTCCACAACTCGTAGGATCTGGACGCCCATTTCTCGGCCTCCTTTGTGCCCCTCATAGCAGCGACCTCCGAGCGACGGTCGATGCCAAAGGAGTCCATGGAAAGTCCCCATGGGCGAGCACTGCTGGTCTCTGCCTCGAGAGAGACATGCGAGTGTGCATGTTCGTTGATAGTTTGCAGGAACGCTGGCTGCGTGTCGTACTTGAAGGCGTTGACAAGTGCCAGTGCCATGATGAGCATGTTTCCGCACTCCTCAACAGGCATGTACTCATCATTCCCGTCAGGGTGTCCAGTCGCATTCGGGAAATGAGCACCCAGGTCATGCATGCTGTAATCATTCGGATACTGTCCGCTAAGCTGATGTTCAAGCAGAGGCTCCAACAGGTATGCCAGCCAACGAGGGTTCGTGTACAGGAAGAACGGGAACGCAGGGAAGATCACATCGACGGTCTGGAAGTTTCCGTTGGAAGAGATCTCCTTGAGGAAGAGGATCGGGTCATCGGGGGTTCCAGAAAATTGTGTTGCGCCGAGGACCTGGCGAGCTGACAGGGCGGCAATGTCCTGGTAATCTGATGACCCAGAAGCAAACGCATCAATGGCAAGCTGATTCGAGTAGTTCCCAGCCAGTAGGCTAGCCGCCGAAAAATCATCGTAGTGGTACTGGATCAGCTCGGCCGGGGTGGCAAAGTAAAAGGACCACAACGGGCGCATCTGCGTCAGTCCTCTTGCAGCGGCGAACTGGACCACGGGGTCTTGGACAAGAGCAAACGTGAATAGTACACTATCATCAGACGTCGACTCGCTGCCCGTCTTGCCACTCAGGTGAAAGGTCTTGGAGAAAGCAAAGACGGGTTCCTCGTCCATGATCTTCCTGTACGAGGTATCGATCTCGTTCGTCAGAGAGCCCTTCGTCGCAAACTGTTGGCGAAGCTTCGCGGACGTGCCGGCTTGGTGGTAGACGTCGGCGGGGCCGGTAAAGTGCAGAGTACCCCATTCCGCGTGGTCGGCGAACTCGGTGAGCAGTTGCGGATACTGTCTACCAACTTGCCAGGTCTTTAGAGCAGCAGCGCTCTGCTTGTTCGAGGCCTTTGCCTTGCTCAGTTCCCAGACTATGCTGTTGTCCCTGTTGCCGCTGACCCACTCGCCATTGACATCGGTGTAGATGTTGATGTCGAAAGACCCTTCGGCGTGGACAGTCAGATACGCAGCAGGGATCGATTGTCGGAAGGTCGAGGTGGGCGTAATGGGCGAGAGAAAGGAGAGCACAACCTTGACCGGCGCGGCAGATCCGGGTGGAGGGGGGATCGAGTAGGTCAAGTTCGTCGTCGAGGCGTCAAAGGTTGCGCCTAGGTAGGACGGGACAGCTACGTTGTAGTATCTGAAGGCATGTCAATTTACAATCACGAAGATAGGTAGCAGCCGAACCCACTTGGAAGATGGGGGCAATGAATCCTGGGGCCGTCCCAGCAATGGGTAAATGGTATTGGAGTCGGGCACCGAGGCCATTACCGAGAACCCGACCTGATGGGATTATCCCCAGTTAGCCAGACCACGCGCCTGGAGTGGACGGCAAGTCAAGAGAGCTTACGCTAGAGCCGGTCCAGAAGTAGGGCCAATGTTCCCACGGCGCATCGCGAGCATTGCCGAGCCAGGTACTCAGGTACGGGTTGCGAACAATTAGAGGAAGTACAGGAGGAGTCAATGTGGAAGCGCTGGCCGTCGCGGCGACCACTAGTAACGAGGATAAACGCATGATGGAATGAGCTTCCCGAGAACCAGCTCCGAGAACAAACGGATTCTTGGCGGGGTCAAGCAGTAGAGGAGGATGCGGTCAAGGAAGGCAGCGAGAGTACCAAAGTGAAGTAGGCAGGAAAGGTTGCGCCTCCTTGCGATGCAGGCTGTGAACTTCGCAAAGAGGGAGGATGGCGACAGTATTTGACACACAGGGGGAGCAGGTGAAGAAGTTGAGGAGAGGTCAGGAGAGAACGACTCAAGCAAGAAACGGCTTCGTCTTCTTCTTCCTCGGCTTTGTTTTACAAGTAGCTCCAAGCACCGGCTGACAGCTGTGGCACACAACCAACCACGAGAGGTACCTGGACTTGGGCTACGTCTAGGAGCTCCAAGCCGACACGGGAACAGTTGGAGAAATCTGGGGTCGTAGCTGAAGGTAACGCCTGAGGGTCACAGGTAAAGCACCGGATCAGCAGTGCGGTTGCAGGAGAGGGCCGGATGTACGTCAGGAGAGCGGGTCAGGTGCTTGCAAGGCTGCATCGCCGCATCGCACACAGGTTATTTGGGCCCCATCGTGATCCGCCCAGGTTAGGTATGGCCAATGAACGCAGCAGTTGCGACTCGACCGGCTCCAATCAAACGTCAAGTGCCGCGCCACGAGCCCCCTGTTTTGCGGAGACGGCGGGGTTGCTTTGTGCGGGGTTGAGAGCTCTCAACTTATGAAGGAAGGCACCTGTGTCCATTGTTAGCTACCAACTATCACCACTTCGGGGTAGACATATAGGTAGTCATGTAGTGTAGCACCTTCCTTTCTAGATCTGTCATCTGTTTCTTGTAAACTTTCTGAAAGCACAAGTTAAGGGAGCCCCCAACGCCATCTTATGTTTGCACGTTTTCCAATTTAGGCGAAGTTTGGATGGAAGCCTCAGCAAAAGTTGATGAGATTAAACGACAATCTCCCTACAATGTACACACACTACGCTACCAACTACAGGGATGGCATCCGCATGAAATCGAGCCAAAATAGCAAGTGTGATTCCATTGCAATAGCGCGCCTTGCATAGTCTACCTCTCTAGAACAAATGTGGTATTAGTTGCTGGACTCCTCAAAGACTTGGTCATCTCCTGCTGGCCATCATTCATCTTGTTATGGGGAGTTGCCCAAAAATCTCACCCGCGTCGGGCCGGGTCAACTTCATGCGAACACAGATGATCTAGCTAGGTTGACAAGACATGATTGGGCGCGGATCTGCGTAGAAAACGCGGGACACCTTGCATTGTTCTACGACCAAGAGCCATTTCTCGACATGCGCTCATGAACTTCCTTAAACTTCGCAGACAGTCTTCGCCTGCACTATCTTTCTGATACGACACCGTACTGCTGATAAAATGGCATCGCTTGACGGAAAAGTATACGCCTTCACTGGGGGGGCCAGCGGTATTGGCCTTGCAACGGCTAAGATCATCGCAAAGCGGGGTGCCACTGTGTGCCTTGCAGACATCGACCCCGAAGCTCTTGAACAAGCCAATGCCTACTTCACGGAGCAACAGACGCCTTTTTCGGTGACAAAAGTCGATGTGTCCGTGAAGAACGAGGTGGAGACCTGGATAGATTGCATACTAAAGCAGTTTGGGCGGTTGGACGGCGCTGCAAACGTGGCCGGCGTCATTGGCAAACACCACGGCATTCGAGCCGTCGCGGATCTTGAAGACGACGAGTGGCATAAGATCATTGCTGTCAACTTGACAGGCTGCATGTACTGTCTCAGGGCGGAACTCAGAAACATAGCGGACGGCGGTTCCATTGTCAACGTGGCCTCGATTCATGGCATCAAGGGTACGCTGCATCTTCCTACTGCTCAAACTCGTGAAGCTTCCCTCGTCTGACTAGCTCTTGATAGGTTTCGCCAAACACGGCGCATATGATGCTAGTAAGCACGGCGTGATAGGGCTCACTCGAGCGGCAGCCAACGAGAACGGTGCCCGAGAGGTTCGAGTCAACGCTGTTGCTCCCGGCGCCATCTACACACCATTGATGGAGAAGGCTTGGAAATTTCATGATCGCGCAGCCGACGCCGCCTTTGACGAGCCAACGTCTTTTCAACGTCAGGGCACTGCTGACGAGTGCGGAAACGTCATTGCTTTCCTGCTCGGCCCAGAGAGCTCGTTCGTGAGCGGGAGCGTCTATCAAGTCGATGGAGCGTGGTTATGAGCCACAGACGGCTCGACGAGGCTTGCGAGGAAATGATAGTCGGGGTTTTTTGCTAGGATTGGGGCTGTTTCCTCTTCACCAGACATCAGATGGGTCAACCTCGTGCTTCTCCCCATCGTCTCTAATATGCTCGAGCTTGACGTCCCTCTTCATTGGCTTCCTCATGTCATAAGCATCCTCGCCGTCTCGGGTAGGGTCTGTAGCATGGTCGCCATAGTAATCTTTCACCACGCGGAAGACGCTGTAGCCCATGCTCTTGTAGAATGTAATTGCCTTGTGATTGCTCGTGCGAACAAAGAGGTCAACGAACCAGGCATCGTTGGCGTCGGCTGCGGCTTCTAGCTGTTCGGAGAGAATCTTGCCGATACCCAGTCTTCGCGCTTCTGGCGCAACGGTCAGAGCGGTGATGTGGGCATGCCAGGGAAGGTAGTGTTCGGAATATTTGTAGACGTCGGGCGATGACTCCAGCTTGCCCATGACTAAAGCATCAAGTCAGACAAGTCGAGCAAAGCGTAGCTGTGTTCTCAAACATACTGTAGCCGATGATATTGCCGTTCATGTCCTCGCACACCTGGAACATGGCTGGCCATTTGGCATGGTACTGGAGGTAAAAGGCCAGCTCATACGTCTCGGTCAAAGGATCGAGGTTGCATTTAGAGAACTTGTTGACATCGTCAGGACGGAAGCGGCGAAAGGTTGCCATGGCCGCCGAAGTGAATGCGCGGCCGGCGATCAGTTCAAGAATGGAGGGGGGCTCCAGGCGGCAAGGGAGGGGTTGATGTCGGGAGATGGCAATCGTAAAGGAGCTACACCAAGCGGCAAAGAGTGTAAGACGGTTCAAGAGAACAACGTACTCAAACAAAGCTTCAAGGCAGGAAGTGGAGTCGAAATCGTTGTTACTGCCTCATCAATAGCTGCCGTGGAACGGGGAAGGAGCTTTTCGGAGCCGTCTTGCGGCGTCCAGGTTGTGTTCGGTGGCACCAGATAAGGGACGATAAAGGGCCTGACTCCACCACATTCCATGTCTGGCTGGAAGCGAATGGAGGGGAAGCACGAAAGACGGGAGCGTGTTTTTAATTTTCTTGTGCCGACTGAGGCTCCGGCGCGTGCATCTCTGCCAAGTATATTTTCCCAGTTGAAGCAGGTGAAAGATACATCGGCCAGATGCAGGGACCACGTCTGCCACTGCCTGTATCAGCAGGAGTGACAACTTCCCCCTTCCGGATAGATTCAGATTCAGTGTCAGCGGTCAAAGTTCTGAGACACAGCACTAGGTAGGGGTCCGTCGGCAGTATTACCTGAGGAGCCTCGAGGCGCCACAGGAAGACGAGTATGATCTTCATTTCTTCGACAACATTTTTTCCCGGAGTTTTCTTTGAGCCCACTTCTACCACCAGAAGCCAAAGGCCCAGTGAGTAACGCACAGGCGCAAGGGCTCTCTCTCATTACAACATAGTCTCTATCCATCCCTCTTCCGATAAACCAAACAACAAAGCAGAGCCCGCCGGATTGCATTAATTGGACCGCTGGCGCCGAATCGATGCCAGCCCGCCTCTGAAATTAATAAAACCAGTGATAATCTCAACCTCGCCCACGGCCACCAGGCCAATACACAGCACTCCCTGACTTGTGTGCATGGGATGGGCCGCCAACACTGATTTCTGCTCCGCTTAGACTGTTGTTTAGGTAGCCCATTTTTTGCACGACTGCCGTTTTCCTGGTGCCAGGCCGTCTCTACACGCTTCCCGCACCCATCTCCACCTGGATCTTCCTTGCCGTGTATTTGATGCGACAACCCCTGTTGTTTATCACTGCACCAGCAACCCCGGGACAGACAAGCAACAACATTGCATTCATACTCGACCATTTGGGCTGCCAGCACACGTACGTTGCGGAGCGTCATCGACTCGGTCTTTTCCCATCATAAAGTGCTGCTTGGACGGCTTCACCGAACACGTCCGCCGCTGTTCTCGCCGACCGACCGATCGCAACTTTCCCTCGTCACACCGTCAAGATGCCTCAAACTCCGGGACACTCGCGCAACCATTCGGGCGTTGACGGCTCGTACCAGTACAACAGCGTCAACTCCTCCCCTCAGAATAGACGAACATCCAGGTCCTCCGCCGATCCCGCAACGCCCTTGCGCAGCAGCTTCAACAACCAAGACGCCCTGGATATCTCATATGCGAGCGGAGGCATGGACGGGGGCAACGGGCTAGGCAATCTTGCAGATGAACTGGCCGACGCCTTCTCCGACTCTGGAGATGAAGGAGAATACTACGAGGAAGAGACAAACAACGACGAGAACAACGGAAGTGGGACACCAAACATTAATGTCGAAGAAGCCACCTTTGAAGGAATAAGGGACAGCGGGGTCGACGTTGCAAGTCTCGGCGAAGCCGGCGGCAAGGGAAAGAACTTCAATCTGGGGCCACCACCAGCCGCTCAACGCGGTCATCGACGGAGCGGGAGTGAATATGACGGAAGCGAATATGGATCCGAGTCTGACCTTGACTCCCCCGGCATGCTGCCCAGTCTCGTTGCCAAGATGGATGCCGTCGAGTCTTTGGCGAGGAGGGGTACTGAGAGTAATGGAGGGCCTACGGATGGTGTCTTCAGCCGGGTAACGGAGGGCTTGAGAGACTTGGGCTCGCAAGCCGGCGTCGAGGGCAGTGCGACAAGGCAAGTTCAAGACGGTTCACCCGCAGTTGCGGCCATTGACTAACCAAAGTAGACTTATCACCGCTCATTCGGCCCTTACTACCCACTTAACTCATCAGACTCGGCAACTACACAACTTGACCTTCCCGCTCCTTTCTCCACTCGTACCACCGCCGGACTCGGAGACCATCGATGAGCTGCTACCCCTTTTGATCGAGCTATCCGAATCGATGCCGCGACCAACAACGAAAGCCTACGACTCCCTCACAGCCCTCCACACCCTCACCTCGGACCTCGTCCAGAGCCTCAACTACCTCTCAGACACACTTCACATGTCCAGGCAAACGACCACAACGGCCACGCGTCGGTTGAAGAGCGCCAAAGAGCTGGTGGCCGAGATCAAGAGGGAAGAAGAGCTCCGGGAGGAGGGTGAGAGGTGGATCAACCGAGGTAACTGGAGCGAGAGGTTGGCCAATCGCGAGTGCGCGGGCGTATGCGGAGATGTCGTCGGAGGGTTCGAGGAAGTGTGCAACAGCTGGCGGGCACGCCTGCTGGAGCAAGCCGGCGCTGCACAGGCTTGAGTACGCTTATACGTGCCCTACGGGATGGAAGGTCGATAGGGGTGACTGTGGTTACTGCCATTGCGGGTTCGAGAGGCGGATTACTCACGTTCCCAAAGTTTGGCTAATACTGGATTTTGAGGTCTTGGTCAGGCGGGCGATAGAAATCAACGGCGTGCTTTTGGGTAGATCCGGGATCTTTGGCGGGATTCCCAGCGCTCGCAAACTTGTTAGACTACATGAATTTTACGAGTCGATGAAACACGAAGAGCCATGGCTGAGCAGGTATCATTGCACCTACGAAGGGAAGGAAATGCTAAGAGCAGACAGTAGAGTTCTTATTTTGAAGACAGAACTTTCACTCTATTCAGACTCTACTCTGTTGCGACGCAAAGTCAATGACCAGATGGCAGGACACAAGATTCAAAGTCAAGACGGTTGAAAGTCATGCTACGTGATACTGCAATAACTTCAGAAACCCCTACGGGAAGCTAGGTCACGTCGCATTATTACGCAGGGCCGGGGCGGGTAAACAGATGATCGAAAAGGGCGCAATGTCCAGTCTAGGGTTGCTTACATGGCGAATGTGGCTACTTTTTGCTTACATATAATCAGCTGGTTGCTGTCAAAAACGAGAAGTTTCGCTTTACAACTTGATCGCACCCAGTTTGAGTCAGAAATGCAGTTCAGCGGCTGCTCCTTTGTGACGTAAGATTAATTTATTATCATTCTGCTCTCTCTTTCCCTCCAATTCCGTCAGTGTATAGGAAATTTATATCAGCGCTGTAGCGAGTATTTCCAATTAACAAGGCTAGAATTAATGCACAGAATTATAATGGTATCAAGTAGATCAGCACCAACGGCACCTCCGAAACACCGCCCCTCCAGGGAAAAGCAAAGAACTTTGCAAGGGACAAACAGAAAAATTGAGCACAAGGCTTATGACTGACTAATCCTCCTCCAGCCTTACAGTATACGCAGGCCGGGATGGCCCTCCGTCGGGGTCATCGAAACCGCCCGGGATTAGAGGTCGACGCTGCGCACTGACGGGACCCCGGCTGAGCCGACTCGACTTGCTCGCGCGGCTGGCGCGGCTGCCAGGGCGGTCGGAGGGGACGTCGACGTCAAAGTCGGCGGGGGCGTCGACCTGGACCTCGTCGCGGGCGCGGTTCATGGCGGCGAAGCTCGAGAGGGACATTTTGTCGTCGACGGAGGGACGGTGTTGCGACCCGGCTTGCTGCTGCTGCTGGAACTGCTGCGCGATGCCGGGGGCTCTCCGGAGCCGGCCGTCTACGGGCGGGGCTTGATTACCTCGCTTCATGCCGGCCTCGGACTCGTCGTCGACGAGGACGACCATCCAGACACCTACGGCGCAGTTGCTGCCCAGCAGGGGCGTGCAGTGGATCCAGCGGACGCGGCCTTCGCTGTTGGACTTGGTGAGCCAGCGGACTTTGGCGGTGACGCCGTGGCCGTCGGCGAAGGCTTGGGAGAGGCCGTCGCGGACACGGTTGGAGCCGCCTATCCTGTCCATGAAGTTGGACTGAAGGATGCCCGGGAGGCGGAGGGAGGGGGAGGCGAAAAGGATGCGGAGGCTGGGGTAGGGCCGGACGAGGAGGTAGTGCTCATAGACGCCGGAAAGCTTGCCGCTCGTCAGAGGCACAGCTGGGTTGGACTGATGGACGGAGGAGGACTCGTCCTGGATTAGGATGCGTGGCTTTTGCCAGTTTGTCGAGGATGCGGCCTGGCCTTCATCTTGCGGGACGCGGTGCATGTTTCCGCCGCGTCTGCGTACGGTTTCGAGTTCGTTCATGTTGAACATTTCGCTGAGCTCCTCAAACTCGTCCTTTTCTTCCTCGTTGTCGTGTCGCTGCTGCTGGTTTTGGCCGTTGATGGTGCCGACGGCCTCCTTCTCGACGACTAGGTTCTGCAGGGCATCCAGACCCGAGCTTTCTTTCGCGAGACCGGAGACGTCGACTTGAGCGCCGATGAAGTAGCGGACTGTGCCGCGACTATCGTATAGCGGCGCCACCATGAGGAGGTTCATGAACGGGGAGCCGTCTCTGCGGTAGTTGAGGAAGGTTTCGTAGTGCTCCTTTCCAGCCAGGATCTTGTCGCGGATACGTCGTACACTAAAGGGGTTGGTCTTTGGACCTTGTAGGAAACGGCAGTTGCGGCCAATGACATAGTTCATGCCGTATTGAGTCGTGCGGTGGAATTCTGTAAGTGACAGTCAGCTGCTGTGGAACATGGATAAGGAGAAGGATGTATATACATACCCTCGGAAGCAAAGACAATGGGGTTGTCGTTTCTCGAAGGATCCGTCAAGCAGAACACTTCTGCCAAACCCTCGGACATTTCTCTGAGCTGAACCGGAAGAGTGCCTGTGATACGCCTCTTGATTGACACGCTGACGGTCTGGATCCAAGTATGGGTTATGTAGGCGGGAAGGTCTTGCTGAACAAGCACGTCGAAAGCAGCTTCGGCCTTCTTTCTCAAGGAGCTGTTGATTGTGCTATCGGTGTTTGCCATTGAGAATTCGTGTCCGGGCAGAGTGTCGAGGCCACCCGCGATCGCGTTGGCATACGCAATGGCCCGGAGTGCTTTTAAGCAGTCCAAGAAGTAGGTCAATAGGGGGAGCGAGTCGGGTCGGGCATGGTGAAGGAAATCGGTAAAACGTTGGAGGAGTAAGTGATCATCAAAAATGGCCTGCAAATGGTCTTTTGAGAAGAGAAGCTCGGAGCGGGTTTCCAGCGAGTACTGTCCGTTGTCGCCATGAGATGGGACTACTAGGTCAAACGAGCCAGGCTCGACTTCCTCTTCTGCCAAGGGCTCGAGAATCTCGTCATCGCCAGCGCCTTTCGTCTGCAGAGCTGGGAGTGATGTATTGTTTGTTTGATATGAGGACGATGTCGAGTTGGCCCTGGACCTTGAAGAACGTGTTCTAGGGCTCCTTGGTGGGCTTGAGGACATTTGCCGCTGCTGAGCGTGGAGAGGTTCGGGAGACTTTACTCTGCCTCTTTCTCTTGGGGGAATGTCAGGAGAACGAACAGCACTTTGGTGAGGTGTTAGCCGACATTGCTCTCGACTTATACAATAGATACATGTCTCCTCTTACCTTCTATCTGGCCGAGGGGCTATGGTATTGGGATTGATGGGCCCATGTCCATGATGTGCGGTCCAGTTCCTATCCTCGTCATCCTCCCAAGCCTCTTGGAACCTAGACGGGTTCAAGGGGCGGTCCTGATGCATCTTGGTGACTGGACGCTTCAGTGGAATGTCAGGAATATCGGCGCCGCCTTCGTCAAAGTCTACTTGTTGCTGCTTCTGACTTTGCAGAGACGTGACACTGAGAGAGCTGTAGCCGTTCATTTGAGGTTGGGTGAGTTCACCGTGCCTTTGTCGGCGGTGGTTTGTGCTGTGAGCGGCAGCGACCTGAGCCATGTGCTTCTTTCGCCGGAATAGTGCTAATACAGAACGTGGTCCAGAATGATCACGGGCCGCAGATGTATCTGTTGATTGGGGCATTGTCACGGGCGTTGGGGGAATGAAGAAGGATTTATATTGGGTTTGGACGAAGGCTGATCGTAGGAGAAGAGGATGAGCATCAAATGTCAAAGGAAGATAGCCGTGGGGCGCACCAGCCATGGGCATCCCACAACGTCATCCAGCCAGAGAGTAGGACGGCGCCGTATAGAACAGCGGGGAGGCGATCAAAGGAGAGGGGCTCTGCAGAGACGAAGCAGATAGCAAGCTAGGAGGGTGTGCGAGACCAAAGATCGACGGACGCCGATACTAAACTATTGACGGGCGAGGCGGAAGAAGCGCAAGCGGGCATGTCAGGCACATTTGCCTACATATGGATAGAGCCAACATACTTTTCGTCAGGTACCCGTGAACCCGTCCCCTGCCCTCTTTCAAGGCTGGGTCCCCAGCAAGGCGCCAACATGGGCGGCAATCAAACAAGAATGGGCGAAAACCCACAGCGTTGCGTTGCAGTAGTCTGCGCGAGAAGGAGGTTCCCACGATGTGTGGTTATGGAAGAATGCCATTCGACGGCCGAGCGGAGAATGATCGCCCACTAGCAGAGCTGAGTATAGCTCCTGACCTTGCAAAAGAGATTTCTGAAGGCTGAAGAGGCCAGAACCTGGACGCCGGGCAGTCTTTGTTTGGTTTTCTGGCAGAACCTAGACACTTGCTGACGGGTTGGGGTTAGCCCCATTGCTCATCTGAGCCACGGACACTGCACGGCCTTTGGGGGCTTTTTGGTTCGGGTGAACCAAGCCGTCGTCATCCATAATGTTCTTGTCAACGGTTCGGCGATGCCAGGGCCATCCTGATATGTCAAGAAAAGGCTAAAGGGGGGCGACATGAATGCTCCGACCCAAATCGGCACTTGCAAAACTGTTTCGCGCGCTCTGCAGTGTTACCAATCAAGACGTCAGGCCTGGTGTTAGCCATGCTAAATAAGAAAATAACAGACGGCGATGTCAAGCTAGGAGATAGATCATAGACGGGCTTTGACGGGGAAGCACAAGCAGCTTCCTAGCATTAGGTTAGTTTCGGGAGGTGGTAGAGTGACCAGAGTGCATATGCAATATAGTTACCTTCTTTCGACAATGTACCAGTACACACCATTCTCTGTCTCCGTGTCCGTTTACTCCCCTGCTACGCTTGCATCTTCTGCTGCCATCTTGACTCAGGCACTGGCCGTGAAAGATGCTAAGGTATGTGTACCTCTTGCTGCAAGTTGTGACCTCCCAGTGGTGGCATTTCACCATGTCCGCCGCAACAGCAATGTTCGAGAAAAGGGCAAGACGAAACTTCGGCAAGAGAGTTGCCTGGGGTCCTCTGTAGAATTCAGGTTGCCGTGTACGGATGCACTGCAGGTTGACTATGGCAGTCTTGTTGACCACCTGGCACCATGCCACAGTACATAGCCGGGTAATGTAGGATTGGGCGTGAAGATGGAAGAGAGCAATACTGTCTGTGCTACCTCAATTGGCAAAGACGGGGATGCTAGGGGTTGAGAATCGAGATTTCTTCAGCGAACCGTGGGTAGTTGCAGACTCGGACTCTCTTGGCTTTCTCCAGTCTCGAGGCTGCCCCAGCAAGGATTTGCCGAGAAACGTCCAGGAGTTCAGGACCCCCATGAATCCCACGCTTCGAGACTTGGCCCAATTCGGCTCCGGCCCCACTGCGGCCCAGGACCCGGACCTCAACCAGTGTCCTAATCGGGCAAAAGGGCGGCGCTCACGGCCTGGCGAGTGCCATTTGACAGTCGAGCTAGCAAATGGGACTATCTCCTAATCAACCTTCGCGTCATATCGCTCGCTCCAATGTTTGGGACCGATACCATGGAGCATGGCAGAGCTTACCGTCGGAAAGGAGCCAGACTGCATTTCTTCGATGCCCGTGCTTTCTTCGATCCCCTCGATCCTCGGAGCTGCGATCTGAAGCCTGAATCGGCGGTCGGACTATATCATTTTCGAAGATGGCTTGGAGATGATTTCGAATTCCCTATACGATTAATTCGCTACCACAGAGTAATTACAAACGGTCGAGAACAACCAGAATTCGTTACCTGAGTCGTGAATATGTATTGCCGGTATTACGATCTCTTGTTGATCGGGAACAGATGGATGGGCTCCCTGATATTGTACCGCGAGTTTGTCCGCGTCTCTGTCAATCAATGCTGTTCGAGCCTCTGAGGTCCCGCCACTGAGCTGCTGGGGGACGTGGGGTTTCGGTATCACGAGGGTTGACTCCTCGGCATCCGTAGGGCTATCACTTCTCGCATCGAGCAATCGACTTCCAACACAACAGGTCATATTTCGTCGACGATCTGCGGATAGCTCAATTGAATTGCATAGAAAGAGCACGCGGCAAGATAGATCGCCAAGGTCCCGAAGTAAGACACCCACGCGGCAAAGCGGAACAAAGCTCATGTTGCCAGCGGCATGGCAGAAGAGCAGGTCAGCTCCCGGAGCTTCGGAGACTGGGCTGAATGAGTAATGGAGCCTGGAGGAGATAAAACCGTGCCGGAAAGGCATTTTCTCAGTAGTGCCAGTATGTCATCGTCAACGTCCCACCAAAATGCGTCCGGAACCAAGCGTTGCCGGCTCGTGGCCTTACGAACCTCGGAAGGAGGAGTACCAGTATTGTGGACGGCACGAAATATTACTGCAGTACGGATTAGTGTTGAGTGGCGGGTGTACCTAGTCATCATTGCAATCAGGGATGACGCTGTCTGTCACTGTCAGCGCAAAGCCACAGCCAAAATGAGAGCCGAGTCTGTTCTAGCGCACGGTGGGCGAAGGTTACACGCCCTCTCTGGTTGTGGATGGATACAGCCAGCAATACGTATCATTGCCTCCTGACGAAAGGGGGTCAAGGGTTCCCGGGAGTCATGGCTAAAGCGCTGTTGGTTTCTCGGACAAGGATGCGAAAAAAGACAGGACCCGGAGATTGCTTAGTATCCCACGTTCCTTTGGACCCCTTCCGTCAGTGTAAGTATCCCGGGAATAGCTTTGTAAACAAGGCGAGAGCCGTTGATCCAAGAGCCTCAAGCAAACTCTATCTGTATCCGTACTCTGTATGCCGTTGTCTGTACTTGTCGTCTCGCTTTTGGCCCTGACAGCTCGTGTAAGCGGGGAGAGATGATTTCCGCCGGGGAGCTGCCTTGTTCGATGGAGCAAATAGCAGGTAGCTTCACACAAGCTGTGAACGGCTGGCGGGGTTCCGAGAGTTCGGTCGAGCAGGTATGTCAGGTTACCCCATAGGAACCGGGGATTGAGAGGGATCTGCTTGTTGGGATTGGATCATTGCATGTGGCCAACGAGTCAAAAGCCGCATGTCAATTTGGGAAGATTGGCGGCAGGCACTCGAGGAGCCTCTGTCCCGAAAAGGCCATGTATCCTGTGTAACAGTCTGAGGATAATATCAGGCTATTTCCTGATCAGCTCTTCTGCAGGGGAGTGGGGGTTGAGAGTGCGCCGTGCGTGCTGCGGCGTATGGATCGTCAAGTAGCGAAAGGTTTGGGTGCTGGGCTATTGAGTGTTGTGCATGAAGGAACGCTGGAAGGGTTTAGACGACATGATAACCTAGCCAGCTATCCGTATCCATAGATCAGCTCAAGGTTCCTGCATTTAGGTCGGGATTTGGAGCGTCACTGCCTGTCAGTCTACGAAAGCTCCAGTGCAGCTTCGACCTTATGTAAGCATTTGAGACTAGTCCAGAGCAGCACGTGCTTGCTTATCTAATACATACCTATCTTACAGTGGGAAGTTACAGTGCGCATTCGCATATCGAAACTGTCCAGCAAGAGGTCGTGTAACCCCTTTTTGGAAGCGCGAGAGTGCTTTACGCGAAGAAACGCGTCGCATCGCGTAGCTATAGCTGGCCACCATTGTTTATCTTCGTCCGTTTGTTCAGCGTTTAATGACGTAAGGCAAGGGACCTTTGCTCGAGCGTTCGAGCTCCATACCCGGAACTAAAATCAACCAGCATCGAGGATGAGTCTCCTGAATCCTGCGCTCAGTTCCTCATCATGTTAGCAAGACACGGCCGACGATAATCCTGCTGTGGGCTTTTGGAGGATGAATAGTTGATGGCTACCGCTATTGTTTACGAGATTCCATCGGTTGGCTTCTGCGACACCACGGAGGCTGGTTTTCTTTTAGTTTTTGGCCTGGTGTATCCGTAGGTCCCCACTCAAGGGGCCAAAACAAGAGCGCCCAGCACGTGTCGACTGGCTGTGAGTTCCCGAGGGTGCTAAATGGCAAGGTGCGGCAGGTGCCCAATGGCCCGAATTTGGACCATTGAAACTTAGCTTAGGTTGACCAGAAAAAAAAAAAACACAAACAAAAACAATTCTCCCAGCCCCCTCTTTGCGCAAGGGAGGCGGGAATCGTGTTAGCTGGAATGCAACACGGCCTTTATTTTTCTTTTGACGAGACTGGCGACGCGACAATGTTCTTTCCGAATCCCAAGTACTATGGAAGCGCGATGGAAGAGGGGAAAGCGTGAAGACATACTTTTGTCCATACACACAAACATCCAAAACTGACGCCAACTCACGTTTACGTGGATAACAAGGTGCGTTTCATCGCGACTGCCATCCCATTTTTGGTCTTGTCTCGTCCCGTACCGTCCCATCTGTGCCTTGCATAGCTTCTCTTGTCTCTGACTGTGGGTGGGTGCGAGGACGTTTCCCAATCTCAATCAACACTCATGCCAAAGCCTACTTAGGTCTCGATAACGCAGGGTGGCTAGCGTAGTTGAAACCGCATCGGATGATGATTAATACCGTAGGGAGTTCGAAAACGTAGATTGCGTGCATACTTTCAGAGCAATTGCTTCAATCTCTCATAGTTGACAAGCTTGACACTACTGTCAAACTTATTGTGGCTTTCCCTCAACAAGGAGGTAGTCCTTGGCTGATAGTGAGGGGTGCCTTTGACAAGTGAGAGGCAAGAAACACGCACGAGTCGAAACAACACAATATTGTGATGGCGAAGTGTTGTTATGAGATCTACACGTAATAGAACTATAATGTGCAAGCAAGCCAGGGCAGGAGCAACTATTGATATAGTTTCCTGGACGAAGTACTTAAAATTAAAAGTCAACAGCCAAAGTCCAGGTACCTACTCTATATGTTTTCTCGATTGTTTGTTCTACCTCATGTTGCTTGCACGGGCTTTGCAAGAGGAGAGAAAAGAAACATCAACTCTGTGCTCAGTTCTAACATTCGATCGCGCTGACCCTTGAACGACAGGCGACGGGACGGGATGTTTGTTGTTGTTGTTCGCCATCCCCAGTCTCGTCTCCCCGTCCCGGTTCCCTCCCCCTTGGGTTGTCGGTCAATGTTATTGTCCCCCTCCCTCCCCACCCTGCCGTGCGGGACCTACTGACGCCAGTCACGCCAGACGCCCTTTCTCTTCCCTCGCCAGTCGCGTCCAAAGGCCAACGTGCACCACCAAGGTACCTCTGGAAACCACCAAACAGTCCCTAAGGTGCATAGTAGTCAAAGTACCTGAATGGAAGTGCGTGATGCGTGCCCGCGTACCTTACCCAGACAGCGGCCGAAGGGACCGCTGCTGTTGTTCTTGTTGCTCTGCCGTCTACGCTAAAGCCATAACAAGAATAGCGTCTCTCCCTTTGCCGCGACTCCCCCAGTTCAACCTCCTCGACGCCCTTGAGTTTCGTGGTTTCCATCCTCTAAGTGGGAGTCCCCTCCCCCCGCCCCGACAACAGCCCGTTCTGCCCTGGCATGCTTGCCCGAGTGAGGTTGGGTGATACTAGACTGTGACCAGTATTGGACGGGTTACACCTTACTGGCTGTTGGACCCCTTCCCGTCACGATTAGAACCGCTGCACCTCACCACCGCGGTGCTTGTCGCCTTGAGGTACATACTGACCTTGCCGCACCTACCTACCTCACCTGGTACCTCCATTACCTTGCACCTTCCTACCCGCCCAACCACTCATCATCGTGCCTTCCTCCGCCGCTGGCTCTTGCCGCTTCCTGCGACTCCAGCCTGCACCCCGTGGCCTCAGACATCTCGAATCTGCACTCAATCCAACGTTCGACAGCCTTTCACCACCCGTCGACGCCCATATTGCTGTCTTCTCTTTCTTCTCTCTCTCTCGACTAATTATTTTTTTCGACCCGTTTTGCGCCATTAATCCCAGAAACTTGTCGCCGGCGCCCGAGTTCTTGCGACCGCCTGAGGGAAAAGCATGCGAATGACAACGATTTGAATACCGCCGTCAGGGATAAGGTGGTGATTCGTATGCCGCGCCGACCGGCCAAGACGACTCGCCGATAATTCGAGCAACGACTTCGTTCGCCGAACACTGCGAGCGCATCATTTGAATAGCTTTTGTCGCCCCAGTTTCTCAACTGCGACGACACGACCACCGCTCTCTGAGGCCCGCACTGGTGTCGGTGCTTGGTGTGCTTTATCATTCCCCGCCACATCCCCCGACGACGCTCGTCCCAGCCGCCTTCGCTAGACTTCAGCCTCTTCGCGCAACTCTCACGGACGATCTCCGTTGCTTGTTGCAAAAAAGTCAAGATGACTCTCCCGACCGATTCTTCGGCTGCCCTCAGCGCTTCTGGTTCCATCAAAAGACCAGTAGCTGATGCAAGCAATTCAGCAACCGCGACACCCACTCGCTTCGCAACACCCCCCCCTCCTTCCGACAGAGGTCTCGTCGAGAACCGCCAATATCTGGAAAATACAAACCAGCGCAAGATTCAACACAGCAGAAGACCTAGTGAATCAGCTCGATCCAGTGCTTTCGACCCCGACGCCGTCGACAGTGCTTTGCTACGTGAGATGCAC
Source organism: Colletotrichum lupini (assembly GCF_023278565.1). Lineage (NCBI taxonomy): Eukaryota > Fungi > Ascomycota > Sordariomycetes > Glomerellales > Glomerellaceae > Colletotrichum > Colletotrichum lupini. The sequence continues at coordinate 2,305,146 of NC_064678.1, forward strand.
CACCGATCACAGAGGGAAAGCACACCTGGTGCAAGCCCACATCGGAAGCGCCAGAGAATCAATGGCGACAGGTAGGTGTACATCACCGTGATCAACTTCAACCACTATTTACTAAGTCTTTTCTGCCAGATTTATTCCGACACGAACTGGCCAGGACCTCCAAGCCAGCTTCAACTTGCTACACGAAGATGGCTCTCCAGCGACACCGTCCAAACAAAAGAAGCGTACTCCTCACGGAGAGCTACACTTTCAGAAGAGTGAGCCATCTACGCCCCTTCACCCGAAGGAGACAAATCTGACCGTTCTTAGCTGAGGAAGCAAACCGGACATTCTCGACGTTGCTCCGCGCAGAGCTCTTTGAAGGCTCAATACCACAGGCAACACCGCCCACTATGTCTCCTGAGCATACTTTATCCACTGCATCGCACTCTGCCAATATTCGAGATTCAACGAGGTCTCGCACCCCGCCAAACAACGCTTCTACCAACTCTCTTCCATCCTCTCTAACGCCATCGACTCCCCACAAGAATCTGTTCTCCTACATGTCTCCGCGGAACCTGGGCAATGCGGGTCATCTAACGCCGTCAAGGACACCGCAGAGCCGGCATGGTCCCAATCTTGACACTCGCTCCGAGATCTATAGCCTTTCGCCAGTTCGCTTCAACAGTCAACAGATGCTGCTTAGTCCGCGGAGGCAACCGAGGGCGGTCAGTAAAGTGCCTTATAAAGTTCTCGACGCGCCTGATTTGGCAGATGATTTCTACCTCAACTTGGTAGATTGGGGCAGTGCCAATGTGCTTGGGGTCGGGCTCGGGTCCAGTGTTTACATGTGGAATGCTCAGACAAGTCGCGTCAACAAGCTGTGTACGCTCGAGGACGATACAGTAACGAGCGTGTCATGGATTCAGAAAGGAACCCATATCGCTATCGGGACCGGCAAGGGCCTCGTCCAAATCTGGGACGCTGAAAAGACAAGGCGACTGCGAACAATGACAGGCCACACGGCACGAGTGGGCTCCCTGGCTTGGAACACTCACATACTGACATCTGGCTCTCGCGATCGCCTGATCTACCACCGCGACGTGCGGGCCCCCGACCAGTGGCTCCGAAAGCTCGTCGGCCATAAGCAGGAGGTTTGCGGTCTTAAGTGGAACTGCGAAGACGGCCAGCTTGCCAGCGGTGGCAATGACAACAAGCTCATGGTGTGGGATAAGCTTTCCGAGACACCGCTGTGGAAGTTTTCAGATCACACGGCAGCTGTCAAGGCCATTGCATGGTCACCGCATCAACGGGGACTGTTGGCTTCGGGTGGAGGTACGGCTGATCGACGCATCATCTTCCACGACACAGTCCGCGGATCTGTCATCAACGAGATCGATACTGGCAGCCAGGTCTGCAATATCGCCTGGTCCAAGAACTCCAATGAGATTGTCTCGACGCACGGTTATAGTCAAAACCAGATTGTGGTATGGAAATACCCTTCCATGACGCAGGTGGTCAGTCTCACTGGACACACGTATCGTGTGCTTTACCTGGCTATGAGCCCGGACGGCAGAACCGTTGTGACCGGCGCCGGAGATGAGACATTACGATTCTGGAACGCATTTGGACGACGACCTGGGGCGAGAGAGGATAGTGATGGAGGGCGACTATCTGACTGGGGCGTCATCCGGTAGAAGATTGGAGCAGCAGGCTCCGCATACGACATTATACCAACATCTCCCTTTCCATTTGGCTCGAGGGGAGGTTAATAACGGCTTCGGACAGGACTAGTGGCAGGCGGGAATATGGAGCGAGCACTCGAATTCTGTTTCTTGGGAAATGTTGATGGGCAAGAGGAAACGTAAATACCCAGTTACCGGTTGCATCATGTGCATGGAATGGGCGTCATTCAGATTGGGGGTTGGGGCTTACAGGACATTGTTGTTTCTCGGGTTTTCATGTTTTTTGGGGGGAATATGATTTAACAAAGCCTTTTTATCATCTGGCTTTACAGCGGGTGGTTTATGAGAGGAAACGGCCAAACGAACAACACAGCTCAGCTCAAACGGCTTGAGAGCATGGGACACGTGGAAGGTTGGGGTTTTGCTCAACAAAGAGGAGGTGCCGAAGTCATCTTTATCCATCCATAGGCTCAAGCGCTCAAATAGCATCTATCACACAGTATTGGTCGAGGGGTGGGTGATATGGGCAACCCCTCCTCGGCCAAGCGTAAATGGACAAGACAAATCTTGCTCACCTCATGTTCTCGATATGGCGATAAGCTCCGAGGTGCAAGGCCCACGAGAATGTAATATCACGATCCCGGCTAAAAGGTTGGGGGAGGTTTGTTCATACACAGACGGAGAGACCATAGCTCGGCCCCGCTGTTTCGGGGTCAAACCAAGTAGCATGGCGAGAAGTACTTGACGAGAAAGAGTTTACGGATATTCAATGGATATCGATTTGATGAGAAAAAACAGGCAGACCATGTACTCCTCGTAGTGACATGATGATCGCTTCGCGCTGAAACCATAATTCAAGGGGGTCATAACAGGTAGTAGCACCCAGCTCTTAGGAAGGCTTCCTTCACAACGTGACAGCTCAAGATGCCCCCGCTGCCTTTCTCTCCTTGGCCACGTCTCTAGCACCCCCATCAATCCCACTGGCTACCCCCTGGGCCGAGAGCTCTTCGCTCAGCAGCGGAATCCGATCGGACTGCGCACCGGCCTTGATGCTTTCTTCCATGACCGTGTTCTCGTGCTTGTAAGCCGAGTTGAGGTTGCCACTTGCTCCGTCTTGGCTGTTTGTGAGGTGCAGCTCGCTCGGCGCGGACCCTTCGGGATTCGGCGTCATCAGGGGCGACTGGCCGCCCATTTCGGGTGTGTTCTGCCACTGTTTGACCTCGGCCCTCAGTGCTTCGAGCTCCTTTTGAAAACGTGTACCAAAGACGTCGATGTAGTAGGTTGCTCCATTGTACACGCTCCAGGTGAAGACGATGGAGAGGAATGCCGCCGAGGCATACCTGCTCATAAACCACAGGGGGCAGGGAAGCATGGTGAGTACCGCGTACGAGTACTGGATCAGCATGAAGGCAGATTCTTGCAGGGCGTCTGGCAAAGAGAGAACGACTTTCCCGATCCAAGTCTTGGAGTATGACTTGCGCAGCCAAGTGAAGGATGTCGGCCGACCGGCAGCAATCTTGTCACGCCGACGAACAGTAATGAAGAAGTAGTAGGAAAGCTGCCAGATAGCGTAGGGAACAGAGCTCCAGGCAAGCATAGAGACGATATTTCCGTAGCCTCCACTTGAGCCAGCAGGGGAGTGTTTCAGAGCCCAGATGGCAGGTAGACGACTGGCCTGGAGATCTGCTGGCCACAGGTGGACTATGCAGTGGAGCGTTGCGCAAGGCATGATATGTATAAATAATGAAGTGACCTTGTCGAAACTGTGGAAGACGAGCGAATTCCTCCACATGATGATCGCTACAGCGTTATTGCCGAATGCGAGACAGTAGGTGGCTAGGAAAAGTCGTCTCGAGCCAGGGAAGATCCAAATGCTGAGAACGAGGAGCAGGTTGACGAAGTAGCAAAGATCGGCGAGGAAGTAGTGGTATCCCCGGCGATGGTAGGTGAAGTATCGAATAGGCATGAAGTACAGCACTTGGACGGTGTACCACAAGTGAAAGTACTCGGGCCATCCGCCCATGAGAAGACCGCTGACGAAGATATTCATGACGCCAAAGATGAATGAGACCTTCTCGCGCATCGTGACCACCCTAGTGTCGTTCCATTGCTTTCCCAGCTTGTCGACGCTGGTGCGCATCCGCTTCCTGTATCTTTCTAACTGCTCGTCGGCGGTAGGGACGCGTCGCCGCCACTCGTCGACCATGCGCTCACGCGCGTGCTGGCTCTTGTTCTTAAAAGCATCCCTGGACTTGCGGACCTTTTGCGTCTGGGCAGAGAAGCCTTTTTGCAACTTCTCCAGCTGCTGTGGTAGAGCAAAGTTGTCGAGAAGATCGAGTACAGAGATGCGGTCGAGGGGCGGGAAAACGTCCCAGTCCTCCTGGTAGGAACTGCTGCCGGAGAAGGACCCGTGTCTCGAAAGCTTGGGGCTCCCCGAGTTCACAGGACCAAGGGTCGGGGTATGAAGACCATCGTGGTCAGGAGGAGAACCGCTGAGGGCGGATTGTGTCTCGGTGTGGTCGGGAGTGAAAGCAGCCTCGCTGTCCGTTTGGGCATCCTCGCCTTTGGCGCCAGGTACATCCACTGGTTTTGATTCTTCCATCTTTGACAGGACCTGAGACGGTCCGGATGAAGTCTCGGTTTGATTGTCTTAGTTCTCTGTCGGTCGTCTAAGGTAACGTTGAGCCACATGTTAGTCTTCGTGGGTGAATTCGTCGGTTCATGATGGAGAGATGCGCGTTTGCAGAAACGAAACGTGAGGGATACAGGAGTTGAAGGGAGAGCTCACCTATTTGAGAAGTTCATCAAGGCCAGGCCATGAATTTCAAGATCCCTGAGGCTGGGAGTAGGTGTTTCGACAATGCGCCTGATAGACACAGCTTGGATGAGGCAAATGCAGGAACGAGTTTGGTGCTGACGGAAGATGTCTTGTAGAAGAAAGGTGTCGAAAGCAGCAAGGGCACGGGATAAGGTAGCGCAGGCTTCGACTAGTAGGTACTAGGTTGTCGATGGTGACAAGCTGCACGGTAGTTTGGCAGCGTGACTCGGAGATGGGAGGGCGGGGTGGGCACAAATGACAAGAAGTAGGGGGGTTGAGGAGGGTGGAAAAGAGTAAGGTAGGTCTGGAACACGTTGAGGATGCTGGCGATGAATTACACGTGTTGACTGATTGACCGCCACTGTTGATGTCGCAAGACTTTGACTGGCTGCAGCTGCAGATGTATTTCTTGCCTGGCGACGGGGAGCTGGACCAACATTTCCAACAGGGGTCGCTCCGTGATACGTCACAGGGCATAAGAGCTCCGCCATCTAAAGCTTATCGGGTGATCCGCATCGCGCTCTCCAGTGTCAAGAACGGGACGGTCTAGCACCAGGCAGTTTCACGCGTTGAAGCAGGATCTGTCCCTGACTTCTATCTTTACGTTAGCTTTCCTGTTGCTTTCATGGCCGTAACTAAAACTCGAGAAGTCAGGTTCAGTGTACTCCATATGTGTCTTTGACCAGGTATGCACTGAACACAACGGCACTTGGATTCGAGGACAAGTGGAGACGGGAAAGACAGACAGGTGGACGCGACTTCAAAGTACCTTCCTTACCAGGCTTTTGCTAAAGTCTTGTGAAGTCTGCACTCCATACCTACTCCGTACTTCAGTGGCTGGGCTGCCCATGAAATGTGCAGGTGTTGCTGGCTGCTTCTCTGGTTGGTTAGAACAAAAAAAACTCCCAGTGGCTGCAGCTGACATCTCCTGGGTATTGGGTACTGCTATCTACCTAGATACCTGGCATCCATACACTTCCGGCTAGTAGGGTACCAAGAGAGGTACCCACGAATACCTAAGGTAAGTTAGGTAGCTTAAGGTAGCACTTAGGTAGTTGCAGTCTCCGCTGGGTCACGTGATATGTTGAGCCACTACCTGCTGCTAAGAGTGGCTTGCGCTCCCACCAGCGCGTAGCAGCCTCAAGTGTGTGGCCCGTAATTATTTGCCTGTCGCGTCAAGGTGCAGCAGCACTCAGACGCGCGTGGGGAAATCCAAGTAGACTCAACCACCGCGACCTCACTGTCGACAGACAAGATACCATCCCTTCCGAGTGCTTCTTCGCGATGCGCCAGGCCAGCTCGAGGCCCTCAACACTCGACTTGACTACCGCTGTATAACGTAGTCTCTGCCTACACCTCGACCAATATAGTACCGCTTTCCAGGCCTTGGGCATCCGCCTCGACCTTTTCCCCCCTCGTCTTGCGCGCCGCCTTGCGTTTGCGACGAGCCGCGACCCAAGCCCACCACAACCGTACACCCAGTATCAATCCTCGTCGCGTGCCTAGCGACAACCCGTCGACAAGATGGGAAAGCTCATCCGCCTAGAGCTTTTCAGTATGTCCAAGTCCAGCATCGTTTTCCATGTCTTTCTCGCGTTGACCATGTTACCCCATAGACTTCAAGTCCTACAAGGGCCATCATATCCTCTTGTTCGGTGATTCCTACTTCACTTCCATCATTGGGCCTAATGGATCCGGCAAGTCAAACTCGTGAGTCCTCCCCATCGCATACGCTGCCTTGACTTGCAATTAATGTGCATATTTCGACAGCATGGACGCGATATCCTTCGTGCTTGGTATCAAGTCGTCGCATCTTCGATCAGCCCATTTGAAGGACCTGGTCTACCGTGGCCGCGTGCTGAAAACCTCGAAAATCAACGACGACGGCTCTGCTGAAGCGAATGGCAGTAATGGTCACTCGAACGGCGACGGAGACGAGTTGTCGCAAAAAGCCTCCAGGACCGATCCAAAGACTGCATGGGTCATGGCTGTATACGAAGACGATGCCGGTGACGAGCAAAAGTGGAAGCGCTCCATCACGAACCAGGGATCTAGCGAGTACCGCATCAACGATCGTGTTGTCACAGCCCAGCAGTACAACGAAGCGCTCGAATCCGAGAACATCCTGATTAAGGCTAGAAATTTCCTTGTCTTCCAAGGAGATGTTGAGGCTATTGCCGCGCAATCACCGCAAGACCTCACGAGACTGATCGAACAAATCTCCGGAAGTCTCGAGTATAAGGCTGAATACGAACGATTGCAGACTGAAGCTGAGCAAGCTGCTGAGAACCAAAGCTTTCAGCTTCACCGAAGACGCGGCATCAACTCCGAGATCAAGCAATATCAGGAACAGAAGAAGGAGGCAGACAACTTCCAGAAGAAGACGGACGAGAGAGACGAAGCCATCGTCAAACATGCTCTGTGGAAGCTCTATCACTTTCAACGTGGCATGGATGAGTCTACTGAGCAAATTCACGACCACCAACAGAACTTGCAGGAGTTTCAGCGCAACGTCGAATCCTTCAGACGGAAACTCGAAGTCGCCCAGAAAGAGCAGCAAGCGGCGGCAAAGGATGTCAATGGAGTGGAAAAAGCCATCAACGCCAAGAAGCGCGAGTTCGACGAATTGGAGCACCGGCTCATCCCCATTGACGCAAAGATTGAGGAAAAGACCCGCAACATTGAACAGGGTCGCTCGCGAATGGAGCCGGTGCGTAAAGAGCGCGACAAGCAGGCCGAGGTCATCAAGGAAGACGAGGCCCGACTCAAGACAACCGAGAAAGCCCAGCAACATTTCGAGAAGCAACTCAAAGAACGAATGAAGAAGCTGGGCAAGGAGCTCAGTGACGACGACCGCAAAGAGTACAACTCACTTCGCTCACAGGTTGTCCAAAAGGTCGCTGGCAACCAAGGCAAACTTGACAATCTGATCCGCCAACAAAAGACTGATGAGGTCACCGTTAATACCCTCAAGGGCAAGGTTGACACCCTTTCGGCCGCCCTAGAGAAATACGAGGGTGAATTGGAGACTCTCGGTGAGCGCAAGTCATCAACCGAGGGGAACATCAAGGCACTGTCTCAGGAAATCGACACGAAAAAGAAGCAGTACCATCAAATCCAGTCTGAGCGTGTTAGAACCAGCCAAAGACGCACAGAATTAGAGGAAAAGCTTGAAACTGTGGCCAAGCAACTGCGGGAGGCCGATGATGGGCGCAGACAGAATGACAGGGAAGCCAGGATGAAAGAAATGGTCAACAACCTGAAGCGACTCTATCCTGGCGTCAAGGGAAGGATCGGTGATCTCTGCAAGCCCAAACAGAAGAAATTCGATGAGGCTGTTGGTATTGCACTGGGCCGCGACTTCGATTCAGTCATTGTCGACACGGAGAAGACTGGCCACGAGTGTGTTCAGTACCTGAAGGACCAGCGCTTCCCGCCCATGACCTTCATTCCTCTCGACAACATCAAGGTCAACGCGGTGAACTCGGCCATTAAGGGCATCTCGGGAGCCCGGTTGACTATTGACACCATCGACTTTGATGCTGCCTACGAACGTGCCATGGCATACGCCTGTGGCAGCTCTGTGGTGTGTGATAATGAGAAGATCGCAAAGGTCATCTCGTACGAGAAGCGTATCCCTGTCAAAACGGTCACTCTGGACGGCTTGGTCATCCACAAGACGGGTATGATGACTGGTGGTCGTGGTCCTCAGGACAAGGGTGGAAAGAGGCGTTTCGAGAACACTGACTTGGAGCCTCTGAAGAAGATGGCAGCCAAATACAAGGAGGAAATCGAGAAACTTCCCAAGTCTGGTCGGCGTAGCGCTGCCGAGGAGTCTCTCCAGATTGAGATCCACGGCCTCGAACCCCGTCTGGCCGCTGCCAAGGCTGAGCTGGCGCACTTGGAAAAGAACTACAACTCGAAGAAGAGAGAGAGGGACAACGAGGAGAGGCAGCTTGACGAGCTCGACCCCAAGTACGAGGAGAAGAAGGCGGAACTCGAAGCTACAAAACGAACGGTCAAAGAATTCTCGGATGCCATTGCACAAGTGGAGGATGAGGTTTTCTCGGACTTCTGTAGGAGGCTCGGTTTCAGCGACATCCGGGCTTACGAGACAGAACACCGCGATATGCAACGGGAAGCCGACGAAGAGCGGACCAAGTTCGAGGTGCAAAAGTCTAGGTTCCAAAGTCAACTCACTTTGGCACGTGACATGCATAGCAACCTGGAAAAACGTCTTAGGAAGCTGCAAGAAACTCTTAAGGGGGCTGAGCGCGACCTACAGAGTTATCAACGGGAGAAGTCAGACATTGAGGATTCCAGTCACGAAATTTCTGACGAGCTCGATGCGCTTAGCGAAACGCTCGAGGAGTACCGTGGCAAATTGGAAGAGAAGAGCCAAAAGGTCTCCCAAGCCAAGGCTGAAGTACACAAGCGAAGCAAGGAAATCGACGCCAGGCAGAAAGAAATCAATGCTCTCGAGACTGTGGTGCAGAAGAACAGCGCGGGCAAGTTTGCTTTGCTCAGGCGATGCAAACTTGACCAGATCCAGGTGCCTTTACTCGAGGGCTCGCTTGACAACTTGCCAAATGAGGACAATATGCTGCGGCAAGATGCCGATGCCATGGACGTCGATGAGGAGGTGGACGACGAAGACATGATGACGGCTGCTCTCGAGAACCATGGCATCGAGATCGACTACGATGCCCTAGACGAGGAGATGAAGACGGTAAGCAAATCCTTTCTAACGAAGCCTAGTGAATATTTGCTGACACTCAATGCAGTCTGATGATGCCAGTGTCGAGGAGAAGTTGCAGGATAAGATTGCATCTCTGGCCTCAGAACTTGAGAAGCTCAACCCCAACATGAGGGCGATTGAGAGGCTCGAGAGCGTCGAGTCGAGGCTGAAGAACACGGAGAAGGAATTCGAAGACTCCAGAGCGGCGCTTAAGGCGGCCCGCGATGCGTTCAATCACGTCAAGGCTCAGCGCTATGAACTGTTCAACAAGGCCTTTACGCACATCCAAGAACAAATCTCGCACGTTTACAAGGACCTGACTCGATCAGAGGCGTACCCTCTCGGTGGCCAAGCGTACCTCGATATTGAGGAAGACACAGACACGCCCTACCTTTCAGGTATCAAGTATCACGCCATGCCGCCGCTGAAGCGGTTCAGAGACATGGAGCATCTCTCCGGAGGTGAAAAGACAATGGCTGCTCTCGCTCTGTTGTTTGCGATCCACAGCTACCAGCCAAGTCCGTTCTTCGTATTAGATGAGGTCGACGCTGCGCTAGACAACGCCAATGTCGACAAGATCAAGAAGTACATCCGCGAGCATGCTGGACCCGGCATGCAGTTCATTGTCATCAGTCTCAAGACCGGTTTGTTCCAAGACAGTGAGAGCTTGGTCGGTGTTTATCGCGATCAAGAAGTCAACAGTTCTAGAGCGCTGACTCTTGATGTAAGTCCTCCACCACAACCAATTGCGAGTCCATCACTGACTAGGAAACAGCTTCGAAAGTATGCGTAAGACAGGAGACGGCGAGATTTTTTGAGGCATATACAAAGGAGAGGATGAACCTAGTACATTTGGGCGATGCAGTGTGGGTTCTCTGGGGCTCCCGGCGCGGGAAGTAGAGGAACGAGTTACGATACCAGCTCTGCGTTCTTGGGGCTTTTCGGTAATTTTGATTTGGAGGAGGAGAGTGTAAGTCAGCTCTCTACAGCTGCCTCATATCCTGAATCCCAGCTTGCTCAGGCGGTTCAAGGGTAGCTTCGCGGCCACGCTCAGAACCGGCAGGGCCGTAAATGGAGTTTGGACTGTCACACGGCCGGTGGAACGTTGAACTTCATGTCAATGGATGGTTTCTCTTATTCTAGCGTCTATTCTTCCTGCTGATTTGGCTGGAAATCAAAGGGTCTGCATTGCCGTGTTCCGAGTGATCTCTTCTCCATGGCCTGCCTTTCTGAGTGAATGATAGACGGCATCCTTATTGTCAACTGGTCCGGCCCGCCTATCGTATGAGAGCGAATCGTTGTTTGAGGCAAATCTACGAAGGTCCTCCTTCAGACTCGAGATATTACGTTTGCAGTGCTGTTGCGTATTTCGTACTCCGTAACTAACTCTGTGAGGCACTGCGGTACTGTTCCGCGAAAGTGCGCTGTGCTCAAAGTGGATGCCTGTATTAAGACCTGCAAGGTACGGGGTAAGGTACTTACGAATACCCCGTACGCTACCGATACCTAGAAGAAGCTGGGTAGGCAAGAGCTACCTAGGTACCTTGCCTTACAACCTGCGGCTACCTTAGGCCCGCCCCAGAGTATCAGCGTGTTGCCTAGATCTTTTCTCCAAAGACAAAGTGCAATTCGACTACGTAGTTGTGAAAGACGGCGCAATCCCACCTCTGCTTTTCGCAAGACAATGTCCTTAGGCTGACCACTTCGAGACTTCTGCCTTCGATCGAATCGCAGTAAAGACAGGCCTCCTTCTGCTGGTGGCAAGCGCATGCGCAAGTGCAAGCCGCTGCTGCTGAAAGCCCACCTGCCATGGACTTCACTTCCTAAGCTCGCCAAGCAAACGTTCTCTCGGCCTCACCACACCTCAAAGAAAGCATCATCACTCAATATTTCCCTGCGAAATTGGACAATCAGTCAACAATATGGCGCAGCCTTTGGATCTCGCAAAAACTCTCGTCAAGTCTGTTATGCGCGCCTTCTACGAAACGCGCTTCATTTTGATCATTGATGCGTTGATCATTCACTCTGCGTGCGTCTGCCGCTCTTGCTTTCCAGCACGACATTTGCTAACTTGCGACAGCCTCCGAGACGATGACTTGGCGTATCTGATGGCAACGAACACAAAGGATCTCCACAAGGCGTGTGGAAAGCTTAGAGAAGACCGATTTCTAGCTGTGTAAGCCTTGCGCCTGAGTTCTCTCCTGCGATTCCAGAGACTGACAACGGCGACTACTTAGGTACACGAGACTAGAATATCGAGAAGATCCCAAGAATCCCGAGGCGAAGCCACGTCCTGTCAATCGAACCTACTACTACATTGACTACCGCCAAACGATTGACGCCATCAAATGGCGTGTATACACAGTCGACAAGCAAATCCAAGGCACCACGGTGCCGGCCAGCGAACGCAAGGAATACTTCTGCGGACGGTGTAAATCAGAATGGACGCAAATGGAGGTGCTTGACAACGTTGGCCCTACTGGCTTTGTCTGTCACCGGTGCAATGGTCCGCTTACGCACGATCTCGAGCGCAACTCCACAGGCCACGAGCAGTCGACACGACTAAATAACCAGTTCAAGTTCATCACCGAACTGTTGCCGCGCATAGACGAGATGATTGTCCCAGATAATACCTTCGATATCGCAATCAGTAAAGCCTTACCAGTTGTCCGCGACGCCAGTTACCAGAGCGTAACCACCATCCCTGTTTCATCCTTGCAGCCAACATCAGTCAAGGGTCTCGATAATGTTGGGCCCAAGTCTATGTCAGTCAGCATCTCAACGGCGGACGGACCTTCAGAGGCTGAGAAGGCAGCGGAGAAGGCCCGCAAGGAGAAGGTCGCACAGCAAAATGCACTTCCTTCGTGGATGTCTAACAGTACGGTCACGGGCGAGTCCTTCTCTGCCGAGGCCAATCCAATGCCCGCCACCAAGGTTGAGGAGGTGGATGACAAGGGGGCTTTGTCAAAGTCAGCAGATAATCCGGAACATGCAGAGCTGGATGACTACTTCGCCCGCCTCAAAGCCGAGCAAGAGGCTGAGGCAGCACGAGCAATGGAGGAGGAGGAAGATGACGACGATGATGAGGATGAAGACGCCTTTGAAGATGTCACACCGAGCATCGCAACTCCGGCGCCGGCTATCAAAGCTGAGCCCTCGCCAGAGTCTGAAGGAAGAGCAGTCAAGAAGGTCAAGGTGGAAGCACCAGCGGATGGGGATGACGGCGAGAGTGACGAAGACATGGAGTTTGAGGATGTCTAGAGTTACGAGGAAGACATTGAAGCATCAAAGTGCCTTGACGAAGAAATGGCCTGAAGAGACTCCGCACGACGACGGAGGAGTGGCCGAGGGTTTGATGAAGGTTGGTGGTATTGCCCGCCGCCCCTTGCATCTCAAGTTTTCTTCTCTCAGGCTCGCGGAAGCATCTCGTTGTTGTAAGAATAGGATACACAAACGGGAAATACGTAGAGTGCCTGGCAAATGGAGCACGAATGAGAAATTCTTCCTTGGACCAGAAAGGCTAATTCAGAAACGTATCTGAGGAGAGATTTGATGGCAGAAGTACGTGATGCGTGCTAAATCATATGGTACAGGGACGATGATGTCAGCGCCTTGACTTGAACGAATCGCCGACAGCGTGCAGCGTCCGAAAAATCATTTGCTCTTCCCTCCACATCAACCCCGCGACAAGCTTCAGTCGCATTGCAAGTGCAGAGCAAACCCTCCAGCCGTTTCAGCAGGAGAACCAGTCAAGGGCAGTGGGGAAGTACTCTCATTCACACTCTGCCAACGACATCCACATCGCACGAATGACAGCCACTGGACGACTTACAATGCATTCATATCACTCATGACCGAACAAAAGGCCGGCCTTCTCGCATTACCATAGTCGTTCTTTGCAGCAACTCACGCGCCAACTCTGGCTAGGGGCTATGACAGATCTCGATTTTCCCTCGATCTATCTCCTTCCCACTCACCTAGAGGCGGATCAGCTACATGAGCTCGAAGGAAGAATCCCGAGTCTGACATACGACATTAGCGAGGCCGAGATCATTGTCGGCAACATCTTCAAACGAGAGAGGGCACTTTTTGAACTCAGGCGAAAGAAGGTACTGACAGATCCGGTGGATGCAGCGGCTGTCGCAGATGCGCATCTCGTCACGCCTAGGAAGCGCAAGAGGGCATCTTCTAAAAGTGACAGCGACTCTACCGTGTACACGGAAGATGGACAGAGGTTTGGATGCGGCACATCGCAGTTCGTCGGAACATCGTCAGCTCCTGAGGAGGCCGCCGGCAATACGAACACTGTCACAGTCGTGAAGCTGGCCTGGCTCCAAGATTCGTTTGCGCAGAACAAGGTACTCCCGCTTCATGACTATGTTCTCTATATGGGCATTAAGAAGGAGGAAGACCGCGCGCCTCTCACTATTATGGGAAGTGACATATTGTCCCGCGCTGCCGCCGACAATGCGTCTCAAACACAGGGCGGTCTTTTACCGCAGAAGAAGAAGGCGCAATCTCCTACCGGGATGCACCGGTCAGTGCCTTCGTTGATCAGACAGACAACTTCGGAGAACGCCTCAACACTGAAGTTGCCACCTGTTCCCCAGTATCTCAGAACGACGTATGCTTGCCAAAGATCTACGCCCGTTGATCCTCCAAATGCAGCATTCATTGATGGACTCAAGACAATCAGAACCATACGGAAACTAGGAGGCGACCAAATAGGAGTGAGGGCGTACTCAACCTCGATAGCTACAATATCGGCATATCCTCACAAGATAGCCAGTTCGCAAGGTGAGCACACAATTGCTGAGAGGAACTTCGATCAATGCCTGGCATATTTTAATGTTCCATACAGAAGTTGCGAGGCTACCCGGCTGCGGCGCTAAGATCGCCGAGCTGTGGCATGAGTGGAAAGAAACTGGTAGGCTTCCCGAGGCGGATGAAGCCCAGGCGAACCCCAAGTTTGCCGTTATACAGGTATTCTACGATATTTGGGGGGTCGGTGATGCTACGGCTCGTGATTTCTACAGCAGAGGTTTGTGTTGCTGCCTTCTTGAGCCAGAACATGCTGCTGACCAGCATTTACAGGATGGCGAGACTTGGACGACGTTGTCGAACATGGCTGGGCAAGTCTAAGTCGCGTGCAGCAAATTGGCGTCAAGTACTACGACGAGTTCAAGCTTAAGATACCTCGAACTGAAGTCGAGTCCATCACTGACACGATCCTGGCTCACGCCCGCAGTTTTCACCCGGACTTTCAGCTTGTCATTGTTGGCGGCTACCGGCGTGGCAAGCAAGGTAGTGGGGACGTCGACGTGGTGATAAGTCACCCGGATGAGTCTGTCACTTTTAACTTTGTCGACAAATTGGTCATGAGCCTGGAAAAGACTGGGCATATAACGCACACCCTCGTGTTGAGTAAACATAATAGCGAGAGGGGTCAGCAGCCCGTCAGCTGGAAGGGGAACGAGTTTAGGGGAAGCGGCTTCGATTCACTCGACAAAGCACTCGTAGTTTGGCAGGAACCGGGTACGAGTGGAAAAGGGCCGCAAGAGAGGCCGCACCGGCGGGTAGACATCATCATCAGTCCTTGGAAGACGGTTGGATGCGCTGTCCTGGGCTGGAGCGGAGAGACGACTTTTCAACGAGACCTGCGCCGGTATTGCAAGCAGCGGAAGAGCTACAAGTTTGACAGCAGTGGAATTCGAAGCCGGCTCGACGGTAGTTGGGTCGACCTAGAGACCAGCGATCTCGGGCGGGCCCCGGACATGTTGACAGCCGAGAGAAGGGTTTTCCAGGGTCTGGGCCTCGATTGGGTTCCTCCCGAGGACAGGTGCACCGGCTGAATCGTTACAGAGCCTGAGAAACATTGAATGGACCTAGCACCGGTTGACCCGACACTCTGGAACCTCGCCTACCGTCACCGGCGCCTTCGGAAGTGGCTGCAGATTATCTGCCTCCCGAGTCCTTGTCAAGCTCGTGGTAATAGTCCTGGGTACGGATAGATATCGTCGACCCCAGAGATCCTAGGGGCCGATCACAAGGCGAAGCCGGTACTAAAATTGCGTGCTAACTCCCCGTCAGCATCTTATTGGGAGAGAAGAGCTGCCAAACGGGCAAAAGTCCCTAAACGCTACCAACCTTAATCACTTATAAGAAACGTACGTCTGGGCAACAGCGCAGGGTTCAATGTAAGGTAGTGTCATTATGGGAATAACTTCACTTTCCTTTTCACACATTTGTCGTTGGAATCTCCAAGGCAGCACAATGATTCCGTACGCTGCGGAAGAATCTCATGCACTTTCTTCCTCAAGCAAGCAATTACTAAGGTGAGTCCAAAGTCCGCATCAAAGTCCGCACAACGGGACGTCAAAACAGCCCCGCTCACAGCTCGCCGGACAGACAGTGATTGGTCAATCGCAGCCATCATCGGCAATCGGGCTCAAAATGTGGCCGTCCTCCACCCCTGAGATGCCCCGACAATCCTATTCTTTCATCTTCCAAGGGCTACGCCCAACCACGAGGTACACGCATTTGTATCCGCCTACACGGAAAACATGGCAGGCTCGGTGCCACGGCACGACAGTCTGCCCAGCCTAGAACACAAGGGGGCTCAGGGTACGATTAGGTAGCCCGGGATAGAGAGCGGAGCGGAGGACCACCTCAATTCTTTTGGACCTGAACATGGTCCCATGGAGAAAGAAAGCCCGGACCAAAACGTCTGGCGTCTCGAGCTAAACGGACACGACCCCCCAGGCAAGGACACGTTCCTGACGTAGCTTTAAGGTCGCATACTAGTAAATATAAAGACTATGGTCATTGCTTAGCCGTTTGCCTGTCAATCCTGTACACACAACCAAGTCGCATCCCGCCAAAACTTACTTTGATCAATTGCATGAACACCCAGATCAGTAATCCAGCAAGCTCATTCTAACCACCTCTCCATTCAATCACCCTATTGCCATCATGCCTCTCACTCTCCAGGTCCCCGACGAGTACGGGTACGTATTGCGGACTCTCTCTACCTCTCTTTTTCCCTGTCTTCCCTCTCCACAGACAGAAGCAGATACCTTTGAAGCTCAGGGTAGCTAACCAAATCCCATCCAACAGCTACGTCCTCCTCGTCGCCGCCTCAACCTTCTTCATCAACACCACCCACGTTCTCTTGACAAGCAAGTACCGCAAGGCCAGCGGCCTCGTCTACCCGGCCCCCTACGCCTCCAACGAGCAGGCCGACAAGGACCCCAAGGCATACCAGTTCAACTGCGGTACGGTTTTCCTCCTGCCTCTTCTGCCCCTCTGTTCCCTTCCCATTGAAGCAGACAGGGAAGGAATAGAGAAGCCGGAATCACTAACGGTAACGCATAATCACAGCACAACGCGCCCACGCAAACTTCACCGAGAACCAGCCCTCTTTCCTCGGCGCCCTTCTCATCTCCGGCCTCCGCTTCCCCGTCGCCAGCGCCGTCCTCGGCGCCGGCTGGACCCTGTCCCGTATCCTTTACGCCTTTGGCTACACAAGCGGCGCTGGCCCCAAGGGCCGGACTCGGTGCGTTTTTGCCCCCAAGACCTCTCTCCTCTCCGCCTTCTTGAAATTGGTCTCTCCAGCCCAGAGAAACTCTTTGCTAACTCCCATGTGAATGCGCAGTGGCTCCATTGGTTCTTTCCTCTTCGACACCGCACTCAAGTTCACGTCCACCTACACCGCTCTCGCCATGATTATGAATTGGTAAAGGAGACTTTGCACCTTGGTACGCTGTCTATGGAATACGATCCAATCTCTTGCTTTACTAGCCGCTGTAAAATCATACAAAGAATATTGGGAATAGACGACTATGGTATCCCACAGTAATGTCCCAGTGAACCGACCCATTGCTTTAATAACCGCTGCGTACAACCGTGACTATAATACCTGACCAAATTCCCACCATCGCCATAACTCCATGTCGTACACCCTGGTTGCTGTGTCCCACCACTGACTTCTCTTGCTCTCCTGCTGCTTTCTGGCTTGTTTTCCCCAGAAAGAGCCACGGAGTAGATGAAGCTTGAAAATAAAGATTCAAAGCCCATCCTTTTGACTGCTTAACTATTTGCGCTTTCTGAGTCGTCGAAGCTCCAGACTACGATCCGGTTCGTCGGATGTTGGTGTCAAGGCTCCTACGGACTTCTCGATTCCGTTGTTGCCAAGGAGATAGTCTCCAAAGTACTTCATCGCGCTGGATATTTCTTCGCCGACGGGAATGATGTTTTCCCTGGGAAGAAGGAAGCCGTAGCTGCCGGTATCCCTCAACTTGATCTGGTAACTATAATGCGCGTGCAGTTCATGATAGAACCAGTCAATGGCCGATCCACCGCCTGTCTCAAGACGCTTAGCACCTGGAGCAGAGCCTCGTCCTGCGACAGCTCCTTCGCACGCCGATGTGACCGAGTACAGCTCTCCGTTGGACAGACGGATGGCCTTGGCAAGCCCAGCAGCGAGCTCTTCGAGGTTCTCGACATTGGGCGGGTCGACGTCGCAGGAGTATGCGAAGGGAAATAGCACCTGTTGAGAATAGGAGTGCAGGTCAATGAGACCAATAAACTCGGTATCCTCCAAGGATGCATTCCTCGCCCAGAGTGCTACAGCTCTGGCTTCGGCAGCCTGCCATGGCTGTTTACCGCCATAGCTCTCAGAGCAAGGGTCGTTTTCGGAGTAGTCGCCCCATTCATAGCCAAAGGCGTGGTCGAGGTCGAAACCGTGGCACCAAGACATACCCGTCTCCTGCCGGGACTTGCGCCACAGTCGATCTGTAGTCCAGGTGTACTCGATACCGTCGGGGTTGACAGCCGGGATGAAGATGAAATCGAAGTGCTCCAGCAGCTTGGTGATCATGGGCTCCCTGCCGAAGGCCGTAATGAATGACCAAGCGACATAGTTGGTAGTTGTCGTGGAAATCCACTCTCTTGCATGCATCCCTCCCGCAACAACGACTGTCTTCCGCTTTTCGCTGCCTGGCGCCTGGGTCTTCATGCCAACCTTGAGACCGAGAATATCTCGTTGTTCAGAGGATTGCCCAATGGTTATAACTTCGGTGATGGCTGGGAACATAGCTTCGGTTAAGCGCATCCATTGGACGATTGTCTAGAACGTATTAGCTTGAACTCCGCAGTGCTTGCACGGGCGTGAGGTCACAAACATCAAGCCTCTGGTAATCCTGGAAGAAATAGTTCTCATTCCCGTTTTGCGCATTCTTGAGGTTTGCGCGACCATCGGGGATGCGGTAAGTCTGAGCCGGGACATCGACGGCAGGATATGTGTCGTACACAGCGGCTGCTACATCCGATATCAACGTCGAGTAAGCTGATTTCAGAGAGTCGGGCAGAAGCCCAAGCAGCGATCGAACATTGTCTTGGCGAATTCGAACATCGACGAATTCATGGTTGAAGGCCCAAATGTCTAGAAAGGTACGGGCGGCGGCGGCGGCAAAGGCAGACTCTTCTTCCGCGGTGGTGAGATTGAAGCGCAAGACGACCTCATTGATGTGATCGTCTCGCAGGCTTGTTCGGACGTGAGATGTCAGGTGGCTAGCTTTGGCAGGATGGGGTCCGAAGACGAATTCAACGACGCCATTCCGAAGTCTTTTCAGGAAGGGAAAGAGGTCAGACTTGGCTCTCACGGCAGTAGCGGAGGCGTCGTGGCGATATTCGGGGTATGCGTCGAAACGTGCAGCGGAGGCGGCGGGGACCAGAATGGCGACGCTGGCCAGCGAAGACAAGACGACGTGAGGCCGCATGGCGACGAGCAAAGCCTATTGTGATAGTCGGGTGTGGAAGATTACTGACGTCAATTCAGCCCGACGTCAGGGAGTGATGGATGCGGGCGATGCGACCGAGGGTCAATTGCGATGATGGGGATTGTTGTAGCGATAGAATCGCGACACTCTCGGGGACCCGGAGGATGGAGACTTGGAGCGAAGTTGAGGAAAATGCAGGTGAGCGAGCGATAAGGAATGCAACAGCACGGCTGGCCTTGCCTCACCTCGGAGTTGGCAGGGAGCAGGCTCAGGCAGCCGCTTACTTGTAGGTTGGGTGACTGGGTTTGGCCGTCGCAACACGATCCTTGTCGGTGACGGGATCACTGCACATGTCATTGACTCCAAGGGACGAGGAAGCAATGCTGGTAATTGTTAGCCAACATATGATGTCTTTTGGCATTGTAGATGCGACTATCGCAGCGAATGTGTAAAGATGTCATCGCGGCCCCATGTCTTCCATTATTTGAGGTATGCGAGGAACGCTGGAAAGCGGGAGGCAACAATCGAGGCACCAGAACAGCGCAATTGGTGCTTGTACCTTTTTTGGAGACATTGCATGCTTAGCTAAGGCACCTGATATGGGTAAAGGTACGCATGAGGCATGGTCTCTTAAGTAATGGGAGGTGCCCCTTGGCTGGACCGGCACTCCCGCCGGGTCAATCAATTGTGCCAAAGTTCAGAGATTGGACTATCCCTGATCCTCTTTACCTGGCTTACCTTAGGAGGTCAATCTTCGAACCCCTTGCAAGTTGCACTTGAGTCCTGACGAGAGTCCTCCACTGAGCACTGAGTAGCGAGGTGGGCTTCATATGGTGCCCGGACCGCAGCCCGGCCAGCGTATTCTTCATTTCAGACTGGTCGTGTCTGCCCTGGTGCTTCATCTCAACATTGCCCTTTGCTCACCAAATTGGCAGTCTGAGGATCGCCAGGCTTGACCCTGCTTGTCCTCCTTTCCCTACCTTATACTCCGTATCTTCGTCGGTTTCTCATTCCTCCATGGCTGTCTACGGACTCGTCACTCTTGTCGTCCCATATCCAGTGCGTGTATTCCTGCCCATGGTAACCTCAGTTCGGTGCAAGACACTCAAGCCCAACGTACCTGTATGTCGACCTAGCACATTACCTGAGGTATTAGTAGATGGGGATAGATACACATGACTACCTACTAATAACATCTTGCCCAAGTTACCTAAGCCCCGTGCTAGGTTCTCTACCACGTTGCTGACCTGGAGGCTAGGAACCTCAGCCCAGCCCCCCGGCTGCTGGGTACGTGTGCAAAAATGCGTGGCACCTCAGCCTGGAACCGGCCCACTCCAGTTTGCTGCGTCAGTCCAAGGATGTTATTAGTCGTAAACTCGCAGCTAAGGTAAAGTAGCGTATTCTGAATAGTCCAGCCCGGCGATTCTCCCTCTCTATCCGTAGCTTCCTAACTCTCGCCGCTGTCCGTCGAATGCCCGTTATATGGCATGACCTTGCATCAAAGTCGTGTCCTGTTCCGTATGAAAAACTGAAGTGATGAGTACCTAACAATGTGCACTGTTTCCGTTATTCAATGTATCTGCCGTTTGTGGTCTGTCGCATTATGGCTTCCAAAAGTCTTCTTTTCCCCTTCAGCCCCCCTCCCCCCCCCTTTTCCCCCGGTGCCTACTCCGTACCTTACCTTACCTATGAGACTGGGACGCCGCTGCGTGCCTGCCCACGACAGCGCACGCAAACGCCAACCTGATGCCAATTGGGTCGTATGTGTACTTTTTCCCTGTTGATCTTTGTTTTCTTTCGCATCCAGCCTCAACTGTACCTACAGGACGTTTTCTTTCTTTGCCTTACTTTCGACTTCTGGTGCTTCACTTAGATTCCCTCGCCTCGGGCTCACGTCTCGAAAACACTTCTCCACGCCTTTTCTCGCTCTCCTCCCCCCACATTCAGCTGTCCACAATATTACTCGGTCTCCCTCCCTTCGTCCTCCTTCCCCTAAAGGTACGAGGAGGTACCTTGCCTCACCTTGCGCGGCCAGGTACGCCAACGCCAGCAGAGGACCAGCCTACGGATAATTACCTACACCTACCGTATCCAGCAACCAACCTAAGGACCCCTACCCCCAAACCCGGTCGTCCTGTCTCTTGCGTTGCAATGCGCTTAGCCTAACATAAACAACACCCTTGCCTCACTTCACCTTAACTCACCTCGCCCCGTCTCGCCTGGCCTTACCAAACCTGACCTCACCTTGACACTGCTTACTCGGCCTCCCTACCGTCCAATTCTCCTCCTTTGTGTTCAACTTCCACCGCGCATCCCTCATCTGATAGACTCGCCAATGTCTCCCGCCTCCGTACTCAACAATTCCACCTTGTGCTGATGGCTTAACGTCCGGATCATACGGCATCCCACCGCACCACCCAGACGTGACCTCGGCCGCGGTCGTCATCCTCCCACTTCCGACGATATATCCCTGGCAAACCATGACCCATCGCCGTCATGCCTTTCCTACGCCGTCGCGGCAACATGGTCAGCGAGACCGATATGAGGCGCCATACCATTCTTGAGTCCGAGACTGCGCCTCAGCTACCGCCGCTCCCTCAACATTTCCCTCCCCAGCGACCTCAATCCCACCACCAACAGCCCGACCAGCTGCCGCCCCCGCCGCCGCTGCAGTCTCTCTCTCGACCTCAATCACAACAGCACAAGAAGCAACAACTCAGCGACCACTCAAATCCGATACCCGAGCTCAAACTGCCATCATCGCCGCCGCCACCGCCGCCCACCTCGCAGCCGGAACAGGAACAGAAGCAGGAACAGGAAACTCAAGGGGGTCAACCGCGACCTTCTGTGTCCATTTCGGTACAAGAACCTCTGTCTACGTCTCTGGCCTTGCCTAGGCCATCCGACGACGATGATGGCGCTCTCAATCCACCGAATCCCAATGACCCTGATGCGCGACCGGATACCCCTCCTATCCAGGAAGAGACACCAAAGCACCGTCGTTTCTCCATATTGAGGTTTCGCAACGCATCCGACTCGCAATTGTCGGTCAGGGCTAAACAACAGGCTGA
This sequence comes from Colletotrichum lupini, assembly GCF_023278565.1. Classification (NCBI taxonomy): domain Eukaryota; kingdom Fungi; phylum Ascomycota; class Sordariomycetes; order Glomerellales; family Glomerellaceae; genus Colletotrichum; species Colletotrichum lupini. Next base: position 2,327,216 of record NC_064678.1, read on the forward strand.
AAAGCCCCCTCCTGTACCTCGCCGTATGTTTCTGCTAACCACTCCCCCCCCCAAACGGCTCTCGCCAAGGCAAGAACCGAGTCTTCCTAAGATCACTTTGCTGACCAGCTACATTAGCCCCTGAGATTATCACGACAGCTCCCACCGCCGACCTCCAGGTTCCCCAGAAGAAGCAGTCGCGCATGCGACTCGCGGATCGCTTTCGACGCTCAGGCGAATTGCCAAGACATAGCGAGGATGGAGGCGGAAGGGCCATGACGTGGAAGTCAACGAGAAGAAAGACGGGGTTGGAAGACATGGCATCGAGAAACCGGCCAACCCTCGTGACTTTTGAGGAGCCTGGCCGCCCAGCATCTTCGAGATCGCCGACGAACGGAGAGCATCATGACGTTCCCAACCTATCTCTTCCCAATAATCGAGCATCAGAATCGTCGCGCTCCGACGCCAGCTCAGGAGAACACTTATTTGCTACAAACACCCTAGGCAACTCGCCTCCGGTACCGTCAAGCTCCAGCTTTTTTCGCCTACCCCGAAGGAAACCCAAGACTGCAGCGCCAATGTTTGACTTGTCTCATTTACCACAGAAGGGCAAGCCTTCGATTGACAACCCCGCCACGTCATCTTCATCTCTCGGCGGTCCCCAGCCAGCCGCTGCTTCTACTTCTAGAGAGGGAACCCCTCGTCCTCAGCAAGGCTCGCGACCTCATTCCAGTCACAGCACAAGGGCCAACTCTGTGGCGTCCTCTGCGCATGAGCAGTCTGCGAAGCCCAATGCTTCACCTGCTACTGCTCTGTTCAGACCAGGATCAACAAACTCGGGACAGTCCTCCCCTACGCGTGCCCGCTTACAGCGCCGTGGCAGATCGTCAACTATGAGTTCTCTAGGAAGGGATTCCACGGATGGTCATCTTGACCCTGGAAATGGTCGAGCATCGACGTCAGTTGGGCGCAAAAGCTTCGGTGACCTACTCGGGCTAAATCGACTACGCCAAAACTCCGATCTTGGCCAGGGTCGACAAGGCAGCCTGACACCAGCAACGCCTGGATCCAACACTTCAAAGAACAACTCGTTGCAGATTGCCCGCGAAGCCATTCCTCTACCCGAGAGGCTTGAGGACGAGACTCCCGTCAAGTACCTCGCTCGAATAGAGGAAATATTGAGTCGCGGAGTAATTGCCAGTGCGTTGTCCAAGGGGAGTGATCCGTTCTCAATAGCAGTCTTACGGAGCTATATGCGCCGCTTCAGCTTCTTTGAGTACCCAATGGATATGGCTATCCGAAAGCTGCTCATGGAGGCCGAGCTACCGAAGGAGACGCAGCAGATAGACAGGTGTCTACAGGCTTTTGCGAACCGTTACCACGAATGCAACCCTGGCATTTATGCCTCTCCAGATCAGGCGTACTTCGTCGCATTCTCACTACTTATTTTACACACTGATGTCTTCAATAAGAACAACAAGCACAAGATGCAGCAGCCCGATTACTTGAAGAACACCAAAGGGGAGGGTGTTTCGGACTCAGTCTTGAGCTGTTTTTACGACAACATTACGTATACTCCTTTCATTCATGTCGAGGATGACCTAGACCTCAACAGCGATCGACTTTTGGCAAACAGGGCCAAGCGGAAGACGATTTTCCCAGGAGGCACACCGGAAACTACGGCCAAGCGTTCAAACCGGGAGCCTCTTGATCCTTACACACTTATAATAGACGGCAAGCTGGATATCTTGCGACCGAGTCTCAAAGACGTAATGGAACTCGAAGACCATTACAACTACTTAGGGACGGCAAAAGATCTCAACGTAAAGGAGCTTCAAAGAACTTTCTTCAGAACCGGAGTGTTGCAGATCGTGTCGGCCAGATCCCGGCCTGATGCTTTTCGCGATGACAAGGGCTCCAGCAACCCGGCCGAGGCGGCACAGGGCGTTGTTGACATCAAGATCACCAAGGTCGGGCTTCTGTGGCGCAAAGATGTCAAGAAGAAGAAGACGAGGTCACCGTGGCAGGAATGGGGAGCCATTCTCACAGGCGCTCAGCTCTACTTTTTCCGCAACACCACTTGGATAAAAAACCTAATGCACCAGTACGAGTCGCATGTTAAGCAGGGTTTCGATGGCGAGCCAATAACCTTCAAGCCGCCTCTTCCGGAATTCAAACCAGACGGGTATCTGCCAACTAAGGAAGCTGTTGCGCTCGTCGATTCCACCTATAAGAAGCATAAGAACGCCTTCAAATATTCTCAGCCCAGCGGTTATGTGGAGGAAGTTCTCCTGGCCGATAATGAGGAAGAGATGAATGATTGGCTAGCCAAGCTGAACTATGCAGCGGCTTTTACGACGTCAGGCGTTCGCATGAGAGGCGTCGTGGGAGGTAATTACGAGGGCCAAAGCCGGCGCGGCATTAGGAGACTCGGCAGTTCGGCCTCTGCTCAGGTCATCCAGACTCCAACAGGCGATGTTAGCATTGTTAGAGGCAAGATTGACCACAAAGAGGCCGAGTCCATCCAGGCACAACGACGGCAGACTATGATGGACGCAGTCGCCAAAGCTGATGAAGAAATTGCTCTGAAGGAGCAAGAATTAGAAGGACACTTGAGGAACGCCCGGCACCTTCAAATCCTATCGCCTATTCAAGGCAAAACTAGAGATCAGATCTTGTCAGCTGCAGCTCACATGGATGTCAAGATCAAGTGGACTCGCATGGACATGTGGAAATCAATGTGTCATCGGGATGTTCTGCTGAAGGATCTAGCTGAGGAGCAGAGTCTTCGGGGTCTTACTCCTACTACAACTCAAAACGGCCGAGAGCCTCGTGAGACATCACCCTCTGCCAAAGAAAGGCCTTCTATTCTCGACGCCGTATCGGCAAATAGTGTGGCACGCAGGCGCAGGCGATCATCTGCCGCTGTCTCAACAATCCAGCCTTCGAAAACTCCGCAAGCAGAGCCCGACTCTCCCGTCACTGAAGCTTATCAAACCCCGCCTACCAGTGCTACTTTCAGCCCACACAAGCATCAAAACTCATGGGACTCGAAAGTTTCCAAGTCGGCAGAGCGTGTTCAGCCTCAGAGACCTGGTTCCAGCTCCAGCCAGTCATCTGGCGAGCCGACTTTCTACAGCCCGCAACAGCATTCGACGCAGAAGAGGGGCGAACAGTCCACAGACAATGACCGACATGAAGACGTTGATGCAAATGAACGGGCGCTACTACAGCAAGCCGGCCTGCTAGAGTCGGGCTCTCGCGGGCGAATTCCCCCGGAACGGAAGCGAACGGGGTCGTTCTCTGAACCAGGAGATGCCTCGGAGTCGCGAGATACGCCTGGCTCAATCGATAAACAAGACAAGACCAAGATCCGGCGAAGCCTCCAACGCACACTCAGAGAAAGTGCTGGCCATCTTTCACACCACCGCAGCAGAAAGGGCAAGGAAATCATCTCCGGCAGCGGCGCAGATGACACTAGCCGTGAGGACGTGCTCACCAGGGGTTCCGGCAGTTTTGTGGTACATGGAAAGAAGGCGTCCGTTATCAATTTCGGCTCCGAGTTACAGCAACTTACTCCGGAGGAGCGCATGAAGCAGCGTAAGCAAGACGAGCCTGCATCCCCAGTCAGTGTCGCAGAAGACTACCACGACGCTTTGAATGATTCGCTGGAACCCACAGAAAGAAGAGAATCAGCTGCCAGCGCCAGCACTGCCACGGCCAGGAGCTTCCGTGAACTCCATCGCAAGTATTCTTCAGCACATGCATCCAAAGCACCCGCCTTTGGCGGGCACCTCTTGGTGCCATCCGATGGCGAGAGCGAGGCAGCAGTTAGTTTCTCCGAGGGAAGAAGGACACCGCTTCCTCCAATCGAGAATGAGTCTGGAGATGAAGAAGAGGGCGAGGCAGCTGTGAGCAGTCCGCAAATCGTCAGCCCACGGCCTATACCCAGCCCTCAGCTGATCATAAGTCCACAACCCATCTCTTCTGCTCTGGCAACTCCACTGGCAACCGCGTCTGAGCCTTCGACGCCCTTGGAAACCCAGATGGAGGAGAAGGAGGAAGACGAGAGGGGTGCTGAGATGCAAAGGCTGCCTAGCCCCCCTGTGCAAGCAGTCAAGGCCTAGCTAGGTCTCATAACACAAATGGAGAGGCGAAACTTTTCATGGCGATTTTTCATGTTGAAAAAAACCATGCCGACATTGTAGAACTAGTTGATATCGGATGATGCGGATCTGGGGATGAGTCAGGAGAAAACGGAAGATACCAGCGAGCGAGAAAAAGGGTAGCTAGTGATTTGATAGAGAGGGATGAGCGGGAAGGGGCCATTTGACAGACAGCAGCATCATTAAAGGATGCGCAGGTAGGGCCGGACAGCGCTCCTTGGCTGTGATTCAAAATTACTTCTTTCTACCGTCAACAACCATGATCCGGTGAAATGGCAAAGTGTAGTCGATCCAGAACAATAGGTGTGTACTGTGGGTGGATGGCTGATGGGTGAAAGGAGTCTGGACTTTGAGGCCAACGTTATGACGGTCGATTAGGGGGCCAGACTCGGAAAGAGAGGTACATGGCAAGAGTAGATAGAGCGCGTACTCAATCAAACAATATATCTTTCACGACATCTTGTTACCAGTCTCCCAAACTCAGCTCATGTTCATGGATTCGCGGTCATGGGAGGAACAGTAATGAACTTTTTTCTTTTGGTAATGCAGCCATGGTAGGACAAGCATGACCTTCAGCATGTTCTTGACAGAGGGGCTAGTAAGTCCTACAGCACCTTTCCTCATTTCTTGCCCTTCTTCTTCTTCTTGTTCGACGACGTCGTCGGCGCCTTTTCGACTTTGACAGATCCTGCGCCACCGGCCAACTCCAATGTCTCCTCCTCCTTGACGAAGCCACCTTGCGTCGCTTCCTGGGCCTTCTTCTTGCCCTTCTTACCCTTGGGGCGGTACGAGGATCGGTCGCGGAGGGGCAGCCAGCGCTCAGGATCCATCTTCTTGCCCTCAACATAGTCCTTGGGCAGCTTTCTTCTTCTCTTCTTTTTGTTGCCTGCGTCAGTGGGCTGATCGAGGCGGCGTTTCTTGGCCTGGCTGGCTGCCGGCGCAGTGGTGACGACGCCATTGCTGACGAGCTCGTCGACGTTGACCCCCCGGAGGAGGTCGTCAATGGGAGGCAGGCCAGCGAGGTGAGGCGTCACCTTTGCTCTGTCTGATGTGGCGAAGGATGCCACAAGGCCAGCGGCGGCAACGGGGTCCGCAACGGGCTTCTGGCAAAGCTTCTCAAACGCAGCGCCAGCAGCTGCAAGATCCGTGGGCTCAGATGACTTGAGGAGCTCCGAACCGGCGCCACGGAGGAGAGAGTCGACGTGGCGACCATCGTGCTTCTCCCAGAAGGACGATGCCTTCGCTAGCTCTGATCGTATGTTGCTATGGCGGCCCTGCTGTCTATAAAGAGAGACAGTCAAGGCAACCAGGCCGGGAGAGAAGCGCACTTCTGATGGGCCTTGCTTCTCCAGGTTCTGCAGGAAGCGCTCAAGGACGGACAACGCAGCACCGGGGTTGTTCGCTGTGAGGTAGAGCTGTATTATGGTGAGGAGCAGACCGACATCTGTGGGGCGCTTCTCAATCAAAGGGAGAACCTCTTTCACTTCAACCACCTTGGAGCGACGCAAAGCAAAGGCTGTGGCATTGATGGCCGAAAGACCGTTTGTGTCGACGGACACTGTTGGCGAAGCCTTTGCGAGTGCCTTTGACGACTTTTCATACACGCCATCAAACTTTTGAGCTTGCAGGCCAAGAATGTACTTATTCTGCTCCAGCTGGCTTTCTTGATACTTGAAGAGCTTCGCCTGTTTGCTGAGGGCTGCTGCGGTGTCGAACTTGCGCTGGGCCAAATATGGGTTGTCTACCTCGGTCGCAAGAGCTGAGGTGTTGTTCAGCGCAATCAGTCGAGACTCGGCGTCAGAGTCCCTGAGTAACAGAGGTAAGCAAAAACCTCCTTTAGAAAGAATTTTGGGCCAACCTACTCTGAAATGGATAGTCGCTTCTGGATCGCGAGAGCTTCCTCGGTCTTGCCTAACCTAGTATAGACATACACCTGCTGAACCATGATGGGGGTCATCTCAGCCTTCTTGTCGTCTTCCGAGAGCTCTTCAGAGTCGTCACAGAGGCGCAGTGCTCTCTGGAGCAGCTTCGTAGCTTCGGAGAGCTCGCCGCGGGCAATCATACCACAGGCAATGTTGTAGGCAAGCTCGAAGGTGTCGGCATCTTCGGCGGCGGGAATTGGCGTGTCTTCTCCATCAAGGCTGTTGGAAACCTTCCATTCCAGCTGGGCGGCGGACGCCAGCTGATTGATCTTTAGATCGCTCTCCTCTCCTTGCTCATCCTCCAACAGGCTGCTGTAGACGTCGAGCGCGTCCTTGAAGTCTTCGGCTCGATAGGCCACCTGAGCAACCAGGTGGCGAAAGCTTCGCTGGGGCTTGGAATTGGCAACCTCGCGGGCCTCTTGTAGCTTCCCCGTCTTGTAAAGCGCATAGGCCTTTTCCAAAAGGCTAGCGACCTCGAGCTTGTCGCCGCCGTCAGCAATCGCACGGAGGGCGTCGTCGAAGCGGTCGAGCTTGAGAAGGGCGACAACGCGGGTGCGTTGGGCAACGATGTCAGTCTTGGAGGCTTTCAGAGAAGCATTGGCAGCCTTTAGGACCTCTTCATGGTCTTCGATAGAAGCTGCGCGCAGCAGGGCGCTAAGGTTTGCGGCGGGATCTGAAGGCATCGTGAGGTGAGGGGCGGCGTCGGCAGCGAAGAATGAGTCGTGATGATTCAGTAGGGGCGGTGCTGCATGTTCTGCCGCTCCTCTGTAGCTTCTATCGACAGTCCAATGGTGGTAGACTCGAGGCGACAGTCAGCGATTGAGTTGAGGTTGGTCGGCCGTCGATCTAGGCGTCGTCGTCGTCGTCGTGTGAGCACGTTGCGAAAGGCGATATCGAGTTGAAGACACGCTTGGGCCCATTCGAGGTGGATAGGGAATCGACGTCGATGTGGATGGTGGGGCAGAGCCAGTGACGTCCAGCGCTGTCAGCTCAGGTGTCCCACTTGTAGTCCTCCACACAGATTGCGTGCAGTGGTACTCGAGACTACTTCTGGGTTTGGAGTGCCCTCAAGGCAGCCGGCTTTCTTTACTTTATTTGCGTTTTATTTTTCCAATGGTGGTTTTTCCCCCCAACAGCGTGGGGAGTATGAACCACTCCCGACAGCGATATGAGTCTTGGTGAGGTTAAACAATCAATAAGGTATTGCAGGATTAAGGTCACACAAGCTTGCCGTCTCTGATTCGTGTATCTATCTATGATACCCCGAGTTTGTGCGGCTTCGATCGAGGGCTTCCTTCATCATCAATCTGTAAATTGTTGCTTTTACCCCGCGGTTGCATCGCAATGCAGAGCTCCTCGCCTAAAAACCTGTGTGTTATTATAGATACTCATATCTGGCCTTCCTATCCGCCTATATCAGCGTCGTAGTTTGCGTATATCGTTGTTCTCGTGAATCATATCCCAACCAATTATTCCCCGCTATAGCTATTTGGGTTGGATTATGCGTTCCTTCATCATATGTTCCTATGCGTTGTGCAGACTGCTTTCTGTGGCTTCCAGTATCAATAGGCAGAGTAAACGCCCTTCATCAAGATGTGAGTTCATCGTCACCCGAAAAGCCCCCACAGCCTCTTGCGTTTGACCTCCGGTTGATGGTAAGGTCTCAACGGGTATGTTGGCGCCACGCTGAACTGATCTGTCGATGCCGGCTTTTCCGATGGCCTTCGTCGCAACTTGTTGGGGGCAATCTCGCCAAGCTTGGTGCTGCCTGATGACATCGTTGCCATGGACATACGTTTCTCGGCTTTGAGGTGCTGTGTATAGGTAGGGTTTCCAGGTTTGGTCTCTGTTTCGTTCGCCTCCGCCGCAGACTTGAGAAGTTTGCGCTCCGAGGCTTCCCTGTCCTTCGACTTGGACTTGCTGTCTGCCGCAAGCATCCTCTTCGGATGCTTCTGCTTCTTACTTGACCCGGACGAGCTAGACTTCAAGGACGGAGTGCTAAGTCTCCGTGACAGGTCATTGATCGCTTTGACAGCGTCGACACGCGATGAGTTGGACAGAGTCTTGAGTGACTGGTAGTCAATGACCGGGTTCTGGCCTCTGGTCATGAGATGAAGCAAGTTGGTCGTGGCCGATGTAAGACGCTTAATCACTCTTCGCACAGAAGATCGAGCCACGGCTGTTGTGATACATTAGTACATGAGCTTAAAAAGCCGCTGCACGCAGAAACACGCACCGTCGCCCTTTTCAAGATGAGTCCCAGCCACGGACAGCTTTGAAGAGTATACACTTCGAACCTTGGACCTGTCAGAGCGAATGCTTCTTCGAAGTTGTCGAGGCTGCTTGTTCCCACGAGCCCCCTTTAGGCCCTTCAGGAGACACAGACACTTGGAATATGTCTCCAGAAGTGAGGCGATGGTGTCGCCAAAGCCGGCCATTTTGAGCTCGCGATTTTTGACCAAGTCGGTCTTATTCAGTGTTCAATCTGCAGACGAGGATGAGCGCTGCATATCGGATGTTTCTACATCAAATTCATCTCCTCAGGATGTTGATGAGGGGAGTGCAGGCATTTGTGTCAACGAACGAGGCTGGACTATTGGTGGAGGGCGCGCTGTTCGGAGCCACGGAAAACGAAGCATTTTGGTTGGTCCTGTAACCGCTGTACCAAGCAATCCTGATACATCATCGGCTGATTGGCCGGTAATGCTGAGGGATTGCCTGGAGGAATACTCACATTCCTTTTCTCAACTACGGTAAAGCGTTGACGGCACATGGGAGAGAATTCATGTGGTTCCAAGAGTGGAGATAATAGAAGGAGACCAAAGAATGCCACGGGCTTGGATCCCACCGACACTGTCATCACGATTTTGCTGACATGCACAAGGTTCCCAGCTGCCTGTAGGCACACAAGTAACTGCAGTTGACGGGAACCTGTGATGTGTGTGAGAGAGAGAGATTTATAGAGAAAGAGAGGGGAAATGCCTCTCTGTCAAAGATGAATACTATGAGGAGTAGCCCATCGTGGACGGCAATATGCAGCCAGCCCTGTCGATTCCATGACAGAACCTCGGCTCGGAGTTTCGTAAAGAACACAACTATTGAACGGCAACAGGTTCAACGAGCATATTGACCTGTAAAGGCGATGGCGTCGACCCATTTTGAGGTGTGTGTATGGTGGAATTCAGCAGCCTGCCGCAGGTCTTAGTTGCCGGGGAAGGAGGCATAGCGTGCTCTGCTCGAGACCTCGAGCTACTTGTTATCGTAGAAAGCCAGCTCGTTCGCAAATTGTCAAACGTCTGCATCGAGTTGGCATATGTCAGATGTATGTGGTTAGAGCTTGCCACGCGTGCCACGCTCGGCATCCTTGCCTCGACGAAATGGATGGGCGGCCTCGCTCAGCGTCGCGGCGGTGAGTTAATCGAGCATATCGGGTTGTCATCCGTTATCCGCCGGTAGAGGCGTTGGATCGTTGATAAGGCACATGGGGTCAGGGACCAAAGCAGGGCTTTCCAAATCCAGGGTTGCCAGAGCCGACAAGGGTCAGTCTGGGAGAGAATGGCCATAAGGATAAGGGAGTTGGCACTTTGGGTTCGAATAAAGGTCGGGATCGGATGGCGTTTCCGCAAGGAAGCCAGTCGCCATGGTAGACGGGAGACCAATGGCATGCTCGGGAGATCTCACCGAGTGTCGCGATTGTGTACAAGGTTCGGTGAAACACATTGTACGTTGACGAACAAGGTCAAGTCGGGTTTAGATTCATCGTTCTTTGACTTTGTGAAAGCAGCAAGCAGGTGTGGCAGGAGGTGACGTCGGCAGCTCGAGGCGGTCGGTCTCGTTGATCTGCACGATACTACTTGTAAGGTAGAGATGCAGATAGCGGCCTACCTCACCGATGTACACATCCATGTTCCGGTCTGCTGTGCACCCTGATTTAGCTGCACAGATGCCGCCAATCGCCTTGCTATGTATGTACGGAAGTATAAGTGCACAGCACGGATGGCGGGGCGATGCATCGTCGCAATACTGATGTCTCATTGTCCAATGGCCTAGGTAGCCATAGGTGGGAATGTTGTTAGTGAGCCCAGACGAAGGGAAAGATATTTCGAAAGCAGCAGAGACATGGGTATCAGTACTCCGTACCAAGGGAAAGAGTCATCTCAATCTGCGCATGTGAGGCTGCGATCTAGGTAACAAAGTATTGTAGGATCTCTATCTGAGGTGGCGTAAACCTGCATGGCCGAAAGTCGGCGGCAATACCATCTTGACGAGTGCGGGCACTGGGATCTGGCAGTTGGCAAGCGCGACCCACGCGGCTCTTTTTTTTTTTTTTTTTTTCTTACCAAAGGTATCTCGTGCGCGGGTTCCTGATCCAAACAATTACCTAACAAGCACCCGCCATGCAGCGTCATGAGGTGCGTGGTAGCTAGTAGGTATGTACTGAGAAGTTCTGATCCATCAGGTGTCGAGTGCAAAAATTCCACGTCCGAACCGGCCGACTGCAATCGGACCCCTGCTCAACAGCGCCCGCAGCCGTTCGTTCCATGCTCTCACGGGAGGCACTAGACATGATTGCACATGTGAATGATTGATACCCACGGGCCACGGATACCGGTACTGTACTCCGTACGGTCCGTACCCAACGGCAGCAGCAACTCATGGGCAGAGAATGTGAGGTGAGGTACTACGTATAGACTAGCGAGCAGGCACGCCGCACACATGGAGGATATCTGCGTCTTCCATTGGGTTGGTAAGACTTTGATGGTTGCAGTGCGTCTTATCTGGTTGGTCCCCCACATGGACCACTCAGAGGCTGTCTCTCGAGCATCTGACGGGCGCACATGGGTGGGCGCCGACGGGAGAGCGTGGGAGGGCTCTTGCTTCTCCTTGGATGCCTGCCTTTGGTACCTTGACGAAACCAGGAATAACCGTCTTGCACCACATGGCAACCGTCTGGCGCGAGTGAAGATGTCGGCACCGTGGCGGCGAATTGCGTGCGGGCTGCGGCCGTCGGGTGAGGTCAAGGCCAACCTCGATATCTTGCTTGCCTTTTTTTTTTTCCTGTTAGTTTTCCTCCAAACTAGTTACTCCCCTAGACAAGCATGTTGGTACGGTATTCCAAGATGTGCGCAACAAAGCGCCACCGTGTTGCTGGTGTTGATGGTTTGGCCGTGAGGTGTTTGGGGGTTCCATTTGGTTGAGCTGATTGATAACCTGAACTGTCATGTCGAAAAACGGCGCGGTGGGCATGCCCCGGCTAGTGTGGGATTCCTGCCTATTATCTGACCTAGCTTCCGTAAGTACCTCTCCTGGTAGGAAATACATGGAGTTTGGAGTGTGTGGCAGCCAAATGCTAGGTATCCCTATTTGGCTTTCCAGGGGAACGGCCAGTGCGATTGGAATAAAGGTACCCGTAGACCTAGGTAGGTTAGGTAAGGAAGCCCCCAACCTTCATGTTTCCCCTACGAATGAAATCATACCCTCGGCCCCTCCCCCTTCCCCCCCGTCCCCCCAGTGGTCCCCCTCACCCCCAATCTCGCGCGAATAATCCACTGTCCCGCCTGCCGCTTCCCGCTTCCCCGTATGATGGAGTAGTGTAGCGTATTCATCCGCACACCATAGTCTCATAGGTACTGAGGTAGGCGGATGGGCAGTGACCGTCAAAAGAGAAGGAGAGGAAGGGACAACAAGAGAGAAACTTGTGAGAAGACGGGAACTACTTTACGAACCTAATGTTACCAGTGCCTTGTTGGCCAAGGTAAATAGTTACCTTCGCAGCAGCCATCCATCTCAGGTAGGCCGTACGGGCAGCCGGAACCTAGCTAAGGTACCTTAATCAGGCCAGCCTCGCCCTTTCGCACTTTGCGACGAACTCCAATTCCCTCATTCTTCCCGGCCCTGACGAATCTGGCCCTCGAATCATTGACAGATATCTGCCATGGACCCCCGTCTGCACTGCAATGCGCGCTGCATCGCTCACAGCCCTTTCGATGGAATTAGACCTCACCTCGCCATCCTCACCACGTAAGCGACCCTGATTATTTCTCTTTTGTCGTCACGTCTTTTGTATTCACTCTCTGCCCAAAGCCTCCTCTGCACGTCGGGAAATTCTACACCCCCCCGATCCATACTGTGTACAGTGGGGACCCATTAGTTTCAATACACCCACCATTTTCCTAACCACCTGCATTTTCACCACACCACTTCCACTAGCAACCAATTTATCAGATTTTGGATTTATATAGTAAAAATATAGTCAAAAAAAAAGCCTAGAACTTGCTCTTTAGTACCGTATATACTATCCCTATGCTTTAACTACTACGTAAAGTCTACGTAATAAAGATTATATAATAGCCCGAATCTTTTTTTATAAAATAGCTTCCTACGCTATAATTAATTACTACTTGAACTCTTCTATATCTAACTTATTCTTCTTTAAGTAGAATGCTTTTAGGTATAAGTAATATAGGTTACCTTTTATAAGTTTTTAATAATACTTAATTAGATTTAGATTAGGTAAATAAGGGAGCTATTTAAGCTAGGAGATTCCCTAAGTTAAGAGCTACTTAACTATTCGACTTAACGCGTAAATAGGGGTATTATCCTAGATAAAATACCGTATATTATTTATAATAAGTAAATACCCTTTTTTTTAATAGTTAATATAGCTATTTATATTATATCCTTACTGTTAAGAACGGCTATTACGAATAAAAAAGACTAATTTATTCTTATCCTTTACTTATACTATTCCCTATATTATAATAAATATATTTGCTTTAATTTGTTTTAGTATTCTGCCTTTGCTAGCTGCTCGGGCGATTCTCGATATCGGTTACACGGTATTAATACACGGTATCAGTGGATACTCACACTGTCTCGCTAGACTATTTTTTTAGATTTTCCAACTTTTTAACTTTCCCTCCTGCAAAGTTCATAACCACGGATTATGGACGGCGATATATTTGCTTTAATATAGCTTATAAAATTAATAAATTCCTTTCTCTAGTAGTTTTATAGTAACCTAAATACTTATTAGGTCGGGGTAGAGGTATTATTTTAATATAAGCTCTTATTAGAGAATTAGGCCTAAATTATAGAGAATTAGTAATTAAATCTCTATATAAGGTCTTTTTACTAAACTATATACTACTATTAATTCTTTAAAGTTTTTAAACTATTTTTTTATAAATCGGAGCCGTAAAGCTACTACTTCTAGTATTATAAAAGGCCTTTTTATAACTACTTATTTATAATATCTTACTTTATATAGAACCTACTTAATCGTATTAAGGCTTACTTTACTATTCTACTCCGTAATAAGCTATTAATATAGTTACTAATAATTAACTTTTATAAACCTAACTATAGCCCGTTTCTCTATATTTAAAAGTTTTTCTAGCTAGCCTAGCTAGGGCAGGCTTTTAAAGGAATAGGTAATATCGAACTATTAAAGTACTACTTATACTATACTAAGGGAGTAGTTAAGAAGCGATACTACGTCGCAGTAGCTTTTACTACTTATAACTAATATAATAATAACTACTTACTAATATTTAGTTAACTTATAACGTAACTTCTTATTTCCTAATAATTTAAGTTTAAAAGCGCGTTTTCTAGCCTCTATTTACTTAAGTTATAGTAGTTAAGAAGAAAAGTAATATATGGTAGAAGACGCGTCGGGACGCGTAAATTAGTAGGTTATATTGAGACTAATGGGTCCCTACTGTAGTGTGTGCTGTGGGAGTGAACGGTTGGACATTCAGAGGAATATCCGTAGGTGCTGCGCTGCAAAACTTGACAAACCGCTCCCCTTCTCGGCTTCTCTCCCCTAGACTCCCCCCTGTCACCCTGCGGCCTGCCCCCCCCCCCCCCCCCCCCCCCCCCCCCCCCCCCCCCCCCCCCCCCCCCCCCCCCTCCCCCCCCCCCCCCCCCCCCCTCCCCCCCCCCCCCCCCCCCCCCCCCCCCCTCCCCCCCCCCCCCCCCCCCCCCCTTCCCCCTTGCCCCTTCGACACGACACGCCTTTTTATCTCCATCCAATGCCACTTCCTTTCCGCTCCGCCCACGTCTGCAACTTTTGCCCGTCCGTCTCTCGAGGCCCACTACCTTCACCCTCGCCCTTCCTTTTCCCAACCTGAATCGCCGCATCTCATGTATTACCATCGCCTTGTCTACCTTACGATACCATGACTCTCCCGACCTTATTCTCCCTAATCGCAACCCCAGTCATTCCCATCCGTCCTGCTCGCCGCTCAAACTGAGTACCTGACCGAGTACGCATACGGAGTGTGCAGTACAGTCATTGTCTTCTAGCACCAACAAACAGCCACGTCCACATCCGCGTCTACAACACACGTTGCCCGCACAAGTCCTGCCACCGCTATCACCGTACCGTATCTTATTCTCACTCCTCCGCCCCGCTGGCCCCATCATCATCCCGTGCTTCTTCTGCTGTACGACGAGATACCCATCTCGTCGCGTATCGCAACTCCCAACTCGGTTCCTGGTATTCTACCTTACCCCAGACATCGAACCCCGAATCTAGGCACCTCGCCCAGACCCACGCCTTGATCTTCCCGGTCCCGGTCCACCTCCCGGTTGTTGGCCTGCTATCTAAAGAGCCGTCCCCGCCAACCCTCACAACATCTGACTTTCCCTTCTGTTTACTCGCCCTTTGCTACCTGATCAAGCCCGTGCTTCTTGGTTGGCCTTCTGCATTTCCGACCACCACCACTGACCTTTAACCGTCAATCTTCGACATCCATTCCATGGCTCAACCATTCATCCTCGCTGCATCGTATTCAGTGTCTCCTGCGCGCCCTCTCTGAAGCACTGGCAATCGCCCCGACGGTGACTAGCACTATCGACTGTAGTCACACTTTACTCAACCTATGCTGTTTTAGCAGCCGCTGGTCTCATCTGAAGAAAGCTCATCACCAAGAACATCAACACCAACTCACCCTTCATGTCCACGACTTCATCTCCCTCGCCGTTGCAAGGCCCAACTGGCCGTGTCGATGAGAAATCTCTACCCCAGGGTCAGTGCCGCTACATATTGCTCGTACCTGGCATCAAAGGCCAACGATGCGCTTGTGTTCACTTTTCTCTCAATCGATCTACGCCCGGCGCTAGTTGCGACTGTGGGCACATGGCCTGCTATCATGTCAAGACCCCAGAGCCGTCATCGACCAGAGAGGAGGTCGAACTTCTGAAGCAGCGACTTCAAGCCCTCGAAGAACAACTTGACCAGCAGAGACAAGGCGGCCTTGGAACCGTCGTTGCCAGAGTGAGCGAACTGGAAGACCTTGTCGACAAAAGTCGTGAAGAGATAGGCCAGGAGATCAAGGGCTCTTATCGCAACATCAACAGAGTATGGCAGTCTGTAGAGCAGCTTGAGCGTCAAACCTCCCACCTTCGGGAAGCCCTACGCTCCCAGTCAGAACACATGGAACGTGTCAACGGGGAGTTGGAGAGCGTCAGCAATCGACAATTGGAGCTTTTCGACGCCGACGAAAGCATCGAAGAGAGACTGGATCAGCTAGAGTCGGACCATGATTCTTTGGCCAGTCGAGGTGGCCAGGTCCCGAACATGACAGAGGAAGCAATCTTGTCCCGGCCAGACGCTGTGACGGCCTCCAACCGGCAACAGTCGCTGGGTGTCACTCTGTATTCACAGCCCGAGGCCGAGGTCATTCCAGGAGAAACCATCCGTACCTCACCAACCCTCAGCACCGCCGATTCCAACACAAGTTCAAGCAACTGTGGAGCTTGGACAGTTCATATTTCGCTTCTTCCGACAGCCTCTCAGCCTTTCCCATTCGAAAGGGATACCAACGCCTACAAGCGCTGCTTGTCCCGAGGGCTCCACCGGACTGTAGTAGTTGGCGGTCCAGATAGTGACTCTTTTGTTGAGGCTGTTACAAAATCCTTCGGTAGCCTACTCAGAGGAAGATCCTGGATGCCTCTACAGGCCAAGCTTTGCGACGCAGAAAGGCTCCAAGGGCTTCCCATGCTCAGGCCACTGGACTCCAGACTTGTTGACAGCGACTATGATCTCAACTTTCTCAAGAAATTTTGCGGCGTCTGCGAGGCCAACGGCAAGATCGATTCTCTATATATAGCCATGCGCCAGGACAAGTTTTCATGGCACTTTCTACGTAACTCTCCGATATTTATAGAGGGTCTCGAGAATTGCTGGATTTACGATCACTTCTTAGATCCAAACGACCCAGTTGAAGATGATCGCATGGAAGAGCATGATCGACCCTCCGCCGGAGACATTGTCCCGAGTCTTCCAAACCTGAAACGAGCAGCATCCGAGATGTCGCGAACAGCTGGCTTAACAGCTGCCGCGACAGGCAGCGATTCTGACGGCTCTCGAACCAAGACACCCCGGACCTCTTGCCTGCCAAGTCTAGTTGAATCGCGGAGGCGTGTAGAGACTGTGTGAGACACGTGGTTTCTTTCCTTTTCCGTTATTTTCCCCGTCTAGCTTTGGCCTGTAGGATCTGTTTTTACTGCATTTTAGACGCGTGGTTGGCGTCCAGGACCCGTTGATTTGAAGCAGCAGTGGCGAATGTTTCACGAATGAGGTCTTCCGAGACGATAGAAGGTTGATCCACCTGATAGAGGACATTTATACCCATTTCATTTATTCACGCCCAAGGGCACAAAGAAGCACTGTCTTGGTCACTTTCCTACACATGTACAGCGGAATTGGAGCTTCGGAAAGAGACAAAAAGTCCTTGAGATAGTTTAGTGATAGTCTAAGGTAGGATAAGGTAGTCTTGGTCTTTTGAACAAAAAGTCACCTGTCACAATGCTGTGCCTAATTCGAGGTGTAATGGGACTGCAAATTTTCGGCGTGGCAGACTTGTTATTTTTCTCCACGTCGATGGCTCCCGCCTGTGAAATCAAGTTGGCATGCCGGTAGAGCCCGAATCGGAGGACCTTTGGACTAGACGGAAGTAAAATTAGCGGGGAGAACAGGACTCGGAGCCGGTGAGACCCGGCAGGTGCCGGAACACAATGCCTCCCACCTGGCGTAGGTTCTCCGTATCCACTAAACCAAAAGTGGAAATGGTGCCGCTGAGCACAGTCAGCCTCATTCTCCACGACGCTAAGCGGCCGAAGCTCTTTCGGCCTGTAAGCTCCGACTAGTAGACGTCGGGTTGATCAATGGCCCTTTTATCACGTAGTTTCTCTCTCTTTCTCTACAATATTGGCCAACCCTTCCCTCTATAAACCCGCCACCTTTAAAATTCGGGGAACGTCGCCGCGCAGCTCAGCCTTCCTTCGGAGTACTCAATTACTACAAATCAAACAAGCTTGAATTCGCGGGAGCGCGTCCAGCATCTCGCGCGATCTGCTTCCTTATCCTCACCCCTCCACCATACGAGCGCACGCCGTCGCAGATCAAGTTCAGAACGGAAGCGCCATGGACTACGATATTAACATGGACGATGTAGCCGACGGCTTTGCACCTCCGACAGCGACGATTGGCGACGGCACAGTACGTAGCGCACCTGGTGGTGCGACTTCTACTTGCTTGCTTGCTAACCTTTAACGTCAACAGAACATCGCACAACCCGCCACAGCGCCGTCTCCCTCGAATGAACGCGACCTCGAAGATTCTACCATAGTACGTAACAAGGTACACATCCGAGGTCTGGACACATTGACCACGGACGACATCAAAATCTACGTGAAGAGTCATTTTGGTACTCCAGAGAGAGTTGAGTGGATCGATGACGAATCCGCAAACCTGCTTTTTGGGTCGGAAAGTACGGCACAAGAGGCTCTGGCAGCATTGAGCGCCATTGAAATTGCCGACGTAACTCAGTTGCCTCCTAAGGAGACGATTCCAGCCAAGGCCGTCGCATCCCACCCAGACGTCAATCTTCAAATTCGATTTGCCGTTATTTCCGACAAGAAGATACGAGGTGCTGCTGAGCGAAGCCGGTTCTACCTTCTCCACCCCGAATTTGACCCGGAGGAGAGAAGACGACGTGAGGGAAACAGAAACAGATATCGCAATCGGGACGGAGATGATCGTCACCGCAATGGCCGTGGAAGAAATCAACGCGACCGAGACTCGAGCCCTGAGGTGTTCCATGCGAGCATGTATGATGACGATGAGGACACACTGGCAGACCGAAGACCCGCACGTCACCCGAGATCTCGCTCAAGAGATTCGACGCCGCGTGACGAGCGATCCTATGCGTCTCGCAATCAGGAAAAGGAGCTGTTCCCTGGGCGGTCATCACGAGCAGGAAACCGGCAACGAAATCGTTCCGCTTCACCTATGCGGGATCTGGATGGTGACGCAGCCATGGACGTTGAGGCAGCACGCGCGCCGAGGGCCAGCAACCGAAACAATAGAGAAAGGGCATCGGGCATCAGGGATCGTCTAGCTGAAGACAACAAATCCAAGGAACTGTTTCCCATAAAGGGCTCATCGATGGGCAAGACGCATATGGACAGGGTCATGGACGGCGCGGACGAAGCCACGCGAATCATGCAGCAAAAGATGAGCGTGAGCAACGACCGCCACGGCAGGAAGGACCTATTCGATCGGGACAGAGTCGATAATGCAGGTTCAAGTGCTGGATTCTCCATCAAGGGCGCGGCGGCCGCGAACGTCAAGGAGCTGTTCCCGAGCCGCTTTGGAGGTGGTGGCAATACGGGAAAAGAGCTATTCGCTGACAAGTTAGAGGGCCGTGGCCGTCGGCGGCAGAAAGCAGAGGACCTGTTTTCTTAGCGCGTCGATACCTGGAGCGCGTATGCAATCATCTTGGTAGTTGGCAAGATGAAGGAGACTATCTTTACGACGAGTTTGGGAACACAGCCGACAGCGCACGCTGTTCACTTCAATGCCATAGAAACCTGAACTTTCGCCATGGCTAGCGCGATAGACGGCGAACTTCTTTATAGCAACCGATGTGTCCAGGCTGGGCATTGTGTGTTGAATGATTGCTCTATAGCCGCGTATATCGTCCTTCGTCACATTCTTCGTAGTTTCCAGAGGGAGTTGAAAGGATTTTGGGATAACCATCCAACTAGAATACTCTTACGGCTGGGTAGGGAGGCAAGAGCTGTGTCGGTAAACTTTCAGGCCACTGAGGTCTCGTTGGACAGCCACTCTTGTGCATTCATTCATCCCGGAGAACAGAATACCGGGGCGGAAGCAGCTGCTGGTCTTGCTCGAAGTACCCGTATCATGTAGCAGCTGAGGAAGGCACGCCTAGTCTGATGTACTCGCCACTTCCAATCGGTCGAACGCGCCTGACTTCGATCCCTCGCCTGCCCTTGCTCGTTTCTTCCTCCTATCCGCGTACATGGCGATATCTCATTCAAGCTTCACCTTCATGTCCCACTCGCCCTTTACCTCAATCAATCACCCACGGTGATTCCCGCACAGAATCCGACCTCTCTCCTGCTCTTTCATATCAATGTGCCATTCGCCTTCCGAATAAGTCAAATTTGGGCCGTCACTAACAGTCGAGGTACGCGTCAAAAGGCCGTTGAAAAACATCACCTTTTCTACGTCTCTTACGATCGATCTCAAAATTCACCACTGGAAGACTCACAAGACTTCACCGCGTTCGTTAATCTTATACCAAAGTACTCGATGCCGGTTTGGTTGACACACTCTTCACTAGCACAATCCAGTTGCCAACGGATATCTGCCATCAGCCAGCCAACATGGCGGACTTCTCATGGACAAAACCGTTGCCTCCCCGACGAAGAAGATCAGAGCTCACGCTGAGCAATCCACCTCCGGATGAAGAAGAATCTGTTGCGCACCTCGGCGTTCCCTCTGTTCGATCGCGCCAGTGGAAGCCCATTCCCCGCATTGCGAGTCTCGATGTTCTGAGTGCAGCTAGATTGGGCACAAGCAACAGCCCAAGCATTAAATCAGACGGCTCGCAGTCATCCTGTCATCGGCTGTCGCCATCCCCGGCAGAGCCAACTGAGCCAGCCGATACAGCCTGGTACCAAGAGCGAGACGAGACGGAACGTGCTCTCTCACTGGAGCAGATGATTAATGCGTTACACTACACGATGATGACCAAGAATGTCCTCGATCCGGTTCCCAGAGAGTACAACTCCTACATCTTGCACTTATTAGAGGGTTACTGGGATCTCCAGGAGCGGCTGAGGAAGACAGAGCAGGAGCTCGCAGAGGAGAAGGAGACAAAGTTGAAGAGCCTTGAAGAGTTCACCAAGATGTCTGAGGAATGGGAGTCGAAAGAGGCCGACTTCCGCGCTGAGATCAAACGTATGGAACTAGTTCTTGTCGATGTAACTCCTGCAGGTGTTGGTGCAGTGGTTCTGGCGAGGTCTGGCAGTCTCGTCGACAGAAGCGCAAAATCCTCGAGACTTTTCAAGGCCAGGGTCGAGAAGGCTAAAGAAAGTCCCCAGAAAGGTACTTATTCCTTCAATAGTGGGAAGCACTCCTATCCCGTTTGCTGACCGGATGCGCGTAGGTGATGACAGCACCAGCAAAGTCGACAGCCTAGATAACCCACGGATCTCCATGGGCTCTGGGAGTCCCCTCCTGAACCATCGAACCTTCTGTAAGTACCTAGAAACGCCTGCCTTCTCATTTGTACCGTGTACATACTAACAGACCAGTGTCCATGAAACCTAAAGTAGATGACAATGCCGATGTTGAACTGAGCAAGGGTCTGAGAAAGGCCGAACGACGACAACAGCGGGCCTCGAGACGAAGGAAGAAGGAGGCCCTCTTTCCGTCGTTCAACATAGCATGGGATAGCTCATCGGAAGAAGAAGCAAATAAATCAACATCGATTCAGAAGACAACCAGGTTACCTGGCTTGGAGTCTATGAAGCCTCAACCATTACGACGAGCGGCACCATCCGCGCAGATCGCCACTCCAGAATCGTCCGCAAAGAAAACCGCCGTTCCTGGAACCTGTGAGCATGCCGATACACATTACCGGCCTGACGACGCACCACATACCGGCGTAGAATTGGCCGAAAACGGATCGGCCGCAACGGGCATGCCGAAGCAGGAGCGGCCGCCAGGTACCGACCCGGATGTCATGACGGCTACGACTGGCCGAAGAACCTCAGGGACCCGCCGCCATATGAGAGACTTCTCCTTCGACGCCGGAGAAGATAGCGTTCAGCTGCAGGCCCTGTCTGGAAAAGCTGGTATTCCTTACGGAAACGATGTTTCCGTGGGCCGGCCAGCGGCTTTCCCTCCTCAGCGCCCCCGTTCGTCAGATAAAGTAGCTCCAATGGCATCATTTACTGCAGGACCTTCCAACCAGCAGGACCAAACACTTCACAGCCATGCACAGGAGTCGCTGGACAAAGACGAAGGCAATACCCTCGAAACACGCTCTGGGGTTGAGCAAATCGGCGCAGAAGGTGGCAGACAGGCCACGAGACCTAGTCTCCTGGATAGACGGCGAAGCTCCCGCTCACACAAGTCGTCGTGCGAGTCCTTAGGCAACGGCTAGAGAGCCTTCAGCGATGAAGCCTGAGGACGCAGCATGGCTATCCTAACGGACGGAAGTACCACACACGCAAACCAAGCACACATGGCAGCAAGGGAGGCCTTGAAGCGGTTGGGCAACGAGGAACAGGATCAAGGCCGGTCCCAGGTTGGTCCAGAGGCTAGAAGCAGGTATCGCGTGGTTGTGATGGTTGCGGTATTTTGCTCCGAAGGAGCGGGGTTTCTAGCAGAATGTACTTGCTCCAGGAGTTACGGTAGACTACGCTTGCTGCGGTTTCAGGGTCATGTCAACATATCTCTCTCTCCTTTCCTCCCTCCTTGCGTCGCCTGGCTGGAACATCGTCACTCCATGTGTGTCAACCGCGTCCAAAGCCCATAAAATACAGTCCAGATCGAGCCATCGTGTGGACATGACGTGTTCCATCGGATGCTTGGTGAGCTTACGCCCCCCATCATCGGACTCCTCGATCCTTACTCGCGCTTGCATGAAGCCGTTTCTGTCGGTGAGCTGGCGTATGTATGTGCCATGCCAAAATAGGAGACTAAGTTCCGCAAAAGCTCCAAACTTGGCTTGGGAAAAGGGAAAATGGATATGCCACGTGAGCTCCTGGGCCCCCCGCCGGAGACTACTTTTTTCCTTTTCTCCTGTCCTCCGAGAGGCCCATGACCCTGGCCTGAACAACCACCAGGGTTCCGGAGAGAAGCTCGCGAAGCGAAAGGGGAGAATTAAACCAACCCCTGGAACAGATCATCAGGCGAGGCCGTGGAAGAGAGAGGATACGACTGCGGGCCGTGTGCAACGGGCCGAACGCGGATGGATGTGTACAAGCTCACGGCTCGAGTACGAGGTGGTATCTTGTGTCACTTACCATATATCATATATTCACAACATCCTCCGCCCTGAACACACTTGATCAGATTTCATATGTGACCAGAATAACGACTAACAGCCTGGTAGTCACACGATACAATACTTGAAGTCTTGTGATCGATAGTGTCGATTCCAAATATATCAGAGTTGGAAGTGATGAAAACACTGGGTAGATGAGTAGGCATCGAGACAAACTTCTCGCCAACCCAGATCAGTAGCAATGTCCGGCACGGCCAGTGACACAGAATTGGGTATGGGAAGAAAAGCCACTACCAAGCAACAGACTAGTGAAAGGCGTCAGAACCCAACGAAGCCATAAACAGTCGGGAGAGCGGGGGCTTCTTCACGCCCCCCTCGGCGGACGGAGAAAAGCCAGCGGAACGCTACTACCAAAAAAGCTCCCGCTAGTGCCCAGGCTTTGCCAGGTCAGGCTCAACATTATGTATAGAAAAAAATCCCAAAGAGTCTAGACTTCTAGACTTTGGAGGGGGGGGCCGGCGTCTAGGCCCCGTTTGTTGGGGGCCGGACGGAGGAGGAATGCAATTCTATTAGCGGAAGACCGAGTGGCAGAGAGAGAGAGAGAGCGAGGGAGATGCTGCAAACAAACTTGCACCGATGCGGTCACTTGCTCCGGAGGCCCGCCTTTCCAAGCTGAAGCCATTCTGCGCGCACCACGGAGATGGTCGGACACGGATACGGCCGGACGCGGGAAGGGTAATAAAGAGGGTGTGTGACGGATGAAGGCAAGAAGGGAAAACGAAAACGGTCTTGTAACCTTGAACGCCGGCGGTTGATTAGCGAAGGCGTTTCGTTACCAGATTCCTGGGTCATTCTGTTGGGTTTTCCTAGTACAATCCTAGTCCAATCCTAGGCCGTCCACAGTCCCCCCCTCCCCACGAATCTGACTTTGAGCCATGACTACTTTGAAGTACGGGTAGGACTATGATGGCAATAGTGTCGTGTCATTCGACGACTCGACCGTTGCGGTTCCAAGCCTCCGGCGTCCGCATCCTTCTGGGTGCATATTGTATTGCGCGGCGGCTTGACGGGCCCGGGGATGACCGCGTCCAGGGGTCGTGAATCGCCATTTTATTCGCGCAACGAGACTCTTGAACACATCGCCAGAGTGGCCTCGAATAGCGTCTGGCTGAGACATCACTGTGAAGGTCCTCTTCAACATTGTCATGTGCGGAAAGCTTCTGACATCTGGGAAGAAGGGTATCGGATGAACGACTAGGGGAGAGGGAGAAAAGCTTCCACTCCTTTCCCCGCCTCGACTTGACTGTTGAAGTGACTCCACAGAGCTATCGTCTTTGATGACTGAATGGTGTCTTGGGAAATGATGCTTGTTCATAGCGAGAGCTGATGTCAACCACGGATTGCAACTACATCCCGAGATCTTCATCATCATCAGCCGCATCATCATCACTTAATGAGGACCAGGGAAGAAGAGAGCAGAGACATCACGACGCGAACCAGGATGGCATGGTCGCCGTGGAAAGCGTTCTCTGTCCAACCCAAAAATCTGAAGCAGGGAGTCATAACTGTTGTAGACTTCAAGCCATTCTTCTTTGCTTCTCGCGCATTGGCTGCCATACAGCCGCCGTGTATGGCACAATCAGAGGGACACCGTTTGCGTCCTCTGAATATGCGAGCGGGCCAAGTGAAGACAAGAACCTCGCGCGGCGGGTGAAGTATAACGTTCTCCCGCGGCACCGTGGCACCTCAGGGTCCGATACAAGAGGAATATTTTCCAGCAGAAAAGGTTTCAGAAGCGTTGTGACGGCCGCGTGGAACGGCTGCTGATAGTCTGCGGCTAGAGGACCCTGTGGACTGATGGGTGCTAATGGAGGCGTTAAGGGCGGCCGTGAACATGGACGGATTTGCTACACAAGGTAGTTAGTTAGCTGATTCAAGTTGCCAAGCCGCGAGTCGCCGCACCGAGAACAATGGCATTGTCTACCTACCTATTTTGGTTGACGTAACCTAGACGTCTATTGCGTGTTGCCGTGTATGGCATCGGATCTCTGTAACCCATTTTGTGAGTCCAAGATCCCTCTTCTGAAGGAGGTTATCCTCGTCCTCATCATCCTCAACATTCGATGTCGTCTGTTTTCCAGTCTGTGCCATCGGAACCCGGGTCGTACAAACCCTGAATGTCAATGCAGTTGAAGTCCATGTGAAAAGGTAAGACACGCGTCTGTTGGATAGCTCAAGCCCCAACGGTTCGTTGGACCTGTAACCCATAAAAAAACATCTTCGCCTCCCGACGTTGGAAAGTAAAAAAAATGAAATAAAAACCCAAAGATGACAAATGTTAGAAAATCTGATAAACCAGACAAAAGTCAAACAAATGCTGTCATGTATTGTGCGGCTGACCGAGCGCCACTATTATGAATCGGACCAAATGGTAGCTTGAACCGGCTCCCTGATATTTTGCCCCGTTCCCTTCAGACGCATAGTTCAGTTTACTTCAATTCTGTCTCGTCGCATAACAAGGAGACGTGACTAGGACTTTGTACCGCAATGTTGAGAGGGGTGAGGTACCAATGGTATTTTGTTATATCTGTGCACACGGCATGAAGTCATGCTAAAAGTCCTCTAGCGTCTTTGGCGACGAACGATACCGCGAAGTAAAGAGTGCGACGCTTGTGAGGTGTTGGCGCACTAATGGCCTAGACACGAGCTGCGGCCGACGCGTACCATCGTCTGGTGGCATCGTGTAGTTTCACTGTAATTGCGTCGTTATGCAGCCACTTTTCTCCTTTCTTCACTCCCTACCTACCTCTGTCTCTCTATCTCATCGTCAGCTCAAGGTGATAGTTTGCCATGTTTTTCGATAGCACGAGGTTCAGCTTGAATGCAAGTAGGTAGGCGGCGGCAGGAGAGTGGACTGATGGTGGTCTTCGCAGTATGGACCTGCATTGACGATGTGGCTGGCTGTGTACGTGTGAGAGAGTGTTGCGTCGATGGCAGTGTCAAAATGAGATGTGATGCTGTCGTCGGTGTTGGGGCACTGACCATCGACTTTCTGTCATTTTGCCCTACAGAAAAGGTACGTACTGCGAATGTGCAGGCGGCAGTAGGTGAATTTAGCTCACCCGGAAGGGGCACTCTTGGCACTGACTGTTTGACTCGAGAGTCAACACACAGGCACGCCGCGCGACGGGTCTAAAGATTAAAGACTGGAGGGACCAGGGTGGGGCGATATTTGTCATGATGGAAATTTGCGCCCAAGATAGGTTCACCACCAAGCATGTCTCGCTCTGTTCACTCTACCGGCTTTTCTACCCGCAATGACTACACAGTATTCGCACGTCAATACAGGACTAGTGGCTAGGGTCTCTCTTCAATCTTGCACCGGAGCCAAGCTCCGTGAAATGTGGCGTTACTAGAGGCGTGTGGCTTTAACCAGCTGTAGTAAAACAGGGACAAACTACGTCTTGACGCTGTTCTACTTAGCTGGCAAGGGTCTTGGGAGATTGTGTTCGTGAGGAAATCTGGCGGCATCTAATTATCGAGATGCATTACGTCCGGCGATGATCAGGGGCTATTCTAGCTGAGATTTCTGTTCGTATACGGGTTTGAGCAAGACGTCACATCACGGACGCGCTATCAGGTAAAGGACTAGCATACATCCAGGAATTTGGTAGGGAAGAGAGAGAACCAGGGAAGAAGCTGGGAAGTGAGGCTGAGGCTGTGAGGCTTCTTCGAAACATGGGAATCCGTACGGAGTATACCGCATGCACAGAACAGAGAACCATAAGCAAGTGCCAGGCCATGGCAAGGTGCCTCATCCGCCGATAAAGTGTTCGTAAACGTCGTGCGGCATGAGGGGAGGGCGGCGAGTACTCCGTAGAGCGAGCGAGCGGGGTGGGATAGGAGAGTGGGAGGTGGATCGTGGATGGATCTCCATAATGTCTGGGCTGCGGGGCTCCCCGTCCTGATTGAGGAAGAATTTGGCTGAGATTATTTGGCTGTGACGATTGTTGTTCCTTTTTCCTGTTGTCTGTTGCACGCCGAGATCGAATCGGGGTGAACCACAGCCGCGGATATGAGTAGTGATATCCGTTCTGCAGGTCTGGGAACCGGTGAGGGACCAAATTTTGGAGAGACTGTTTTTGTCATCCCTGTCGTGAAACCATCGGGTCGGGGGGGGGGGGGGGGGGGGCGTTGGTTTACCGATGCAGTTGAGGTTGCATTCCCATTCCCATTGGCATTTGATCTGGAACTTGGGGTTCGATGGGGAATCGTGTTTCCTTTACCATGAGATGAGATGAGATGGGGATGGGGGCCGGCCTGTTTGTCCATCTCAGTCTTTGCACAACAAACAAACAAACATACAGGCTGGGTATCGTGTGTCTAAGCCAGGGAAGGGCAGGGGGGTATGTTTTGCCAATCATTGACATCCCGCCCTCGCAGCCTCAATGTCCTTAGTATGTACTCGCATTTATGTTGGACGCATGTCCGGCATACGTGCTTGAGGAGAGACAACAGCGTGAACGGGTGATCTGTTGCTGCCCTACGAAAAGTTGAAAGGTATGAAACGATGCGTGGGCGCAAGGACGTATCGCCAGTCATCAACATTGTTCGGCAGGGGCTTTAAAAAAAAGAAGGAAATAACGGTCTTCTCTGGCGAACATATCGTTCAGTGTTAGTGTTAAGTACGGAGTATGGAGTACGAACACCATTGGAAGGAAGGTACGGAGTATGGTATGGCAGTATGCACGTCTGCACCGGACGTGCGGTTACCTCGCAGAGCACCAACGGGCAGGCAGACAGACAGGCGGCAGACGGCAGCTGCAAGATCGGGAGACCCGTCTGTTCGCACAGCTATCCAAGGAAGGAAAGGTCTAGTTAGGTAAAGCAAGTCAAGAGCGGATATGACGTGCGGACAATGGATGGGGCATTGTGGGCATGATGGATTCTACAGTAATCCCCCTGTCGTGTCCAGTACAGGCGAGAGGCCCTGCAACGGGGAGCAAAAGCTGTCCACACACTCCACAGTCAAGAGTCCGTCAGATATGACGAGTCTGATGTGAGAGAGTGGCGGGAGAGTGGGTGAGAGAGAGAGAGAGAGAGAGAAAGAGAGAGACTGTGTTCGGTTGGCTTGTCCTGTTGTGTCAAGACGGAAACAACGCGCACAGCAGCTACGCCAACGGGAATCTCGCTTGACGTGTCAGGACTCAGGACTCGCTCACTCTCACAGGGCCTTACCCGCGCACCGCACCTTACCTTACGTACGGGTACTCAATTGCAAATACCTTACCCGCCTGGCCCTGGTCTAGCCTCTTGTCTCAGACACACAAGAGACCCAGTCCAGGGGCGAGAGACAGCAGGCACCCGTATAACGGCTGAAGGGCTGAATGGCTGGCCGGTGGGCTGGCACGTTGCAATCTCGATATGATGCTGCGCATGCGGAGCACCGACCGGGAGAGAGAGAGTGCCTGTGTGCCAGGTGTGCAATGTAGGTAGCCAAAGAGGCGGTGGGTACGTACCGAGTAGTCTATAGTGTAAGGTATCCGTACTCCGTAGATATTCGTGGCCTGTACATTGGTAACGGCCTGGTTGGTGCATCATGGATGATGAACAGGCCAGGTTTTGTTTCCCATCCACCCTGTCTGTCCTCCCCCCTCCCCTGTTGTCGGGCTGAGATTGGAATTGAAGCTTGCCCATGCTTGCTTGCTTGCTTCCTCCCACGCCTCCTCCCCTGTCGCGTGGCCTTCACTATTACCTAGTCTGTTCCCGTGTCCAGTGTGTGCGAATATTTGATAGCTACGTTGGTGGGGACCCGGGAATGCTACAGAGAGCTTCTGCAAATCCCACTCTCCGTCTCTTGTCGACTTCGATTGTCCGGGGATCGAATCTTCGTACATACACTACGAATATCCGTACTTACGTACCCGCACTGGAGAGCGGGGCACATCCCCATATACCGCATGCATTCTGCTTACGCTCTCTAAATGGCGACGGCCTCGCTCACCCCTGCTCGCGAGGCTTCCCGCTATGAGAGCTGGCTCCATCCTTGTCACCTCCCAGCTCCCAGTCTCCTGTGTCCCCTTGTCCCCGTTCGCCTACGCTTATGCCGCTGGCCGACCGTTGATCGACGGGAGCCCATTGGCCCGGCGCGCAGAGCATGGGGTGAACATGTTCCATAGCCGTCCCGACCCAGAGTCGTCTATCTTACGAATACTACTCTATATCATTTGCATCCGTTCGGATCCAACCCAACTCCTACGGATACTGAGCACTCCGTAGGGACTATTCCATTGAGAACCACTACTCAGCCCAGATGCAATCGCATCTCAGATTCAACCTCACATCGTTTTTCCAGCTGCTGGCCCAGAGGCTTCCCAAGAAATTAGGCGTGCCCCCCCCCCCCCCCCATGTCTCTTTTTTTTTTCCTGTACTCTACTGCACAGTATACGCCAGACCAGTTCCACTTGATCTCACACCTCCCCCCTTTCTCTTTCGTGGCCGTTTCCTCATGGACGACCAAAACCTGTCTAACCCCTCCGGGCATGATCACCAACTACAACGGCAGCCGTATTCCCACAGCGTCGCAGTGGCACCCAAGAACCGCCTAGGTCCCCCCGCTGCCCCTCCCCCCAGTACACCCTCCACTGAAGTCATGTTTAGATTGGATCCTAGTAACGCAGATGATCGCCGGGCTTCCGATGTGATGTGGAATCATTTCGCCAAGGAAGTCTCTCAGCTGCTGAACCCCTGGACCGCAAATGTTCATAACCTGTAGGGGACTCGGGAGAGCGAAGAATTGCCATGTCCCTGGGGTTAGTATGCTTGGTTTCCAACATCCGTCCGTAGTGTATGAACACAATCATTTTTTCCTCTCGTCATGTGGAGACAGCAACGGTCTCTTTCGCCCGTATGATACGCACGTACTTTCAATCTTCTCATTTTATTTTCTCTTGGTCAAGGCCCTGAAAACATCTCCCCTTGACCAAATCTTTCTTAATCATATCGCTGTGGTTCAAATGAAGTAAACAGACCGGGTTGCACTTTTGATGACACTGGTGATGATGCATGCCGAGAATGTAATCAATGACGACAACGTCAAGGAGGAGAAGCGATGCGAGATCTGCAGTCGTAGAACGAAGAGGAACGGCCGCCATTTTTTTTTTGTTCCATTCAAATGCACGCTGTGTCGGGCTACGGGTGTCGACTTAGCCGAACGATCCAACGTCTTTTTCTTGTGGTTGCAAACGGCCCGTATGGCTGGGTCTAGTCTTCCTGGTACGTTCTGGATATGGGTCGCCGCGGACCAGGCCCTCACCCTACTGGTGACCGTCGTGGTTCTCTCTGGGCGGTAGTCTGAAACGGTCAACGGTGACTTGGTAGCTGCGCCGGCGCTTCGGACGACAACGCCTCTCACCTTCCCTAGGCTCACGATTGGTCGAGCTGAGATGGAGGACTCGGCATCGTCCATGCGTGCTCACACAGCCCGTGTGGTTAATCACGAAGTGGGTGTCACTGAGGCAAGACACCGGAATACTTTCGGATACTGCGCTTGGAGAACGACTGGCTGGTTTTCCCTGCTTGTTGTTGTTGGCCAAGTTTGCTTCGATCGTTCGCCCTAGGTATCCGTAGATCTGGTACGCGCCTGCTGGTGCCTTGATCAACCAGGTTTGAAGACGACTGGTCCCTCGTGTACCGGCCGGCTTCCTTCTTTTGGCTTCAGGTTCTCTTCCTTTTTTTTTTTTCTTTTTTTTTTTTTTTACCACGCAGTCCGTACACATGGCCATGATTCGCTTGGTCGCGAGGCGAGCTGAGATTCTGATACATATTACGTAGATCTTAAGAGACGCAATAAAGTGACAGGCCCCAGGGTTGAATAGGGCGAGTGTGCGAGGCTGGCTGGGTGGCTGTCCCCGCTATGTTGAACTTTTCTGGGTCAAAAGAGCCGCAGATCCTATTTGATCCCATCAGCACGGCCTTGGTGCCAATTCGCTGCCAGGTTGCTGCCATCCGCTGGTGGTACTCCGTACCAGGGATCGCCAACGGGACACAAACATTCCGAGGGCGGGCGACCAGGGTCCAGCGAAGATCACGGTGCACCGTGGCACCTCGTTTTCCGCCCTCCCCTCTTCTCCTGTGCTTGTCGCTCGCCCCTATTGATGGACAACCGAATGCCTCGCCAATTCCTCAACAGTTGGTGGGAGCGCGCGCGGGTGCGTGCGTGCGATGCGAATGCGTGGGTAGACGACGACAATGATAACGACCACCGGTGGCGATGCAGAAGGCAATAGACATTAGACGAAAATACTCCTTGGGCCTCGGCAGCAGATGTGAAGATGTGCGAACTATCTGTCAGAGTGCTTTTTGATTGATTTGATAGACGTCGCTGTCGCGCTGCCTTGGCCACGTCTGTGCTCCTTCTCCTCTGGATATTTTCGGTTACAATTCGTCATTCCTCAAGATGATGTACGGGATATGGTCGCGGGAAGCGGGAAGAGGGGTCTCTTCACCTCGTCCTTGCGTCGTTTGAAGAATTGTCATGGCAAAGCCACAAGAGCAATGGTAAGTTGGGTCGGGTTGAGTTAACCATCTCGAGTCGAGTCTGTGTCTTTGACGTCGTCTGGTGTCCGGATTTAGGGATCGGCCTCGAGGAAGAGAGGCGGTGGTGGGGGCTAGACGGAAATGGAAGGGAAAGATGGGAAAGATACATTGGCCGAGGTCACTTTGTTACTTTCCATTCCTCCCGTCTACTCTCCGTCTCCGTCTCCTTCTCTTTTTCTCTCCTGCCTTCCTAACGCCGTCTTCGTCGAGTCTCGCCTTCCCTGTACAGCCAAGATAGATACATCAGGTAGGTAGGAAGGTAGGTGCAGGGCATCTCGGGGAAACATTTGTGAGGAAGGCACTCCGTACGAATTCGCATTGTCCATGGGTCTTGGCTGCCTACCTTACGTATGGACCGATGACGGGAACAAAGTTTCAAGATTCGTATATTTTCATACTCTAACTTGCAAACAGGGGATACCGAGCTCATGTTTTCGTTACGTCTTGGACTTTTCTCCTCCTCTTCTGGACGAATACTTGGGGAACTGTGGTGAGATTGGCCGACATGTTTATTTGACTTTTCAGTGAGCAAGGGATTGAGAATGAGGGAGGGTTCTCGGCCGTGTTCTTACTATGTAGGTATCCCCCACCCCCCACTGGCTTACCCTCCAATTACATGCGGCTAAATCTTCACGTCGATTCCGCATCTGGTATTGCATCAGATTGATTGACCGAATCATCCTGTCTTGGCACATGGTCCGTTGCCCGAAAATGTCCTACAAACTCCGTACCTACTGCGGTAGATAAACGCGTGCGTCTACTCCATACAAGGTTTTGCTGAGGAACGAAGCCATCATGAGATTGGAGCACAAACGCCCATCTGCCCACGAATATGCAACGGACGTGTACCTGTCTGTTAAGTAGACAATACTTTCTCAACTCATTCGACACTCGAGACTTATTTGTGTGAATGCATGAAGGTACACGAAAGATTCCTTATCCACCATGCGATGCAATGTACGACGGGCGCACCATGTCGCGCCGTCCGTCTTCCGCCTTCTCCCTCGCTTTTCTTTGTCCCCGCCGCTCATCGCTCTTCCCATCTGCCCCGTTCTGCTGCCATAATCCTCGTCATGATCGACACTGGTAAAGCCCACCCGCTCATCTGCAGCAGAACATCCCCGATCTCGTGTTTGGCTGCGAGCGTTGACCCTGACCGAACGCTCTGTCCTCCGCCTCACCTGTACCTCTTGTCCCTGTCTAGCGCCCTTGATAGCTACCTGAGCCTCTGCCATCCTTACCTGTCCGCAATTGGAGCATCTCAGCCATCCGATGTCTGCTGAACCCAGATGTGAGTTTGCACGCTCACTAATCACCCACCAACTCTTTCATTAACCCGTAAGCCTGTCTACCTTGGTATGTTTACCCTGTGTGCCTGGGTCCTGCGGTTTTCCTTGCGCCTCGCGCCATACAGTCACTATGATTGAGCCATATATGTATATGCACCCACGTTGCACAAACTTTGATCGAGGGCCCATATCAGCCGAACGAGCGGTGGCGGGGAATAATTGTTTAAAAAAAAAACCGATGGAAAGTCTGGCCCTGGACGTTTGAGGTTCCCACTCATCGTCGCTGACGTGGCTGCCAACCAACGTGGGAGACCCCTCTCGTTTCGCCCAGGCACTGCCGACTTGATCAGGACCGCTTGAGTGCTTCGGTAGGTATCCATACCCAGTTGGTGTACCTGGGCTAGACAAAAATTGAAAGTTGTAACCATGTTGCTATTCCCTCATGTCACGATGCATTTTGTAGCTGTAGATGTGTTTTCGTGACTTTTTGATTATTGGTGATGTATACACCTTTTACGACAGTATAGCTAAATTCAATGGGCGTGAGATTCTATTCCTGAATCTCTACCGTCCTGCCGCCGTCCCATGCCAGACCTTTTTGATTTCTCAGGTCTCCCAATTGCGCCATCCCCTCGCTAGGGTTTGAATATCAGGTATCAAAGCTAAAAAAAAAAAAAAAAAAAAAAAAAACCAGGGCACAAGTTTTACGTCCCATTCCCAGACGTACCGCCCATTAGACGTGGTTCGCGATTCCAGAACCCATGTACTCTTTAGTGATACATTATGGCATACATGAGGATTGTATCCCTTGGGGTACAAAAAACAGTCGAATTCGTTGTTTCCTCAGCCCAGAAGCGCGGAAACATCCATTCTGGAGTCCTTGTCCGCAGATGAAGGAGATGGCGGCGGCAGGGCTTGCTGAACCGTACTCCTCACAGGCGAGTTGGGTGCTGTGAGGAGGTGGGATGGGAGAGAAGGCAGGCGCATGTGGCCAGCTTCTTTTCTATCAGTTGGAGCATTGATGAGGCTACCAAAGGAAGGCAGCGAGCGAGGGGCCGAGTTCTCGTCCATGCGGAGCGGAGCCAGTTGGACAGATGGCGATGTACCCCGCGAGAGGCATTG
The DNA here is from genome assembly GCF_023278565.1 of Colletotrichum lupini. NCBI lineage: Eukaryota > Fungi > Ascomycota > Sordariomycetes > Glomerellales > Glomerellaceae > Colletotrichum > Colletotrichum lupini. The sequence goes on from NC_064678.1 coordinate 2,360,626, forward strand.
GGGGGAAGTGGTGTAGCTTGAGGCAGCATCGGACATGGTGGACGTCTCTCCGTCAAGGCCGTCTGTGCCAGGCGAAGAGGTAGAGTTGGGCGACGGAAGCGGCGACTCGAATTGGTAGTAAGGGTGGCTGTGGGTGTAAAAGGCGGGAGAGACAGGCGACGACATGCCGTGTCTCGTGTGAGGGTAGGAGGCGGCATGAGAATTAATGGTGAGAGTGGGTCGGAAACCAGAGTGACCATATCTGCGGTCGTCGTAGCCGGAGGTGCTGCCTTGGTTGGCCCTGCGACGATCGTGACGCTTTCTGCGGTTCTGGCTTCCATTCCACCAGTTCTTGACGGCATTGTCACTGCGGCCGTGGAGCCGTCTTGCAATCTCTGCCCACCTCTTGCCGATCTCGTTGACGAGAACCTCGATTTGAGCACCCTCCTCGGGAGTGATGGGCTCGTGATTCAAGGTGGGCTTCAGGTTTTGATGGAATCGTTCTCTGCATTGCTTCGGTGTCCTTGTTCCCAGGGCTTGAGCAATGCGCACCCAGTTCAATGGGCCCTGGTCGTTGACAAGTTGCATGAGATAGGCGTCTTCCTGTTGGGACCAAGGCCCTCTCCTTTGAGAAGCGAGAGACATTTTTGGCTGTGGGAAAGTTTGCGAGGTAGTGGCTGAAGTGTTGATTTGTGAGTATCGGTATCAACAGAGCACAAGGGAATCCGACGATAATGTATCAGTGTGCGTGTGTGTGTATGTGTATGGATATGGGAGGAGAAGAAGTACAGTTGTAAAGTGGTAGTTGAAGGCTAATGGCAAGTTGATGCTGGAAGTGAAGAGGCTGAATGAGGTCTTGGATGAGCGTGGGATGTCTGCGTATATATGTTGTTGAGCAGGTGGAAGCAGCGTGGTGGAGAAACCGAGCCAAAAGCAGAAGCGTTCAGGTTGGAAAGGCTGTGCGTTCAGAAGGAGGTGTGTAGGTAGGTAGGCACGAATACTGCGTATGTGACCGACTACAAGAATAAAATTGGAGGGCCTGGGGGACGACGACGAAAGAATAAGAAAGGATAAGGTTTGGGTCGAACCTGGTTAGAGGGTGGGAGAATAAGAACGGGGGTGTCGTAGATGAAAGGAACTTGCCCCAGTCCAGACGAGTAGATCAAAATCAGGATCAGGATCAGAGCAGACGCAGACGCAGAAGCAGAAGAGACGGGTGATGGGTGATGATGGTAAGTGGAGCGACGGTTCGTGAAAATCCCCCGGCACACGCCCCATGTCCCACGCTCACACTCATTGCACGCCCACGCCTACACCCACGCCTACCTTACTTAGCCCACGCCCACCTAGTCCGGATTGGAAGCCAGCCCATGTCCGCGAGAGAAGGTACTTCGTACCATGGGCAAGTGCCAACGTCACCGGCAGCGGCAGCGGCAGCGGTAGCGGCAGCAAGCGGTACTCGGTGGCCCATGGGACAGCTCCGGGAGGCAGAGGTCCAGAATGTAGAAGAGCACGACCAGAAGAAGCTGGGAAAGGGCGAGCCGCCTTCCCTGTCTAAGCTTGGGAGTCAGAGGACGGACTTTTGGGGTGAACCTAACAAAAGGGAGCTACAAAGCTAGAAAAGGCATGCGAGGTTCTCGTGCAAAGTACATCTTCCTCTAAGATCGGGAACTGGAGGTGCGGGGATGGGTGAGGGCATGGGCGTGGGCGTGGGCGTGGGCGTGGGCTGGCAACCGCAAGAGATGTGAGAACGAAGAGAAAGAGAAGGAGAAGAAGGAAAGAGACGGAGAGTGCCAGAGCCAGTGCCAATGCTCAGGTCGACATTAGCTGTATCCGTCGTCGTAGTGTAGTTATCGTTGTCGCTGTCGTCGCCTTTGAGCAATGGAAGAGACAAGTACATTTCTTGCGGTACCTCGAGGTCTGGTACGGAGTATGGAAGCCTTGGTAGGAGAAAGGCCTAGATCCAGGCCCGAGTCGCTCTCTCCAGCCAGTGAGGTGAGTGGGAAGAAAAACTGGTAGCGTGGGAGATCACCTCAAATCGCGGTACGGAACGGGGCCGCTTGTCACTTGCTTCGTACTCATCCAACAGGGTGAGCCATCCGTCCTCGACATACCTTACCTACGCACTCAGTATAGGTAGGATTCGGAGGTACCTCACACCACCACCACCATCACTAGGAAGGTAGGTATCACCAACGAGCCTCAACTGCCCGTTTCCTCCTCTTTCCCTCTTGCCTTTCTTTCTGTTTACTTTCCTCCCCGGCTCGAGATAACTTCAAGTGGTGTCTTCTCGAGCCCAAGCTATCATTCCGCATCACTTCACAATCGTGGTATGAACTTGACCCTATTATTGGTCCAAAGGTCACTCGACACTATCTGTTTACTGCACATGGATGACAGAGTATGACCGCGGGAGGGAACCTATGAACCACGGCCGAAGCTGGTGCCACGACCAGACCCAGGCGACGGGAAAGACTTCTTTCAATTGACAAGCCTGACTTGCGGCTATCTCCTTTCGAAACACACGCCCTTGGCCCTTGTACTGCTTGTCGTACCGCCCTAGTCCCTGTCGACCATCCCTATCCCGGCTCCAGCTTCGCTGCTGGTGATAACCCTTGTTCTTCTTGTGGGATCGGGGCCTGTCCCTGGCTCTCGAAGCGGCCCCGGCTCAAGCCACAGTCCAGAACTAAGCCAACGCCATGGACCCAGCGGGACAGGATGCTCTGTGATCTGATGCCAGGATGATGCTAGGATATGACCAGGCTGTGGCCCGCTATTGGAACCGGCCGCTGCTGAATGGACGGATGAGGCATAGTAAGAACGACGAGGGTTCCCGATCGTGGAGGTCCAACTGTTTCTTACCTATCCAAGAGGTACCCAAAAAACGGCACATGCAGGCGCATTCGGAGCGGGCTAGGCACAGCTGATTCGTCTCCCCGACTCGTTCCTAGCTTCTAGCTCTAGCATTGGTGGCATCTGGTCAACGGATAATCATGGTTGCTCATACCGTAATCTCAGAGGTCCTCATCTGCCCTCACCTGCCCTCACCTGCCCTCACCTTACCTTACACCATCTCGCCTGTGTGTGCTTGGACTAAGACTGACCATTGAGGGGCAATCTGGGCGGGTCCGAGTTGAGAGATTGGTGTCCGACGAACTTTGCCAGGCGCATTCGGATAACCTCAACTGCTCAGGGATCGTCGTCGGCTCGGTGGTCCTGCTTCATTCATCTGACGGAATGTCACGTATGTGTCTGACACTGTTCACTTGCCTTCGTTGGAGAGACGAAGGTCAACGCACCTTGACACTGCTCTTGAGGTGGGCACAGACGACGGAAGCACGAGCGATACGTCCAGGAGGCTGACATCTGTTCATCTTGAACTGATCCTTTGATTCATGATTAGACTTTTCCCTGCAAGCGTGTCCTCTCTTTTTTTCCCCTCAGTCTTAATTTTCTCAAATTGTGGAATCGTCGGACTCGACTTGCTTTCAACTGATGGATTCGATTGACTTGGTTGTCGAGCTGCATATCTCACAATGATCCAGCTCAACAAGCCGACCGAGTGCGAGTCGCACGATGCACAGACTCTGCATGTACGGTTGGTCAAGGTTGCGGCGGCGCGCACTGGTGCAGAATCTGTGAGCTTTCTGGAGTTGCAATGTCTGTACCCAGCTTGCTTGCGTTGCGCGATGCGGATGCGAGTCGACACGGTACTCTGCGCAGTATGAAGCATACCTGTCCCACGCCGACGCCGCAGACGTTCTTCGGCGAACCCTGCTCGGTACCCCTATGGACTTTTGCCGCTCCCGTTCACGTTCCTGACCCAGTCCGCCTTCGGTCTTACCAAGGAACGATAGACGGATGGACTGGCCGAGATGAGATCGGAGTGTATCAGGCCCGGCCTCGCTGGAAACGGCTGCATTACGCTGCCCACACAAGATCGTACTCATGAGTGTAAATTTTGACGGAAACAACAGCCATGCCATTAATACACTCATCGTCTGCCCATTCATCGTCTCGGGAGGCCCGTCTTGCCTGTGTTCAGCTGGCCGGGATGGGTAATCTGTGGAATGCGACCAGTTGGTGGGCGGACCGGCGATCAGGCCGGGTATGGTGTAAGAGGTGGCAACGATGAGGGGCCAACCCTATTGGTGGGGGATGCGTGAGCCTAAGGACAAGAGGTATGGTAGGACACACCCGATATTCACGTCGTCAATCTGTCTCTCGGTCTGCATCATGGCCGTTGACTGGCGTGCCGTACGCTGGCCAGTGTGCGTTTGAATGCATCAACAACTTTCTAGAATCAAGCGTAAGCAGATTTGCAATTCAGGGAGGCCAAAGGACGGGTCTGACCGTGATGAGGAACGTCGGTGGAGGGATGGAATGGATACCTCGGGACGAAAGACCGGTTTTGGTGGGGCTGGGTGGTTGATCGAAACAATCCGATCTCTAATAGCTCTCTGGTGCCCTGTAAGGGTTACTGCCATGCTCTGCCCATCAAGCGTCAACTTTGGCATCTATTTACCTACTTGAAGTCTGTGGACAGGCACCGTAGCGAAAACAATACCGCAAATGCAGTATCAGAAGAACAAGATAGAAAAATCGGGGGCCGGTGCCGCTGTATGCCCCGAAGATGGGCCCCAAAAAGAGGCGAAAGCGGGCCAGGTACTGTTGCAAAGGTTGACGTCCAGGTGGGTTATCGGCGTCGTATACCCGTAGGTAGGTATCCGTACGTAAAGTAAACTACGGGTACGAAAAGTCGTGGTTGAGTTCCATGTCTGGGCCAGTCGTGCGTGGATGGAGAGGAGTGACGGGAGTGCATGAATCAGACGTCGGGGCGGGTTTTGGTCTGTCGCGGGCTGGCAGGTCTCATCCGGCACCTTATTGGCCTGGTAGTTTTTGTCAGGAGCGCGAATAGGGATGGCGTGCCGCTACAATGGGCATGGCGCCGTTGCACAATTGCAAATGATTCTTTGCTCTTCTCGGACGACACCACAGGGGAGCCTTTCCGGGTGGTAGAGCACGAGTTATTGATAGGGGTGAGGGTGAGGGTGTGCGTATGTGAGTGTGTGTAAGAGACACAGAGAGACATAGAGACAGAAACAGAGATACCTAGGTTGAGGGAACGGTCCGACCAAAGGGACACCAAAGCGTTCGGCCAGACGTCAACGTCAATGTCAAACGTCAACGTCAACATCAACCGGCCAGGCACTTCAGGGTCGCCAAGTGAGCCAAGCTTCACGGTTTGTGCTACGAAGCTACGAGGTAGGTACTTGTCAAGGAGAGCGGATAGGGCAGGTATCGGTCTCTAGCTCTGAGACTCTTTGAATTACGTCTTGGTCTCCCGTCCGTCCCTAGGCCTGCGTGCCTGGCCTGTCCTGACCTCTGATGCCGCGGCTTAGGTAAGTAAGCTCATAATGATGTGTAAATGTTCGATACGTATCCGTGTCCGCACAGGAATTGTGCACCTACCTTAAGGTACATTACGTTTCGACTCGTACCGACCTTAGGGTATCAGGAGATAGGTACTTTACCTACCTTCCCATAGGTTGTGAAATGTACGTTGCGACTCACTTTGTGCCCGCCTCGAGAGTCGAGAGTCGAGAGTCGGGAGTCAAGACCCAGGACCCCAGAACCCTTCCTTCCCCCGCATCCGCCAGTGTTCAACTTGTCCCGAGTCGAGATGGGCACGTACCCCTGTTTCGAACACTGCGCTACATATCTCTTCAAAACGGGCGTATCCGTACGGATTCAGCGCTAGTAGTGCGCCGGACTGGATTTGCCTTGTTTGCCTATCGCGCCGGAAAGAGCATCGTCGAATATTGTGTCCATCAGAGTCCCTCGGAGCATCGAGATGGCACTTAGTGTGCACGGCAATTGCAACGCTGTTTTCAGGCGGCGGTCACGGATGCATCATCGCGTCGTCTTGTCGGAGATTGACCTCATGGCCCAGCTGCGTATCGCTGTTCCCAGAGCAGAGCCACAGCACAGCAGTCGATGAATCGTCTCCATGATCAGACACGGTGGCACGGCAGGATTTGATATACGGATCATGGGATCTCGACCATCTCCAGTCTCTGCTTCTGCAGCAGGCTTTGCACCTCTGTGTCATGACTACTACTTGTGGTCAACAAAGGCACGGGACACGATCTACTGGACAGCCAGACCAACGCAAACCGGCACTCAAAGACGGCCCAGAACTGCAAAGTGGTGGTGGCAGTAACCTGAGGTAGGTAAACGTCTTGGGGCAAGACGGTTACTAAGCTAAAGTATCCCTATCCGCAGGTCGCACCTAGACCGTGGAGTAGGTAGGTAATGCCTTAGCTTAGGAACTCCCATCAGAAAGACGCTGAGAGAACCAAGGTTGAAAGTGGAAAGGACAGTTTCTGACCCCACCCGCATTGCCCATGGACCGATGTTGCCTGCATCATGAAGTACCTTGTGTACTAGACTCCAGACGGCGAAGGCGATGACTACGCACAGTTCATTGCTCTGTCTCCGGGAATAGTAGCTTCAATGCCCCGGCTTCAGCGCGACAGGACCCCGCTCACTCTCAGCCACGCTTGCTACGGCAGATATCCAGCCCTTATTCAAAGTGAATGGGCCGCGAGGGCTCGACCAGGTCAATAGAACGAACAAGAGACGAGATATACGGGAGATCCTCACAACGTGTGCTAGCCATCGACCGTAGCACATAAGCTTCGAACCAAACACCAGACCCTTGTCCTTTAAGCCAAGCTTTGCCTAGGCAAGGGGACCAGCGGCTGTCAGGGGCGGAGCGTATTGTCCGCGTCACTGGTCAGAGTGTGAACGGACTATTAGGCACAGGCAACCAGTCAGTCACCTTTGACTTGGTTCTGAAATGGGTAGGATGGCTGTATCTGTCATTTTGCGCCCATGTGTTGCTGTTGGCTTCATTCCAGAGAACAAGGCTGAGGCTCAGGCCATCGGTCGTGCTTCATCCACATGCGAGGTATAACGCCAAGGTATGTAGCAACGGTGATGTTCCGTTGATGATGGGATGAGCCATGTCAAATCATGACAAGCTTCCGGAGGGGTCGAGACGAGAGGTAAACCGTAAAAGAGGGAAGAAATGGACGCGTCTGCCGTCTAAGTACCTTATTATCAAAAAAAGTTAATTATTTTTAAGTTATAAGTATAAGAATATAGTTTTAATAAAATAGTATAATACTTATTTAATACTTAAATTAAGGTATTTTTTAAGCTTATTATAAAAAAAGATAACTATATTACTAACTACTTATTATTAAAGTTTATAAATAATATTATAGCTTTAACTATAATAGCTTTATTTATAATAAATAAAAAGTCTAATTATAAATCCCTTAAAAGCTTTTATTTAAGAGCTATAAAAGTTTTTAAATTAAGTTAAAATACTTATTAAAATATTAATAACTAAACTAATTTTATAATAATAGCCTTGATAAAAAACCAAAGGACAAATTAAAAAATAATATTAAAATCCTTATTAACGTTAAGTATAATTTATAAATCTAGCACGTATAGCTTTAACGAGGTAATGCGGGATATTCTTATAAAGAATATAAAAAGTGAATATTCATATAGAAGCAAGAATATATGAATATAGGGGATATAAGCGTATATAAAAGAGGTTTTTATAGTAAAGAGAGTAATATAGTTGAATTACTATATGAGAAGTTGCTTACTTAACGAAAGGTCTAGGTAGGTAAATATACGCCTATATATAGGCATAAAAACCTCCTACTAGAATATTCCATTGCTTATTAATTATGATATAATTAATAAGCGTATACGTAAGTGAATGCGTAATCGTAGTACGTAATTCCGCCTCGAGTAAATTCCAGATTATTCAGTTACCTTCCAGTACTTTCCATTGCTCACGTAAGCTTATATAAGCAGTATTGCTTACATAATCAATACCTATAATAATCTACAGAAATCGTAGATTAATATGGTATATAGTTTGCTTACGTAATATTGATAATAAGGCGAATAATAAGGTAAACAAAGTTACCTTCGTAACAATAAAACGTAGTAATATAATTATAAAATATTATTAATATATTTTATATTAAAAAGGGTATTATTAATACTAATAAAATAAATAGGGTTATATTAATATAATACCTTAGTTTCTTTTTATAGTTTAAAGATTATTATTTTAAATAATATTAAAAGTTTATTAAAAAGCTTTTTTAAATATTTTAATATTTTAATATATTTATTACTATTTTTATAATAATAAAACTCTTAGTACTTATATATAAGTATAGGTTACTTATTTTTAAATAATAATATTAGCTTATTAATAAGTTATTAAAACTATAATTCTAGCGATTTTTTAATAAGGGAGAGGGTAAAATAGAGAAAAGGATAGGTAAGAAAAGGGTTAAGGTTAAATAGTGCGGAATTCGAGGGTAGGGTAGCGTCTATATGTACTGCGGCAATCCTCTAGTAATGCAAAACGATGGAGTTAAACAGTGACGCGTCTGCCGTCTGTTTGGCTCCTTAGCCCTGACCTGAGGTCCAGGTCGTGAAACCTGGAATCAGACAGGGATGTTCATTGCCAGCAGAAACGGGTGGAGAGGTACATCTGGCCTTAGGCACGACGGCCGATTACACAGATGACAGTGCCTCACCGATGGACGGTGCTGGGGCGCGCATTCGCATTCGCCGCAAGCTTCCAATAGCCGCCCTGGCGCTTCTACCACAAAACGTCACGGACTCACAACGCCCACATGATGGTTTGGATGGAGCGAAAAGCAGCACAAGCAAATGCATACCTGCCCATACAAGAATGCACACGCCCGTTTTCCACGGCAAGATACGCTGAGCTTGAGGTATCAGCAAACCCTAAAGCTCTGCTGCGTTTCCGGGGTCCAGGGAGCGATAGGGCCGAAGAGTTACGGACGATGCGGAGATGGGATGCTCATTGCTGGCAGCCCAGGCTGTGCCCCAAGCTGCCGAGGCTCAAGAGGAAATCGAATGCAAACACAAGAAGCAAGAAAAGCAACGAGAGACGAAGAAAAGGAAATGAATAATGCAAATAGGATTTGAAATCGAGGTACATATGCAAGGCGCAACTGCAATTGCAGACACGGACATTACCCGGCATAAGGTACGGCGCTGCAGAGTCTACCGGTACCTGTATGGCCGTTCATGCTCCGTTGCGTAAGGTAAGGTAAGGTAAGGTAAGGTAAGGCAAGGTTAGGTAGCTTGTTGTCTTATTTGCGCAACGTCTGATAGCGCAAAGCAGTGGGATAGGTATCCAGCAAGCCAAAGTGGGAGAAGGTAGCCAAGAAAGCCAAGGACTGCATGTTTCTCCTACACCGCGCCCTGCCTCGTTCTGAATTCTCGTTTTCAGTATACAAGGTGTGTTCGTACGGACTGTGGGATCATCTGCAAGGCAAAGTCAGAACAGAACGGGGTAAGGGTTAGCCTGTGAGGCACGTGAGAGTGCCAGGGAGGGGACGAGTGAGTGTCTTGCAGCCGTGATCGTTGCGTTTTCCTATTCTGTCCATACTTGGCGAGAGTAGCATCTTGTCTTGTTGACGAAATCAAACCGGGGTAATTACGGAGTAAGGTATACTGCGTACGGAGTACTGCGCAGAGTGCTAGAGCCCAACCTCCAAGCTGCACTCTGCCTGTATGGATACTCGTATGGCAGTGCATGCAGGAGGTATCCGTACGCATGTTCATGGGCCCAATCTGGACCAAAAGTAAGGCAGCAACGAGTGGGATTGAAAGGAGCAGCTTTCTTTTTCCATCGCCGACCGACATCTGAGAATCTTTGGCGTCGTTTCGGCATGGTGGATGCTAAGTAAAAATACACACGTCAGTGCTGAGGTGACGGTTGTCAACAAGCCTGGTGATGTTGGGTGGGTAAGTAGAAAGTCACGAAGGCAGTGGAGGATGAGTTTGCTACCTAGGTAGGTAAGGCAAGGTAGTGTAAGGTGGGCGAGTACGTATCCCCCGACCCCATCCAGCTGCAAGAACCACCTGCCGAATGTGGCCGGCAATGCGAGATCTGGAGAGACCCAAGGGTCTGATTGGCTACCCAGGCGACAAGTAGGCATATGGTCAGGTACCCTGCCTTGGGAACGTGCGCCAACATCAACGGCACGCCGCAACAGCCAAGGTGAGATACTTGGTACCTAAGCAACCGGGGGATTCCTTGCCTTTCTTTGCCTTCCATTCTCTCCACAGGCGGAGCAGGGATTAGATACAGAGCAAGACGGCTGGCCTTCGCAACGAAAGGAGGTCGGCACCGGGGTCTGCAGCCCTGGGTCCTGGGCTGGGTCCGTCCTATTTCCTCCTCTGCCGGGTTTATCACAGGTGCCTTGCAGAAGAACACTGCCAAATTCAAGACCTACCTACCTACCTATCTATCCTTGATCTTGCGGCTCTCCGCTCAGGCCAGGATACGGTAGAGCGGGTGCGGACGCGGATGCGGAAACGGAGGCAGATGATACTAGTACTCTCTGTACATGGTCTGCAGAATCTCATTTCTCCATTCTACCTTAGTTGGGTGACTGTCCGTAGAGTCTACGGAACAGGGACGATGCTTCGGGCACTCCCAAAGTAACCAAGGTATTGACGAGTACCTGGCAGAGTTTGGGCGTCAGTAAGCACCGGAACTCTCCGTCACTTCATTTCGTCCCCTCTTACTCGGTCCGGGTACAAATGCGAACTCGCCGTGTCGGGCTCAAGGTGCCAACACCAGAAGTTGGTGAAGAAAAGACACTGTTTCTGAGTTGCCGATGCAAAAGTAAGTACCTCGCTCCGTACTGCGTACATAGTAGAGTAGTGCAGCAACGGTCATTCCTTCCTCATAGCACCTCTGATCTTATTGACCAGGGGTTGGCGTGTGGGTGGCAGGTGCCATGGTGCCTCGAGCGTTTTGGTTGGCGTCCAAGGAAAGAAAGACAAGAAGGTCCTTGTGCGGATCGCCGGGAGGCTTACACACCTTCCTTCCTGTTGGGACCAACCAAAAGTCAGAGCCATCCTGCTGGGACCGCCCGGAAAGAACCAACGGCGGCTTCTTCCCCCACCAATTCAGGCGCCCAGGGCATATTAGGTAAGGTGCCCTCATTGCCTTCCTGAGCATACCTAGATACCTTACCTAGGTAGGTACGTAAGGTACAAATATACGTACAGTTCGGAGTGCCTACCTTACCTCACCTTATCTTACCTAACGTAAGGCAGGTATAACCACTGGCACCAGGCATACCTTATCTCGTGAACTCTCTCGGCTTATCCAAAGTAGTGAGGTAACCTGGGGCAGGGGCCATACGGTAATGTACGCATATCTGCCTAGTGAGGTAATACAGCATCTGCAGGACAGCGCCGTCCGGAGCGTTGAACCAGAATTTGGGGACTGCACCACCATAAACGTATCGCGTCACAAACAACGAGTAATGAGGCACTCTACAGTGCTTATCCAGCTTTTCTGATACCACTTCACTCGTCACCCGTTCCCTTCGCCATCTTCCCGATCAAGGGCTAAGGATGAGGAAGTAACATCACGTCTATACATGGTAATCGAGCCTGCCATTATTTCGCCCAAGTATGGATCGTCGGTTCCACCCGTGCCACCTCTGGACGCCTCACTGCCCGAGCATGCAGCTTCCTCGATAGTGTCACGTGCCCAAGGGCGGTGGTACCAGATATAGAGGAGCAGGGGTGCCGACGAGATACGAAATCCCATTCCGTCAATGTTTCTTTCCTGGCGCGGCAATATGCCATCCGGAGATAGCGTCACTCGCCCATTCACCACCTTACCCTCATCGTCGATGCTGTGGGGTCAAGATGCCCACACTAGGTTATGTCTCTACCTTTACTTTTTTACTTTTCATTGTCCTCGTCAACGACTTTACTAGGCCCGGCCGGGACCAAATATCCAAGCCCAGCCTGGACCCGAGGATCACTGCTTGCTGCCGATGAGAAAGATCCCAAAGACGACAGCCCGTCACCCTACGGACGTACTTCACGACGCGTCTGGTTACGGCTCCTCCCATCTTGTCGGGCCACTACTAGACTGCTAGGAAAGCTGCCGCATGCGGACACAACATCTCCAAGCCTTCGAAACGCTGCCATGGTCCCCCTTCTGGTCTGCGCCCGTTGTTGGTAACTGCCAGGCGTACTGTAAACAGTCATCCACATCATTGAGACCTCGACGCATGCGGAAGCACTGGGGACACCCCGACGAATATCAACACTTGGGACTTCGCCCGGCGCGGTCTAGCCGGCCCCCAGCAACGGCCTACAAAGGATTCTCCAGACCACGAGGCACCGAGCTCCTCCTCTGCCACAACGCCTAGTCCTACCGCAAGGCGGCTGTAGGGTAGCCAGACCCCAGTCCAAATCATTCAAGCCCCAGTTCAATCCTAACCAAAGGATTGGGACCACGGCTGGCATGGGTCTTGGGGCCGCGGGATGGTCCATGATTCACATAGCATGCAGCTATTCGCATTCTTTGCACGGTCTCTACGAAGACGGATATTGACGCGAATACACGCCATCGCCAGAGAGAGCCCACTTTAGGCACCTTGGGTGAGACGTGCATGAATGGCGTCTCGTACTTGAGTACTCTTTGTGTCTTCCTTCTGAACCAGGGCCGGTGTGAACGAGACCAACTGACGAGGGAACCCGATCACAGATGACAGAGAAGAAGAAGCAAATACAAGCGTCAAATCGTAAATCGCGGCAGACGAAAAGAAATGGAAACCATTACAAGGTAGTGCTTGACAAACGAGCGATACATAGCTTGTTTGTCCGCATTTATGGGTGCACCCCTATGGCATTGCGACGGACCTATGGCTACCTCACCGCACTCGCGGTTACGTCCGTCGACAGGCCTGGTCTCCGCAACGGGATGCTAGGGGGTGGCATGGCTTGCGTGCGTAACTATGAATCCAGAACCACACTGGCGACAAACAGCACACCCCCATTCCACGAGAAATTGTCATACCATGGTACCCGACGGTGTGACCCCGCTACTGGGTCGCCGCTAACTCTGGTACAGGTAGTGAAGTTGCTTGCCGGCATGCTTGGGCTGGACGCCGTGGCTGTCTGCCCAACTCCTCGTTCCCATTCCTCTGGGACCTAGGTCTGTTTAGTTCGAGGGGTGTTCAACGGCGAAGGGATGATGGAGCCGTCATCCACCACCTCCTCCATTCATATCAATATTGTCGGATACTATCAACTTTGCTTGGATATAATCCCTGGCTTCTGGCTCCTGCGATTATCCAGCCGCATCGTATCTGTCGCATATTGGCAAATTGACGGATCGAATACCGTTCTTCTGTCGAATGACTGACACTGCTGCGTGAGGAGGGGTTAGATGATGAGAAACTATTGCACTTGCGAGGTTGATAGCCCGATCATGCAGGATACGTGTCGGCGAGATTTACAACAGAACGAGCCCTTGGGATATCGGATGTCTGAGTTACCTAGCATGGGATGGCAGCTTTCACGCCCATGGCCACGGCAAAACGAAGCATCGGGACGGATTAGCCAGATCGCTTCAACTGCCGACTGGCTCGCTGCATTGGAAGGATGAACAACTCTGCCCCCGCCGATGCTGGAGGGTGCTCCGGGACAATTGTGCCCAAAGTGGTATCTCGTCCGACGCCATAATCGGCGGCGCTGGACCCGGCCGGAGCCAGCAGCATATTCTTTGACAAGCCCTATGCCGTAGGCGCTGATTGTGGCTTGCGTACCTCGTCCGTGTTAGCTGCGCCCGAGGGCTTGGGACACCGGCGACTAGGTGTCCTGGGGCGGTGGCAGCCGCTGCACCAAGGAGTAGGCTACGTTGAAACCTGCAAGCAAAGACCGTTGGCATCCTTTCCAGCTGTACGGTTCTCGACGTTAGGTGTGCTGTAGCGTGCTGACGGCAATGGACTGGCGAGCGGACGGACCGACACTACGGGACCGAAGGCGCAAGTGGCATACAAATGAACAGCAAGTGCGTTCTCTGCCCGGATACGCATGCTGCAGGTGTTGAAGATGATGCCAACGGTTGGCTGTCGTTTGTCACGCATGCGGGATAATTTGCCCATATCCCTTTGGCCGTCAGCACCTCCGCCAACCCATCCACGACGCTAACCGCCACGACATTTCAGGATGGCATGTTCTGGCACGGACGAAGAAGGCAAGAATTTGGCAAACGCGGCTTTGGGACGATGGATAGAAGAAGCCTTTGACGAGTGAGGGTATCCGCAAGGCATGGAGGAGACGCATGCTGATCCACGTCAGGCATTCGTATTCCTCTCTCTCGCAGAACTATCAGCCCCCTACTCTCTGGCCTTCTCGGACTCGGCAGCTTTAACTCCAGCTCCAACATTCAGCATTCAGCTGTAGAGACCATCGTCTCATACATATGCCATGCATACGGCGGTAGCATGGTGTCGTCGATTCAATAGTTGTAGTCAACTCGCTGTTCTGGGATGATACTAGCATGCCCTGCAATGGTGTACATTTGGTAGCTCCACATCCTCTCCAACAACTAGGTTCCCTCTCCTTCTCCTCTCCCGGGGGCCTTTGGTATGGATCGTGTAATTGGTGAGGTGTGCTTGGTGAGGAAAGAAAACAAAAACTCCGTACGGATACAGGCTAGCAACCCCCCATGCTAGCCAGACTAGGCCACAAATGGACATCACAAGCGAATTTTTGGCGATTTGGCATTTTCCTCATATGCTGCCCCTTCCCTGTTGCTGTAGGTATCCCTATCCTTTTTCTTTTTTCCTCCAAATTCCCCCTTCACAGCAGACCCACCTCTACAATTTCATCCCTGGCCCTCTCCCCCCCCCCCATCCCTGGGGCCTCTCAATGATCTCCAGCCAGGACATGCCGAGTACATAGCTACTCCGTAGACACGGAAATCTCACAGCAAAAGCAGGAAAGAATCATTAGCTCTTAACCGACCCGTCGGTTTCATGAAACAAGCATCCCCACCTTCAGCTGCACCTCACCTGCATCTATTCCCAGCTGACCCCGGCTAGTCGTCGATTCTTGACCATCGCAGGGTGAGAGGCCACAGGTCGACCGTACGGATACACCTCAGTCTAAGGTAGGTAAGGTATCCGCAAGAATACAACAATGGAACTCACCATTGTCATGCAGGGCATATCAGCGCCGACATGTAAAGAAGCTCCGGCCGGTTTCCCATCAGCTCTGTCTGAACTTGTGCATTTGATTCCTCATCGCTCTCCCCATACCCTGACCATGTCACCGTCACTCGCGTCCCGACCGGCTCCCTGCCGCCTGTCCATTGTCCTTCTCGTCCTCGCCTCAGCTTCTCACTTGTTTCCTTGATCCCCGTCCCCGTATCTGCGCTTCTAACCCCATCTCCCAAACTCCAGCTTCTGCCCAGTGCCATTTATCCAGCCATCCAATCAGTGTTCCCAGCCCTTGTTGCATTTTCAGAGCGAGAATGTTTAGTGCTTAACATGCATCCATCCCCCCTTTCCACCCCACGCAACGATATTGAAGCTCGAGCATCAAATCGTATACTTACGTTTACTCACAGTCCGCTCGTCATTCCACTCCAGCAGGGATTTGGGTAGCCAATGGCAGGGGCTGGAGCTCTTTCCGCTCAGGTGAAGACAATGCCTGACAGCCTACTTCTTCCGACTACCTATGCGGACTGCACAGTCAGCCATCTTCCCCGTCGCGAGGTAAGCTCTCATAGAGGAGTCTCAGTCGTCGGAGTGACCTTGTGCAGAGCAGATTCCGGCTACAGCTCATGGCCACAGCAGAATCATCCGTGCAGTGTTGTTTACACGGCGGTCCAACATCTACTATCTCGTATAGCATGAGAGCGATTCTCTCCGTGGTGAGCAGCCCTTTGGCGAAAGACCACATCGATTTTTTCACTGTTCGATTGACTCCCCATGGACAACCACGAGAGCTATAGTAAGGATTCGAAAAGTCGAAATGGCCCATCATCTCCGTATCTACCTCAGTATACCCTCTCGCACGAACTTCTACTGCACAAGATAATCACTATATTACTGACCATTTTCCTGAGGTCCTTGACACATCCCACCTCTCTGACTCGGCGACGGCCCACTAGATGAACCAAAAATGCATCTTCACCATGGCTTCAATGTTGTTGGCGTGATCAGGACCAAGCTTTCATGGGTCCGGCGCCAGTAGCACTGCTACTCGGTGCAAGTGTTAACAGACGAATGTCCGAGCGAGGTCTTGTTATTTAGTTCCACGGCAGCGGTACCAGCACAACGGTTCCTGGCAACGGTCCGTTACGTCTGGAGGATTAGCCAGCCAGCCACATCTCTGTCGTAATGGCTTGACCAACGATGGCAATTCTAGCCAAATCCACGGATACCTAGGCCGCCCTTTGGCCAGCAACATGCGTCGGACTATTGACAAGCGACGGGTAACCGGCGTGCCACTGAATTTGTTACCGTCGCGAATAACGTGGCCATAATTTGTCCAACGCCTCATGCCCCCTTTGCCCTGGCCTCAAGCCAGCCACAAGATGTGAACCAGTGGTCCCATATCCTAGCTCTTTCGTGGAACTGGAATGCAGACTTCTAGGTGATCTACCATCATGCTTGATTGACTTGGTCTAATGCCGTCTTCCGTTTTGATGAGACATTGAAGACGGTCGACAACTGCGAATCGTGGACGGGAAGGACTCGCTGGTACCCTGTGCTAGTTTACCTCGACCACGGTGAATCCCATGTGCCAACTTTCCTCCGGAAATGATGCTTTCTGTTGCGCTTGTTACTGTTTCTGCTGCTTCTGCTGTTGATTTCGTTGTTATGGTGATTATTATCAAAGAGTGCCGTCGTGATGTCCGAAGGCCAAGAGTACATGAGGAAGGAAGATATAGAATTTTCGACCATGTTCACACAGACAGGGATCACATCAACGTCAGTCGAACGTGGCTCTTGGTACCGTAGCGGCCTCAAGATGTCACGGCGTACCACGTAGATCTAGCTAGGTGGGTTCGAGCGGTCGTGTATATCCTCCAGGCCCATGACTCCTGTCTCGCACAAGCCCATCTTACTCGTCGATTGGCACCATCGTCCCGAACCCCTTAACGGTTTTGTTCTCCATTAGATGGGAATTCATTGGCCGAATATGTCGTGAGAGTTCACGCGTCACTGTCTTCAGGGATAAGATGGGGTAATCAAATGGGAGGGCCAGTGGGCTGATGGAAGGATGTAGATCTTTTCTCGCACATTATTTCAGACTAATCTTGCTTGCTCAAATTACCGACACCTCATGGTCTTGGCTGATGGGAGATGAAAACGCACATGGTTTTATTCATCGAGTCTTTGGACCACTTCGCCACGCCCACTGTTTCTACAAGGAGTATGACCTTTTTCTCAATACCGCTGTCCCTTTCTCTCCTCGCCTCAAATGTTGTCGACTGGATGGCTATCAGGCTATGATCCTTATCCCCATGTTGTTGGGGGAAAAGATCTGGCTCCAAAACCACAGGTCCCTTGCTGCAATCCTAGTTTCCACGTTTGTGGCGTTCGTCCTCCTCCCCGGTGCCCCTAAGTAGGAATGGGCATGGTTCGATAGCGGTGCGACAATCGTCTCCGGACACGCACACACACACAGCTCATGGGGAAGCTACTTCAGTTAAGCCTAGGTCGAGAGTTATTACTGGTTCCATGCTGACGCCCCATCTCCATTCTGAAGCCTCTCATAGTTCGTATATGGAGAGAGAAACATTGTCGTCCTCGGCTTGCCATTGGTTGCTTTACGGAACGCTGGGCATTCTCATGGTTGACGAAGCGAGTCAACGGTGTTCTTGCCGCCTACTTAGCTTCCCTGTCCACCGGTGTTCCCATGGCACAAATGTTACCACAAGTCCACAATGGGTGCGTTGGCTACACCTGCTTGGTGAAAGTTTCCACATTCTCTTGATATCCGATCCGAGAAAGAATAAGTGGCGCTGACTCTATGCTGAATCCCAGCCTTGACCTCTGTTATTCCAAACCAGCCTGGCCTTCTCATGTCGCCGTCTCTATTGGACGTTGCTTTAAGTCCCTGCAGACGCAGCCCGTGGAGGTAGGTATAAGGATGTCGTTGATAAAAGAGCATCAAAGTTTTGACGTTGATTCGAATGGTCTGATGGCTGGCTGGAGCTTGTAATGTAAAAGCAATGAATTCCAATCAAAACATGGATCGCGGGGGCCTCACATCTCACGTGGACGAGGAAAGAGGCCCAGGGTATTATTATGTACATCATAGCCTGCTCCGAGGTAAACCCTCCTCCAAACGCCGGCTCCATCCCGCAACCAACACTGAGCTTGCCTCAGTAACGTCAAAGCAGTGAAAGATATGCTCAGTTCATCGAGCAGTATTGCTCTGGACTGGTGTCTATGCAAATCAATGGCATACCCTCCGCCTGAAACTCCCGCCCCTAATGTCTAAACCTGGCCAGCACCTTGGCCAGCCTGCAAGTCCCTAGTGGTGCATCCAGAATAAAAGTCGAAGAAGATTGCCCCAAAACGAACATGATTTCGGCAAGTATAAGTACCGGGCGCGAGCTCTTCGTCCCAGCACATGAATGCGTAATCAAAGTTGCCATGCCCCTGAAAGAAATGCTGGAGCCTCTACAAGTAGATGTCTCCGTCCTCTCCTGCCACCCATCGTCGCCACGCCTCGTCGTAGGCCTTCTCTAGATCAACCACCCATCGTCTGGTATCGAAAAGCGCACAGGTCCATTTGCTGTCCCACAGTGTTTTGCGCAAGGTTGCCAACCGACCCCTGCCTTCACCATAGCCACCACGACCGACTCGATAGGACAGGCCATTAGCTAGTCTGATGGCAAAGAGCTCGTAGTCTTCTTCACTGCCGGCGATGAGGTCTTTTGCTGCCTCAACACCCACGGGACCTCTAGGCAGCGCGCCCTTCAAAATTGATGCCGCCATACGCGAACACATCTTGTAGGGGTATCGTGGTAGTGTGAGAAGAGGTGTACTAGACCACAATACATCTGCGGCCGTGGTGTGCGCGTTACACTCGGGAGTGTCGAGGAACAAATCGCAGACGCGAGCTCGGGATATATGCTGGTTCTTCGGTGCCACATCCGTGAAGATGATTCGGCTAGCAACTTCTTCCCCGGCCCAATCCTTCGCCGTCCTCCTTAGATTTGTTTCTCCCAGTTCGGGGAATCGCAAGAGCCATAGGATGGCCTTGGGAGCCTGTGCTAGGATGCGTAGCCACGTCCGAAATGTTGTAGGGTCGATCTTGAAAAGGAGTTAGCTACTGGTCTCGGTATTGATGCATGAATACGCGGAATATGACGAACCTTGTATAGTTGATTGAAGTTTCCCATGATAACGGTATCATCGGGCAGGTTGGGAAACAACTCTTTCCGCATGCTCCACCGTCGGCGCTGCTCATCTTCCCATGAAACCTTATGTTCATCGGGGTCGCTCGACTGCGCATGGTCACAGCAAAAAAAAGTGTCTCTGCAGAACACGATGTTCTCCGAGTAGATCCAGTCTCCCTCGCCTTCTTCAGTTTTGTCCTCAAAAATGTCTGTGACAGAGAGGTTACCACGCCAAGGGCGTAGTGTCTCCGGCGGAATTGCTGTGGCGTCTGCAAGCAGATAGTCACACCACTCGGCACCCAAGCTGCCGGCGAAGCCCATGAAGGACATTTGGATCGGAACAGGTCTCGCCGCAAAAATTTCGTTGCGGGCGCCTCTAGTATAGCCATTCAGGTTGACAAGGATGTGAATATTGTCTTGAACGATTTGCTCAACTAGCTTGTCCGAAGTCCATGTGCTGGCATCTCGGAACACAGGCGCTTCACGTTCAATCTGCAGCCGATGAACAGATTTATCACTTGCTGTCGTGGCATAGCAGAATGCTTTTACGCGGGTGGGATCGTGAAAACCGAAAACGGATTGCATACTATTAAGATGTCAGTATAAACTGCGGCAAGGTAATATTGAATCAAATCGTGCCGTCTTACAGGTGAGCCAAGGGATGATTATTGAAGTCTGAAGAAACATAGCCGACATTCAGATGAGGCGATGGAGGCGCAGGCGGGGGGTAGACGGTCTTTGGAAGCCAAGGGGAGCGAAGTGTAGAACAGGAGATCCTGAACGCGTTGCGTTGCGATATCATGCGAATGTCCTTCGCAGTCAAGGGACAGGTGAAGGTATGGAATGGGAGGACTGTTGGAGCGGACGGTACAGCGAGGGTAGACGGCAGTTGAGGGCGCATGTACTCCGAGGTCGACTTCATTGAACCCTGAACAAACTTGTCGCAATACCATCGCCGCATCGCTGCCCGTGCTCCACGCTCAACGAGCCTCAGCAGACGCGATCCCTCCCACGGGCTCTTGGACCAGCTAAGTAGCTTTGTCGAGAAGTCGGTGTGGGCGTCATTCGACTCCCCGTCGGCCGAATAAAGCTGTGCAATCAATGCTGCAATATCGGTATTCTGTAGAACGCCAACGCCCCAAGTTAACGCGTCAGCGAGTTGGCGAGACACGATGTCGATAACCTTCTTCGTGAGGCCGGATCCTTGGTCTTCCTTCCTGGCATCGAAAAACATGCCATCGTTGTCGACATGCCAGCGATCATACGTGCCCCCCTGTAGGAGTGCGCCGCCCCTGCCTCTCCAGTCGCAAACCGAGTTCAAGGCTGTAGACAACCCGCATACTGCTTCTGCAAATTCTGGATTGGAATGAACAGCCCTTTTGTAGTATGTTATCGCATCACTGATACGCCCTCGATCCTTGACGGCATTTGCAAGATTTGTTAGGGCGATATCAAAATTTCCATCGCACTGGACAGCCTGCTCATACATCTGGATCGCAAGATCCAGCTGAC
Organism: Colletotrichum lupini; assembly: GCF_023278565.1. Taxonomy (NCBI): domain Eukaryota; kingdom Fungi; phylum Ascomycota; class Sordariomycetes; order Glomerellales; family Glomerellaceae; genus Colletotrichum; species Colletotrichum lupini. The sequence goes on from NC_064678.1 coordinate 2,381,441, forward strand.
CAATGTCCTTGAGAAGGCTGCCGAGATTGGTGTGCAGGTGAACGTGCTTTGGATCCAGTGTAAGCCCGTAGTTGTAGTACGCAAGAGCCAAAGCGAGTCCACTGCCAGGGGTAATGCCAGGAATACTGGGCAATGATGACAAAGTCCGACTCGACGTCGCTGCCATAGGCTGCTGTACACTGGCAAGTAGAATGCCTACATTGTTTGCAGTTGATGGGCTCTCTTGAAGTGACAATGAAAGATAGTAAAGAGACAGAATGTCACCAACCCCGGCTGACTTCCTCACTAGTCCCGCAGCCTGCGAGCTAGAGGACATGGCATCCTGGAATATCTTGGCGAGAGAAAGTAGCGAGTTGCTAGTAGTTTGAATTGCCGCTCGCCTTGGGCCGCCTTCAGGCACGAAACGTAGTCCAGGGAGATCGCCGTTGTTAGAAAATACCAGCTTTGCCGTGCGCCTCGCCTGTTCAGGTGGCAGTAACAAGGGGCGAGACGGCGTCGCCTTGTCGATGACGTGGTGATTGCTGCCGTTTGGTGCCAGAACCTGCTGGATCTGTCGGACCAACGTCTGAACAGATGATGTTCTTCTTCCTGCGCTGATCAAGACAGCTTCCTCAAAGGCTTCAGACGCCCCTGCGATATCCTTCAGACTGTACAGCATTGTCCCTTTGGCATGGACTAATGCGAGGATGCGACCATTTTCGGTACCTGGAATAGCATAACCGCTCGAACCAAAGCCAGGCTGGGTTCGGCTTTCGTCGAAAAGGCTAGCCGCCAAGCTGGAAGCGGCATCTCTTTGGGCGGCGGTAGTGTCATAGCCAGTCTCTCCTGTTGATCCCTTTGGTAGCCTGAGAGACTTTTGAACAAAATCGATGACATCAACCGCGGCGACGCTTTTCTTTTTATACAGCAGACCGACCAAATGTTCTACGGCTTCAAGGTATTGCGGTCGAGTTTTGATCGCCTTCAACCAGCATTTCTCCGCCTCATCTTGTCTGTTCAGGCAGTACAAAGTCGCCGCCTGATTCGACACTGCTTCAACATGACTATATGAAGAGTTAGTAAGGGTAAGTTCGTAATCCCATAACAATGAAAGCCAGACGCAAGACAAAGATGGTGGGATGAAGACTTACTTCGGCTCTAGTGAAGTGATTCGGGTAAACCATTCTAAGGCTTCCTCGAAGTGTTCCAGGCCGTAGTGCAAGCAGCCTCCCAGTAGAACACCATCGATCCATTTCCACTCGGAATGCTCACATAGACGGGTGAGAAGCTCTAGGGAACTTTTGGCATTCGCAAGAGGTGAGCCTCTCGAGATCTGATTCGGATACGAAGATCCGCTGGAGTTCGTGACCGGGAAATTGCCATGCCGGAAATCCGTAACCCCGTCCCAGCCAGCATGCTGCGTTGTGAGTGGCGATTTGACTCCCAAGGGACCGAATAGCATGCTGTCTTGGTTGTTTCTGTGGCTTGCGTTGGCCATCATAGCGGCATCTCCCGGGAAAAAGAGGTCCGGGGCCAAGGTGACGATGGGCTGTTTAGGTGGCTTGGGATATACCACCATTCTCGAGGTAGTGCTCAGAGCTGAGCCAGGCCTCAACTGCTGAGTTTTGCGCCCGTGATGCAAGAGTGCGAGTAAGTCGACATAACTTCGGTGCGCTTGAGCCAGCGCCTTTTCTCTGAATGCGGAAGAATGTGTCTTGTTCATAGAATCAACAGTGCTGATAGCTTGGTGCGGTTCTAGCGTAAGAGCCTCTAAATGAGTTTGCGCAGGTTGCAAAAAGCCAGACCCGTATGCTGAGAGGTGAGCGTAAGGATCCTGTGGAGTGAAGTGGGCAGACGGTCCTATAATCTGATTCTGCACCTTGGAGTAACGATGGTCGTAAATCGATGGTGACGGAGACGGGGTATGGTGCATCGGCGGGCCGACATAACTCTGCTCTTGCTGATGCGTCGGAAACCACGAGTTGGCTACATGTAGTAGTCCCGGGATACTGGCTCCGGTGTTCCCAGAAGGGAGGGTCCCGGGGAAGTATGAGTTGGTATTGAACAGCGAAGGCCGCGAATGAAGCTGAGGAGTAGAGCCAAACAGCGCAGCCGTGTCCGGAGTGTTGAACCCGTATTGCGAAGAGGCCAGAGAGACGGTAGAGTGCATCGACTGGTGGGTCAAGTCCTGTGCAAGTGGCCATAGTTGATATGATGGAGGCGTTATGTTCAAACTACCGCCTGCCTGATCACGGACAGGTAAAGAATTGCGGATCTGGTCGGTGGTCTGATGAGGGCGGTTCGTATTATACGCCATTTGAACCGCCGGGAGCGCCATCTGCTTCAGGGGCGGAGGCCTCGAGGCGTATTGAGAACCATCGTAGCCAGCTTCAATAGTGCCATTCGGCGTTTTACGTCGCAACTGATGTTCCGGTCCGTCAAGAAAATGCGATTGGCCTGCGGCCGTCGTGCGGCGCTGTATCGGTTGATTTGGGTGTGAAGAAGTCCGAATTGGAAAGGATCGTGGCGTCTTGCCGTCAGGGAAAAGAGCATTCGCCGAGCCGGCTGGCGGGCAGCGTAAGTTCTGATTGAACGTATACGTGCTGAAGTGAGGAAGCAGATGGTAGTTATGTTGTTGCGGTGGGTAGTCTTCTGGCTGGCGGTGCTGGAGGTGGTGCTGCTGTTGTTGTGGCTGCTGGAAGGGCGGGAGGGGATCGAAGTCTGGCGCCTGTGGCACCGTATGGTGCATCTGAACTAGAGGCAACATGGGTTATGTGATGAAGACGACGAGGCGCTTCTGGGTATCATGGAGCGGAGCACGGAACGAGCGAGCTCAGCACGAAGGAGAGTGCTGCGAGTTCCAGGCTGGATATATCGATCCGGGAACCAGTTGTCATTGCCTGCTGGCTAAAGCATGGCTGACAGGCCGGCTGACGGGCATGGCCTCCGGGACGCCTCGAGCGAACGGCTGTGCCAATGCCCGATAGCAATGCCACCTGCCCTGCGGCCTTTCCAAGCCTAGGGACCTGGCTCTCTTGTGGTTCAAGTTCGATGAAGCGCGACGGAGGGCAATGTCGAGAAAGTATCGTTTTTCCCCCTCCGACAGAGGTTCGTCGTTACGTCGTAAAGTTAGCGCCGGGTTCGTCGGTCGGGGCAATGCGAGGCTGGGGGGCCTAATAGAGGAATGGTAACGTTAGAGACGTTCGGCCTGACCGGCAAGTTCAGCGACAAAGATCGCAGGAGGAGGGGTTGAAGCGGTCGATCGAGTGATCCTCTATTGGCGAGAAGAATACGAAAGCAACGTGGAGCGAGATACAATGCGACTATTGCGAGGTCTGCAGCGGCAGTAATAGTAGTAGCAGTAACGATAACTGTGGCGGTAGCCGCGACGGGAGCAGGAATGACAGCTATAGCTTGCAGCCGTGGCCGTGGCTACAGGTTTGGTTGTGGTCGGAAGATGCAATGCGATTCAGCCCGGTTTAGCCCCAGTTGGGTGGTGGTGGTGGTGGTGGTAGTGGTAGCCGTAGCACGGCAGCCGTTGGGAGAAGAAAGAAGCGCAGGTCAAATAGGTATGGCGATCATCCAGGCGGACCACTCAGGCAGTCACAGCAGTCACAGCAGTGTGATAAGAAGTCAGAAGTTGGAGGCCAGACTATTGGAATGGGTATCAGCCCGATATAGCGAGTTAAGCTGAAGGCTGCCCTGTGGCCTAGATTTAATCGATTCGTCTCGAGGATCTGTCAAGAAGTCTCCAGTATCCCTCCCAGCTTATGGCCTCCAGCCTGACGCGGAGGTACGTATCCGAGAGCAGAGCATACCTTACAGCGTCAGGGAAAGGTCAGCGCACTATCCCCGTACGAGTACTAGACACTAATCTGCAAAGTATTGTGTATGCGCAGACCATGGGCATGGGGTGCCTAGTATTGGGGGTTTGGCTGCTCAAAGTCGGATGTCGTGACTGGGGTGGGTGTGATGAGGTGAGGAAAGGTACCTTGAGGCTTGACGCATGGTAGGTGACGGGGCGGGCGGGGTGGGGGGTCACAACTGGGGCGTGCTCCGTACTTCTCAAAAGCGGTCAGACGAGGTGAGCAACGAAGGAGATACGGATACAAGACAGCAGGCAGCGGCTGGCAGCATCTCATAGGGATTTGGAACAATGGGATGCAAAGATGGAGGGGATGGTAAATGTCTCGGGGGACGGCGGTATTGTAATCCCCAGCCGTAGTCGAGAAAGGCGATTATACACCTCACGGTACAGGTGCGGATACAAAAGTATGTTTCGCAATTACCTGTTAAAGCACAAAACGGGAATGCCGTAACAAAACTTGGCAGTAAAGCGCGCGGCCGCTTGGGGAGGGTTGCTTAAGCAGAGAAGTTAACAAGGTGACACCAGGCCCTCCCCCGACTTGAAAATGCTCTTGGCCGAGGGCGCGGTGGGAGTGAAAGTCCTCGAACAAATGAGCAAGATATGCCTTCTCATACGGGTGCCGTCAGCCGCGGACAAAATACTCATTATCTGTTGGACGTAAAGTAATGAGAAACGGCGGGCAACAACACCTAGTAAATCCAACAACGGAAGCAACCCGACCTTTTATCAATCTTAAACGCCGGCCGGTGAGGTGACAAGCCTGGATCCATGCATTAGTGCCAAACACGTTGGTTTCGCCGCACTGCCCAGGACAATGCTAATTTTACCAACCATACGTAACAAATTCACAATACCGGATAAAATAATCCTCCTTCCTCACTCAACTTCCTCTACGCATCTTGCGCAAGAACCAAAGGTCCCCTCATCCATGATTTAATGACCTAATTGCACAGTCTGAATCGTTTAAGCATCAGGTCACGTATTTAGGATATAGTCACAGGACACAACTAAGCACACAGACATTCAGGTCCACCACCGAAGCCTGCAAGCCACCGAACGTCATTTGTATCTACCTTACAGGTGTCAGACCACACATGTGACCGGTTCTTCGAGGTCGCGTACTCTCCCGAACCATTCCCAAATGCTGCAATTACATCATTGTTGACCATGCCAGTCGGCGTGCGGAGTGCAATACATTGTTATGGACATGACCCTGCTGCTGAGAGGCTCCAACCTGTCTTGAGACCAGAAACTAGATATGCCATGGCACATCCGGAACTCTGAGCAGAAATGCCCACACCAATTCGCAGACCCTGACATCACAGCGCAATGGGGTAATTCGCGGTGAGCAAAATAGCAACAACCATCTTTGGAAACTTTGTCATTTGGTCATTTGGCAATTCTTTTTTTCTTTGCCCAAGGTTCTCCCTTTTGGGTAGTTCCCTTAATGCAGAACCATTCCTAAACTCCAGAAGTCATGCGAGAGTGTCCGTCCAGCTATTGACCTCCTTTATTCCTCGGGGACTGTTCATCTTGTTAGCCAGCTACTCCAACATATGACTGATCATTCTCCAAGTTTGGAACGTAAATGGTCGGATGTTTAGTACTTACTGTCAATCTCACCAGCGTCGATGGCATCGGTGATGGCCTTGGGGCTCTTGCCGTCAACCTGGCATCCAACACTGTTTGCCGTTCCAAGAATCTCCTTAACACCTCCCTCCAATGTCTTGGAGAAAGACTTGTGGCGCATGGTTCTCGCAATCTCAATGATCTCCTCCAGGGGAACAGACTTGTTGTGCTTGATGTTCTTCTCCTTCTTGCGGTCGCGAGGGGGCTCCTTGAGGGCGCGGATAATGAGGGAAGAGGCAGTAGGAACAACGGAGACAGCGGCTTGACGGTTCTGGATGGTGAGCTTAACCGTCACGCGGAGGCCCTTCTATAATTCCAATCATGTCAGTCCTGTTCTAGCTCGCTTGCGGGGGTGTTAAAAGTTAAGGGTGGAGGAATTGTCATACCCAGTCGCCAGTCGCCTTCGCGATATCTTCACCAACTTTCTTGGGAGACAGACCGAGAGGACCGATCTTGGGGGCCAAGGCAGAGGAGGCACCAACCTCACCTCCGGTGGCCAGGAGGTGGCTGTATTCGCGAAATGTGTTAGAAAAACATAAAAAAAACCTCCTTCCTCGTCGCCGCAAATATTCTTAGTTATAGGGAAGGTGCGACGTACATGACCTTGACTTCGTTGGGATCGAATTTGGGAGCTGTGGTATACTATTAGTTTTCTTGTCGTCGCTTGTTCGGCCTCATGGCAGTCGAGAGGGTCACTTACGCATCGTGTCTGCTCTCGGATCTGGGTCTGATGGGAAAGTTGGTGTCGAAAGATGGAGTTGAGGTCGAGTTGGACGGAGGAAAATGTTGATTAGTTCTGTGCGCCTTCTCGCAGCCCTAGGCAAAAAAGACTAAGATACTACGCCACAATTCATGTGGCTGAGCGGAGAAAATCGGTGCACAAAAGCCTGGCCAATAACCTTTTTCGCACTCCACTATCCACGGAGGGTCTTTTCGCCAAAGAAAGCCGCAACTATCACGTGGTTTGTTCGCACCTACCCAAAGTGCCCTTGATTGATAATATTACCTGCCTAGGTACCTATCTGATCTTCTTATCAGCTCTCGCTACGGATAGACTAAGCCACATTCGCTACCTGCCCACGACTACCTTAACTCTAGCCACACGTCGGAAACGCAACTTTGGCGAAGTCCATGCGGAGTGCGCCTCAGCGATTGCGGTACTGCCCTAGAAGTATTTGGGTACGGGTACAGGTGCCCACCTGATGTACTCCGTGGATTACCTTGCCTCCCTACCTAGGTACGCTCCCACTCCGTACCTACCTTAGTAGGGAATCAATCGTCTTGGTGGGGGCGGGGTTCTTCAGCTACCATACATCCCCACTCTGTCACGATTCACATGTACCAGGTCAAACGAAGTTGCGTCGGGTACATAGGTCTCCTGAAATACCTTGGCTCGGGTAGAGTCTCAACATCGTTCAACTTATTGTCTCATTTGCCTTGCTCTCATGATTCAATGTGATAAATTTCACGGACCGCAAGGTGCATTGGCCGCATTGGCCGCGTAAGTGAAATCTTACACGGAATTCTTCAGTGTTCATTGGCATTTGTCTTCATAACTACGGCAAAGTCTGAAGCCTTATATGCTAGAGACCTCCAGACTCCGAGTTGCGATTGTGCTCTACATCCCCCATCTTGTGGATTTGTCGTCTCTTGGTACGACGAAGACGACCACCCCGTCTTTGCTGGCACCGATATCCTCCTTCAGCCCATGACGATACGCAACTGATTTAGTTTGTGCCACTTACGGCCAGCCTAATACCCAGAGTTAGCAAGTCCAATAGGATAGGATAAATATTGAGTAATTCCTTACTTCATGAGATGGTCCATGAAGGTTTGCAGAGACACATCATCAGTGAAGATAGTCTGGGCGTTTTGCGCACCCACACCGCCATAAGCTCCGGTAGTGTGGGTGGTCGACGGGTTGAGCTTCGACAGAAGGAATCTGGCTTGAGAACCTCCAGCATCACAAACAATGAATCGAGGAAGTGGGAATCTATCGGTGATGAGATCCTACATAATGTTAGCTGACGTACTGGGAGCCTGACGGAGGGAGAGAGCTTACTCTTGCGTCTTCCTTGGGCTGCTCGAGCAGAGATGCAAAGTTTTCATAGCCCTCTTGGTCCTGATATCCCGCCTTGCGCCACTCGGCGACCGTCTCCCCGTGGAAAATGAGAATGTGGAAGAAGGTATCGAGAAGAAGGATATGGGTGGGTTGAATAGAAGTCGAGTCCAGCAACACAGGTTGGCCACCCTCCTGATCAAACGTGTACGAGTCTAACGTGGGCTGTATCATGATGAGCGAGTTGCTTACGTCCTCGTGGTTAAGGACATGGCGATAGAAGGCCGTCTCGTCGGGGGAGTTGTTGAAGACCTGTAGGAATTGACTCCTCCGGAGATGGAACATGAACTGCGGGTACAATGTAAAGTTCTTCTCGAGCCGGAAGGAAGATGGATCATCTTTCCGGTAGTCTGCAAAGCGGGAGCAGAGTCTGATAAGCATCCTGTCAACCCAGCGCAAGACATCCGGACCGTCATCAACTTCGGCCTTGAACACTGCAATGCGAGACATCAGGACAGCAGCAGCTTCCTGGTCGAACGATTGTGCAATAGCCGGATCGCCAGCTGGTCCACTGAGGTTTCTGGCAATTGTCGTAACCCTCAGATGGAATTGACCGGACGAGTGTTGGTAGTAGGTGAGGAATTGGATCATGCCCTTCTGTGGCGTTTGCTGATGCTGCGTAGGGCCTCCCTGACTTGCAATCTCAAAGTATACGCCGTAACTTGCGTTGGGGTCGATGCCGCACATCTTCCATGAGCATGTGTTGCCTATGCCACATTCCGTCTCTCCAACTGATGTCGATTTCTTGTTAAGAGAAATGGCGTGGCCTATCAGTCCAGTAACCTTTAACTCTTTAGTGGTGAGTACTTCGAGCGTAGCATTGAAGCCCATGAGCAAGTTGTCGTCACCATCCTTTTCGAACACGCGAATGAACGACTGCCTGAACATAGAGGAAGTAAAACTGTCGGTCAAAATCATGTGGCCACCGGTGGAATTGCAGAGGCCCTTCATCTCTAAGAGACCGACTTGATCAAGACAACCCGCGAATATGTCAATGATGTGGCCATTATGAGCGGTCCTCTTGGCCAGGATGTCATAGAACTAGGGGCTAGCGTCAGCTTTTCCTATACAGAGGAAACCTCATCTAAGTACCGACCTTGAGTGCCTTCTTGTAGTACTTGATGTTGTCACGGTCAATGTCGTGGTGCGATCGGATGGGCTCTCTCAGTTCCGGGCCAACTACCATGCCGGGTCCCTCTGTCGCCGGTCCACCAGCGAAGAGCATGATGCGGCCACCGGCGTGTTGGAATGAAGACTCAAGGAGTCCTACTGCGACACTGAGAGCAACGCCGGAGCAGCGCAGACTCCTGCGGTCGTTGGCTACGGGCCATGGGTCTTTCTGAAGCTGCTCCAAAGCTTTCGTCAGCTGAAACTCGGCCTGCTGAACGGGTAGCAGAAATCTCGACGCAGGGCCTGCGGGCATAGGCCTTCCAGGCTGCTGCTGGGGCATGCCGGGTCGCATTGCTGGGGAGAGCAAGCCGAGCATCTCCTGCACCTGCTTCGCGGAGTAGTCTTTGCTCCCGCGGAACACATAGGATTTCGCGCATTCAGTGTAGCCGATTTCGTGAACTTGTGCCTTGAGAAGTGGTCAGCAAGGAGGGTCATGGGGTTCCCAATGAATACGCCACCTACCATCGTGCCATATGTGATTAAGCCAACGAGTGCATTTTCGGGTAGCAGGCTCAGGCTCATGACCAATGACTCCTTGAGCGCAGCCAGGCTATCATCCTCTTGGCAGGTGTCGACAACATAGAGGAAGATGGGAGGGCTTGGCGCCGGCCGCGAGAGCCGATACTCGATCGTAGTGTTGGAGGGATGAAGTTCGGGGGGGATGGCATTGGCGGTGATATCTTTGTAATGGGGCGGAAGAGGGTTCCGCGATAGGCAGAATGGACAAATCCAAAGACGGGCTCTTACGTCCACAGAGCTAGCCCAGGTCAGGCTTGAAGATTCCAATGACTCAAATCGCTTAACTCACCAGAAAGGATTGAGGACGGAGCGACAAGGTTGCTTGCAAGTCACCGGTTCGAATTGGAGGAGTGGTGTGTCGGGCTTTTCTTTGAGAGGAGTGTAGTTGGCCCCAATCGGCACGACCAAGCGCGATGCTTCCTGTATGAGCACATGTCAGAAGACGTAGAAAGACACTTTTCCAAGAACAACTGACCATACGAGAGCTAGGAAACACGTTCCAACTCAGGCGAACTCCATCACGGTCCTCGACCTCGCTCCATTGCTCCTTAAGAGCTTCGTAGTCCATCGTTGTTCAAATGCTCTGCTACGGTCGATATTCAGGTGGTGCGGCTTCGGCGTGAATCCTGTAAAATGTGGTCAGTGGCGGATATTTGACCAGGAATAGCGGTACATTCAGTTCATACTTAGATTGCCAGCAGATGGTTTGCGAGTGCCGCGAGGGTTGCTGCGTTAAATAGAGGATAGGACGGAGAAGGTAGCTTGGTATGGCCACGGCACAGTTGACAAACAACGGCGGCTTTGAACTGTGGCCTACCGGCGGAGGCAATGTGGCAGGAACAAGCTGTAGTGGGGCTACCAAGGTACCTGCCAGTGACCTACTAGTACTAGATCCATTGATCTCTAGCGCGGGGCTGCGGCTACGTATAAAGAGGTGCACCGCAAGGGTATATAGCCAGGACAGCTATAGAGGTATACCGAAGCATTATTTGTTTTGGTATTCTGCCTTTGCTGGCTGCTCGGGCGATTCTCGATATCGGTTACACGGTATTAATACACGGTATCAGTGGATACTCACACTGTCTCGCTAGACTATACCGAAACATTATAGTATACTAATCTATACCTAGCGAGTATAGAGCTTATGTAATTTAAAAAATTAAGAGTCTTATTAAATTAAACGTATTAATTTTTATATTTTAAAACTAAGTAATATATTTTAATAAGGTTTTAATTATTAAAAATATTTTAAATAAGTTAAGATATTATTATATTAGCTTATTAATTAAAAAGCTTGATAATAACTTAATTACTTTTATTAATTACTTAGGTAGTTCTTTATATAAAACTTATAATATTAATTTATTTATTTTAATATTCTATTTTTATTAGCTACTCGGGCGGTTTTGGATATCGTTTATTTAATTTTATTTATTTTAGTTTATTTTAATATTATACCTTTACTAACTACTCGGGTAGTTCTTAATATCGTATATATAGTATTAATATATAGTATTAATAAATACTCTTACTATCTCGATAGACTATTTTTTTTTAGGATTTTTTAACTTTTTAACTTTCCCTCTTATAAAGTTCATAACTACGGATTATTAACGGCTATTATTATTACTTTATAAGCCGCTTACTTAGCTAAGTTTATTACTCTTTAAGTAATAGTAGCTTATAATAATATAATATTAGAGATACTCTCGTTATTATTATTAAAAGTAATACTAACCTTCTTATTACTAATATTCGTTTTTAACTTTAACTCGTATATATATATATATTTATTTATTTTTTTGTTTTTTTTATTTTACCTTTACTAGTTGCTTGGGCGATTCTTAATATCGATTATATAATATTAATACATATTATTAATAAATACTCCCACTATCTTAATAGACTAATTTTTTTAGATTTTTTAACTTTTTAACTTTCCCTCTTATAAAGTTCATAACCACGGATCATTAACGGCGATATTAGGCGCTATATATATATATATATATATATTATTTCGGGTTTTTTCTAAAATTAAAAAACGCTACTTCCCTCGCTATTTCTTATTATTATTATTATTATTATTATTATTATTATTTTTAAGAGTTTTACTATTAGGGTAGTACTATTTAGCTAACTGGGTAGTACTTTACTTTAATATAGCCCGTGCGGCTAATTAGAAACTAGGAAATTTTTAGTATACTTTTTCTGATCTACCTCTTATACTTACCGTAAGCCTAAGCTTAAAATCTTTACTTTTTAAGTACGTATTTCTATTACTACTTAGTTATAATAGATTCGGGATGCGGCCGGCGATAGGACGCCGATAACTTAGCGACCGGTATACGGATTTTATTATAAAAGAACTTTTTAAAAAGCAGAGCCCTTACGAAGGACTCTATAAGCTTTAGTTTTATAATATACCTATACCTATATTATAGCCTCGCTAGTTAAGTACTTATAGCCTAATTTCTTATAATTCTAAAGCTTTTACCTCTACGGAGTAACTAATATAAGTAATAATAGATTATAGAAACGAACAGAACGTTAACGAAACGACGCCTAGCTGTTAGTAAAGAGCCGTTAGCGCCGACGAGCTATAGCTATCTAGAGTCGACTACTCGACCCCATTCTATCTAGGAGAACGAGCCTACTATAGGGCAAGTCCTACCTGAATACTAGCGTTTATAGAAAAGCTAGACGAAGAAGATAATTGGGGTAGATCACCCTTATAGGCTAGTTACCCCGTTAATACCCTAAAGACCCTATTTATTATGAACGGGGCGTTTATTAGCGACCGATCGCTGGATATACGAGGTTAAGGTGCGTATAAAAGCGCGGGTAGTACTAAAATAGCTAGTTTAGTAGACCTTATAGGCCTAATAATAACTTATTTCTATAAGACGATAAAAATAATAGTCGAAGATCGAAACTAAGAACGGCGTCGATACGAGGAGCTCGTTTAATAGCTTACCGAGCGGCCGGCGACGTATCTAGGTCGACGAGAATATAAAAAGCCTCCTTTTTATAACTATAAACCGATCGGAGAAGAGTTTACGAGTGCTTAGGTAGCAGACTAGATTATTACTATAGAGGTAAGTAATAAGCTTCGCATAAAAAGCACTATAGAATAGTATATCGAATAGGCCCTATCTAAGATATCCCTATTACTATAAACGTAATAGTATAATTACGAGAAGAGCCTCTAGGATCCCCTCTCCTAGGGCGACTTCTTAGCGTTTATTTACTAATAGTACGTAGACCCCGAGACTTAGGAACGGGAATACTATAAAAAGCTAAGGACGAAGAAGCTAAAGGAGGGCTAGACCCCTACCTAGTTCCTTACTAAGTAGTTAGCGATCTATTATAACCTAGGCATAGAAGATATAGAGAATTCGAAAGTAGAGGCATACTAGTTCTTTTTTAAACTACTATTTTAGTTATAGGACGATCTAATTTATTATAGGGTCTTAATTAAGAGAGTACGCAATATAGCTTACGAGGCTAATAGACTATAGTCGTTAAATTAATAAAAGGGTAGTAACTAGTCGTAAAAGGACGGTAAGAAGAGGCTATATCCGTTATTAAAATAACCGCGTCGAATATCCCCTTTTTATAAAGAAAAGAGTAGGGAGAGCTCTAAGGGGCTAGGCTCTAGGGACTTACTAGGAGTAATATTGTAAAAGCCGTATAATAAAAGTGCTCGCGCCGAGCTATTATAAAAGCGTCGTAATAATAATATTAAGTACTTTATATATAATAAGATAAGCTATATATTTAGTAAGTACTAGAAAAATAAGTCGGGAGGTAGGGGCGACGATAAGCTGACGTACCCCCGATCGAAGCTAACGTTAGTAACTATCTAACGGGTTACTACCGAGCCGAGAGTTATAAAGGTCGACTTATTAAAAAATAAGTAGGTATAGGCGATATACTTAATACGCTTGCGCTAAGTATTAAGAGAGTACTGATAAGAATAATTACGAAGGGTAAGGTAATAGTTCTATAAGGTATTACTAAAAGGCTAGTAGAAATTAATATAGATATATGCTCCGAGATAGATATTATTAGTACTAGGCTCGTAACCTACTTAGGGTTAACCCCGGCTACTACTATAGCTCCCTCGTTAAGGGATTTCTAGGGTAAAGCCGTAAGCTAGGGGAAAGCTTACTAATTAACGCTCTTCTTTATCGACTACTATAAGTAGCTAAGGAAAATTCGGCGACTATTCGCTATAGTTAATAAGGATAAAAGAATAGTAAACCTCCTACTATCGCGACTATTAATAAGCTAAGAGGGTATTCGTATTAACATAGCGACGAATATATAGTCGTATAAGCCTATCTCGGTCGCCGAATTAGAAATAATAGCTCGCGATATCGTTAAGAATCGCAAGAGGGCGTATATATTATATATTACTACTATAAAAAGCATCGCGGGGGTAACGGAGACTAAACTACGAGGGGGTCTACTATTAGAACTTTAATTAGAAATAGAGACGTTCGACGAGTAGTTAGTAAAAGGACCGTAGTTATATAACGGGGTAGAATACTCTATTAACCTAGTTCCGAGTACTAAACTACCGTATAGTCCTATTTATTTATTAAGCGAGAAATAACTCGATAAGCTTCGCGCGTATATTACTAAGAACCTAGCGAACGGTCGTATTATATTTTTAGTTAGTAAGGCTAGGGTACTAATCCTTTTCGTATTAAAAAAAGACGGTACGCTACGCTTCTATATAAATTATTACGGGCTAAATAGGGTAACTATAAAAAATCGATACTTATTACCGCTTATCGGCGAGCTCTTAAATAGGCTTCGCGGAGCGAAATAAATCTTAAAAATAGATATTAGGGATGCTTACTACCGTATTTAAATTAAAAAAGAAGACTAATAGAAAATAGCGTTCCGGAGCCGATACGGTTATTTCGAGTATATTATTATACCTTTCGGGCTAATAAACGTACCCGCGACGTTCTAGGCATATATTTACCGAGCGCTCGCCGACCTACTAAATACTTACTATATAGCATATATAAACGATCTAATAATTTACTTAATAATAAAGGAGTAGCATACGGAGGATATTAAAAAGGTCCTCCGACGTTTGCGTTTATACGGGCTTTTTACTAAACTATTAAAGTGCTCGTTCTATTAAAAGAGGGTCGAGTTCTTAAGTTATGTTATTATATTAGAAAGAATCGAGATTAACTCGTTACGAGTGCGAACGATCGCTAACTAGAAGGCGCTAAAGTCTATTAGGGATATCTAAGTATTCCTAGGGTTCTATAACTTCTATTAGAAGTTTATTACTAAATACTCGGGTATCGTTATACCGATAATAGTATTACTAAAAATAAAAAAGGGGTAGATAAGGGACTTTTAGTAGACTAAAGAAGTAGACGAGGCGTTTAATTAGCTAAAAGTCGCTTTTATTTTAGTAACTGTACTTACGTATTAGAACCTATAACGTATTATACGAGTAGAAACCGACGCTTTAGTTAAAGCTATCGTAGTAATCTTATTGTAATAGGCTAATAGAGAATAGCGACCCGTTACTTATTAGTCGTAAAAGCTTATGGATACGGAGTAGCGATGGGCTACGGGTTAATAAGAACTGCTCGCTATAATAAAAGGGCTAGAGTACTAGGCTTACTACCTCTAGGGCCTTTTATAAAAGTTTATAATCTTAACGGATTACTAAGTACTTAAAGAAATAATTAGCGCACCGGCGCGGGACTTTTAAAAAAGGCTCGCGAGGTAGGTATATAAACTATTAGTATTTAACTTTAACTTAGAACACCGGCTAGGGAAAACGAACCTAGCGGACGGTCTATTTAAAAAGCTAGACTATATAGAGGGGGAAGTGCTTTATAAGGACGTCCTCCTTACGCTAACCTAAAAGCTACGTCTTATTAGCGAACTACCGCCTAACGTCTAATAAAAGATAATTAGCTTAAAAAGATAAAATAATATTACTAAGGTATACGTTTAAGTAGTTAAGGCCTCCCTTTATAATCCTAGCTAGATATTAGCTAGTTCTAAAAACGGGGAATCCTCTCCCCTATATTAGTAGCGTATTATAGGGCGTACTAATAAAATAGTAATAGTTACTACCATAACGACTCGAAGTAAAAAAGTAAAAGAGTTATTAGCGAACGCTCGTCGACGGTCCGGTAAGGATAAAGAGGAGTCGGATAGAGCTAGGGTTATTATACTAGAATAGTATATCCTACGCCCCGTTATAAAAGAGCTTATAAGGGGTAAAATAGCATTCGCTTCCTATCTCTCGCTAGAGACTAAAGAGCTCGTTAGAGGACTATAAGCTAAAAATAAGTTCTATATATTATAATCGGCGAGAGTTCGTACTACGGCTAGCGAGCTAAGAATATATTCGCTTAATAAATAGGGTATACTATTTTTTAAAAAAAGACTCGTTATTTTTTAAGTAAAGTCTTTTTAAATAGAAATCCTTTACTAATACTACGACGACTATAGGGTAGGTTATATAGGAGCTACGAAAACTCTCGAGCTAATCTAAAAGAAGTTTTACTAGGAAGATATTTAACGAGATATTTAAGAATACGTTAAGAACTATGAGTATTATTTAGGAGTTATGACCCTAAGATATAAGCCGTACGGGTAGCTATAGTTATTATTACTACCCTTATACCTATTTTAAGAAATATTTATAGACTTTATTACGGGGCTATTACCGAGCGCTCGTAATAATAGCGCAGAGTATAATTATAAAAGATTAGGCTATAAGTACTTAACTAGCGAGGCTATAATATAAGTATAAGTATATTATAAGACTAAAGCTTATAGAGTCCTTTATAAGGGCTCTGCTTCTTAAAAAGTTCTTTTATAATAAGATCCGTATACCGGTTGCTAAGTTATTAGCGTCCTATCGCCGGCCGTATCCCGAATTTATTATAATTACTCCCCCCTTACGTAACTTTAGTCCCTAAAGTTATTACGTAATATCTTCCTTTAACGCTAATAATAAAGCTATTAACGTTGTTATTTATAATAGATTCCGTAAGGCGTTAATAATATCCTTTTTTACCTAAGAATAAGGTATTATTCTTATTTCCTTATTTAACGGATGCTTTATTATTATTATTTAACGATAGCGCGCCGACTAGTTACTAAGTTAGTAATATATATTCGTAGTGAAGTATTCTAACCGTTATAATATATAAGAGCCTGCCTAACCTCGTAGTTATTATTATTATTAAGCTATTGATTATAGTAAAAGATTTTTCGTCCGTTACGAGTTGCGTATTTACTTTTTCTTTCCTCTTTCTATTTAGCGACCGTTTTACGAATTCTTTCTTATATAACTATACTTTTCTTTTTACGATATTCTAATTCCGTATCGTTTCTTAATTACGACTCTCTTATTATACTATTACTAAGTATCTGCCAAAATATCTACTATTTCGCGTATCTAGGATATACTTAATATAGAGTATAATCTTAAGAAGGGCTTCTACGGTCTCCGCGGCGGTGCTCTTTATATATACTACTTAGCTAGTCTATATCGTAATATTAACGAGCTTATTTATATCGCCGGCGCTCACGTCGCTAAGTATATTATTTATTAAATTAATAAAAAGAAGTGTTCTGTTATAAGTCGTCGAGTCCTCGCTAATCCGTTACTAAAATATTAGCTAACGATATTTCTTAGGTTCTTAAGGAGCTATATAACGCCGCCTAGTTTACTTAGAATACTTTTATAGAGTTTTATAATACCGAGGAGTAGGGTAGCCTTAACTCCTATAAGCGCGGCCGCGTTCTCTATACTTTTAGCTATGCTATTAATATATAAAAAAAGGTAGTTACTTATATCGCTAACCCGTTAGCGGGTAATAAGGTAAAGAAGGTCTACTTTAAATAGGCTACTCTTTAAGAGCTCGTTACTAACTGCGAGTATTTAAACTTATTAATCTTGATTACGGTAAGTCGTCGGCGATCGTTTAGTAAATTTTCTTTTTATTAACTTAAATTTCTCTTCTTAGGCTAGTATTTTTAATACTAATAATAAGACTAAGATTATTTCTTGCCTTAGTTACCTCTAGTTAGCTTATTTTTATAATAATAGCCGTGCGACCGCTTTATAAAGTAACCTTAACGCTCTAGCTTAGTATTATAAGGAAACTCCTAAGGGTATTATTATTACGCATATCTAGGAGTTTTTTATTTTCCTTACTTTTTGTAAACGCGTCGCTAAGTTCTTAGTAAATAAGGTACTTATTTATACCGTTATTATATATAGCGCTACCCCTATTTCCCGTAGTCCCGAGACTCGGACTCCTATTAAAAAGCGTACTCTTATTACTAACTATATTCTTAATAATAACGACGAGCGGGACGACTTCGGGTTTAAGTTTAATAAGTCTTAGCGCGAGGATACTAAATCTAAGGAGCTCGGTAGTAATTTAGAGAATTCTCTTTCTTAGCGTTATAATAAGCGCCGCCGCTTTAATATTAATAACTTACCGACCCCTACCCATAACGCTCTCTTTAGTATAAACGAGGGTACCCTAGCCCTTAGTCGTATTATTCTAAATCTTAATAAGGCTAGTATTACGCTCCTCCCGCTCTAGGTAAAGGCTTTACGACGGCTCGACGAGGCTATTACTCGTATTAAAGTTAAAGCCGTAGGTCGTAATAAGTAGTTCGACGTTACTAAGTTCTTTACGAATATTAATATTACTAAGGTCCCTTAGCTCGACTAAGACTACGAGAGCGTTACCTCGGATAATATCCCCCGTCCCCGACCCGTTATTAATAATAATAGCGTTACGGCCCCTACTTTGCCTTTTATTCTACCTCTTATTATAGCTCCCGTTATGCTTCTTATTATAGCTCCCGTTATGCTTTTTATTATAGCTCCTGTTATACTTCTTATTATAGCCTCTAATAGTAACTAAGTAGCGAACGCTCTGCGAACTATTATTATTAATATATATAATACTCTGCGCGACTTTAACCGCCTCTCTTTTACTCGTCGTAATATTAATAAAGTTAACGGCCTTACTTTAAGTAATTAGCTAAGTACGCGCACGAAGCCTCCCCGCTTTTTACTTACCGAGCGGACTACTATTACTAACTATTAAGCTTTAGAGGTATATACTAGAGCCGCTACTATTACCGCTAGTATTATATAGGTTACTCCCCCTACGTAGCTAGATCTTAGCGATCTCTTAGCAACGTATTACCAAGGGTTATAATACTATATCTTTTTCTTAAAGATTGCGCTAAGCTAAATAAAAAGGGTTCTATAGTATATTATTAATTAACTTATTTTTAGCGACCTTTTGCCGCGAACTTAACGTTTATTATCCTATTTTATATATACCCTTTTTTTATAGCGTTCGAATCTATTAACTATTTCCGCTACCCCTTTAAAATACTTAATAAGCTTTTACGTATTATACTTAGTAAGCTACCTAGCTTATTTAATAAGATATCGTAAGTTTCCTCCCTCGCTTTATATCGCGACGATTTCTTTAACTTCCTAAACGTCTTACTCGTCCTCTAATTCTAAAAGATTCGCCGTTTAGTTACTAACCGTTCGGCAATTTCCCTATAGCTTAAGCTAGGAAACTAAGAAAATATTATATATTCTCCGATACTACTTTAGTAAATATACTCGGTAAGCCTATTTCCCTACCCTTTTAGCTATTACTACTTTAATATATTTCGGCGCTAGTTTATTATTCTTAAATTGTATATTCTTCGTTAATAAGCTAACGACCTCTTTGCGATTAAACTCCTTTAGGGTATATTTTTTATTATAATAAGCTACTTAGCTCTTAGAAGCTTATACCTACGCTCGCGTAGCCTGGGCCCTAATCTCCCTAATTTTCTAAACCCTTTTCCGAACCCCCTAGACTATAGCCTTATAATTAGGTATATATTTAACGTACCTAGGGTAGTAGCCGTATAGTACTATATACGGGGATACCTTTATAGTAAAGTGTTAACTATTATTATATATAAACTTGGCCTCCTCTAGCTACGCTACTTACCTATTTAGCGAGCCCTCGGTATAGATCCTTAAATACTTTTTTAATATTTAATAAGTTCGCTCTATTTAGCTATCCGTTTATAAGTAGTACGTAGTAAATAGTTAGCGACGTATTGCCCGTTCCTTAGCGAACTCTTCTTAAAATGCGCTTATAAAGAACTTATTTTTATCTGTAATAATACTTTTAGGTATACCGAACTTATATTCGACCTCTCGGTATAAAATACTTATTATTTATATTACGTTAAGTATCTTAACGGTGGGTAAGAACTTTGCGAACTTTATTATATAATAAATAATAACTACGATACTATCGTACTTTGCGCCGTTACTACGAGCGCTCGGTAATAGCCCCGTAATAAAGTCTATAAATATTTCTTAGAATAGGTATAAGGGTAGTGGTAGTAACTATAGCTACCTATACGGCTTATATCTTAGGGTTATAACTCCTAAATAATACTTATAGTTCTTAACGTATTCCTAGATATCTTATTAGATATCTTCTTAATAGAACTTCCTTTAGATTAGCTCGAGAGTTTTTATAGCTCCTATATAACCTATTTTATAGTCGTCGTAGTATTAGTAAAGGATCTCTATCTAAAGAGACTCTATTTAAGGAATAACGAGTCTTTTTTTAAAAAATAGTATGCCCTATTCGTTAAGTAAATATGCTCTTAGCTCGCTAGCCGTAGCGCGAACTCTCGCTAATTATAATATATAGAACTCGTCTTTAGTTTATAATCTTTTAACGAGCTCCTTAGTCTCTAGCGAGAGATAAGAAACAAATACCGTTTTGCCCCTTATAAGCTCTTTTATAACGGGGCATAGGATATACTATTTTAGTATAATAACCTTAGCTCTATCCGACTCCTCTTTATTCTTACCGGACCGTCGACGAGCGTTTACTAATAACTCTCTTATTTTCTTACCTCGAGTCGTTATAATAGTAATTATTACTATTTTATTAGTACGCCCTATAACACGCTACTAATATAAAAGAGAGGATTCCCTATCCCTAGAGCTAGCCGATATCTAGCTAGGATCGCGAAGGGAGGCCTTAACTACTTAAATATATACTTTAGTAATATTATTTTATCTTTTTAAGCTAATTATCTTTTACCGGACGTCGGGCGGTAGTTTATTAATAAGACGTAGCTTCTAGGCTAGCGTAGGGAGGACGTCTTTATAAAGCACTTCCCCTTTTATATAATCTAGCTTTCTAAATAGACCGTCCGCTAGGTTCGTTTTCCTTAGTTAGTATTTTAAGTTAAAGTTAAATATTAATAGTTTATATACTTACCTCGCGAGCCTTTTTTAAAGGTCCCGCGCTAGTGCGCCGATTACTCCCTTAAGTACCTAGTAGTCCGTTAGGATTATAAACTTTTATAAAAGGCCCTAGAGGTAGTAAGCCTAGTACTCTAGCCCTTTTACTATAGCGAGTAGTTCTTATTAGCCCGTAGCCTATTGCTACTCCGTATCCGTAAGCTTTTATGATTAATAAGTAACGGGTTACTATTCTCTATTAGCCTATTATAATAAGATTATTACGATAGCTTTAACCGAAGCGTCGGTTTTTACTTATATAATATATTATAGGTTCTAGTATATAAGTACGGTTGCCGAAATAAAAGCGACTTTTAGCTAATTAAACGCCTCGTTTACTTCCTTAGTCTATTAGAAGTCCCTTATTTACCCCTTTTTTATTTTTAGTAATGCTATTATTAGTATAACGATGCCCGAGTATTTAGTAATGAACTTCTAATAGAAGTTATAGAACCCTAGGAATACTTAGATATCCCTAATAGACTCTAGCGCCTTTTAGTTAGCGATCGTTCGCACTCGCGACGAGTTAATCTCGATTCCTTTTAGTATAATAATATAACTTAAGAACTCGACCCTCTTTTAATAAAACGAGTACTTTAATAGTTTAGTAAAAAGCCCGTATAAACGTAGACGTTAGAGGACCTTCTTAATATCCTCTATATACTACTCCTTTGTTATTAAGTAGATTATTAGATCGTTTATATATACTATATAGTAAGTATTTAGTAGGTCGGCGAGCGCTTAGTAAATATACGCTTAGAACGTTGCGGGTACGTTCGTTAGCCCGAAAGGTATAATAATATACTCGAAGTAACTGTATCGGCTCCGGAACGCTATTTTCTATTAGTCTTCTTTTTTAATTCGGATACGGTAATAAGTATCCCTAATATCTATTTTTAAAATCTATTTCGCTCTATAAAGCTTATTTAGGAGCTTGCCAATAAGCGGTAGTAAGTATTAATTTTTTATAGTTACCTTATTTAGCCCGCGGTAGTTTACGTAGAGGCGTAGCGTGCCGTCTTTTTTTAATACAAAGAGGATCGGTGCCCTAGCCTTATTAACTAAAAGTATAATACGACCGTTCGCTAGGTTTTTAGTAATATACGCGCGAAGCTTATTAAGTTATTTCTTACTTAACGGATAAATAGGACTATACGGTAGTTTAGTACTTAGAACTAGGTTAATAGAGTGTTCTACCTTATTATATAACTGCGGTCCCTTCGCTAACTACTCGTCGAACGTTTCTATTTTTAATTAAAGTTTTAGTAATAGACCTCCTCGTAGTTTAGTCTCTATTACCCCCGCAATACTTCTTATAGTAGTAATATATAATATATATGCCCTCTCGCAATTTTTAACGATATTGCGAGCTATCGCTTCTAGTTCGGTAACTAAGATAGGCTCGTATAACTATATATTCGTTATTATATTAATATAAATACCCTCCTAGCCTATCGATAGTCGTAATAATAAGAGGTCTACTATTCTTTTATCCCTATTGACTATGGCGAATAGTTACTAAATCTTCCTTAGCTACTTATAATAGTTAATAAAGAAGAGCGTTAACTAGTAAGCTTTCCCCTAGCCTACGGCTTTACCTTAGAAGTCCCTTAACGAGGGAGCTATAGTAGTAGCCGGGGTTAACCCTAAGTAGGTTACGAGCCTAGTACTAATAATATCTATCTCGGAGTATATATTTATATTAACTTCTATTAGCCTTTCGGTAATACCTCGCAGAATTATCGCCCTGCCCTTCGTAATTATTCCTATCGGTACCCTCTTAATACTTAGCGTAAGCGTATTAGGTATATCGCCTGCGCCTACTCGTTTTTTAATAAGTCGACCTCTATAACTCTTAGCTTAGTAGTAACCCGTTAGATAGTTACTAACGTTAGCTTCGATTAGGGGTACGTCGGCTTATCGTCGCCCCTACCTCCCGACTTATTCTTTTAGTACTTACTAAATATATAGCCTATCTTATTATACGTAAAGTACTTAATATTACTACTGCGACGCTTTTATAATAGCTCGGCGCGAGCACTCTTATTATATAGCTTTTATAATATTACTCCTAGCGAGTCCCTAGAGCCTGGCCCCTTAGAGCTCTCCTTGCTCTTTTTTTTATAAAAGGGGGATATTTGACGCGGTTACTCTAATAACGGATATGGCCTCTTCTTACCGTCCTTTTATAACTAGTCGCCGCCCTTTTATTAATTTAATGACTATAGTTTATTAGCTTCGTAAGCTATATCGCGTACTTTTTTAATTAAGACCTTATAACGAATTAGGTCGTCCTATAGCTAAGATAGTAGTTTAAAAAAGAACTAGTATACCTCTACCTTCGAATTCTCTATATTTTCTATACCTAGGTTATAATAGATCGCTAACTACTTGGCGAGGAACTAGGTAGGGGTCTAGCCCTCTTTTAGCTTTTTTATCCTTAGCTCTTTATAGTATTCCCGTTCTTAAGTCTCGGGGTCTACGTACTATTAGCGAATAAACGCTAAGAAGTTGCCCTAGGAGAGGGGATCCTAGAGGCTCTTTTTGTAATTACGCTATTATGTTTATAGCGATAGGGATATCTTAAATAGGGCCTATTTAATATATTATTCTATAGTGCTTTTTATACGAAGCTTATTACCTACCTCTATAATAATAATTTAGTTTA
The DNA here is from genome assembly GCF_023278565.1 of Colletotrichum lupini. Lineage (NCBI taxonomy): Eukaryota > Fungi > Ascomycota > Sordariomycetes > Glomerellales > Glomerellaceae > Colletotrichum > Colletotrichum lupini. The sequence continues at coordinate 2,404,758 of NC_064678.1, forward strand.
CTACTTAGGTACTTGTAGACTCTTCTCCGATCGGTTTATAGTTATAAAAAGGAGGCTTTTTATATTCTCGTTAACCTAGACGCGTTATTGGCCGCTCGGTGAGCTATTAAACGAGCTCTTTGTATTAACGCCGTTCTTAGTTTTGATCTTCGATTATTATTTTTATCGTTTTATAAAAATAGGTTATTATTAGGCCCATAGGGTTTACTAAACTAGCTATCTTAGTATTACCCGCGCCTTTATGCGCGCCTTAACTTTATACGTTTAGCGATCGGTTATTAATAAACGCCCCGTTTATAATAGATAGGGTCTTTAGGGTATTAACGGGGTAACTAACCCGTAAGGGTAATCTGCCCCGATTATCTTCTTTATTTAGCTCTTCCGTAAACGCTAGTATTTAGGTAAGACTCGCCCTATAATAAGCTCGTTTTCTTAGATAGAATAGGGTCGAGTAGTCGACTCTAAATAGCTATAGCTCGTCGGTATTAATAGCTCTTTACTAACGGCTAGGTATCGTTTCGTTAACGTTCCGTTCGTTTCCGTAATTTATTATTACTTATACTAATTACTCCGTAGAGATAGAAGTTTTAGAATTATAAGAGATTAGGCTATAAGTACTTAACTAGCGAGGCTATAATATAAGTATGGGTATATTATAAGACTAAAGCTTATAAAATCCTTCGTAAGGGCTCTGCTTTTTAAAAAGTTTTTTTATAATAAGATCTGTATACTGGTCGCTAAGTTATTAGCGTCCTATTGCCGGCCGCATCCCGAATTTATTATAATAATAGTATCGTAATTATTATTTATTATATAATAAAGTTCGCGAAGTTCTTACTTACTATTAAAATACTTAACGTAGTATAAATAGTAAGTATCTTATACTGGGAGGTTGAATATAAGTTCGGTATGCCTAAAGGTATTATTACGGATAGAAATAAGCTTTTTATAAGCGCATTTTAGGAAGAGTTCGCTAAGGAACGGGCGATGCGTTACTAACTATCTACTGCGTACTACTTATAAACGGATAGCTAAACGGAGCGAACTTATTAAATATTAAAAAAGTATCTAAGGATCTATGCCGAGGGCTCGTTAAATAAGTAAGTAGCGTAGCTAGAAGAGGCCGAGTTTATATATAATAATAGTTAATACTTTACTATAAAGGTATCCCCGTATATAGTACTATACGGCTACTACCCTAAGTACGTTAAATATGTGCTTAATTATAAGGCTATAGTTTAGGGGGTTCGGGAAAGGGTTTAGAAAATTAGGGAGATTAGGGCCTAGGCTACGCGAGCGTAGGTATAAGCCTCTAAGAGCTAAGTAGCTTATTATAATAGAAGATATACCCTAAAGGAGTTTAATTATGGAGAGGTCGTTAGCCTATTAACGAAAAATATATGATTTAAGAATAATAAACTAGCGCCGAGATATATTAAAGTAGCGATAGCTAAAAGGGTAGGGAAATAGGCTTACTAAGTATATTTATTAGAGTAGTATTAGAGAATATATAATGTTTTCTTAGTTTCCTAGCTTAAGCTATAAGGAAATTACTAAACGGTCGGCGACTAGATAGCAAATCTCCCAGAGTTAGAGAACGAGTAAGACGTTTAGGAAGTTAAAAAAATCGTCGCGATATAAGGCGAGGGAGGAAACTTACGATATTTCGTTAAATAGGCTAGGTAGCTTACTAAGTATAATATATAGGAGCTTATTAAGTATTTTAAAGGGGTAGCGGAAGTAGTTAATAAATTCGAACGCTATAAAAAAAGGGTATATATAAAATAGGATAATAAACGTTAAGTTCGTAACGAAAGGTCGCTAAAGATAAGTTAATTAATAATATACTATAGAACCCTTTTTATCTAGCTTAGCGCAATTTTTTAAAAAAAGATATAGTATTATAACCCTCGGTAATACGTCGCTAAGAGATTATTAAGATATAGCTACGTAAGGAGAGTAACCTATATAATATTAGTAGTAGTAATAGTAGCTCTAGCGTATATTTCTAAAGCTTAATAGTTAGCGATAGTAGTCCGCTTAGTAAGCGAGAAGCGGGGAGGCTTTGTGCGCGTACTTAGTTAACTACTTAGAGTAAGGCCGTTAACCTTATTAATATTATGATAGGTAAGAGGGAGGTAGTTAAAGTCGCGCAGAGTATTATATATATTAATAATAATAGTTCGCAAAGCGTTTGCTACCTAGTCGCCGTTAGAAGTTATAATAAGAGGTATAATAGGAGCTATAATAAGAGGTATAACGGGAGCTATAATAAGAGGCATAACGGGAGCTATAATAGGAAGTATAACGGGAGCTATAATAAGAGGCGGAGTAAGAAGTAAAATAGGGGCCGTAATGCTATTATTGTTAATAACGGGTCGGGGACGGGGGACGTTATCTAAGGCGACGCTCTCGTAGTCCTAGTTAAGCTAAGGGACCTTAATAATATTAATGTTCGTAAAGAACTTAGTAATATCGAACTACTTATTATGACCCGTAGCTTTAACCTTAGTATGAGTAATAGCCTTATCGAGCCGTCGCAGAGCCTTTATTTAGAGTAGGAGGAGCGTAATACTAACTTTATTAAGATCTAAAATAATATAACTAAGGGCTAGGGTACCCTCGTCTATACTAAAAAGAGCGTTATAAGTAGGGGTCGGTAAGTTATTAACATTAAAATAGTAGCGCTTATTATAATACTAAGAAGGAGAATTTTTTAAATCGCTACCGAGCTCCTTAGATTCGGTATCCTCGCGCTAGGACTTATTAAACTTAAACCTAAAGTCGTCCCGCTCGTCGTTATTATTAGGAATATAATTAATAATAAGAGTACGCTTCTTAATAAGAGTCCGAGTCTCGGGACCGCGGGAAATAGGGGTAGTACTATATATAGTAACGGTATAAGTAAGTACTTTATTCGCTAAGAACTTAGTAACGCGTTTATAAAAAATAGGGAAAGTAAGAAACTCTTAAATACGTATAATAATAACGCCTTTAGGAGTCTTTTTATAGTACTAAGCTAGAGCGTCGAGGTTATTTTATAGAGTAGTTATATAGCTATCGTTACGAAAATAAGCTAGCTAGAGGCGACTAAGGTAAGAGATAATCTCAGTCTTATTATTAGTATTAAGGATACTAGCTTAAAAAGAGAAATCTAAGTTAGTAAGAAGAAAATTTGCTAAACGATCGCTAACGACTTACCGTAATTAAAATTAATAAGTTTAAATACTTATAGTTAGTAGCGAGCTCTTAAAGAATAACTTATTTAAGGTAGACTTTTTTCGCTTTATTACCCGCCGACGGGTTAGTAATATAAGCGGCTACCTTCTCCTATACGCTAGTAATATAGCTAAAGGTATAGAGAACGCGGCTGCGCTTATAAGAGTTAAAGCTACTTTACTCCTCGGTATTACGGAACTCTATAAGGGTATTCTAAGTAAACTAGGCGGTACTATATAGCTCCTCGGGAACTTAAGAGATATCGTTAGCTAATATTTTAGTAACGGATTAGCGAGGACTCGACGACTTATAGTAGAACACTTTTTCTTATTAATTTAATAAATAATATACTTAGTAACGTAAGTACTAGCGATATAAATAAGCTTGTTAATATCGTAATATAAACTAGCTAAGTAGCGTATATAAAGAGTACCACCGCAGAGACTACGGAAGCCCTTCTTAGGATTATACTCTATATTAAGTATATCCTAAATACGCAAAATAGTAAATATTTCGGCAAATACTTAGCAATAGTATAGCAAGAGAGTCGTAATTAGGAAACGATACGGAATTAGAATATCGTAAAAAAAAAAGTATAGTTATATAAAAAAGAATTCGTAGAACGGTCGCCGAATAGAAAGAGGGAAGAAAAAATAAACACGCGACTCGTAACGAACGAAAAATCTTTTATTATAATCGATAGCTTAGTAATAATAATAACCGCGAGGTTAGGCAGGCTCTTATATATTACAACGGTCGGAATACTTTACTACGAATATATACTACTAACTTAGTAACTAGTCGGCGCGCTATTACCGAATAATAATAATAAGGCATCCGTTAGATAAGGAGACAGGAGCAATGCCTTGTTCTTAAGTAAGAAAGGATATTATTAACGCCTTACGGAATCTATTACGAATAACGACGTTAATAGCTTTATTATTAGCGTCAAAGGAAGATATTACGTAATAACTTTGGGGACTAAAGTTACGTAAGGGGGGAGTAATTATAATAGATTCGGGATGCGGCCGGCGATAGGACGCCGATAACTCAGCGACCGGTGCACGGATCTTATTATAAAAGAACTTTCTAAGAAGCAGAGCCCTTACGAAGGACTCTATAAGCTTTAGTCTTATAATACACCTATACCTATATTATAGCCTCGCTAGTTAAGTGCTCATAGCCTAATCTCTTATATTAGTACGTATACTTCTAATTATACTTCTACCTACTTACTTCTATTTTTACTTGACTACTTACTTACTTACTTACTTACCTACTTACTTATTTTTACTTTTACTTAATTATTTTTATTTCTAACCTCTATTACTATATCGTTATTATTATATAGTTAATTAATAATAAATTTATTATAACTTTTAATACTAAAGGTTAATTTAGTAGGCCCTCGTAATATTACTACTCTTTTTTTATATATTAAAAGCCCTCTTATAAACGGCGCGCTTATTAATTTAATTAATACCCTTATAACTACCCTCTAGGCCTTTATTTATAACTATAGTTTTATAATCTATAATAGATTCGGGATACGGCCGGTTATAAGACGCCGATAACTTAGTAACTAATATACGGATCGTATTATAAAAGAACTTTTTAAAAAATAGAGCCCTTATAAAGGACTTTATAAGCTTTAGTTTTATAATATATTTATATTTATATTATAGCCTCGCTAATTAAGTATTTATAGCCTAATCTTTTATAATTCTAAAGCTTTTACTTTTATAAAATAATTAATATAAATAATAATAAATTATAAAAACGAACGGAACGTTAACGAAACGACGCTTAGTTATTAATAAAGAGCTATTAGTATTAATAAGCTATAACTATTTAGAGTTAACTACTTAACCCTATTTTATTTAGAGGAACGAGCTTATTATAGGATAAGTCCTATTTAAATATTAGTATTTATAAAAGAGCTAAATAAAAAAAATAATTAGAGTAAATTACCCTTACGAGCTAGTTACCTTATTAATACTTTAAAGACCTTATTTATTATAAACGGGGCGTTTATTAATAACTAATTACTAAATATATAAAATTAAGGCGTATATAAAAGCGCGGGTAATATTAAAATAGTTAGTTTAATAAACCCTATAAGCTTAATAATAACTTATTTTTATAAGATAATAAAAATAATAATTAAAAATCGAAACTAAGAATAGTATTAATATAAAGAGCTCGTTTAATAACTTACCGAGCGGTTAGTAATACGTCTAGGTTAATAAAAATATAAAAAGCCTCCTTTTTATAACTATAAACTAATTAAAAAAAAGTCTACGAGTACTTAAATAGTAAACTAAATTATTATTATAAAAATAAGTAATAAGCTTTATATAAAAAGTATTATAAAATAATATATTAAATAGGCCCTATTTAAAATATCCTTATTATTATAAACGTAATAGTATAATTATAAAAAGAGCCTCTAAGATCCCCTCTCTTAGAGCGACTTCTTAGCGTTTATTTATTAATAATACGTAGACCCCGAGACTTAAAAATAAGAATATTATAAAGAGCTAAGAATAAAGAGGCTAAAAGAGAACTAAACCCCTACTTAGTTCTTTGCTAAGTAATTAATAATTTATTATAACCTAGGTATAGAAAATAAAAAAAATAAAAATTAGAGGCATATTAGTTCTTTTTTAAACTACTATTTTAATTATAGAACGATCTAATTTATTATAAGGTCTTAATTAAAAAAGTACGTAATATAGCTTACGAAGCTAATAAATTATAATTATTAAATTAATAAAAGGGCGGCGACTAGTTATAAAAGGATAGTAAAAAGAGGCTATATTTATTATTAAAATAACCGCGTTAAATATCCCCTTTTTATAAAAAAAAGAATAAGGAGAGCTCTAAGGGGCTAGGTTCTAAGGACTTACTAAGAATAATATTATAAAAGCTATATAATAAAAGTACTTATACCGAGCTATTATAAAAGCGTCGTAATAATAATATTAAGTACTTTATATATAATAAAATAGGCTATATATTTAGTAAATATTAAAAGAATAAGTTAGGAAGTAAGGGTAATAATAAGCTAATATATTCCTAATTAAAGCTAACGTTAGTAACTGTTTAACGGGTTATTACTAAGCTAAGAGTCATAAAAGTCGACTTATTAAAAAATAAGTAAGTATAAGTAATATACTTAATATGCTTATATTAAGTATTAAGAAAGTATTAATAAAAATAAATATAAAGGGTAGGGTAATAGTTTTACGAAGTATTATTAAAAGGCTAATAAAAGTTAATATAAATATATACTCCGAGATAGATATTATTAATACTAAGCTCGTAACCTACTTAGGGTTAACCCCGGCTATTACTATAACTCCCTTATTAAGGGACTTTTAAAATAAAGCTATAGGCTAGGAAAAAGCTTACTAATTAACGCTCTTCTTTATTAACTATTATAAATAGTTGAAATTTTTTTAGTAACTATTCGCCGTAATTAATAAGGATAAAAGAATAGTAGATCTCTTATTATTATAATTATTAATAAGCTAAGAGGGTATTTGTATTAATATAATAACGAATATATAATTATACGAGCCTATCTTAGTCACTAAACTAAAAATAATAGCTCGTTATATTATTAAGAATTATAAAAAAGCGTATATATTATATATTACTATTATAAAAAGTATTACGGGGGTAATAAAAACTAAACTACGAGGGAGTCTATTATTAAAACTCTAATTAGAAATAGAGATGTTTAATAAGTAATCAATAAAGGGACCGTAGTTATATAGTAGGGTAAAATACTTAATTAACCTAATTCTAAGTATTAAATTATTATATAATCTTATTTATTCGTTAAGTAAAAAATAACTTAATAAGCTTTGCGCGTATATTATTAAAAACTTAGTAAACGGTTATATTATATTTTTAATTAGTAAAACTAGGGTACCGATCCTCTTTATATTAAAAAAGGATAGTACGCTATGCTTCTATATAAACTACTACGGCTAAATAAAATAATTATAAAAAATTAATACTTACTATTACTTATTAGTAAGCTCTTGAATAGGCTTTATAAAGCGAAATAGATTTTAAAAATAGATATTAGGGATGCCTATTACTATATTTAAATTAAAAAAAAAACTAATAAAAAATAGCGTTCCAGAGTTAATATAGTTATTTCGAATATATTATTATACCTTTCGGGCTAATAAACGTACCCGCAACGTTCTAAGCGTATATTTACTAAGCGCTCGCTAACTTATTAAATACTTATTATATAATGTATATAAATAATTTAATAATCTATTTAATAATAAAGGAGTAGTATACGGAGGATATTAAAAAGGTCCTCTAACGTTTATAATTATACGGGGTTTTTACTAAACTATTAAAGTGCTCGTTTTATTAAAAAAGGATCGAGTTCCTAAGTTATATTATTATACTAAAAAAATCGAAATTAACTCGTTATAAGTACGAATAATCGCTAACTAAAAAGCACTAGAGTTTACTAAGGATATTTAAGTATTCCTAGGGTTTTATAACTTTTATTAGAAGTTTATTATTAAATATTTAGGTATTATTATATTAATAATAGTATTATTAAAAATAAAAAAGGGGTAAATAAGGGACTTTTAGTAAACTAAGGAAGTAGACGAGGCGTTTAATTAACTTAAGGTCGCTTTTATTTTAATAACTATACTTATATACTAAAACCTATAATATATTATATGAGTAAAAACCGACGCTTTAATTAAAACTATTGTAGTAATCTTATTATAATAGGCTAATAAAAAATAGTAACCTATTACTTATTAATTATAAAAGCTTATAAATACGGAGTAGTAATAAGCTATAGGTTAATAAAAACTACTTATTATAATAAAAGGGCTAGAGTACTAAGCTTATTACTTCTAGGGCCTTTTATAAAAGTTTATAATTTTAATAAATTACTAAGTACTTAAAAAAGTAATCGGTATACCGGCGCGGGACCTTTAGGAAAAGCTTATAAAATAAATATATAAACTATTGATATTTAACTTTAACTTAGAATACTAACTAAGGAAAACGAACCTAGTGGACGGTTTATTTAAAAAGCTAGACTATATAAAAGGAGAAGTGCTTTATAAAAACGTCGTCCCTATATTAGCTTAGAAACTATATCTTGTTAACGAACTACTACTTAACGTTTAATAAAGGATAATTAGCTTAAAAAATAGAAAAATATTACTAAAATATACGTTTAAATAGTTAAGGCCTCCCTTTATAATCTTAACTAAATATTAACTAATTTTAAAAATAGGGAATCCTCTCCCCTATATTAGTAACGTATTATAAAGCGTATTAATAAAATAATAATAGTTATTATTATAACGATTTAAAATAAAAAAATAAAAGAGTTATTAATAAACGCTCGTTAACGGTCCGGTAAGGATGAAAAGGAGTTAGATAGAGCTAGGGTTATTATATTAAAATAGTATATTTTATACCCTATTATAAAAAAGCTTATAAAAAGTAAAACGGTATTCGCTTCTCATTTCTTATTAAAAATTAAAGAGCTCGTTAGAAAATTATAAACTAAAAACGAGTTCTATATATTATAATTAATAAGAGTTTATATTACGGTTAGTAAGCTAAGAGTATATTTACTTAACGAATAAGGTATACTATGTTTTAAAAAAAGACTTATTATTTTTTAAATAAAGTCTTTTTAAATAGAGATCTTTTATCAATATTACGACGATTATAGGGTAAGTTATATAAGAGTTATAAAAACTCTTAAACTAATTTAAAAAAAGTTCTATTAAAAAAATATTTAATAAGATATTTAAAAATACGTTAAGAATTATAAGTATTATTTAGGAGTTATAACCCTAAGATATAAGCCGTATGGGTAGCTATAGTTATTATTACTACTCTTATATTTATTTTAAAAAATATTTATAAACTTTATTATAAAATTATTACTAAGCGCTCGTAATAACGGCGTAGAGTATAATAATATCTTAGTTATTATTTATTATATAATAAAGTTTATAAAGTTCTTACTTATTATTAAGATACTTAACGTAGTATAAATAGTAAATATTTTATATTAAAAAGTTAAATATAAGTTTAGTATACTAAAAAGTATTATTATAAATAAAAATAAGCTCTTTATAAGCGTATTTTAAAAAGAGTTTATTAAAAAATAGGTAATACGTTATTAATTATTTACTACGTATTATTTATAAACGGACGGCTAAACGGAGCGGACTTATTAAATATTAAAAAAGTATTTAAAGATTTACGCTAAGAGCTTACTAAATAAATAAGTAATATAACTAAAAAAGGCCGAGTTTATATATAATAATAACTAATACTCTATTATAAAAGTATCCCCGTATATAATACTATACGGCTATTACCCTAAGTATATTAAATATATATTTAATTATAAAGCTATAATCTAGGGGGTTTAAAAAAGGGTTTAAAAATTAAAGAGATTAGGGCCTAGGCTACGCGAGTATAAGTATAAGTTTTTAAAAACCAAGTAGCTTATTATAATAAAAAATATACCCTAAAAGAGTTTAATTATAAAAGTCGTCGGCTTATTAATAAAGAATATACGATTTAAAAATAATAAACTAGTACTAAGATATATTAAAATAGTAATAACTAAAAGGGTAGGGAAATAGGCTTACTAAGTATATTTACTAAAGTAATATTAGAGAATATATAATATTTTCTTAGTTTCCTAGCTTAAGCTATAAAGAAATTACCAAACGGTTAGTAACTAAATAATAAATCTCCTAGAGTTAAAAAACGAGTAAGACGTTTAGGAAGTTAAAAAAATCGTCGTAATATAAAGTAAGGGAGGAAATTTATAATATCTCGTTAAATAAGCTAAGTAGCTTACTAAGTATAATATATAAGAGCTTATTAAATATTTTAAAAAGTAATAAAAATAATTAATAAATTTGAATGTTATAAAAAAGGGTATATATAAAATAAAATAATAAACGTTAAGCTCGTAATAAAAAGTCGCTCAAAATAAGTTAATTAATAATATACTATAAAACCCTTTTTATTTAGCTTAGCGTAATTTTTTTAAAAAAAATATAATATTATAACCCTTAATAATACGTTGCTAAAAAATTACTAAGATCTAGCTACGTAGGGGGAGTAACTTACGTAATATTAATAATAATAATAGCGGCTCTAGCGTATACTTTTAAAACTTAATAATTAGTAATAGTAATCCGCTGAGTAAGTAAAAAGTAAAAAAGCTTTATATACGTACTTAGCTAACTACTTAAAATAAGGCTATTAACCTTATTAATATTATAATAAGTAAGAGGGAGGTAATTAAAGTCGCGCAGAGTATTATATATATTAATAATAATAGTTTATAAAACGTTCGCTATTTAGTTACCGTTAAAGGCTATAATAAGAAGTATAATAGGAGCTATAGTAAGAGGTATAATAAGACGTATAACGGGAGTTATAATAAGAGGTATAACGAGAGCTATAATAAGAAGTATAACGAGAGCTATAATAAGAAATATAACGGGAACTATAATAAAAAGCGGAGTAAGAGGTAAAGTAGGGGGCATAATACTATTATTATTAATAATAAGTTAGGGACGGGGGACGTTATTTAAAGTAACGCTCTCGTAGTCTTAGTTAAGCTAAGGGACCTTAATAATATTAATATTTATAAAGAACTTATTAACGTCGAACTACTTATTACGACTTATAACTTTAACTTTAATATAAATAATAACCTTATTAAGCTATTATGAAGCTTTTATTTAGAGCGGGAAGAGTATAATACTAGCCTTATTAAGATTTAAAATAATATAACTAAGGGCTAAGGTACCCTCGTTTATATTAAAAAGAGCGTTATAAGTAAGGGTTAATAAGTTGTTAATATTAAAATAGCAGCGCTTATTATAATATTAAAAAAAAGAATTCTCTAAGTTATTACTAAGCTTTTTAAATTTAGTATCCTCGCGCTAGGATTTATTAAACTTAAACTTAAAGTCGTCCTACTTATTATTATTATTAAAAATATAATTAGTAATAAAAGTACGCTTTTTAATAAGAGTCCGAGTCTCGGGACTATAAGAAATAAGGGTAGCGTTATATATAATAATAATATAAATAAGTACCTTATTTATTAAGAACTTAGTAACGCGTTTATAAAAAATAAGAAAAGTAAAAAACTCTTAAATACGTATAATAATAACGCCCTTAAGAATCTTTTTATAATACTAAGCTAGAGCGTTAAAATTATTTTATAAAGCGGTCATACGGCTATTATTATAAAAATAAGCTAGCTAGAGGTAACTAAAATAGAAAATAATCTTAATTTTATTATTAATATTAAGGATACTAGCTTAAAAAAAATTTCTAAGTTAGTAAAAAAAGAATTCGCTAAACGATTACTAATAACTTATTATAATCGAGATTAATAAGTTTAAATACTCGTAGTTAGTAACGAGCTCTTAGAGAGTAGCCTATTTAAGATAGACCTTTTTTATCTTATTACCCGCTAATAAGTTAGTAATATAAATAGCGACCTTTTTTTATATATTAATAATATAACTAAAAGTATGAAGAACGTAGCCGTATTTATAAAAATTAAAGCTACCCTACTCCTTAGTATTATAAAACTTTATAAGGGTATTTTAAATAAACTAAGTAGCGCTATATAGCTCTTTAAGAACTTAAAAAACATTATTAGCTAATATTTCGGTAATAAATTAGCGAGGACTCGACGACTTATAGTAAAACACTTCTTTTTATTAATTTAATAAATAATATACTTAGTAACGTAAGTACCGGTAATATAAATAAGCTCGTTAATATCGTAATATATATTAGCTAAGTAGTATATATAAAGAGCACCGCTACGGATATTATAAAAGCCTTTCTTAGGATTATACTCTATATTAAGTATATCCTAAATACGCAAAATAGTAAATATTTTGATAAATACTTAGTAATAATATAGTAAGAGAGTCGTAATTAAAAAACGATACGGAATTAGAATATTATAAAAAGAAAAGTATAGTTATATAAAAAAGAATTCGTAGAACGGTTACCGAATAAAAAGAGAGAAAAAAAAAATACGTAACTAATAACGAAAAAAAAATCTTTTATTATACTTAATAGCTTAGTAATAATAATAACCACGAGGTTAAGCAGGCTCTTATATATTATAATAATTAGAATACTTTACTACGAATATATATTACTAACTTAGTAACTAGTTAGCGCGCTATTACTAAATAATAATAATAAAATATCCGTTAAATAAGGAGATAAGAATAATACTTTATTCTTAAATAAAAAAGGATATTATTAACGCCTTATAGAATCTATTACGAATAACAACGTTAATAGTTTTATTATTAATATTAAAAGAAGATATTACGTAATAACTTTAGGGACTAAAGTTACATAAAGGGGGAGTAATTATAATAAATTTAGAATATAGTTAGTAATAGGATACTAATAACTTAGTAATTAATATACGAATCGTATTATAAAAGAACTTTTTAAAAAGCAGAGCCCTTACGAAAGACTTTATAAGCTTTAGTCTTATAATATACCTATACCTATATTATAGCCTCGCTAGTTAAGTACTCATAGCCTAATCTCCTATATAATCGTTTGCTATAATAGTTTTAATTATATTAATAACTAGGCTACGTATTATATTTTATAATATAACTAAGACTTAGTTTATTAAACCGAAGGCGTTAGTTTTTATTTATTAAAAATATAAAAAGTTAGTTACCCTTAGTAAAGTATAGTTACTATTTATACTTAAAATAAAAAAAAATAAACGTTTAGAATTAAAATAGGAGATTATAACTACGGCCCGTCTCTATACCCGTCGGTTTACCCTACTTATTACTAGCTTTCCTCTAACTAAACTACCCTTATTAATAACTTATTAAAATATAATATTATTAAGCCTTGCAAGATCTCTATAATAATCTATAACTATATAAACGTACTATTATACTTTAAATAAAAAAACGTTTATAATAAGTAATAAAAGTAGTACTTTAACTACTTCGCTAATAGGACCTCTACTTAAGTGGTTTTTTATAATATTTAAACCCACAGCCTCTACTACCACATCTTATAAAATAAAATAAACCCCCGACTTACTTAAGGCTATACTATAGACTTATTTATAATATAAGTAGATATAGAAGCGCTTTTCGTAAGTAATTAGCTTTAATAATATATATAAAATTAATAAATTTAAAATACCTCTTTTTTAAGTTATTAATACTATAAATATTAGCTCGCTATTTAACTACGCTTTTATTATTATCTTATTAAAATATTATAAATTATACGACTTTTTTATATAATTATTCAATATAATTTAATAAGAAGTAAGAGCTTAGGTATTATATATAACTATTATTAATTATAAAAATACCCTGCGCTCGGCCCTACTCGAGGTCCTACTTACTATTTAACTCTAACTTTATATTTTTTATATTAATACGAATATAAACCTTAATATTAAATATAAATAACTAAGTAATAGTACTATAGAAATTTAAAATAAGTTTTATATTAATAAAAATAAGGAATTTATTAAAGCGTTTATATTAGTTTATAAATAGTAAAAAGCTATTACTATGATTACTTGATTATATAACTTATAAACTATAGTACTTAATAAGATTTTACGTATTAATAAATTATTTACTACTTGGTAGCTCGAGGTTACTAAGTTCGAGCATATACTTACGGGCTTTTACTAACTATAAATATACGTCTTTTATATAAATTTAGAAATTAATTTCAATACTACTTAAAGAAAGCTCTAAGCAGATTTTGCTAATTAGACTCTAGTTCTTATATACTTAGCTAATATATATATCCCCCTCTATTATTAATAAGCTTAGTATTTTATTAGTAAGTATAATAACTTTAGTATATATATAAACTCGTTTATTAAGACTGCTTATAAAAACCTAAAGTTTTATATTATTACTAATTACGTAGACCTTTATATTATTTTCTAAACAATTAATAAGATATTGGTTAACAAAGAAAGGGAGTATATTAAGGCTATTATTATTATAAAGTCACGCTCTATACCTAACTACTAACTAAAATAGTAGTTAACTAACTTAACTATTATCTCCCTTTTATTAACTCTTAACCTTTTACTACCTACTTATAGGGCGAGCTTTACTTACTCTAATACGTATAAAACCTCTTAGTACTAGCTTATATAAATAGCTAGGTCTAATATAATCTATGTTTTTATATAAGTATTATCGTTACTGAGGGGGTCTTATAGGAGCTATTTAAAGTACTAATTTATTACTTTAACCCTATATACCTCCGGCCCGTTTATTATAACTATTATAATTAAACTAATATTAATATATTAGATCTTAATATTTATATTAGCCTAGCTATTTATAGTAATTATAATATTACTTAGCTAAATTCCGTATTATTAAAAGGTACTTTACTAATCCTTAGGCGTACTTATATTAGTTATAATAGTTATAATATTGAGCTAGCTAAGGGTACCTAGCCCGAGAGGGGTAGACTTATTAATAAGCATTTTTAGCTTACTAATTACTAACTATATACTAAGAGAGTAGGTTCTCGTTAAGGTAGTATTTTAACTAGCTAACTTCTTAACTAGTTATTTAACTAGTTATTTAAGTAGTAGTTTATATATTAATAAGTTTATTTAGTAAATTTATTTAGTAGATTTATTTAGTAAATTCACTTAGCTCAAATAGAGAGTAGCTTTAGGTAATATTAGAAGTAATAAGGATAAAAAGAATTTTTATAAGCTTTAGTATAGTAAAAGAGTAATTAATATTAACTTATTCAGCCCTTTTTTAAAACCCTCTATATTACTATTAAAGTTTAGAACCTCTATAGTTAAGGGCCGCCTTTAATTATTATAAATAACTATTATAGTTAATTATTATAGTTAACCTCTATTATCGACCTTTTTAGCCGGCGCTATTACTAAAGAGGGTAGCTTACTTATTTTAAATTAAATAGCGGTTGTTATATTTAAACATTATTATATTACGTTAAGCGCGTACTTAGAATATTTTACGTATATTATATAGTTAAAAAGTATATTATATTATATAATTTTCTTTCCCCTCAACGGAGTAATCCGCCGGGGCCGTACTATATATTACGTATTAAAGAAAACTATATATATTACGTTCTATACCTAGTTACTAATTAAACTAGCTCCCGACCTTTTACTACCCGTTTAGAAAGTAAGCTATACTTATTAAGTTCTGCTAGGGGGGCTGTGTTAGTTAGCTATGCGGGCTATGTCCTATTTTTCCTAAACTAATCTAACTAATAAGAGGCTAGGGATTATTCCGACTAAATTTAGATATCACTAATTACCTACTTCTACTTCTACTTCTGCTTTTACTTACTTATTTTAACTTCGCCGTTACTACTCGCAAAAAGTAAAGCTATTATAAACTTTTAATAAAAGTACCGCTAATTAACTTAATTACCCTTACGTAATTCATAAAGATCTAGATTGATTAAGATCTTTTAATTACTATAATAAAAGCTAAGATAACTTTCGAATTATATAAGTTTATATAAGCCGGTTTTATACAAAGCTAATGATTAAAAGCTATAATTAATTACTTATTATAATTAGTTAAGGTAACTAGATCCCGTATTATATACTCCTTTTTATTAAAAATTAAAAAACCCCTTATATATTCCCTTATTTATTTTTTATTTCTACTTTTACTAGCTACTCGGGCAATTCTTAATATCGGTTATATAGTATTAATATATAGTATTAGTAAATGCTCCTACTATTTTATTAGATTTCTTTATTTTAAATATTCTTTTACTTTTTTAAACTTTCCTTTTTATAAAGTTTATAATTACGGATTAATAGTAATATTAAGTATAGTATTATTATTTTATAAGCCTATGTTTCCTTAGCTAAGTTTACGGCCCTCTAAGTAATAATAGCTTATAATAATAGTATTGGAGATACTATTATTACCGTTATTAAGAATAGTTAGCGCCGACTTTATATCTACTTTTTAATTTTACTTATATATATATATATATATATATATATTATTCTATTTTCTTTATTAAAATTAAAAAAAACCTTCTCTTCTCATCTATTATTATTACGCTATTATTATTACTATCGCCATTATTATTAAATTATTTATTTTTAAAATATATTATTAAAATACTAAGACGTTAATAACTCATCGACCTATAGGGATACTTTAAGAGATATATTTAATAGTTTCCCTTTAGGGTCCGGTACGCCTTATTAGGGGCTATCTTCGCCTTTATAAGTAAGCTAGTCTATTAGGGTTAATATCGAGTTTTTATTACGTACTTTAATAAACTTTATAACTAATAATAGCCGGCCGTACTTATTAATATTAACTAAACTTAAGATATTAATAACCCCGCCGCTACAATATATTAATCGCCTTCTTAATAACTAAATACTACCCCTTACTTTCTCTTTTTATCTTATTTAATAATAACCTCTCTCTAATATTCCTATTTAATATACTTAACTATGCTCTTCTTAAGGGAATTAACATACCGGCGTTATAAATTAATATACTAGCGTCGCTCTTATACCGACGTTACTATTCTATTTTTTAATTAGTTTAAAAAAATAGTACCTCCTTATAAAGGTAGTAAGAGTAACTATATTAATATAGCTATTCTTATTATTCTTTCTAACCTAAGCTCTAGTTTAAGATTTTTAAAAATAAAAATACTACTATAACTTACGTACTTATTTAGAACTACTATATTACTTATTTAAGATTTATAGATTTTAAATCAGTTAGTAATATAAGTTTTTAAATTTTTTAAATAGGTAGGGCTTTTTCTTATTATATACCTAAAATATATAAAAAATAAAATATAATAACATCTACCTAATTACCTCTTTTAACGTAGTTATAATAATTTATTATTATTATAAATTACTTTTCACTAACTTTATTTTTTTTAAAATACTAGGCTATATTAGCCATTTATTTATTTAATTCCCTATTATCCTCCCCTTATTAAAAACGCTAAACTAGCTCTTTATTTATTACTAAAATAAGCTTAATATGTAGCTTTAACTTAGCTAACTTATTCTTTTTATAAGCTTAGTTAGCGTCGACTTATTCTTATTCTTAAGTAAGTAACCTCGCTTCTTATTATTTATATTTTAGTTATTATAAGTAGTACGGGCTTGACTAGTTGACTAGTTTTTTTTAAATAAGGCTAGTTATAATAAAATAAGCTATACTATGTTTTTTAGCTTATTATAAAGGGATATAATAATCTTAAGGTTGAAGATTTAGTAATATAAATCTAAGGAAAACGTTTTTTAAAAACGCTACTAAGGGTATACTTTTTACTTATTAAAAGTAGCTAAATTTAATATTTTAGAGTAGATCTTATAATAATATAAAATACTTAGCTTAATTAAAATAGTATAGTTTAAACTATCCCTTTAGGGTCCGGTCCGCCTCATTAGGGGCTATCTTCGCCTTTACGAGTAAGCTAGTCTATTAGGGTTAATATTGAGTATCTTCATTACGTAATAAACTTTATAACTAATAATAGCTAGCCGTAGCCGTTACTAAGTAGAACGATCCTGCCGTAATATATTAATTACCCTCTAAATAGCTAAAAACTACCCCCTACTTTCTACCTTATTTAATAACTCCAGAATATCCTTTTTAGTCTTTCTTAACTTACTCTTATACTACGTTTTTAAAGTATTGATAATACTTTAGAGTCGGTTAAGTATTTCGAAGTTACTATATTATATAAGCTAGGTACTTATTAAAGTAATAGCTATATTAATATATATCTTTCCGATCTTTAAATTAATAATATTTAATCCGTATTCCTTAAAACGGCCGTATTATAGTTCGGGGTCCTTTAGTATAATACTTATAAAATCGAACTTCTAATTATTAAAGAAGCCCTAGGAGTTAATAATAACTACGCGTCTTAGTATTTCGATAGTATATATTTAAAGTAAACGATTTAATAGTAATAATAATAGTAATAATAATAGGGTAATAGTAATAGGGTAATAGTAATAGGGTAATAGTAATAGGGTAATAGTAATAGGGTAATAGTAATAAACAGCAAGAGAAGTAGCGTTTTTTGATTTTAATAAAGGAAACGAGGTAACGAATATATATATATATACGATTTAAAGTCAAAAATATAGTAGATATCGTGCTTATAGAGGTCGATATTATTTAATAACGGTGATAAGGGCATTTCTAATACTATTATTATAAGCTATTATTACTTAGTGGGCTATAAAGCTTATAAAGTAGTAGCGTCGGGCGCTTAATATCGCTATTAATAATCCGTAATTATAAACTTTATAAGAGGAAAAGTTAAAAAAATAAAAGATTTTAAAAAGATCAGTCTATTAAAATTGTAAGAGTATTGATTAATACTATGCATTAATACTATATAAATAATATTAAGAACCGCCCGAGTAGTTAATAAAGGTAGAATATTAAAATAAATACTCTATAGTAAGTATAAAAAGTTATAAAGTCTTTTAAAATAGGGTCGAGGTAAATATAATAAAAAGCTTATTTAATATTAAGTTTGGTAAATATTTTTACTTAGCTTAGCTATATTAATATTTTACTAATTAAAAATAGAGGGTACTAACCCTTTTTTATAATCTTATTAAGTTTTCAAAAGTTAATATAAAATCGTAAGTTATTATTATATTTTTTAATAAATAATATTTATTTTTTATTTCTACCTTTACTAGCTACTTGGGCGATTCTTAATATCGATTATATAGTATTAATATATAGTATTAATAAATACTCTTACTATCTTAATAGACTGTTTTTTTTAAATCTTTTACTTTTTTAACTTTCCCTCTTATAAAGTTTATAATTACGGATTATTAACGGCGATATTAAGCGCCCGATACTACTACTTTATAAGCTTACTACGTACCTAGCTAAGTTAGTTACCCTTTTAAGTATAGTAGCTTATAACGGTAATATTAGAGGTACCCTCGTTACCGTCGTTAAATAATACTAACCTTACGATATTTACCTTAGTATTTCTAACTTTATTTATATATATATATATTCGTTACCTCGTTTCTTTTATTAAAATCGAAAACGCTTCCTTTACTATTTATTATTATTATACTATCGCTATCGCTATTACTTTTTAACTATTTACTTTAACTATACTTTATTAAAATACCGAGACGCTAACTCGTCGACCCTTAGGGCTTCCTTAATAACTAGAAGTTCGATCCTATAAGTATTATACTAAACGACCCCGAGCTCTAAAAAGACTACTTTAATAAATATTATATTAATAATATTAACTTATAGAAAACGGATAAATATATTATAATGAGTATTACTCTTATTAACGCCCTTTTAATATAATAAAATATAAATAAGCTTAGACTTAATAATATAATTAAGAACTTAAAAAGAGCGTAAGCGAGCGTATTAAATAAGAATATTAAGGAGAGGTTATTATTAAATAAAATAAAGGAAGAAAGTAAGGGGTGGTATTTAGCTATTAAAAAGGCAATTAATATACTACGGTAGCGGGGTTATTAGTATCTTAAGTTTAGTTAGTATTAATAGTTAATAATAGCTACGGCCGGCTATAGTTAGTTATAAAGTTTTATTAAAGTACGTAATAAAGATACTTAATATTAACCCTAATAGACCAGCTTGCCCGTGAAGGCGAAGATGGCCCCTAATGAGGCGGACCGGACCCTAAAGGGTTAACTATGTTTATATTAGTTATAATAGCTAGGGTGTTAAGGGGGCCTAAGAATTTATTAAGTTTTAGAGGGGTAGACCTATTAAAGGGTATTTTTAAAGAGTCCTAGCCCGCTAGTTATTAATTATATATTAAGAGGTTCTTAATAAAGTAGTATTTTAACTAGCTAATTCCTTGACTAGTTATTTAACTAGCTGATTCCTTAACTAGTTATTTAACTAGTTATTTAAATAGTAGTTTATATATTAATAAGTTTATTTAATAAGTTCATTTAGTAAATTTATTTAGTTTAAATAGAGCTTTAAGTAATATTAAAAATAATAAGGATAAAAAGAATCTTTATAAGCTTTAATATAAAGAGTAGCTAAATATTAGCCTTTTTAGCCCTTTTTTTAAAAACTTCTATATTACTATTAAAGTTTAGAACCTCTATAATTAAGGGCCGCTTTTAACCTTTATAGCCGACCTCTACCGTTAACCTTTTTAGCTAGTACTACTACGTAAGTATATTACTTAGCTTATTATTAAGGGCAGCTTACCTATCTTAAATTATTTGTTTTTGTTTTTTATTTCTGCCTTTGCTAGCTGCTCGGGCGATTCTGAATATTAATTACACGGTAATAATACATAGTATCAATAGATACTCCCACTGTCTCGATAGACTATTCTTTTTTAGATTTTCTACCTTTTTAACTTTCCCTCCTACAAAGTTCACAACCACGGATCATTGACGGCGATCTATCTTAAATTATATAGCGGTTTTTATATTAAAATTCCTATATTATATTAAGCGCGTACTTAGGGCACATTGTGCATATTATATAATTAAAAAGTATACTATATTATATAATTTCCCTTAAAAACGTAATCCCGTTAAGGTCGATCTTTTGCGCTTATAAAACTAGAAAAAAACCACTATATATTAGTTTTATAAGCCTTATAATTAATAAAGTATTTCAATAAGTTTAAGTAATACCCTATTTTTTTATAGTTATTTATTTTACTATATTATATTCATTTTAAATATCTTTTATTATTACTTACTATCGATTTAGTATTATATATTAATATTTTTGGGGATTTATAGGTCTTTTATCCCCCCGACGGAGTAATCCGCCGGGGCCGTACTATGTATGACGTATGAAGGAAAACTAGGTATAATACGCTTTATACCTAACTACTAACTAAAATAGTAGTTAACCGACTTAACTATTATCTCCTTTTTATTAATAGCTTTTAACCTTTTATTACGTAAAGTTTTTTTAAGTTTTAACTATTTATAAAGCAAGCTTTACCTACTCTAATATATATAGGACCTCTTAATACTAGCCTATATAAGTAGCTAGGTTTAGTATAATCTATTTTTTTATATAGGTATTATCGTTACCTAGGGGGTCTTATAAGAGCTATTTAAAATACTAGTTTATTATCTTAACCCTATATACCTCTAGCCTATTTATTATAACTATTATAACTAGGCTAGTATTAATATACTAAATTTTAATATTTATATTAGCCTAGCTATTAATAGTATTTATAATATTACTTAGCTAAATTCTATATTACTAAAAAGTACTTTATTCATCCTTAAGTATACTTATATTAGTTACGATAATTATAGTATTAAGTTAGCTAAAGAGGGCGCCTAGCCTAAGAGGGGTAGACTTATTAACGGGTACTTTTAGCTTACTAATTACTAATTATATATTAGGAGGTTCTTATCTAGGTAGTGTTTTAATTAACTAACCTCTCAACTAATTATCGAACTAGCTATTTAAGTAGTAGTTTATATATTAATAAGTTTATTTAGTAAATTTATTTAATTAATTTATGTAGTAAATTTATTTAGTTTAAATAGAGAGTAGCTTTAGGTAGTATTAAAAATAATAAAGATAAAAAGAATTTTTCTAAGCTTTAGTATAAAGAGTAATAAATATTAGCCTATTTAGCCCTTTTTTAAAAAACCTCTATATTATTATTAAAGTTAAAAACCTTTATAGTTAAGGGCCGCCTTTAACTATTACGGCCGATTATTATAGCTAATTATTACGGCCGACTTTTATTATTAACCTTTTTAACTAGCGCTATTACTAAAGAAAATAGCTTATTTATCCTAAATTAAATAGTAGTTTTTATATTAAAATTACTATATTACGTTAAGCGCGTGCTTAGTGTAATGGATTCGGGATGCGGCCGGCGACAGGACGCCGATGACTCAGCGACCGGTGCACGGATCTCATTACGAAAGAACTTTCTAGGAAGCAGAGCCCTTACGAAGGACTCTGCAAGCTTTAGTCTTACAATACACCCATACCTACATTATAGCCTCGCTGGTTAAGTGCTCATAGCCTAATCTCTTACACTTAGGATATATTATATATATGAGCTACTATACTTAGAAGGGTAGCTAACTTAGCTAGGTGCGCGGGCTTATAAAGTAATAGCGCCTATTATCGCTATTAATAATTTATAATTATAAACTTTAGAAGAGGGAAAGTTAAGGAAAATCTAAAAAAAATGGTCTAGCGAGATAGTGTGAGTATTTATTAATACTATATATTAATACTATATAAACGATATTAAGAATTGCCCGAGTAGTTAGTAAAGGTAGAATATAAAAATAAATAAGTATTACCCTTATTAGTACCCTTTTAATATAATAAAGTAATATAAATAAGCCTAAATTTAATAATATAGTGGTTTTTTTTCTCTAGCTTTATAGGTATAAAAGATCGACCTTAACGGGATCACGCTTTTAAAGGAAATTATATAATATAATATACTTTTTAACTATATAATACGCATAATATATCCTAAGTACGCGCTTGATATAATATAGTAATTTTAATACGAAAACTACTATTTAATTTAGGATGAGTAAGCTACCCTACGGTAGTACTAACTAGAAAGGTTAATAATAAAAGTCGGCCGTAATAGTTAGCTATAATAGTTAGCCATAATAGTTAGAAGCGGCCCTTAACTATAGAGGTTCTGAACTTTAATAGCGACGTAGAGGTTTTTTAAAAAAGGGCTAAATAGGCTAATATTTACTACTCTTCGTACTAGAGCTCGTGAAGATTTTTTCTATCCTTCTTACTTTTAATATTACCTAAAACTACTCTCTATTTAAACTAAATAAATTTACTAAATAAATTTACTAAATAAATCTACTAAATAAATCTATTAAATAAATTTACTAAATAAACTTATTAATATATAAACTACTACTTAAATAGCTAGTTAGATAACTAGTTAAGAAGTTAGCTAGTTAAAATACTACTTTAATAAGAACTTATTTTAAAAATGCCCGTTAATAAGTCTACCCCTCTTAGGCTAGGCGCCCTCTTTAGCTAGCTCGACGCTATAACTATTATAATTAATATAAGTATACCTAAGGATTAATAAAATACTTTTTAATAATACGGAATTTAGTTAAGTAATAATATAAATACTATAAATAGCTAGGCTAATACGGACGTTAAAATCTAATATATTAATATTAGTGCAGTTATAATAATTATAATAAACGGGCTAAAAGTATATAGGGTTAGGGTAATAAGCTAGCACTTTAAATAGCTCCTATAGGACCCCCTAGGTAATTAGAATACTTATATAAAAGAATAGATTATACTAAACCTAGCTACTTACGCAGGCTAGTACTAAAAGGTCCTATATATATTAAAGTAAGTAAAGCTCGCCCTATAGGCGGGCGGTAGAAGGTTAGGAGTTTTAGTTAGTAGTTAGGTATAAAGCGTATTATACTTAGTTTTCCCTAATACGTAATATGTAGTACGGCCCCGGCGGATTGCTCCGTCGGGGGGCTAGATTTAATGATATAATCAAGAACTTAAAAAGAGTATAAGTAAGTATATTAAATAAGAATATTAATAAAAAGAGGTTATTATTAAATAAGATAAAAAGAGAAAATAAGGGGTAGTATTCGGCTATTAAAAAAGCGATTAATATATTATAATAGTAGGGTTATTAATATTTTAAGTTTAGTTAGTATTAATAATTAGTAACGGCTACGGCTAGCTATAGTTAGTTATAAAGTTTTGTTAAAGTACGTAATAAAAACTCGATATTAACCCTAATAAACTAGCTTACTTATAAAGTCGAAGATGGCCCTTAATAAGGCGGACCGGATCCCAAAGGGCTTATTTTAATTATATAAGTCTTTAATAAATTTAAATTTAATATTATACTACTTAGTATTATTAAAGAGGCTCTTATTTTGATTCTAAATAGGGGATACGAGCTTATTAATAATATAATAAAAGTAGTTAAGTTAGTTAGCTTATATATTAAAAAATAAGAACTACTCTACGGGCTAATTAAAAATATTAACCTTAGGGTTAAATATAAAGAGTTTAATATTCTTATTAATACTTATAACACTTTAGTATTACTTATATAAACAACGACCTTATTAAAACTTATTAATATAAGGAGATATTTATACTCCTTAGCTCTTATTTCGGACTATAATATTTAATAAAAAGAGTATTTATATATTTAAAAAATGGCGCCCATCGCCGTCCATGATCCGTGGTTGTGAACTTTGCAGGAGGGAAAGTTAAAAAGTTGGAAAATCTAAAAAAATAGTCTAGCGAGACAGTGCGAGTATCCACTGATACCGTGTATTAATACCGTGTAACCGATATCGAGAATCGCCCGAGCAGCCAGCAAAGGCAGAATACCAAAACAAATATATTTAAAAAATATTAATTACTTTACGTAGTTAATTAATTAGTTATTACTTAGTATTACGCCTTTTTTTACTAATGGTAGTTATTAATATAGCGAATTAATAACTTAAGATATTATCGTTCTATTTTTAGAGAATAAGATTTATAAATAATGCTAAGTAGTATTATAAAAGGAAACCTAAAGTAGGTTAGAATATTATTATATTAACTTAATAAATATAACTTAATATTTATTTTTTTATTTCTACCTTTACTAGCTACTCGGGCGATTCTCGATATTAGTTATATAGTATTAATATATAGTATTAATAAATACTCCTACTAAGACTCCACCCCACACGACGGATCACCCCCTACGACAGATCACCCAATTCAGCTAGACTTAGCCAAAACCGCTATTCTATATATATATGAATAATTGAAAAACAAATATTTTAAAAAATACACAAGCTAAAATAAAGTATAATTAGTATAGAAAAATATTTGAAAAAAATTATTATATATTATATTATATAGTAATATTTGATTTAAAATATGCTTCTAAATGTTAGTGCTTACTAGTAATTCCCATACAAACACTAACATTATACTATGTTATATAACTCTTTTATTTATTAGAAAAAATAAAATTTTAAAGTTGATTATTTTTAATAGATTTGAATTGAACTTATATATATAGTTTTTTATTAGTAATATAAGTATTATTATATAGAAATATTAAGTTATATTATAATAAGTAGTATGTGGTGGCATCGCGCCTAATATCGCCGTTAATCCGTAATTATAAATTTTGCAGGAGGGAAAGTTCAAAAAAGTAGAAAATCTAAAAAAAAATAGTCTAACGAGACAGTGGGAGTATCTACTAATACTATGTGTTAATATTATATAGCTAATATTAAGAATCGCCCGAGCAGCTAGTAAAGGTAGAAATAAAAAAACAAATAATAAGTAGTATTTTTAAAAACTTGAATTTCCTAAGCTTATGTAATTAGTATAACGCTAAAAATAGTATATTTAAGCTTCGAAAAATATTTGAAAAATTATAATATTTTAAAATACTTAGCTTTATTTATCTTTTATAAAGTTGGAAATCGTATTTTTACATAGTAAAAAACGTTGTATTTAATTTGATAATATCTTAATTATTATAATAGATTATAATTTATAAAAATCACTTTCCCTCCTATAAAGTTCATAACCACGGATTATTAATAGCAATGGGCGCCCGACGCTACTATTTTATAAGCCCGCGCACTTAGCTAAGTTAGCTACCTTTTTAGGTAATAGTAGCTTATAATAATATAGAATTAGAGATGCCCTCGTCGCCGTTATTGAATAATATTAACCTTACGATATTTATTTTAATACTTTGAACTTTAACTAATATCTATATATATATTCGTTACCTCGTTTCCTTTATTAAAGTTCTAAACGCTTCTCTTACCGTTACTATTTAACTATCTACTTATTCTTAAATATACTTTATTAAAATACTTCAATACTAATAGCTCGTTAACCCTTAGGGCTTCTTTAATAATTAGAAGTTCGATCTTATAAATATTATACTAAACGACCCTAAGCTATAAAAAGACTATTTTAATAAATACTATTTGTTTTTTTATTTCTACCTTTGCTGGCTGCTCGGGCGATTCTCGATATCGGTTATATAGTATTAATACACAGTATCAGTGGATACTCACACTGTCTCGTTAGACAATTTTTTTAGATTTTCTACCTTTTTAAACTTTCCCTCTTATAAAGTTTACAATTACGGATTGACGGCGATGTTGGGCGCCCGACGTTAATAAATACTATATTAATAATATTAATTTATAAAAAACGGATAAATATATTATTATAAATATTACCTTTATTAGTACCCTTTTAATATAATAGAATATAAATAAGCCTAGACTTAATAATATACTTAAAAGTTTAAAAAGAGTATAAGCGAGCGTATTAAATAGGAATATTAAGAAGAGGTTCTTATTAAATAAGATAAAGGGAGAAGGTAAGGGGTAGTATTTAGCTATTTAAAAAGTAATTAATATATTACGTTATTAATAACGGTTTATTTAAGCTATATTAACGTTTAATAATAGCTACGACCGGCTATAGTTAGTTATAAAGTTTTATTAGAGTACGTAATAAAGATACTTAATATTAACCCTAATAAACTAGCTTACTTAATTTCTTTTCTTCATTTTTTTTATTTATGCCTTTGCTAGCTACTCGGGCGATTCTTAATATCGATTATATAGTATTAATATATAATATTAATAAATACTCTTACTATTTTAATAAACTATTTTTTTTAGATTTTCTATTTTTTTAACTTTCCTTTTTACAAAGTTTATAACTACGGATTATTAATAGTAATATTAAGTACCTAACGCTACTACCCTATAAGCCTGCGTACCTAGCTAAGTTAGCTACTTTTCTAAGTATAGTAGCTTATAATAGTAGTATTAGAGATGCCCTCGTTACCGTTATTAAGAATAATACCGACCTTATAATATTTACTTTTTAACTTTACTCGTATATATATATATTTATTACCTCGTTTCCTTTATTAAAGTTAAAAACGCTTCCCTTACTATTTATTACTATTATACTATTACTATTACTATTACTATCTAACTATCTACCGTAAGTATTTATTTTTTTATTTTACCTTTGCTAGTTACTCGGGCGGTTCTTAATATCGATTATATAATATTAAAACATAGTATTAATAAATACTCCTACTATCTTAATAGACTATTTTCTTTTAGATTTTCTAACTTTTTAACTTTCCCTCTTATAAAGTTTATAACTACGGATTATTAATAATAATATCGGGTACTTAACGCTACTACTTTATAAGCCTACGCCCACTTAGCTAAATTTACCGCCCTCTAAGTAATAATAGCTTATAATAGTATAGTATTAAAAATACCCTCGTTACCGTTATTAAGAATAATACTAACCTTCTTACTACTAATATACGCTTTTAACTTCGACTTATATATATATATATATATATTCGTTACCTCGTTTCCTTTATTAAAATTAAAAAACGCTTCCCTCACTATCTATTACTATCGCCCTATCGCTATTACCCTATCGCTATTACCCCGTTACTATTACTATTATTATTACTATCGAATTATTTACTTATTCTTAAATATATACTATTAAAATACTAAGACGCGTAGTTATTATCGACCCCTAGGGCTTCTTTAATAGCTAGAAGTTCGATCTTATAAGTATTATACTAAAGGACCCTAAATTATAATACGGCCGTTTTAAGGAATATAGATTAGATATTATTAACTTAAAAATCGGAAAAATATATATTAATATAGCTATTATTTTAATAAGTACCTAGCTTATATAATATAATAGCCTCGAAATACTTAACTAACTTTAGAGTATTATTAATATTTTAAAAACGTAATATAGGAGTAGGTTAAGAAAGATTAAAAGGGATATTTTAGAGTTATTAAATAAAGTAGAAAGTAGGGGGTAGTTTTTAGCTATTTAGAGGGTAATTAATATATTATAGCAGGATTATTAGTATTTAGTAATGGTTATAGCCGGCTATTATTAATTATAAAGTTTATTACGTAATAAAAATACTCGATATTAACCCTAATAGACTAGCTTACCTATAAAGGCGAAGATAGCCCCTAATGAGGCGGACCGGACCCTAAAGGGCTACCGTAAGTATATTTTATTAAAATACTAAGACGCTATTAATAACTTATTAACCCTTAGGGCTTCTTTAATAACTAAAAGTTCGATCTTATAAGTATTATATTAAATAACCCCGGGCTATAAAAAGACTACTTTAATAAATATTATATTAATAATATTAACTTATAAAAAATAGATAAATATATTATAATAAGTATTACCCTTATTAATACCCTTTTAATATAATAAAGTAGTATAAATAAGCTTAGATTTAATAATATAATTAAGAGCTCAAAAAGAGTATAAGTAAGCGTATTAAATAAGAATATTAATAAAAAGAGGTTATTATTAAATAAAATGAAGGGAGAAAGTAAGGGGTAGTATTTAGTTATTAAGAAGGTAATTAATATATTATAGTAGCGGGGTTATTAGTATCTTAAGTTTAGTTAGTATTAATAGTTAATAACGGCTATGGCTAGCTATAGTTAGTTATAAAGTCTTATTAAGTACGTAATAGAAACTCGATATTAACCCTAATAGACTAGCTTACTTATAAAGGTAAAGATGGCCCCCAATGAGGCGGACCGGACCCCAAAGGGGTAGCTTACTTATAAAAGCGAAAATAGCCCTTAATAAGGCGGACCGGACCCTAAAGGGTTTATAATTTATATACTACCTAGGCTAGTACTAATAATAAGCTAAGGGCTAGCCTAGGGCTATTATAGTTTATTAATATCCAAGGTCTTTTAATAAGATACGTTTATAAATACCTTATTACTAATCTTTAAGTCGTCGGGCTATTAATAATAATTAGTATACTTTTAGTATCTTACCTAAGTAACTTTTATATTACCCCTAGCGATCTCTTAAGCTTTATAAATACCCTAGGCTATTCTCTAAGCTTTAGTATAATTAAGCTTTTTTTTAGTTAATTTAAAGCGTTAGGTTTTAGTAGCTTAGTTAAAAAATAGTTAAGGCTAGTAGCCGAATTTAACTTCGTAAAGTAACAGCCCTATAGTTTTATTAAATTAAGCTATATAAGTAAAGTTTATTATAAATATTATATTACTCTAATTATTTTAGTAATAACTAATTAGGGGCCGTAGTTACTAGAGGATATATTAGTTTAAGATCCCTATTTAGCTATTTATTTATAAGTAGTTTATTATTAATAATTATAACTTAACGTTATATAACTTATATAGTTCTTTTTAAAAATCTAATATAAACTAAGGACCGTAGTTAAAAATAATAATCTTAAGTAGCCCGAAAATTAGTAATACACGTTTATAGAATATCCTTTTTATATCCTACGTAATGATAGTTCTATAAAAAAGTATTAAAATAGCCCTTTTATTTAGTTTATTAATTATAATATATATTATATTATAGCCTTTTTAACTAGGGGGTACTATTATGAAGTTTATTAAAATATATTACTACGGGTAGTTAGGTATAAATAAAGGCCTTAGCTCCTCTAGGGGCCTATTATAAAGTTTTTAAAAATAACGGTATATATAATAGTTCTTAACGTATTAATATACGTCTATTATAAGGCTAGGCTAGTAATATTACTATTTAATTATTTTAATTACTTTATTATATTTTAAGTATACGAAGAGCTTTTATTTATAGATTTTATAAATAACTATTTATTTTAATATTCTGCCTTTACTAGCTGCTCGGGCGATTCTCGATATTAGTTATACGGTATTAATACACGGTATTAGTAGATACTCATACTATCTCGCTAGACTATGTTTTTTTTTTTAGATTTTCTAACTTTTTAACTTTCCCTCTTATAAAGTTCATAACCACGGATTATAGACGGCAATAGGCGCCCGATACTACTACTTTATAAGCTTGCCGCATACCTAGCTAAGTTAGCTATCCTTTTAAGTATAGTAGCTTATAATAGTAGTATCGGAGATGCCCTTATTACCGTTATTAAATAATATTAACCTTTATAAGTACGATATTTACTTTTTAACTTTACTTATATATATATATATTCGTTACCTCGTTTCCTTTATTAAAGTCGAAAAACGCTTCTCTTATTATTTATTATTATCGCACTATCGCTATTACTATTATTATCTAACCGTCTACTTTAAGTATACTTTATTAAAATACCGAGATATTATTGATAACTCGTTAACCCTTAGGGCTTCTTTAATAGTTAAAAGTTCGATCTTATAAGTATTATACTAAATAACCCCGAGCTATAAAGAGACTACTTTAATAAATACTATATTAGTAATATTAACTTATAAAAAATAGATAAATATATTATAATAAGCGTTACTCTTATTAGCGCCCTTCTAATATAATATAATAATATAAATAAGCCTAGACTTAATAATATAATCAGGAGCTTAGAAAGAGCATAAGTAAGCGTATTAAATAGGAATAGTAATAAGAAGAGGTTATTATTAAATAAGATAAAAAGAGAAAGTAAGGGGTAGTATTTAGCTATTAAAAGGGCGATTAATATATTATAATAGGATTATTAGTATTTATAGCCGGCTATTATTAGTTATAAAGTTTGTTACGTAATAAAAACTCGATATTAACCCTAATAGACTAGCTTACCCGTGAAGGCGAAGATGGCCCCTAATAAGGCGGACCGGACCCCAAAGGGTTATAAATAACTATAGTATATAAATTATCCTCCTTGGGTATAACGAGCTTATTATTTATTATAAGTAATTAGTTATTTAAAATCTTTTAGTACTTATAGCCCTCGGCTATTACTACTTATATTAGTATAAGTAATACTATTATTAAGTTATAGTTAAGTTTTAGTACTTTTTTAACTAATAAGTACCCCTAGAACTCGGTTTTTAATATAAGGGACTTAATAGCGAGCTTAGGCTATTATATTACGTTTTTTAATAATATTTATAACTTAATAATAATACTAAGTAATATTTACTTTAGTAATAATAAGACCTAGGTTTAGTTAGCCTTTTTAATACTTATTAAGTCTTAATATCCTTATTCTTTTCTAAATAATATATTAATAAGTATATTTTCTTATCCTAAGTAATACTAAATTTAAAAATTAAAGTTAATTAGGGCGCTAGCTTAGCGGGCTTATTATAAATTAAGGAGGCGCTTTATTATAAAAAATAAAAGTCCCCCCGACGGAGCAATCCGCCGGGGCCGTACCGTGTATTACGTATTAGGGAAAACTAGGTATAATGCGCTCTATACCTAACTACTAACTAAAATAGTTAACCGACTCGATTATTATCTCCTTTTTATTAATAGCTCTTAACCTTCCGCTACCCGCTTATAGGGTGAGCTTTACCCACTTTAACGTATATAGGACCTCTTAGTACTAACTTACGTAAGTAGCTAGGTCTAGTATAATTTTTTTTTTTATATAAGTATTATTATCACCTAGGGGGTCCCGTAGGAGCTATTTAAAGTACTAGCTTATTACCTTAACCCTATATACCTCTAGCCTATTTATTATAATTATTATAACTAAGCTAGTATTAATATATTAGATCTTAATATTTATATTAACTTAACTATTTACGGCGTTTATATTATTACTTAACCGAATTCCGTACTACTAAAAAGTACTTTACTAATCCTCGGGCGTATTTACGTTAGTTATAATAGCTATAGCGTTTAGCTAGCTAAAGAGGGCGCTTAGCCCGAGAGGGGTAGACTTATTAACGGGTATTTTTAGAGTTCTAGCCTACTAATTCTTAACTATATACTAAGAGTAGAGTAGGTTCTTGTTAAGGTAATAGTTTATATATTAATAAGTTTATTTAATAAATTTGTTTAGTAAATTTATTTAGTAAATTTGTTTAATAGATTTATTTAGTAGATTTGTTTAGTAGATTTATTTAGTTTAAATAGAGAGTAGCTTTAAATAATATTAGAAGCGATAAGAATAAAAAGAATCTTTACGAGCTTTAAAGAGTAGTAGATATTAGCCTATTTAGCCCTTTTTTTGGAAACCTCTACGTTATTATTAAAGTTTAGAACCTTTGCGGTTAAAAAAGGCTGCCTCTAATTATTATAGCTAACTATTATAGCTAATTATTATAGCCGACTTCTATTATTAACCTTTCTAGCTAGTGCTACCGTAGGGTAGCTTATTTATCCCGAATTAAATAGCGGTTTTTATATCGAAATTATTATATTACATTAAGCGCGTACTTAGGATATATTACGTATATTATATAGTTAAAAAGTATACTATATTATATAATTTCCTTTAAAAGCGTGATCCCGTTAAGGTCGATTTTTTATACTTATAAAGCCGGAAAAAAACCACTACATAAAAAATAAAAGTAGTTAGTAATTTATAATAATATCGAACTTTTAGTTATAACTAACTAGCTCTACGTACCCACTTTTCTAAATAAATAATTATAATTAATATCTTTTTATTATATATAATATAATTAAGCTTATTATTATTTATAGTTCTTAAATAAAACGTTATAGGGTACTATAAGCTATTATCTATTTATTATTAAACTAAGGCTTTAGTATATACTAAGTTTAATATATTAATTTCTAAGTATATAAATAGCTCGGGCCTAAAGTAGTAGAGTATAAGTACTATTATAAAAGCTAGCTTTAGTATTTTAAATATAGTATTATAGTTAATATTAAATTAAAAAAGGACGCCCTTATTAGTTAGCTTTGTTAATAGTTTAGTTAGGTACCCGTAGTCTTTTATAAACTTCTTATAAAAATTATAAAAACTAAGGAACGATTAAATACCCTTAAGTAATATAAATAGCTTTTAGTTCTTTATAATAAAGACCTTATCCTCGTTAGGTTATATATTATTAATATTAATTATAAAACCTAAGTACTTTATAATAATAATACTAAATTCGCACTTCTTAATATTAGCTTATAACTTAGCTTTTTATAAGTAGTTTAGTACCTTTATAACGTACTCGTAGTATTATAAAGGGTCATTTGAAAAGATTAGGATATTATTTATATATATAATATATAAATTATTTAAATACTCTATTAGTACGTTATTTATATATTATTAATATATAGTTAGTTTATTATAAAGACCGAAGAGTAGTACTTTATATTTATATACCCTATAATAAGTATAAAACGTTATAAGGTTTTTTAAAATAAGGTCGAAATAAATATAATAAAAGGCTTATTTAATATCGAGCTTAGTAAATACCTTGGCTTAGCTTAGTTATATTAATATCTTATTAATTAAAAATAGAGGGTATTAGTCTTTCTTTATAATCTCGTTTAGTTTTTTAAAATTAATATAGAATTATAAACTACTGTTATACTTCTTAACGAATAGTATTAATAATATAAAGGGCGCGTTATTAAGCTTAATAAATCCTTTATAAAAGTACTTTA
This sequence comes from Colletotrichum lupini, assembly GCF_023278565.1. Classification (NCBI taxonomy): domain Eukaryota; kingdom Fungi; phylum Ascomycota; class Sordariomycetes; order Glomerellales; family Glomerellaceae; genus Colletotrichum; species Colletotrichum lupini. Next base: position 2,438,552 of record NC_064678.1, read on the forward strand.
ATAAATAAGCTTTAGTTATTTTTAACTTAGGTATTAATTACTTATAGAGGGGGTAGTAAGTAAACTTCTCTTAGCTTTTTTTTATAAGATCTATTTTATATTTATAGCTATAGTATAGTACTAATATATTACTTACTATTTTACTAAATATGTCTATTTAAAGCCCTAATACTTCTAAGAGCTTTATAGTAATAAGGTTTTAAGTTTCTTAATTATTACTCTCTAGGGGGTCCCTTTTTTTACGCTTATTTTTAGTTATATAGTTTAATTTATATAATAATATAGAGCCTAGCTCTATATCTTCCCACTTTAAATTAATTTTAAATATTAAGGTACTAATAAAAGTAATATTTAGCGTAGTATTAGCGCCCTTATATTAAGTAGAGGTCTATGCGGGTTTATTTTTCTTTTTAAATCTTAATAGCGTATTAATAAGCGCGCGATCTATTTTTTAAGCGTTTTTAGTATTATTTAATTATTATATATATTAGTTTAATAAGCCCTATAGTTAGTAAAATATTTAAGTAGGTTTAAATAGTACCCGCTTTTTTCATCATTATTTATTAGACTATACTATATTTATTTTAAATATTTCTTATTATTATTTAACATCGATTTAGTACTATACGTTAATAACTTTAGGGATAAATAGGTCTTTTATATCTAACGAGACAGTGGGAGTATCCACTGATACTATGTGTTAATACTGTGTAGCTGATATCGAGAATCGCCCGAGCAGCTAGCAAAGGTAGAAATAAAAAACAAATATAAGTCTTTTATATCCTTAATAATAATAAAAGGGGTATTTTATAATATTAAATCCTCGGGCTATGTTAAGTACTTACGGCGTATATTCGGGTTAACTCTATATTATTCGAACTACTTCCGTCTTAAGATTAGGTCGTAGTACCCTATATTAAGTTAGAGTAGGGGTATTTTTAAAAGGACTCAATAGTTAATATATAAGTTAATAATTTATATTATATTAACGTTTTTTAATTATTTATTATTAGATTTAATAATAGGGATAGGGCGTAATAATTTATTAAATAAGGCTATCTAAAAATCTTATAATAATGGGGTTATGTAGTTATTTATAAATCCGTACTTATTCGCTTTTATATTAAGTAAGGCTTTTAAGCGAATTTTATATTTATTATATATTATTATAAGCTCGATCTTAAGAAGTTACCTTTTTATAAGATTTTATAAGTTTATTAAATAAATTACTAATCTTCTGTTTTTTTTATATTTATCCCCTAGCTAAGAGATTACTTATACTAAGGGGCCTAGTTTTCTAAGCCTAAGGTATATTGCTTATTAATAGCGTTTATAGCGGCTATAGCGGTATTTAGCGTTTTAAAATAGTCCCGGGAGACGTAGCTAGGTTTATTATAAATAAAATAGGTATTACTATTTTTAAGTTTTTAATATAGAGCCTTAGGAATAGTTTTATAGCTAGTAGTTTAGCTATAGGTATTTTACTAAGTAATACTACCTCTTTTATTTTTAATAGGGGTAGTATAAGTAAGTATAGTACTCTTTAGGGCCCTATTATTAATTAATAAGGGCTATATTATATTAACAAGCTAAGTAACGTACTTAATATACTTTTAAAAAGTCGTATCCTTATTTAAATACTTAAAAATAGCCTAGTTCTTAAAATAAATAAGGAGCTCATTATAAAAGTAGCGGTTTTATTAGGACTTAGGGAGCTTATTAATATAAATAAGCTTAATAAAAATAGAGCGCTTTTAATAAATACTTTTAAAAATAATAAAGAGGGTATTTAGTTTTTAATTGGCGTTATTTATAATAATAAGGCTAGTATAGGCTAACTTAAGTTTATATAATAAATCATTTATAATAATAATCTCGTGAAAACTAGTATTAAGTAAATAAACTTTGTTATAGTATTATTAACCTTATTAATAACGTACTTTAAGTAGTATCCGTTAGTATTAAAGTTCGCGTTTTTAAAGTACTTTATAATACGCTAGAGCTAATAAGAGAACCTTAGGCCCTTATTATTATTATTATTATTAATAAAAATAGGGATATTAAGTATTTTAAATTTATAAAAGAGCTAGTATACCGAGGTTAGGGTATTTTTATAATTACCCTAGACCTCGAGTTTAATAAGGTACTACTTTAGTATATAATAAGTATTATTACTATACTTACTATTATTAATACTAGCTATAGAGCCGTTTTTTAACTACTTAATATGCTTACTAAGTATAGTATTAATATAAAGAGCGCGGTTTAACTACTTCTTAATAATCTAAAGCTCTATAATAGCTATATATATAACTTTAATATTTCTTTTAGTTATTTTATAAAGCTACTTAGTACTATTACTTAGCTAGCTAATTATAAAAATAAATACTTATTTAAAATAGTACTAAGTAATACGTATTTTTAACTAGCTCTCGACCTAAGCCTAGAGGGTAAGGCCTTAATTTTAATTATATAGGTTTTAAATAAACTTAAAATTAGCGTTATATGACTTAGTATTACTGAAAAGGCCCTCGTTATGAATTTAAATAAGGAATATAAGTTCGTTATTAATATAATAAAAGTACTTAAGTTAATTAACTTATATAATAAAGGGTAGGAGCTATTTGATAAGCTAGTTAGAAAAGTTAACCTCGAGGTTAAATATAAAGAGTTTAATATTCTTATTAACGCTTATAATATTTTAGTATTACTTATATAAGTAACGACTTTATTAAAAATTATTAATATAAAGAAATATTTATGCTCCTCGGCTCTTATTTCGGATTATAATATATAATAACCCTTTGGGGTCCGGTCCGCCTCATTGGGGGCCATCTTCGCCTTTATAAGCAAGCTGGTCTATTAGGGTTAATATTAAATATCTTTATTACGTACTTTAATAAAACTTTATAACTACCTATAGCTAGCCGCAGCCGTTACTAACTATTAATACTAACTAAACTTAAATTACTAATAACCCCGCTACTATAGTATATTAATCGCCCTCTAAATAATTAAAAACTACCCCCTATTTTCTACTTTTTTTAATAATATTAAATTTTTCTTTTTAATCTTTCCTAATTTACTCTTATATAATAATTCTAGAGTATCAATAATACTTAGGAGTCGGTTAGGTATTTCGAGGTTATTATATTATATTAATTAAGTATTAATAAAAGTAATACCCCTTTAGGGTCCGGTCCGCCTCATTAGGGGCCATCTTCGCCTTTATAGGTAAGCTAGTCTATTAGGGTTAATATCGAGTTTTTATTACGTAATAAACTTTATAACTAATAATAACCGGCCGCAAATACTAACGATCCTACTATAATATATTAATCGCCCTTTTAATAACTAAATATTACCCCTTATTTTCTCCCTTTATCTTATTTAATGATAACCTCTCCCTATTATTATTTTTATTTAATACGCTCGCTTATGCTCTTTTTAAACTCCTAATTATATTATTAAGTTTAGGCTTATTTATATTACTATATTATATTAAAAGGGCGCCGATAAGGGCGACGCTTATTATAATATATTTATTTATTTTTTATAAGTTAATATTACTAATATAGTATTTATTAAGGCGGTCTCTCTATAGCTCGGGGTTATTTAATATAATACTTATAAAATCGAACTTTTAGTTATTAAAGAAGCCCTAAGGGTCGACGAGTTATTAATAACGTCTTAATATTTTAATAAAGTATACTTAAAGTAAACGGTTAAATAGTAATAGTAATAGTAATAGCGTAATAGTAATAAACGGTAAGGGAAGCGTTTTTTAACTTTAATAAAAGAAACGAGGTAAGGAATATATATATATATAAGTAAAGTTAAAAGTGCGGTAGATATCGTACTTATAGAGGTCGATATTATTTAATAACGGTAATAAGGGCATCTCCGATGCTACCGTTATAAACTACTATACCTAAAAGGGTAGGTAACTTAGCTAGGTACGCGGGCTTATAAAGTAGTAGTATCGGGCGCCTATTACTATCTATAATCCGTAGTTATAAACTTTATAACAGGGAAAGTTAAAAAGTTAGAAAATCTAAAAAAGATAGTCTAGCGAGATAGTATAAGTATCTACTAATACCGTATATTAATACTATATAACTAATATTAAGAATCGCCCGAGCAGCTAGTAAAGGTAGAATACTAAAACAAATAAAAATAATACCTATATTAATATATATATTTTAAATCTTTAAGTTAATAATATCTAATCCGTATTCCTTAAGACGACCTTATTATAGTTAGGGGTCCTTTAGTATAATACTTATAGGATTAAACCTCCAGCCCTTAAGGCATCCCTATAGATTAATAAGTTAGTATTTTAGTATTTTAATAATATATATTTAAAGTAGATAATTCGATAGCGATAGTAATAGACAGTAAAAAAAGTAGCGTTTTTTAATTTTGATAAAAGAATCGAGGTAATAAATATATATATATATACGAGTCGAAGTTAAAAACGTAGTAGATATTAATAAGGTTAGTATTATACTTAATGACAGTAACGAGGGTATTTCTAATACTATACTATTATAAGCTATTATTACTTAGAGAGTAGTAAACTTAGCTAAGTAGGCGGCTTATAAGGTAGTAGTATTAGGTACTTAATATTACCGTTAATTTATAATTATAAACTTTATAAAAGGGAAAGTTTAAAAAGGTAGAAAATTTTAAAAAATAGTCTAACGAAATAGTATAAGTATTTACTAATACTATATATTAATACCGTATAACCGATATTGAGAATCGCCCGAGTAGCTAGTAAAGGTAGAAATAAAAAATAAATAATATATAATAAAAGGGGTATATATATTTAGGGAGTATTAATTACTTTACGTTATTAATTAGTTAGCTATTACTTAGCGTTACGCTTCTTTTTAATAAAGGTAGTTATTTATTATAATATATTAAATAAGTTAAGATATTATCGTTCTGTTTTTAAAAAAAGAATTATAATAGACGTTAAGTAGTATTATAAAAGGGAACTTAAAATAAGTTAGAACGCTACTATATTAACTTAATAAATATAACTTAATATAAAGAGAGAAAAAATAGATTTATTTTTTTTATTTCTACTTTTATTAGCTACTCGGGCGGTTCTCGATATTAATTATATAGTATTAATATACGGTATTAATAAATATTTATACTATCTCGGTAGACTATTTTTTTGGATTTTTTACTTTTTTAACTTTCCCTCTTATAAAGTTTATGATTACGGATTATTAATAGTAATATTAAGCGCCCGATACTATTACCCTATGAGCCCGCGCACCTAGCTAAGTTAGCTACCCTTCTAAGTATAGTATCTTATAACGGTAGTATTAGAAATACCCTCGTTACTATTGTTAAGAATAATACCGACCTTTATAAGTATAATATTTGCCCTAATATATATATATATATATATATTTGTTACCTCGTTCTTTTTTTAAAGTCGAAAACGCTACTTCCCTCGCCGTTACTATTGCTATTACTATTACTATCTAACCGTCTACCTTAAGTATATTTTATTAAAATACCGAAACGCTAATAGCTCGTCGACCCTTAGGGCTTCCTTAAAGGCTAAAAGTTCGATCTTACGAGTATTATACTAAACGACCCCGAGCTATAAAGAGACTACTTTAATAAATATTATATTAGTAATATTAACTTTTAAAAAATAAATAGATATATTATAATAAGTATTACCTTTATTAGTACCTTTTTAATATAGTAAAGTAATATAAATAATCTTAGATTTAATAATATAATTAAAAACTTAAAAAGAGTATAAGCGAGCGTATTAAATAGGAATATTAAAATGAAGAGGTTATTATTAAAGAAAATAAAAAGAGAAAATAAGGGGTAGTATTTAGTTATTGGAAAGGTAATTAATATATTATAATAGTAAGGTTATTAATATCTTAAGTTTAGTTAGTATTAATAGTTAATAACGGCTATGGCTAGCTATAATTAGTTATAAAGTCTTATTAAAGTACGTAATAAAAACTCGATATTAACCCTAATAGACTAGCTTACCCGTAAAGGCGAAGATGGCCCTTAATAAGGCGGACCGGACCCTAAAGGGCAAAAAATAGATTAATAAGCGGAATCTAGGGCGCTAGGCTTTTAGGCCTAGCAGTCTAGTAGTTACGTAACCCGTGGGGGGTCCGTTAGGTGCCTGAGGCCTAAGTGCTAAGGGACCCAGTGCCTAGCGCCGTAATAATATATTACGCCTTTATATAAACTACTATAAGCTAAATAAAATAATTATAAAAAATTAATACTTTTTACTACTTATTAATAAGCTTTTAAATAGGCTTTATAAAATAAAATAGATTTTAAAAATAGAAATCAAGGATACTTATTACTATATCTAAATTAAAAAAGAAAACTAATGCGTTCTAGAGCTAATGTAATTATCTTAAATATACTATTATACTTTTTAAACTAATAAATATACCCGCGACGTTCTAAGCGTATATTTACTAAACGCTTATTAATTTATTAAATACTTATTATATAGTATATATAGTAGTTTTTTTCTAACTTTATAGGCGCAAAAGATCGACCTTAACGGGATTACGCTTTTAAAGGAAATTATATAATATAGTATATTTTTTAATTATATAATATACGTAATATACCCTAAGTACGCGCTTAACATAATATAGTAATTTTAATACGAAAACCGCTATATAATTTAGGATAGGTAAGCTACCCTTTTTATTTTATATAGTAGCGCTAGTTAAAAAGGTTAATAATAAAGGTTAGTTATAATAATTAGTTATAATAGTTAGCTATAATAGTTAAAGGCGGCCCTTAACTATAGAGGTTCTAAACTTTAATCATAACGTAGAGGTTTTTAAAAAAAAGGGCTAAATAAGTTAATATTTACTACTCTTTGTACTAAAGCTTATAAAAATTCTTTTTATCCTTATCGCTTTTAATATTACTTAAAACTACTCTCTATTTAAACTAAATAAATCTATTAAATAAATCTACTAAATAAACTTATTAATATATAAACTACTACCTAAATAGCTAGTTAGATAACTAGTTAAGAGGTTAGCTAGTTAAAATACTACCTCGACGAGAACCTATTTTAAAAATACCCATTAATAAGTCTACTTTTCTTAAGCTAGGCGCCCTCTTTAACTAGCTTAATACTATAGCTATTATAATTAATATAAGTACGCCCGAGGATTAGTAAAGTACTTTTTAATAATACGGAATTTAGCTAAGTAATAGTACGAACGTTATAAATAGCTAGGCTAATATAAATATTAAAATTTAGTATATTAACGCCGGCTTAGCTATAATAATTATAATAAATAAGCCGGAGGTATATAGGGTTAGGGTAATAAGCCGGTATTTTAAACGGCTCCTACGGGACCCCCCGAGTAATAATGATACTTATATAAAAAAATAAATTATACTAGACCTAGCTACTTATGCGGGCTAGTACTAAGAGGTCCTGTGCGCGTTAGAGTAGGTAAAGCTCGCCCTATAGGTAGCTAGAAGTAGCGGAAGGTTAGGAGCTGTTTTAGTTAGTAGTTAGGTATAGAGCGTATTATACCTAGTTTTCCCTAATACGTAATATACGGTACGGCCCCGGCGGATTGCTCCGTCGGGGGGACCTTACGACTTATAAATATAGCTTTAGGAAAGCTATCTATAACTATAATATTATTTACTTAGTACTCGTAGCCTTAACTTTTATTAATATACTTACTACGACTAGCTAGCCGTAATATAAATATATTATAATAAGCGTTACCCTTATTAGTACCTTTTTAATATAAGAAAGTAGTATAAATAAGCCTAGACTTAATAATATAATTAAGAGCTTAGAAAAAGCGTAGTTAAGTATATTAAATAAGAATATTAAAGAGAGGTTATTATTAAATAAGAAAAAGGGAGAAAGTAAGGGGTAGTATTTAGCTATTAAAAAGGCGATTAATATATTATAGTAGCGGGGTTATCAGTATTTAATAACGGCTATAGCCGGCTATAGTTAGTTATAAAGTTTTATTAAAGTACGTAATAAAGATACTTAATATTAACTTTAATAGACTAGCTTGCCCGTAAAGGCGAAAATAGCCCTTAATAAGGCGGACCGGACCCTAAAAAGATTATAAATAGTATATTACTTTAGTTATTTTAATAATAGTTAACTAAGGGCCGTAGTTATTAAAAAATATATTAATTTAAAATCTCTATTTAACCGTATATTTATAAGTAATTTATTATTAATAATTATAATTTAATACTATAAAGCTTATATAATTCTCTTTAGAAATTTAATATAAACTAAAGGCCGTACTTAGGAATAATAATTTTAAGTAGTTTAAAATAATTAATAATACTCGTTCATAAAATTTCTTACTTATATCCTACGTAATAATAATTTTATAATAGAGTATTAAAATAGCCCTTTTACTTAGTTTATTAATTATAACGTATATTATATTATAACCTTTTTAATTAAGAGGTATTATTATAAAATCTATTAAAATATTTTATTATAGATAGTTAAATATAAGTAGAGGCCTTAGCTCCCCCGGGGACTTATTATAAGGTTTTTAAAAATAATAGTATATATAATAGTTCTTAATATATTAATATTTTTTTTATTCTACCTTTACTAGTTATTCGGGCGGTTTTTAATATCAATTATATAGTATTAATACATAGTATTAATAGATACTCTTACTATCTTAATAGACTATTTCTTTTTAAATTTTCTAACTTTTTGACTTTCCCTCTTGTAAAGTTCATAACCACGGATAATATATTAATATATATTTATTATAAAGCTAGGCTAGTAATATTATTACTCAATTATTTTAACTACTTTATTATGCCCTAAGTATATAAAGAGCTTTTAATTATAGACCTCGTAAATAATTATAATATATAAATTATTCTCTTTAAGTATAACGAGCTTATTATTTATTATTAATAATCCGTTATTTTAAATCTTCTAGCGCTTATAACCCTTAGTTACTAATACTTATATTAAATTAAGTAAGATTATTACCAAGTTATAGTTAAGCTTTAGTACTTTTTAAATTAGTAAGTACCCCTAGAGCTCGTTTTTTAATATAAAGGACTTAATAACGAGCCTAGGCTATTATATTGCGTTTTTTACTAATACTCATAACTTAGTAATAATATTTAGTAATGATAGCTTTAGTAATAGTAGGACCTAGGTTTAGTTAGCCTTTTTAAGTACTTATTAAGTCCTAATATCCTCGTTCCTTTTTAATAATATATTAATAAGGATATTTTCTTACCCTAGGGAATACTAAATATAAAAATTAAAATCAATTAGGGTACTAGTTTAGCGGGCCTATTATAAGTTAGAGAGGCGCTTTATTATAAAGAATAAACGCGACTAGTAGTTTATAATAATATTAAACTTTTAATAATAACTAATTAGCTCTATACGCTACTCCTCTAAATAAATAATTATTATTAGTATTTCTTTATTATATATAATATAATTAAGCTTTATACTATTTATAATTTTTAAATAGAACGTTATAAAGTACTATAGGCTATGATTTATTTATTATTAAACTAAGGCTTTAGTATATACCGAATGTAATATATTAATCTCGAGGTATATAAGTAGTTTAGGTTAATAATAATAAAGTATAAGTACTATTATAAGGGCTTATTTTAATACTTTAAACGTAGTATTATAATTAATATTAAATTAAAAAAGTATACCCTTTTTAATTAGCTTTATTAATAATTTAACTAAGTACTTATAGTTTTTTATAAACCTTTTATAAAATTTATAAAAGCTAAGGAACGATTAGATACCCTTAAGTAATATAAGTAGCTTCTAGTTCTTTATAATAAAGACCTTATCCTCGTTTAGTTATATATAGTGGTTTTTTTCAGGCTTTATAAGCGCAAAAGATCGACCTTAATAGGATTACGCTTTTAAAACAAATCACACGATATAGTATACTTTTTAACTATATAATATACGTAATATACCCTAAGTACGCGCTTAACATAATATAGTAATTTTAATATAAAAACCGCTATATAATTTAGAATAAGTAAGCTACTTTATAGTAGCGCCGGCTAGAAAGGTTAATAATAAAGGTTAGTTATATGTTACGATTTAATATATATAATAAGGTTAGGGCCTCGCCCTATAGGACCTATAGCGGCTACTATACTATATATATAGAAATATAGATTTAGAGTAACTCCTCTTAGAATAGAAGAACTATAAATAAGTTACGTAATTATAATTATATAATAAAATAAAAAACGGACGCTCGTAAATAAGTAGGATAAACGATTATAAATAAGTAAGATAGACGACCGTTTAGTAAATAGTTAGATAATAATAAATAGGAATATCATAAAAGATATATTTAAAAACGAGATTTATATATAATATAGATTTAAGCTGGGCTCAAGGATAGACTTCTTATAGCTTTTTTAATAATTAACTTAGTATTAGATCTTACGATTATTTTTAATTATTTTTATTAAAAACCCTTTTTAATAAGACTACGATTAATTACCGAAGCCTTACTTTTTTTATAATTTATAAATATAGTTTTAGGGAAGCTATTTACGACTATAATACTATTTATTTAGTATTTATAGCTTTAACTTCTATCAATATACTTATTATAACCAGCTAGTTATAATACTTTAATTATTTTTATTTAGTAAGATTATTTTATAAAAACTAACTGAATAGTACGAATATATCGATTATTAATAATAATAATATAGCGTAGCTTATTAAGGTAACTATACTTACTATTTAGTAACTATATAATATAATACTTAAACTTAAGAACGAGAATAAGTAATTTTATACTTAGTTTATAATACCCCGACCTTTCTTAATACTTAGAGCTAAGTACCCTAAACTAGAACTTTACAATAGGTCCCCGGATATTTTCTAAGGATTTTCTATTTAAACTAGGGCTTATTTATATTACTATAGAACCTTTTTTATTACTAAAGCTAATAAGGTTTATTATATAGCTTTATTCTTTAAAAAGAATACCCTTACTTAGTTCGAACCCTCTATAAAAAACTACCTCGAGAACGAACGTAATATTTAGGACGAAAATACTAAAAAGATTTTTAATGATTATAATAAGTTTAAAAAAAAACTTAAAAAAACTTTTAGTAACCCTAATAAAGAACGAATTACTAAACAAAAGCTTATAACCCTTATATAAAAAGGATTAGTTAATAAGTATATATCTAAATTTCGATAGATTATTTTTAAGCTTAATTAGAGTAATAAAATACTTATAATAGCCTTTTATTATAGTTTAAAAAAAGAAATTAAGGACGACTTTTCTTAATAAGACCGGCCCGATAAACTTTATAATTATATTAATATAATTATTAAAATTAATAATTAATTTTATAAACGATACTTTAAATAAAAAAGTAAAACGCTTAGAATAACCGATCTAAGCTTAATAATAAACGTAAGTATAGACTAATAATTATTATAACTAAGTATTATAATAGACTTATAAATCTTAGCGTTACTAAAAGAGAATAACCTCGCTAAAAAAAGGACTTTAAGTACTATAACTACGATAAGCTAAAATATATAGCTAGAAATTACTAATAACCTAAGTATATTTAATACTAACTTATTTTAAAAAAGCGAGCTAATATTATAAATAAAGAAGTCCTTTATAAATAACTTTTATAAATAGCTTATTACGACGATAACTACCTCGTTTACTAAGATAATAAGGCATAAATGTGATAGTACCCGAAGTAATTTAAGAATATAAAACGACTTAGATAAAATATTATATTATTTATTAAGACCTTAATAATAGCAACTAAAAAAGAAAAAATACCTACTTACTGACCCTATATTCTTAAAAAGAATAATATTAAATATATTATTATACTCTTTTAAACTTATAAAAATATAAAAGAGAAAGCTAAAATAGACCCTATTATAAGAGATACGCTTTATTTTTTTTAAAAATAGATTAAATAAAGACTCCCAGTTAATATAAAAAATAGCTCTTTAAATTTTGAAAAAAAGGACCTAATATAGAAGAAATTATAAATAGCCTCGTTTATATAACACGATAAAATTATATAAATTAGAAATAATTCATTAAGTTTAAAAAAGAACTCGATTTAAATAAAATCCTAACTAAGTCTATTTATATAATATAATAGGTAAATAATAATAAAAAACTTATTTATAAAGTTAAGGAGTAGTTTAAAGACCTCTCGTACGAAGATAAGATCGAAGTACTTAAGAGACTAATTTTTAATTTTAAAGTTATAAAAGAAAGAAAAATTAATTTTAACTTTAAAAAAGAAGATATTAAAATAAGAACTAGTTTTTTTTATTTTAATAAAATAGAATTATTTTATAATTTAAATAAACTTCGTAACGTTACTTAACGACGTGCTTAAATAGAGATCGATTATAAAGTGCTACTTAGTATTAATAATACTAGCTCTAAAGAGGACGATAACGAACTATAGTATAAATATATTTATTTATTCGAGGATAACTAAATTATTTAGTTTTATAGAACTAAAGAATATAAAAAGGTTATAATAACCCCCTATATAAATAAAAACTACTCTTTACTTAACCCCGAAGACCCCTTTTATAAGGAATTATTTTAGGTAGAATACCTAGATAATAAATACTTTTAGTACCTCGTATATAAATAAAATAGTCGCTTTTACTTATAAAGACGTAATAATAAGCTTATTAAAAATATTTATATGAAAAACTAACTACTTAGCTAGACGTTACTAAGCTTTAATAACGACAATAAAGTAATATTTAGCCTAAACCTTAGCTTTTTTATAAAATACTTGAATAATAAGTATATAAAATAAGAAAACTATAAATATAACTAATACTAAGTTTATTATATTAGAAAAGCTAAGGCTTAGAAAAAATAATAAGAACTATATAAATAAGGCGCTCGGTAAAAAAAAGCGTATAATAAAAAACTAAAAAGCTAATTATAAAAGAACAATAAAAAGCGAAAATAGAAAAAAGTTTTTATATATAATTAGATAACGTAACGACGTATATTTATAAATTAATTTTAATATTTATAAACGAGAATTAAATACTATTATTAATAATAGCGTATAAAAAACCTATATTTTACTAAAAGTAATATATAAACTTAATTTATTATAAGTATAAAAAGAAAACTTATATTAATTATAAATAGTAAAAAGAGAACGAGTTAATTATAACTATAAATATATTAATTAAAAGACCGTATACTTTTTAATATATATTAATAATTAATAAGAATAATTATAATACGATATTATAAAAATCGGAGATATCGACGTTATCCTAAGAATCTTATAGTTATAAAAGCATAACTTATAAATAGATTAGATTACTAATTAAGTCCTTTAGGAAAATTTAGTTATTAAACGACTTTAAAAAAAAGGGTTTAAACGGATTTTTAGGAACTTTTAAAAAACGAGAATAAATATAATATATAACTTTTATTAAAATAGTAAACAGCTTTAGGAAGTTTATAACTAGTATTAATAATCGGGGATTATAATAATTCTAAATTATACCTAAAGAGTATTAAATATATATAAAATTATTTATAGAACCTAAAGAAATAGGATTATTAGAATATAGTAGTTAGGATATAAAAATCGAACTTAAAAAAGAACGTAATTTAGGTTCTTTCTAATATATTTAATAAATTAAGAAGAATAAGAATATCTTAACGAATATATTAATAAGAAACTTAGAAAAGGACTTATTTAACTATCGAATTCTCTTATAAGATTACTCTTATTCTTTATACTAAAAAAAGGAGTAAAGAAATAAAAACTAGTTATTAACTATAAAAAACTTAACGAAATTACAAAAAAGAATTACTATTTTTTATTATTTATTACTAAGCTTAGAGATCTACTTTATAGAGCTAACTAGTTTATTATTATAGATCTTAAAGAAGTATTTAATTAGATTTAAATTAAAAAAAAAAGATAAATAGGAAATAGTATTTTAAACTTATAGAGGACTCTTTAAGTACCTCGTTATACCCTTTAGACTTACTAATACTTTAATAACTTTTTAAATAATAGTTAACTACGTACTCTAAGAGTATATCGATATTTTTATTATTATTAATATTAATAACGTTCTTATCTTTTCCCCTAACTTTAAAATATATAAAAAGTATATTTATATAGTATTTTAAAAACTCTAAAATACTAACCTATATACTAAACCCTCTAAGTACGAGTTCTATATATAAAAAATAAACTTCTTTAAACATATTATTATACTAAGATAAATCTATATATAAGTATTAAAAATAGAAATAGTTAAGGACTAGCTTATATTATAAAACGTTAAGGACGTATAAAGATTTTTAGGATTTATTAATTTTTATTAACGATTTTTTAAAAACTATATTAATATAATTAGACCCCTTAATAACTTAATATAAAAAGATACTCTATTCGTTTAGGACCCTAAGTATAAAAAAGTATTTATTAAGGTTAAAAATATAGTCGTTTTTAAACTAATTATTATAATCCTAGACCCTTAGAAACTTTTTAAAATCGAGACCGATACCTTAGATTTTACTATAAGAGTAGTCCTAAAATAACGAAACGAATAAAAAAAGCTTTATTTATATTATTTCTATTTTAAAGTATTTTATAAAATAGAATTAAATTAGTAAATCTATATAGTGGTTTTTTTCCGGCTTTATAGGCGTAAAAAATCGACCTTAACGGGATTACGCTTTTAAAGGAAATTATACGATACGGTATACTTTTTAATTATATAATATATATAATAGTCTATCGAGATAGTGGGAGTATCCATTGATACTGTATATTAATACTGTGTAATCGATATTGAGAACCACCCGAGCAACCAGCAAAGGCAGAATAAAAAAAAACAAATAATATATATAATATACCCTAAGTACGCGCTTAACGTAATATAGTAATTTCGATATAAAAACCGCTATACAATTCGGAATAAGTAAGCTACCCTCTTTAGTAGCGGCGCCGGCTAGAAAAGTTAACGGTAAAAGTCGGTTATAATAATTAGCTATAATAATCGGTTATAATAGTTAGAAGCGGCCCTTAACCACAGAGGTTTTAAACTTTAATAACGTAGAGGTTTTTTAAGAAAAGGCTAAATAGGCTAATATTTACGTACTAAAGCTTATAAAAATTCTTTTTATTCTTATCGTTTCTAACATCGCCCAAAGCTACTCTCTATTTAAACTAAATAAATTTACTAAATAAATTTACTAAATAAATTTACCAAATAAACTTATTAATATATAAACTACTACTCTACTCCTAGTATATAGTTAGTAATTAGTAAGCTAGAACTAAAGATACTCGTTAATAAGTCTACCCCTCTCGGGCTAAGCGCCCTCGGCTAGCTCGACGCTATAGCTATTATAACTAATATAAATATACCTAAGGATTAGTAAAGTACCTTTTAGTAGTATAGAATTTAGCTAGGTAATAGTATAAATACTATAAATAACTAAGCTAATACGGACGTTAAGATTTAGTATATTAATATTAACTTAAAAATTATATTTTATAGAGTTAGAAATCCCTCTAATACGGGCTATATTATAAATATAATAGAATATATAAGGGGCCCCCTAATCCTTAATAAGAAGGAGTATATAATATAAGATTTAGCTACTTACGCGGGCTAGTACTAAGAGGTCTTATATATATTAAAATAGGTATAGCTCGCTCTCTAGACGGGCGGGGGAAGGTCGGGAGCTATTTTAATTAGTAATTAGGTATAGAGCGCAATATACCTAGTTTTCCTTGATACGTAATACATAGTACGGCCCCGGTAGATTACTCCGTCGGGGGGATTAGTAAATCTATAATAAAAAACTAATAGCTATTATTAAAGTATTTTAAAAATAGAAACTATAGTTATTTAGAACTAAGTACGAAGTTATAGTTTATATAAACTATAAGATCTTTATAAACTTTATAATAAATAAGAACTTAAATAAACGGTAAGTTAGATAGAGCGAATTCCTATTTAAATTTAATTTCTAAATTATTTATTAAAAAGGTTTAGAAAATAGTAAAATAGACGTTCTTAGTAAAAGACCTAATTATAAAATCGCGGTCCTTAAAAAAATATAAGTTATTTTTAAATAAAAAAAGGTTAATAGCTTTATATTAATTATAAAGCTTTTTATAATAACTAGAATATCGCCGTTAATGATCCGTGGTTATGAACTTTGCAGGAGGGAAAGTTAAAAAGTTAGAAATTTTTTAAAAAAATAGTCTATCGAGATAGTGGGAGTATCTATTGATATTGTATATTAATACTGTATAATCGATATTGAGAACCGCCCGAGCAACTAGTAAAGGTAGAAAAAATAAAAATAAAAAAAATAAACTAATAGATAGATAGAAAGGATTAATTAAACTTTCGAGATATACCTTCGTTATTATATAAACTACGACTAGGATAATTGGGTAGTACTTTTATTAATAGCCCAGTTCGTATATAATAATATAGTTAGTAAAAATATAAAAGAATTTCCGTTTTACTTTAATTATAGATTTTAATTAATAGTATATAAAGAAGTATAATAAGGATTATAAGCTATAAAAACTATAATAAACGTAAGTAAACTTAAGGAGATTTATAAATAAGTTTTATTAAACCTCGAGTTTATATAATAATATATAAAAAAAAATATAGATAGATTAAGAATTAGAGGACTATTTTTAAAAAAGGGGGATAGTACCTATTTCTTTTATTATAATATTAAAACGAAATAACTAAGCTATAAATTAAATTATAAAAAACTTAAACTTTTCGAAATTATTAAGAAAATCTTACTAGTTAATTACGAATTAAGATTATTAAATACGATACGATACTATTCTGTTTTTTTATATCTTATTATTTAAACTTATACTAAGAGGTTTATATATAAAAAATTATATTATTATTAAACTAAACTAATTATAGTACGAAGTTAAACGAATTATTAACTATAGAATTAGGAATAAAATACGAGAATTTCTTATTAAATAGAAAAACTATAAATATAAAAAATATATATAAAAACTTATTATAAACCTTTAGAACTCTTCATAATTTCTTAAGGAGTATTAAAATTAAAATTAAATCTAGAACTCTTAGTTATTATAGCGTCCTAATTAATAATCTTAAAAATATTATTAGCCTATATTTTACGGGCTACTAAAAAAGTATTTTCGGAGTCTTTAGGAAACTTTTTTAATATAACTTAACTCTTTTTAAATATTATTCGTTTTTAAGAACGAAGATGCTCTAACTTAAATAACGACTTATTTAATTTAGCTTAGGTTTATTAATAATCCTTAGCTTTTTTTTATAACTCCGTAACCCTCTTTTAAAACTATAACTCTTTTACTTTTTTTTTATGATTAAAATAATTAGACTCCGTTACTAACTAATTAATTATACCTAGTTAACTAAAATTTATAAATAAAAATATAATACTTATAAGTATAAATAGTATTAGTGGACGTATTATATAAAATACCTAAATAATAATATATTCTATAAACTTTAAAATTAAGAAAAACTAAATAACGGACCCCTTATAAATAATAATTTAAATAAGGTATTATTTCTATACTTTTATCAAAAAAGTAAATAATACGTAATAATTTATAATAATACGTAGCTATTAGAGATTTCGATTTTTTAATTCGACCTAATATCGTATTAATATATTTTTAAAAAATACTTAACGATTCTCTAACTTAAGAATAGACGACTTATTTATAAGCTTAGAGGATTAGAATTTTAAGAAGAAAAGTTAATATTACGACTTAATACGTATAATAAAGTTAGGGCCTCGCCTTATAGGACCTGCGGCGGCTATTATACTATATATATAAAAATACGAATTTAGAGTAACTCCTCTTAGAACGGAAGAACTATAAATAAGTTACGTAACTACGATTATATAATAAAATAAAAAACGGACGCCCGTAAATAAATAAGATAAATAATTATAAATAAATAGGACGGACGACTATTTAGTAAATAGTTAGATAATAATAAATAAGAATATTATAAAAGATATATTTAAAAACGAGATTTATATATAATATAAACTTAAGCTAGGCTTAAGGATAGACTTTTTATAGCTTTTTTAATAATTAACTTAGTATTAAATCTTATAATTACTTTTAGTTATTTTTATTAAGAACCTGTTTTAATAAGACTATGATTAATTACTAAAACTTTATTTTCTTTATAATTCATAAATATAGCTTTAGGGAAGCTATTTACGACTATAATACTATTTATTGAATACTCGTAGCCTTAACTTTTATTAATATACTTACTACGACTAGCTAGCCGTAATAATAATATAAGATTTAGTTACTTATATAAGTTAGTATTAAGAGGTTTTATATATATTAAAATAAGTATAGCTCGCTCTTTAAATAATTAGAATTATATAAGAGAAGGTCGGGAGCCATTTTAGTTAGTAATTAGGTATAGAGCGTATTATACTTAGTTTTTTTTAATACGTAATATATAATACGGCCCCGGCGGATTGCTCTATCGGGGGGATTAGGGTTAATATTAAGTGTTTTTATTACGTATTTTAATAAAACTTTATAACTAATTATAACTAGCCGTAGCTGTTACTAAGTAAAATAACCCCGCTATAATATATTAATCATTTTCTAAATAGCTTAAAACGACCCCCTACTTTTTACCGTTTCCAATAGTACTAAATCTTGTTTTTAATCCTTTTTAATTTACTCTTACGTAGCGATTTGAAAGTATTAATAATACCTAGGAATTAGTTAAGTATTTTAAAGCTATTATATTATATAAGCTAAGTACTAATTATAGTAATAGCTATATTAATATTTCCGATTTTTAAGTTAATAATATTTAATTTATATTTTTTAAAATAATCGTACTATAGTTCGGGGTCCTTTAGTATAATACTTATAAAATTAAACTTCTAGCCCTTAAAGTCTCCTTATAAATCGATAAGTTAGCGTCTTAGTATTTTAATAGTATATATTTAAAATAAATATTTAATAATAATAATAATAATAATAATAATAATAGCGTAATAATAATAAAAATATTATTATAATAATAAATAATAACAGAAGAAGTATTTTTAATTAGGAATTAATATACCGGCGTCGTAAATTAATATACTAGCGTCGCTCTTATACTAACGTTACTATTTTACTTTTTTATTAATTTAAAAAAATAGTACCTCCTTATAAAAGTAATAAGAGTAACTATATTAATATAACTATTCTTATTATCCTCTTTAACCTAAGCTTTAGTTTAAGATTTTTAAAAATAAAAATACTATTATAACTTCCGTACTTATTTAGAACTACTATATTACTTATTTAAGATTTATAAATCTTAAATTAGTTAGTAATATAAGCTTTTATGAATCTTAAATAAATAAGGCTTTTTTTTACTATATACTTAAAATATATAAAAAATAAATTATAATAATATTTACTTAATTACTTTTTTTAATATAATTATAATAATTTATTATTATAATAAATTACTTCTTATTAACTCCGTTTTTTCTAAATACTAAGCTATATTAGCTATTTACTTATATAATTCCTTATTATTTTCCTCTTATTAAGAACGCTAAATTAGCTCTTTATTTATTACTAAAATAAGCTCGATATTTAGCTTTAACTTAGCTAGCTTATTTTTTTTATAAGCTTAGTTAGTATTAACTTATTTTTATTTTTAAATAAGCGGCCTCGCTTCTTATTATTTATATTTTAATTACTATAAGTAGTATAAGCTTAATTAACTAACTAACCTTTTTTAAATAAGGCTAGTTATAATAAAATAGGCTATACTATATTCTTTAGCTTACTACGGAAGTATATAATAATTTTAAAATTAAAGATCTAGTAATATAAATTTAAAAAAAACGTTTTTTAAAAATATTACTAAGGGTATACTTCTTATTTATTAAAAGTATAAGAGATTAAGCTATGAGCACTTAACTAGCGAGGCTATAATATAGGTATAGGTATATTATAAAACTAAATCTTATAGAGTCTTTCGTAAGGGCTCTGCTTTTTAGAAAGTTCTTTTATAATACGATCCATATACCGGTTACTAAGTTATCGGCGTCCTATCGCCGGCCGCATCCCGAATCTATTATAAAAAGTAGCTAAATTTAATATTTTAAAGTAAATTTTATAATAATATAAGATACCTAACTTAATTAAAATAATATAATCTAAATTATAAAATCTAAAGAGGTCTAAAAATAGCCTCTTATGAAATAGTATTTTTTTTTATAAGCCGGCCTTATATCCTAATTAAAATAAAATATCTTGAAAAAAGTATTATTTAAAGTTTATTTAAGTACTTAAAGCGAGTATTTATATATTCCTAGCCTATAAGTACCCTACTTTTTATATAAGCTTAATTAAAATATAGTTCCTAATTATTAATTATATTTTATATAACGTTATTAAGCTAATATAAGTAATTAAGACTATTTAAAAGATAATTTTTAATATTATTATTATTTAACTTAGTACTAGAAGTAACGCGAGTATTAAAGTTTTAATATTTTTAAATAAAATAACGGGCCTATTATGCTCTTAAAATAAGTATATTATATAAAAGTATTAAAGAATTAAGTATTAGTTATTAAACTTTTTATAGAGCTTAGTTTAGGCTTTTTTAAAAATATACTTAGTTTTAATAAAAAAAATAAGCTTTTATATTATAAAAACCTTATAATATATATAAAAAGGGGGCTTATTAATAAGTATATTAATATAAGCCTTATCCTTATTACTTACTATAGTTATTATTTACATTAATAATTGATATCCTTTATTATTAAACTTATTATTATTATTACTATAATTACGGTCCTTAACTTATTTCTATTTAGCCCTAAGTATAACATTAAAATTAATATAATAAATATAAAGTTATTACTAAACATCTAGGAACTACTCGTTTAATATAGCCTTTATTTATTTATTATAATTTATTTATTTATTTTTATATTCTACCTTTACTAGCTACTCGGGCGATTCTTAATATCGTTTATGTAGTATTAATATATAGTATTAGTAAATACTCCTACTATCTTACTAAACTATTTTTTTTAAAATTTTCCTTAACTTTCCCTCTTATAAAGTTCATTACTACGGATTATTAATAGCGATATTAGGCGCCCGACGCTACTATTTTATAAGCCCGCATACCTAGCTAAGTTAGCTACCCTTTTAAGTATAATAGTTTATAATAGTTGTATTAGAGATGCCCTTGTTACCGTTATTAAATAATATTAACCTCACGATATCTACCCTAGTACTTTTAACTTTACTCGTATATATATATATATTCGTTACCTCGTTTCTTTTATCGAAGTCGAAGACGCTACTTCCCTCGCCGTTACTGTCGCTTATTATAATTTATAATAATAATAATAGGGTAATAAACTAAGTATTAGTTTATAAGTTAGTAAATACTTATTAAGAAAAACCGGAAACCCTCTAATTTTTTATTATTAAGAAGGCCGAATATAATATTATAAATAGATCTAAAGTAAGTCTACGTAGTAACTTAAAAAAGAAGGAGTTTAAAGTAATTAGTATTATAAGTATTATTAAAACTAATTACTTTAGGGAATTACTTTTATATTTAAAAATAGTAAAAAAGGTCTAAATAAGGCTAACAAAGTAGTTTAGCTCGTCGTTTACTTATTTTATTATATATAAGATATTTTACTCCTTTAGGGTCCGGCCCGCCTCATTAGGGGCCATCTTCGCCTTCACGAGCAAGCTAGTTTATTAAGGTTAATATGAAGTTTTTATTACGTACTTTAATAAGACTTTATATTAATTAATAATAGCCGGCTATAACTAGCTATAGCTAGCATAGCTATTATTAACTATTAATACTAACTAAACTTAAAATATTAATAACCCTACTACCGTAATATATTAATCGCCCTCTAAATAGCCAAAAACTACCCCTTATTTTCTACCCTATTTAATAAATCTAGACTATCCTTTTTAATCCTTCTTACTCTACTCCTACGTTATATTTTTAGAGTATTAATAATATTCTAAAGTTAGTTGAGTATTTTAAAGCTATTATATTATATAAACTAAGTACTAATTAAAGTAATAGTTATATTAATATACCTCTTTTTAATTTTTAAATTAATAGTATTTAATCCGTATTTTTTTAAATAATCGTACTATAGTTCGGGGTCCTCTACTATAATACTTATCAAATGAAACTTTTAGTTATTAAAGAAGTCCTAGGGATTAATAATAACTAGGCGTCTCGGTATTTTAATAGTATATATTTAAGAATAAGTAGACGATTTAATAATAATAATAATAGGGTAATAGTAATAAATAGTAAGGGAAGCGTTTTTTAATTTTAATAAAAAAACGAGGTAATAAATATATATATATATACGAGTTAAAGTTAAGAGTATTAGGGTAGATATTATGAAATTAATATTATTTTTAATAATAGTAACGAGGGTATCTCTAATACTACTATTATAAACTATAGTTATTTAAAAGGGTAGGGAACTTAGCTAAGTACGCAATAAGCTTATTAAATAGTAGCGTTAGGTACTTAATATTACTATTAATCTATAATTATAAACTTTATAAAAAGTAAAGTTGAAAAAAGTAAGAAATTTTAAAAAAAATAGTCTAATAAAATAGTAAGAGTATTTACTAATACTATGTATTAATACTATATAACTAATATTGAGAATCGCCCGAGTAGCTAGTAAAAGTAGAAATAAAAATAAATAAGATATTTTACTTATTAAATGGTTTAATTAACGCTATAATTAGCGAGTATTTAGCTAGTTTTTTTTAGTTTATACGAGCCCTAGCATTATAAATATCTCGCTAAGTAAATAAGGACTCTAAGAACTACTCTTAAATAATAATATATATATTACGAGCCTAAATCCTAACTTATTAACTTATAGTTTTAATAATATCCTTAATTACTTTAATAAGCTTATAATATAAAGGGTATATAGAGGCTTTAAAGCTAGGGTTATAATTATATTAATTATACTAAGGGTCTAAATAATAACGTAATAATTACTTATTCTCCTCTTAAGCTTTAGTAATAATTTATTATTTATAACTATATTTATAAAACTTATATTATTAAATATTAGCGCTTTATATAAGCCTAGGCTTATTAAAATAATTATATTAAAAAGTATATTAAATAATTTAGCCTCGAGCTTTATACATATTCTATTTTATAATATTAAATTTATTAGTTTTTATAAAGTTATTAACTTAATTAAAAAAAGTATTATAAGTTTATTCTAAATTATTAAGAATTAATAAGTTTAGGATTTTAGTTATAAAAGGAGAGGAGGATTAGTTATTTAGAATATAATAAGAGGGCATAATTTTAAAAAACGCTTTATTTTAAATAAAAAATAGTTATAAAAATAAATAGTAGTTTACCGAGACAGTGTGAGTATCTACTGATACCGTGTATTAATACTATGTAAAGGATATCGAGAATCACCCGAGCAGCTAGCAAAGGCAGAATACTAAAATAAATAAAAATAAATAGGGTAATAAATTAACTTAGGGACCTTATATTTATTATTATTAACGAATATATTCTTATTATTAAAATAGTATTATTATTAACTATTAATTAATCTTAATAACCTATTGAATAAGCTAAAGAATATTATTAATCTACTTTATTATAAAATAAAAAGGTTATTAAGATTATTTATTAAGGGGAGAGGGGTTATATTTTGAAAAAAGTTATAAGAGGGTAGTTCGCTAGGTTTTTATTATTTTTTTAAAGAAATAATAAATAAAGTATAATATAAGCTCTATATTAAAGTAATTATTTATAAGAAGTTATATATTTTATAATATACTAACTAAGAGCTTAGTAATAAGGTCGTATTATGTTTTAAAATTATCAATTTTATAAAATTAGCTAACGCTAAGGTAGCTATTTTTTAAAAAGGGAGATAATAATAATTAGCTAAATAATAATAAGAGGCTATAATTAATTAATAATCGTTTTTATAAAAAGGGAAGTCCCTTTAGGGTCCGGTCCGCCTTATTAGCGGCCATCTTCGCCTTTATAAATAAGCTAGTCTATTAAGGTTAATATCGAGTATTTTTATTACGTATTTTAATAAAACTTTATAACTAACTATAGCCGGCCATAGCCGTTACTAATTATTAACACTAACTAAACTTAAAATACTAATAACCCCGCTACTATAATATATTAATTACTTTCTTAATAACTAAATACTACCCCTTACTTTCTCTTTTTATCTTATTTAATAATAACCTCTCCTTAATATTCTTATTTAATACGCTCGCTTACGCTCTTTTTAAGCTCTTAATTATATTATTAAGTCTAGGCTTATTTATACTTTATTATATTAAAAAGGCGCTAATAAAAGTAATACTTATTATAATATATTTATTTATTTTCTATAAGTTAATATTACTAATATAGTATTTCTTAAGGCAGTCTTTTTATAGCTCGGGGTCGTTTAGTATAATACTTATAGGATTAAATAACTTCTAGTTATTAAAAAAGCCCTAAGGGTCGACGAGTTATTAATAACGTCTTAGTATTTTAATAAAATATACTTAAAATAAATAGTTAAATAGTAATAGTAATAATATAATAATAACGAATAGTAAAGGAAGTAGCGTCTTTGACTTTAATAAAAAAAACGAGGTAACGAATATATATATATATAAGTAAAGTTAAAATAGGGTAAATATCGTAAGGTCGATATTATTTAACAATAGTAACGAGGGCATCTCTAATACTATTATTATAAGCTATTATTACTTAGAAAAGTAGCTAACTTAGCTAAGTACGTAATAAGCTTATAAAGTAGTAGCGTTAAGCGCTTAATATCGCCGTTAATAATCCGTAGTTATAAACTTTATAAAAGGGAAAGTTAAAAAAGTAAAAAATCTAAAAAACATTAGTCTATTAAGATAGTAAAAGTATCTATTAATACTATATATTACTATTATATAATCGATATCGAGAATCGCCTGAGTAACTAGTAAAGGTAGAAATAAAAAATAAATAGAAAGGGAAGTTTCTTAATAAGGGCATTATTTTAAAATTAGCCTTAGGGAACGTTTTTAATTTTAACTATAAAAGCTATTATAAATAAATATTATAAATTAAATTTTGAGGCTTAATAATATAACTTAAGTATAAAAGGAGTAAAAAAATAAAGGCTTAGGATATTTTACAAGTATTTAGTAAAATCTAATTATATTAATATTTTTTTTTAAACTAATTAAAAAGTAGAATAGTATTATTAGTATAAGAGCGACGCTAGTATATTAATTTATAATGCTAGTATATTAATCCTTTTATAATTTTAATAAAAAAAACGAGGTAACGAATATATATATATATTTGTTTTTTTATTTCTACCTTTGCTAGCTGCTCGGGCGATTCTCGATATCGATTATACGGTATTAATACACAGTATTAATAGATACTCTCACTGTCTCGATAAATATATATATATAATAAATATTAGTATTTATAAAGGTTAGTATAGTCTATCGAGAGAGTGGGAGTATCCATTGATACTATATATTAATACCGTATAAACGATATCGAGAATCGCCCGAGTAGCTAGCAAAGGTAGAATATAAAAATAAATAAAGGTTAGTATTATTCTTTATAATAGTAACGAGGGCATCTCCGATACTACTATTATAAGTTATTATACTTAGAAAAGTAGCTAACTTAGCTAAGTATATAAGCTTATAAAATAGTAGCGTTAAGTACTTAATATTATTATTAATAATTTATAGTTATAAACTTTATAAAAAGTAAAGTTAAAAAGGAAAAAGAAAATATAAAAAAAAACTAGTTTACTAAAATAATAAGAGTATTTATTAATATTATATATTAATATTATATAAACGATATTAAGGATCGCCCGAGTAGCTAATAAAGGTAGAATATCAAAATAAATAATCAATATTAAGAAGTACCTAAGTAATTAGTAAAAGTAGAATATAAAAATAAATACTAATATTATTCAAAAGATATTGAAAATTGCCCGAGTAGCTAGTAAAGGCCGAGTTATTAGAATAAATAATAATTAATAGCTGGCGCGCCCGTTTTGGCAGTGGCGCCGCACTAATCACTCCCTGAAAGGGCTACCCTGCAATATAGGCGAAGCCACTAATCTAGTACCAGTGAGAGATAAGCCAAGAAGCGTGCATTACATGGAGCGAGTGACCATCACTTACCCCTTTTCCTGGAACCTTGTCCCTTGGTACGGATATCCGTGCTTTTTGTGAGGTAGTCCGTACCAATCATTCTCTCCTCGAGGCATTTACGCCATTCTCTCATACCTTCCACTGGAGATACCCATGCTCAACCAGGCTGTCGGCGACGACAAACGACCGAGCACCCACCCTCCTGGAATGAAGCGGTACTACGTGTAGCCGTAACACATTCAATGCCGTGGGTGCGGTAGAGGGCGCGCTCCGGTCGACCAACTCGAAGTCCTCTTACCAGACTCCAAGCGTATCGAGTAGGTCCTCACTACACACACCTGCAGGTGCACAGGATGCCCTCACCCAAAACCATCAGCTCGGCTACCTTTTCGAACTCAGGATTGTCGCAGTCGCTGTCAGCATCGCTATACCACCGCGAGCAGACCCTCCAGACCCATCAATTACATCAATCGGATTCACCGCAATACCAGCAAGACCACCATCGACAGCAACAACAGCCGTCTTATCAGAAGCAGCACAGACTCTCCAGGTCCTTCCCCTCGTCGCCGTCTTCAAATCACCTGGCTGCCCCCCGCTACCCGATCGGCACACGCTCCGACCGACCGCAGGCTCCAGTCTCATCTTCGCTTGGTTCTCGTCTTGACACAAGCACGACCTTTTCGCGCAAAACGCCGTCACCACTTCCACGAACATCGTCTCTTCTACCGCCCCCGCAACAGCCTACAACTCACTGTCCGTCAAGAAAGCCTGATGCCGTGATCCCTGAAGATTTTGACTCAAACTCGCCGTTGCACTACGAAGTGTCTTCGCATCTCCGGCCCTCCACCGCCCACTCGCGTGCGAGCAGCGCAGGCCTTTCGAGTGACGGTGCGAGAAACCTCAATCGCTGGTCTGCCTCGACAACATCAAGCCAAGCGTCGACCCAGGACAATCGCGCCGTCAACTCTCATGCACGCCGCGTGAGCATTGATGCGTCTGCACTATCCGCAACTAACAGCATATCGGCGCCTAGTCAGCCAAGTCAAAGGCTCCCGAGACACCGACGACGATCCAACTCTAGCGACGGCCTTTGGGAAAGTAACGGCGGAAGCAAGTTGCGCGCCTATTCACCATCTGGATTGACGCACAACGAAGGTCATTTCGCCCTATTCACATCCCATAACCACAACTCGTCCGCAACCAACAAGCTTGCAACACAAGGAAACGGCTTGCGAGCGCCAACGGGAGCCTCCCGTGCGCTCGAGACTGACCTCCTTACCGACCAAAACCGAACCTGGGATGCATTCTCCGGCCCGGGGCGGAGAGGATCAATTGAACAGCGTCGACAGCAGTCTTCTCGCGCAGCAATGCCATCCGAACGCAATGGGGAGGCCTACGAGACGAAGGGTCACTCCCGGAATTGGTCGCAGGCCGCCAAGGGGAGTACCGACACCACTGGGTCCTCGCGGGGCAAGGAAAGGGGAAATCGGCCGCCATCGCAAAAGGCCATGCTCTCACGAGCTTTACAAAAGGCGAATACGGCAGTTCAGCTAGACAACGCGCAGAACTTTGAGGGTGCGAGGCATTCATATGCGGAGGCATGTGAGCTGCTACACCAAGTGCTTGCTAGGACATCCACCGAGGAGGACAGACGAAAGTTGGAGGCGATCGTGAGTTTCACGGTGTCATGTTCTAACCGGCCGAAACCAAAGCTAACCAGATCAAGCGTCGAACATACACCAGTCGCATTGAAGAATTGGATCAGATGGTTCCGGTGCGGCAAGTTACGGAAGGCAAAGCACTGCCGGCTAGACCTGAAAGCCTCGGCCTGCGCTTGAATCCTACCTTACAGTTCGACGACGACGATGAAGATTTGGAGGATACGGATGGGTTAGAGACTGCGACACTGGCCAGGATATTGAGGGAGGGAAATCAACAAGCAGCCAGCTACAGTGGTTCTAGTCTGGCCATTTCACGAATGCATGGTCTGGGGGATCGACAAAGGAGTACTTCTGCAAGGTTGCCGGAGCAGTATCCCTTACAGTCCTCCTTCTCACGATCTCCGCTTCGGGATCGTGCATCAGACGATCAACTCATCTTCCAAATACCCACAGACGACGCCTACATGCCACCGCCACTCTCACCTAGACGCATCCCGTCACCCAAGCCTGACGGCCAAGGTAGTCCCGATGGACCCATCAGATCCGATTTCTCCCTATCAGCAAGACGGACTAGCCAGAGTTCTCGACATGTCAGGGACTCAAGCAGAGAGTCCAATTCATGGTTGGACCCCATTGATGAGTCTGGAGGCTCCACAGCGTCCTCTGTTCATTCCAGGTCGTCATCTGCAGTTATAAGGCGCAAGCACATACGGGCTCCGAGTGGCGCTACGGAAGCAGAGTTTGACGCGGCGTTAGACGCTGCAGTCGAAGCAGCCTACGACGATGGGTATGAGCCGATGGGCTTTTCTGATCCAGAAACTCAAGGATCGGATGATCCGATTGTAGCGAAAGCCTTGAGAAAGGTTGAGCTGGCCAAAGAGCGGGTCCGCCAAACGGAGAGAGAAGCTATTGCACAAGCCAATGAGAGAGAGCGGCTTGCGCGAAGTCAAATGGACCAGCAGTCCGACGAAGATGTCGTCCGTGAAGGCTTTTTCGATGACGGATCATCAGACGAAGAGGAGCGCATTCTCGACGAGATCACTCGAGACTACTCGGTTGACGACTTCGCCTTTAACTTAGCCTCTCATCAGGCTGCAGCTAGGACTTCGGGCTCAAGTGATTTGGTCCAGTCGTCCTGGCAGGCATCCGTTACTCCAACCGATGCCGTAGGTGGTGATGTTTTCTCCTCTCTTATCGAGCCCATCACCACAAATAACTTTCCAAGTGTCGGAGGCCCTGCAGTTCCGCCACCAGCACAAGCTTTGCCAGAATTGCCTGGTAAAAAGCCTTTATCAGGGGCAACGCCATCGCCAGGCCCTGGGCAAAGTGTACGAAGCAGGCGGATGTCAGGACAAAATCCCAAGCAACTGAAGATTGAAACTACGAAGCTTGCAAAGTATACCGATGCTGGTCGACGATACAGTGTTGCCCAAGCGTCAAGTGAAATACAGGGGGTAGATTTCGAACACCTTGATATCAACGGGCCTCCTGATACCGATGCGGATGGCTCAATGGCTCGGCCATATTCGCCGCCTGAAGGCATCAGTCCGACCCAACCAGTGCCTCCTACACCTCCCCTTGGCCACTCAAGAAGTCGGGACAGTGAAGACTTTACGGGCAGCCACTCTGGGTCGCCTTCATTCCGACCTACGTTAAGAAAGAACTTCTCTTCCTCAAGCTTAAGAAGCATGAAGAACCGGAACATGTCTCTATCGAACCTGGACGATACGTCTGACATGTCTCCTGGCACCCCATTAAGTACTGCTTTTGGCATTAACGGCAGGCATCCGGCGATGCCGACCTTACCGACACCGTTGGCTGCTGCTTTCAAAGAGAAATTCACACCAAGCTCTGTGGGGGGTCTTTACTTGTTTGACGATAGCCTACATTCACCACAGAGCCCTGGGTCTCCAAACACACTTCAGCCAGATGCCCCAATTCCCCTAGAGCCGTGCCCAACAGACTACATGTTGAGGCCATTTTGGTTAATGCGCTGTCTTTATCAGACGCTTGCACACCCTCGCGGAGGATATCTCAGCAATAAGTTGTTTGTTCCACGCGATGTATGGAAGGTGAAAGGCGTCAAAATTCGAAACCTGGAGGATAAAGTGGCAACATGCGACTACCTGACAGCTGCGCTATTAAAGCTTGCGCGAGTCGACACATGTGATGCGGATGCCGTTCTCGAAGAGATGCAGGCTTTGGAGGGCATTCTCGAACAAGTGCAAGTCGGGCTGACACGGAAATTGGGCACAGATGTGGGTGTGCAGAACTCCAGCATGTTGTTTCGAGATGCTTCGAACTCAGCAGAGCTTGAAGCCGCAATTAGCGTGCCACGTTCAGCCAGTGTGTCGGGAAAGTCCTCATCCTTCTCATGGCGGAGACTGCGGTCCAAGAATTCGGCAGCGGGTTTAAACAACTCTTTTAACGCCAAGGGAAATGGGGTAGAGAGCGGCAAGGAATCTCCAGGCCTAGAAACGTTGCCCATGACGGAACACCCAAGAAGTCGCCCCTCTAGAAGGGATCCGAGCAACGCACAATTTTCAGGGCCGAATGCGAACTATATGGGGTCGCTGGCTCGATTGTTTGACGCTGCTCAAACGATTGGTAAAGTGACCAATAGCTGTTGCCAGGTGTTCCCTCTGACTGACATTCTGATGCAGACCAAATCGCGCGCCAGGTTGAAGATCCAGGCCTTCGGCATGCCGACAAGACACAGGTTGGCCTAGAGCTGTGCACAAGACATGCGGCAGAATTTTTTGGCTTCTTCATCTGTCGTTTTGTGTTGTCTGACCTGAGCCTCCTCTTGGATAAATTCATCAAGAGGGGAAGCGAGTGGGTTCTCAACTAAGTGAGGTAACGAAGCATGAGCCAAGAGGTACGAAGTGTCCGTGTGGAATGGCAAGAAAGCTACGGAGGCATGATGCTAGAGTACTAAAGGGCAGCTGAACGGGCTGCCAAGGGATTCGTTTTCAATCAAGAGCCACAACTGGGTTAAGAAGGTCTGATATTATGATAGAAGCTGAAGCGGGATGGGCTAGCGAATGATTGCCTTTGCGGAGCCTGCTTGCTGGTGCTGGAATCGAAGTTTCCAGATTCCAAGAGATACCTCAATGTTTCCAACATTAACGGGATGTACTCGACTTTCACGTGAAATTTTGTTGTCGTCGCAAGGTGAGCTTCTAATTTCAGTTATCGTCAGGCATGGGCATGATAATGTTAGCCGGCTCCGGGAGCTGGCTCCGTCGCCTACGGGTGTGGTACCAGAGGCGGGCGGCCGAGCCACCGCTCGTCAGGAACCAACTAAGTACCGATTTGCCGGTTCAGCATTACGGTATACCATACCCAAACCAAGGGCTGCCTGTGGTGTCTGTCATGCCCGTATAGACCCGCACGAGCTAATTTTAAGATACCTACCTACCTGAGGTTCACAGGCCGCTAAGAGAGTCCCAGCGGCTGATTCCTAGGTACCTACGAAATACATCAGACCTGGTGATAGACGGAAGTTAACGTACTGGGGCACCGTAAGGTTCCCTAGGTATCCACGAGTGCTCCAAAGACCGTGTGCCTAGCGTGCTTAGGCTTGTCTTGCTTAGGTAGTCCCTGTCAGCTGTCCTGGTACCTGGTGAGAAAATAAGGTAGCCATAGTTCAGTGTGTTGAACGCCCCAAGCCAACTACTGAAGACATCCATCACACCCTCGCCCTTGGAACATTCGAACCCCGAGCTTGGATCTGCTCGATGCAGAGGAACACACCTTGATGCGCGGCCCCTTAGCGACGAGCGTGCGCTGTACGCGGGACCAATTGGTCGGTATTCCACGCCGATTGCCACGATTTCCCCCGTCAAGCAAGACGGCGCGTATCTCCTTGCAAGGCAACATTCCTGCGCAACGGTCATGGCAGTGGAAGACGATGAGATGGAGTGGCTTCGATCATAGGAGATTCTTTCACTGCGGGACATCGACCTTTGCTAAGCCTGCGGCTCCGTCACGCTCTGCACTCGAGGAGCGAATACTTTCGATTCCGATTGAACGATACCGTAACTTTTGTATCGTGGCCCATATCGACCACGGCAAGAGTACGCTCAGCGACCGCCTTCTGGAGATCACCGGTACGATATCTGCCAGTGACGCCAATAAGCAGATTCTCGTGAGTTCGTGTCTGACCGTATAGCTGCACATTGAGGAGGGTGTAAAGCTAATGGCTTCCTGTCATTTCGCAGGATAAATTAGATGTCGAACGTGAACGGGGCATTACTGTCAAGGCACAAACTTGCACCATGATATACAATTACAAAGGCGACGACTACCTACTGCATCTCGTTGACACTCCTGGTCATGTCGACTTTCGAGCCGAAGTTACGCGATCGTACGCCAGTTGCGGTGGTGCTCTGCTGCTAGTCGATGCTAGTCAGGGCATTCAGGCCCAAACTGTCTCGAATTTTCATCTTGCATTCGCCCAGGACCTTGCTCTGATTCCTGTTGTCAATAAAATCGATATGCCCTCCGCCGATGTACCGAGGGTCCTCGAGCAGATGCATACGTCTTTCGAGTTGGAGCCTTCCACGGCTGTCCTTGTATCAGCCAAGACTGGCAAGCATGTGGCCAACATCCTTCCCGCCGTTGTAGAGAAGATCCCGCATCCTGTCGGCGATGTTTCGAAACCTCTGCGCATCCTGTTGGTAGATTCGTGGTACGATAATTTCAGGGGCGTGATCCTGCTTGTACGCGTCTTTGATGGCCAGGTCAAGGCTGGCGACAATCTCATCTCATTCGCCACTGGCCACAAATACACCGTCGGCGAGGTCGGGATACAGTACCCCAATGCTGTCCCACAAAGTGTCCTTCGTGCTGGACAGGTAGGCTACATCTACTTCAATCCTGGTATGAAGCGCATTCAGGACGCCAAACTCGGTGACACCTTCACCACCGTCGGATCGGAGGACATTGTCCAGGCATACCCGGGTTTTGAGGAACCAAAGCCAATGGTCTTCGTCGCGGCCTTTCCCACCGATCAGGGCGACTATACACGCCTGGCAGACAGCATTAGCCAGCTTGTTCTGAATGACAGGAGCGTGACCCTGCAGAAGGACTATTCCGAGGCATTAGGGGCAGGCTGGCGACTAGGCTTTCTAGGCAGCTTACACTGCTCTGTATTCCAGGATAGGTTGAAACAGGAACATGGCGCCAGCATCATCATCACGGACCCGACTGTGCCGACTAAAGTGGAATGGGCTGATGGGACCGAGACGATCTATCAGAACCCGGCTGACTTCCCCAGCCAGGAGGAGCACCGGATGCGTGGTGCAACTGTCTTAGAACCGTAAGCTGAAGTCTTGTCTGATTTCTGTCTGCCCTGCGGCTAACCTTACCTTTGTTAGATTCCTTACTGCTACTATGACTCTTCCAGAGGAGTACCTCGGCCGTGTCATCGAGCTCTGCGAGAGCGTACGTGGCGAGCAAAAGAGCTTTGAATTCTTTCATGCCACGCAGGTTATCCTCAAATACGATATCCCTGCAGCTCAACTCGTCGATGATCTGTTTGGTAAACTTAAAGGAGCAACGTAGGTTTGTCTTCCTTCCATCGTTTTGGACTTTTGTTCTAACGGTCAGAGCAGAAAGGGATACGCAACACTTGATTATGAAGACTCTGGCTGGCGAGCGAGCCAGCTCACGAAGCTGCAGCTCCTTGTCAATAAACAGCCTGTGGATGCCATTTGTCGTGTCATCCATAACTCACAGGCAGAGCGCCTCGGCAGGCAGTGGGTCACTAAATTCAAGAACCACGTTGATCGGCAGATGTTTGGTGAGTTCTCTATATGACGCACAGGCATTACGGCAGCATCTTCTGACATGACGCTTTGCAGAGGTCGTTATCCAGGCGGTGGCGGGCAGGAAGATTGTTGCACGCGAGACTATTAAGCCGTTCCGAAAAGATGTGCTCGCAAAGCTTCATGCTTCCGATATTACGCGCCGGAAGAAATTGTTGGAGAAGCAAAAGGCCGGCCGTAAGCGACTTCGCGCCGTCGGCAACGTTGTCATTGATCAGTCTGCTTTCCAGAGCTTCCTCTCCAGGTGAGCGCGCCAATAATAGGTTGGGTTGGGCTCGGCCGGCTTGTCGAATATGGCATATGTTTGTACAAAAGTTGAAGAGAAAAAAAGGACCCCACGGGGCCCGTGTATGTGTATGAAGACAGGGAAACTTGGTATAATAACAACCATATCCAAGCTTAATTGGACCCTTTGATCTAGAAAAGCTAGGCCACTGGGAGAAGATGTCGAGACTATTGCCATATCCCAGCCCCTATGGTCACCTCAGGCATGAACAGTGTCCGCTCTGATCCATGACGGTGTCAACCCGCGAAGAGCCCCAGTTCTCCTATTCATGTCGTGTGATTGAGACCGCTGCGATGCATACCTGGAGTGCTCCCTTTACTCGGATCTTTTGGCAGATGCCATAATCGCTATTTGACTTCTCGTGCTTCAAATGCTAGGCTTATGGGGTGGTCTCCGAGGCTGGCGCCAATT
The DNA here is from genome assembly GCF_023278565.1 of Colletotrichum lupini. Taxonomy (NCBI): domain Eukaryota; kingdom Fungi; phylum Ascomycota; class Sordariomycetes; order Glomerellales; family Glomerellaceae; genus Colletotrichum; species Colletotrichum lupini. Next base: position 2,473,093 of record NC_064678.1, read on the forward strand.
CCGAGCCGATGACTACGGGTTCCGTCCTCGACTTGCCGAGACCGCCACTTAGGGTTGAATCAGCTTGTTGAAGTTGGAAAGGCTTGCCTGGCGCTCCGCTCCTTTCAAACTCGAAAATTCTATAGTCGGCGTTGAAGAACCAATAACCCGTCACGCCGGCGCGAAGGAACCCAGAGTGGGAGACAACAAAGACAAGCTTCTCTTTGCGTTCAAAAATGCTCTGCAGGCCTGATTGACCTCGGCCGAGTATGGCTTCTCTGTTGAAAGCATACTGGGCACCAGCAGGGGGTGTTTTGTTGGGGTAGATGGGATCTACAGTGGAAAAGTCAACACCTGGAAATTCGACCTTCAAATCTGCGATAGTGCTGCCCGTGTCGCATGGCTTCGCAGAGTTTTCTACACTAAAGTCAGTGATATGGCCTCAGAAAGTCTCGGAGGGTCACCCCGAATTGCAGGAGGTGGTACGGCTTATTACCTTGCCATCGAGCGTCGGCTTGAATTGGCACCCCTTTCTTAATCAGCCAATCTAAGGAGAGAAGGGCTGTCTGGATTGTGCGTCTCATGGGGCTGACGATAATGATTGCCTCAGTCTCGTCGGCGAAACGCTCGGAGAGATTTTCCTTTAGTTCCTGACATTGGCTCAAGCCAAGAGAAGATAGATCAGGGTCATGAATGTTCCAGTCCTGTAGTATGGTGTTAGATTGACTCGCGACTATGAAGCTGGCTGGAAGACTCATCATCAACATTGTGCAGCGCCTGGGCATGGCGGATGAGCACGAGTGTCGGCGGCATGGCGATATTTGGAAGGTTTGCTGCAGATGCGCAATTGTGTTCCCTAGATTCTAGAAGCTCTATGCTGGACAGTCCATGCAAATGACTGATTCACAGTAACAAAAGCAACCAACTCTATGACCGGAGTAGGCAAGTCTAAGCGTAGCGACAATACTGGAAACAGCAAATCAGCCGCCGTGACACACAGGGTAGGCACGCTTCACTTGAGCTTCTATGTGTGCATATTTGCATAGGTGCTTTGAGCTAGCTTACGGATACCTATCGGGCTACAGCTACAGTGTACATACATAGGTAAGGTAGGTACTTCCCCCCAAGTGGCCTTGGCTCAATCCACCCCGTGCCACCCAACGTGCCGACTTACTTACATACGTACCTTGATGGACATACGTACTTTGAAGGTACCTCGGATTAAGCTAGGTACCTTAGCACGCTGGGCCTGGCGCGACGATACCGGGCAGCATCGCGTCTAAAAGCTCCTTGACCATCCCAAGCACAAGCCTTTTACCGTTGCTGCAAATTCACCTACGGCACAACGCAACTTACCTACTAGTCACCCAGAGTCTTTCCGGAATCACTCAAAGGAAATGGCGGATGTGAACGAGTTGTTCAAGGTGAGTCGCACCATAAGTCTCCCGATCACAGCCTTACTTACTAGGCACTCTAAAGTCCGGCAGTACTGCGAAAAGGAAGCTTGATGTTGTGCGAGATCCCAGTTAGTACCTGCCTCCATTGCTGCCCAACAGCGAACGCGAAGTAATAGATATACAGATGAAATATACAAGTCAGCCAAACTGAGCGCAGCTGACGCCATCAGTCGACATGCCAGCACAGTAGACGCGGAAGGAGACGATAGCGATTTCACTGCCGGTCCGCAAAACCCACCTGAAGATGGCGAAGACGAAGACTATGGCCCAGAAATGCCGCCAGACGATGACGACGAGGGTCGATTCTTTGGCGGAGGTATTACAAAGCAGGAGTCTGAGATCCTCGACTTCGTAGACGGCCATGGCGAGGAATCATCCGCCCCTGAAAAGATCGATGCTGGCTGGGTACGAAAAACGGCACTAAACTTTGAGAAGCGCATCACGCGAAATGCTGAGCTGCGCGCAAGGTTTGCCGACGAGCCACACAAGTTTATTGAGAGCGAGGCCGATCTCGACGCTGTCATCAAAGACCTCTCGATCCTGTCCGAGCACCCCGAGTTATATCCCCAATTCGCAAAGTTGGGATGCGTCGAGAGCCTCGTCGGCTTGTTGGCCCATGACAACACAGATATTGCGATTGATGCGGTGGAAATTATTGGCGAGCTTATTGACGAAGACGTCAATGCAGCGGATCAGGATTGGGATACTCTAGTGGATGGGTTATTGACTGCAGACCTCATTGGCTTGCTAGTGTCCAACTTCTCGCGTCTGAACGAAGAGGACGAGTCTGACCGTGGTGGTATATATCATGCTCTTGGAGTCGTTGAAAGCCTGCTCTCCAAAACGGCGAATGCTGAAAAGGTGGGACAGAACACAACGCTGGTCAAATGGCTACTTGACAGGGCACAGCGCCAAGAAACACCCGTGTCCCAAAACAAGCAATATGCTACGGAAATTCTCGACATTATTGCGAACGCATCGCCAGCAACAAGACGGACACTCGCCGAGATGGATGCGGTCGAGGTTTTACTCCAGCTGGTCTCTGCGTATCGCAAACGTGACCCTGAGAAGGGGGGCGAGGAGGAAGAGTATATGGAGAACCTCTTCAACGCTCTCGTCTGCATTGTGGATGAGCCAGAAGGCAAGGCCAAGTTCCTCGAAGCCGAGGGCGTCGAATTATGCCTGATCATGCTCAAGGAGGCCAAGATGAGCAAGCAGCCGGCAATGCGTCTACTTGTACACAGCGTTGACGAGGATATGAGCGGGCAGCTATGCCGAAAATTAGTAGACGCTGGCGGGCTGAAAGTGCTCTTCTCCATTTTCAAGAAGACGAGCAAAACTCAGAGGCAGATGACAGAAAGCCTATTTGATGTATTCAGGTCCTTGCTACGATTCTTGCCTGCTGACTCTGCCGAGCGAATCAGGACATTGGCCAAATTCGTGGAGAAGGACTACGAAAAGCTGGGTCGGCTCTACGAGTGTCGGAAGAGGTATAGTTCCATGTTGGATGCGCAACAGGAAAAGATTCGTCAAGAGCAAATTGGCATGAGCGCTGAGGAGATTGAGCTCTCGGAAGGCGAGTGGTTCATGAAGAGGATTGAGGAAGGTCTCCACAGCTTCTGGAATATCGATGTTGTCTTGGCCTGGCTCATAGCTGAAGATGCTGGGGCTAGGAGGAAGGTGCAGAAGCTCCTGGCCGCTGATGGGAAGGGTCTATCAGCCATCAAAGCGACGTTGGAAGAATACCGATCTGACCTCACCCTGGAAAAGCCCGAGCACAAAGATCTCTCCGATATGCTCACCACTCTCATGGACTTTTTAGTTTAGACATAAGAAGACAAAGAAGAAGAAGAAGAAGAAGAAGAAGAAGAAGAAGAAGAAGAAGAAGGAGGAGGAGAGGGAGAAGTAGAAGGGGAGGACTGGCTAGCAAAGTACAATTTTACCACAGCTACCCGATCTATGTAGGTGCGATTCTCCAAAGTTCCGGTCATACCGCGCAAACAACTCGCGCTTCAGTCTGTTGTCCTGGCTTCGCGCATCATCGGCAATTTGTGAACGCGTCCTCGTCATCCTCTTCTCACCCGGGACAAAAGTGCTGGCTTCATTTCTATTCGTATGCTGCGCATAGCGTGTCCGATGCACTCGTTACCAGTGTGCTTTGATGCTATGAAGAATGCTGATAATGGCTCATGCGGCAGTCGGCGCGACAGGCTTCACCTCGAACACGGCCTTCAGGAGATCAGCTACGACCTTGTCCTGGCTCTTCTTTCCGGCCCCCTGGATCTCCTTGATCTTTCCTTCTGCCTCCTTGTTCGCCTCATCCTCGGCTGCTTTATTTCCTTGGGAGTGCTAGAGGATTGTCAGCACCGAGATGGTGTCGGAGCGGTGTCGGAATCCACGACAGATATACCTCAGATTCGAACTTCTTGAACTCGTCCTCCTTAGAGTTGCGGTACGCCTCGATTTCCTTCTTGGCCTCGTCTCGGGCTTCCTTCACCCGCTTCGTACGGACTATTTCGATATTGCGTGAGTATGTCATAGTCGCAGCAGTATTGATCGGCCTCGAAACCTACACTCGCGGGCTAGGTAGGGTTCATTCATTAGTCAACCAGTTACTTCAACATGTACCCCTGGGCATACCTTTTTGGACAATCTTGGAAGCTTCCCTCTCTGCCTGCATCGCTTAGGTGAGTGACAATTTGACAAGGAGTGTCGCGACGGAGGGCACATACGTCCAGGAGGGTCTGGATACCAGCTGAGTTCTGAGCCGACTGTAGAATGCCAAATCAGCTTGCTGCAAGTTGATGGATGACGTTGCTGTCCGCGTCGCACGTCCTCACCATTGTGTAGTATTGTTGCAGGTGTAGCTAGCGGGGAAAGCAACGTAGGGTGATTGCGCGATTTGAGACTGCTGGCCGATTGATATCACAAGGAGCGAATGCAGGAGATGTGTTGATAGCCGTAAGTAAGGTAGTTGTCAACAATCACAAGTAACAGGAGGCGACGAGGAAAGCTGGGGTGCGCTGGTTACGGAGCGAACGTAAGGCGAGGTACCTACCCAGGTAGGTGCCAAGGAAGGTCACAGTGCACAACCGCGCCGTCTCTAGCACTGTACCTCCAACCTCAACCCTCCAACTCAAGCTCCCATGTCTCTCTACCTGGTAAGGTACCTTAGTGGGGTAAAGGAGCTAGCGGGGCGCTGACAGACATAGGTGAGGCACCCACATCAGGCATATATGCACTACCTTAAGATGCTACGTAAAGTGTAACTAGACATCTGCTCCTGGGACTTGAGGCGTTGAGGGTGCTCTGCAATACAGTTGTTGAAGACGACAATTGCGTGAACCTAACTTGCGGTAGATATATTGAGACTAGCAGGTACGCAACGACGTTTATTGGCCCCTATTTAAAGGATACCCGCTGTCGAATCGAGAACCGAGTTAACCGACACCAACGCGGCGGATGCTGTCGCTCACGGGGAGAGATTCAAACACCGAAATCGAACCACCAACATCACCGGAGTTTTGATAACCCTCTGTTCAAGCGTTCGCTTCCACACGTCACCCGCACGTTCAAACATCGTCTTCCAACCATGTCCAGGGCATCGAAGCTTACGCTGGCCGCGACATCGCTGTTCGCCGCCAGCACCATTGTCATTGTCCATTTCCAACAAAAGTTTGAAAAAGAGGCATGTACCACCTTGGATTACCGATGCTCCCATAGGAATCTGTATCTAAATGAGAGTGCCTAGGCCATGCATCAGGGAGTGGTACGCGACATCGAACAGCAGCGTATCAAACGAGAACGCCAACTCGACTTCGACATGCAGCGCGCCCTCGAGGAGGACTACAAGCGTGAGCAGACCGTCAGAGATGCAACGGCGCCCTCACAACCCAGCGCAAGTGGCATACAAACATAATCTGTAGCCAATGGTCTGTCTCGTCTGTACCCAGCAACTAGGCAACATGAAGACAGGGCCGGATCGACGGAAATAAGAATCACGGTGCATTTGTATAATATGAGGATGAGAGGAGGGCGTGGGAAACGATGAATAGTACGCGCGGGTTCCTCTCACTGTCGAGGATAGAAACAGCTGAAGAGATGGCATGACACTAAACAGGGGCATTGCATCGCGATTAAGGGAAAGTAATCGCCAAAATGTTGCAATGTCACGTAGGAAAGGCTACTACTGCGGCATCGCTCGCGCATACATATTAGCAAGATTCGCGTGAATAATACCCAGGAAGGAAGGAAGGGGCAGAAGAAGCAGATGCTACCTCACCTTCACTTGGGTACGAAGCCGAATAGTCTACCCGAACTGAGACGGAGGAAACATTACTGCACAACGCCCAAGGCTTTGGGCTTGTTTCTTAATCATTGATTTAATGGTACATGTCATTGATACAAGACACATGGAGGCAACATCTGCCAATTTTTCTATGGCTCGCCCCAAGATGCGAGTGGATAGGGTGGCCAGAATATAGTTCCCCAGCCTCGAAGACGCCAAATACAACCAATCACCTCCCAATACTCCCTGCCTGCCTGCCTGCCTGCTCAGCCGTTCTCATCTTGCAGGCCACCTCCATGACCCAAGGCTCAGCAACCTATTTTCCAAACATCCCATTCCGCAGCTAGTCTCTTTATCGGATGGAGACTCCGGACCTGTTGGTAAACATGCGGGCGGCGATGTTCATTGACTGCAGCTCCTGGAACAGAAGCTTAGCTGCGTAAGGAATGTGGATTTGTGCAATCTTCGTCTTGTTTTTGCACGGCCGACACTCGAACGATTGCTTCGAGAGGTTTCTGGTATCAAGTTAGTACTGCTCCGCGTGAAATAGTAGACTAGGAGAAACTTACGCGATAGGCGTCATCAGGCCACAAATTTCGCAAACATGAACTCGGAAAGCATCCGAGACCTCGAAAAGTCTCTCCTTGAGGAAAGATGCGGCGCCATGAGCAATCATGCAATCACGCTCCATCTCTCCGAAACGAAGACCTCCATCACGAGCACGACCCTCCACAGGTTGCCTGGTCATGATCTGAACAGGTCCACGCGCACGAGCGTGAATCTTGTCGTCCACCATGTGGCGCAGACGCTGGTAGTAAGTCGGTCCAAAGAAGACCTGGGCTCGCAGCTTCCTGCCAGTGTGGCCATTGTACATGATCTCGAATCCTCTCGATTGATATCCTTGATCTCGGAGGAGCTGCGAGACTGAGTCGACTGTCACATCTGTGAAAGGGGTGGCGTCGCCCTCCATTCCCTTTAACGTCGAGACTTTGCTGAGTAAACACTCGATCAAGTGGGCAATGGTCATACGAGACGGAATTGCGTGAGGATTGATGATGATGTCTGGTGTGATGCCCTCGCCCGTAAAGGGCATATCTTCTTGCCGATAAGTGACACCAATGGTACCCTTCTGGCCGTGACGTGAGGCAAATTTATCACCAATCTGTGGAATCTTGGTTGTTCTGACGCGGACCTTGACGTAACGGAGGCCGTCTTGGTTGGTCGTCACGATGACCTGGTCTACAATACCGTTTTCCGTACTTCTGAGTGGGGTGGAGGCGTCGCGCTTGACATGCTGCACCGTTCGCTGGCCCATCTCAGCGTTGTCCGGGCTTATAGGCGACGTCTTTCCGATAATGATATCTTCACCCGAGACACGAACTCCCGGTGCTACGATGCCATCATCATCGAGCTTGTCGTAGGTGC